>NC_064643.1:531481085-532110085 GCF_023864345.2 Schistocerca serialis cubense
AACACCATCACAGGCGTACATGAGAATCACCATAGCTTTCACCATACTGGGGGTCTGACGCACTTTCGACTTTCGCGGCGACCTATAATGACGTCATTCGTTGGATTGGCGTTTCAGTTCAGGCTTCGTGGCATTCACTTCAGAACTGTTTCAGAGATTCGACAGGCAGTAGACCGCTCGATTCGTACCATCAAGAGAACAGGTTCTGCTAACGGTATACTCGTACTACGCCTTCCACATCGCTGGCAACGGGTTCTACACAACGCTGGTGACTACTTTGAAGGAGAGTAACGGGTGCAAACAAATAACTCTTTTGTATAGTTGCCACCATTTAAGTTCCAACCCTCGTATAAATGTTGATTGGTCGAACTTAATTCCCAAACTGAAAGATGTTTTGAGTCTGCAACCTTACAGAAGTGATGATGAACTTAAAGAAGCCGTTGGTCACTGGTTCAGCAACATGGCGGCAGTTGAGTATGCAGAAGCCATAGAAAAGCTGGTAAAACGGTATGTCAAGTGACTACATTTGAACGGTGATCATGTAGAAAAGTAGCAAGGCTAGCAAATTTTATGTAAAAACAGTTCCATTTAATTAGATCAAATAAAAATTTCTGCAGAACAAAACGTTCGTTACTTTCCAAATGACCACCGTATAAACTAACACAATGGCAAACAACCACATGGAGCAATCCTCGTAATGTGTGTTCAAATGGTTCAAATGGCTCTGAGCACTATGGGACTTAACTTCTGAGGTCATCAGTCCCCTAGAACTTAGAACTACTTAAACCTAACTAACGGCACACACATCCATGCCCGAAGCAGGATTCGAACCTGCGACCGTAGCGGTCGCGCGGTTCCAGACTGAAGCGCCTAGAACCGCTCGGCCACACCGGCCGGCCTGTGTTTCAAAAGCGGATAACACTGCGCATCCCACACTTGGTGGGATCGTCAATTTTGTCACACATTTTTAAGTCGCACATCTGAGAAGAAAGCAATCGTATTGGATCCTAGCTGCCGCAAAACTGAAGCGGAATGAGTACTAAGGTCAGTGATCCGTTGACTGTGGTGGTGGCGGGAAGCGAATAGGAGAAAAAAAAACCGTTCTTTACTTTCCGAATGATAGTACTGAAACACCTGAGTCAAAACAAGGCCCCGGGAGTAGACAACGTTCCATTAGAACTACTGACGGCCTTGGGAGAGCCAGTCCTGACAAAACTCTACCATCTGGTGAGCAAGATGTATGAGACAGGCGAAATACCCTCAGACTTCAAGAAGAATATAATAATTCCAATCCCAAAGAAAGCAAGTGTTGACAGATGTGAAAATTACCGAAATATCAGTTTAATAAGTCACAGCTGCAAAATACTAACACGAATTCTTTACATACGAATGGAAAAACTAGTAGAAGCCGACCTCGGGGAAGGTTAATTTGGATTCCGTAGAAATTTTGGAACACGTGAGGCAATACTGACCTTACGACTTATCTTAGAAGAAAGATTAAAGAAAGGCAAACCTACGTTTCTAGCATTTGTAGACTTAGAGAAAGCTTGACAATGTTGACTAGAATACTCTCTTTCAAATCCTAAAGGCGGCAGGGGTAAAATACAGCGAGCGAAAGGCTATTAGAATTTGAACAGAAACCAGATGGCAGGTATAAGAGTCGTGGGGCATGAAAGGGAAGGAGTAGTTGGGAAGGGAGCGAGACAGGGTTGTAGCCTCTCCCCGATGTTATTCAATCCGTATATTGAGCAAGCAGTAAAGGAAACAAAAGAAAAATTTTGAGTAGGTATTAAAATCCATGGAGAAGAAATAAAAACTTTGTGTTTCGCCGACGACACTGTAATTCTGTCAGAGACAGCAAAGGACTTGGAAGAGCAGTTGAACGGAATGGACTGTGTCTTGAAAGGAGGATATAAGATGAAGATCAACAAAAGTAAAACGAGGATAATGGACTGTAGTCGAATTGTCGGGTGATGCTGAGGGAATTAGATTAGGAAATGCGACACTTAAAGTAGTAAAGGAGTTTTGCTATTTGGGGAGCAAAATAATTGATGATGGTCAAAGTAGAGAGGATACAAAAAGTAGACTGGCAATGGCAAGGAAAGCGTTTCTGAAGAAGAGAAATTTGTTAACATCGAGTATAGATTTAGGTGTCAGGAAGTCGTTTCTGAAAGTATTTGTATGGAGTGTAGCCATGTATGGAAGTGAAATATGGACGATAAATAGTTTGGACAAGAAGAGAATAGAAGCTTTCGAAATGTGGTGCTACAGAAGAATGCTGAAGATTAGATGGGTAGATCACATAACTAATGAGGAAGTATTGAATAGAATTGGGGAGGAGTTTGTGGCACAACTTGAGAAGAAGTAGGGACCGGTTGGTAGGACATGTTTTGAGGCATAAAGGGATCACAAATTTAGCATTGGATGGCGGCGTGGAAGGTAAAAATCGTAGAGGGAGACCAAGAGATGAATACACTAAGCAGATTCGGAAGGATGTAGGTTGCAGTAGGTACTGGGAGATGAAGAACTTGCACAGGATAGGGTAGCATGGAGAGCTGCATCAAACCAGTCTCAGGACTGAAGACCACAACAACAACATATTCCACCTAAATCAAATTAAATGTACATCTTTAACTTACTTTCTCATCCCAGGGTCTACTGTCCGTGGAATCCAGGGAATACAAGTGGTGTAATGTAACAATGTAGCCCTGGCAGCGTCTGCTTACCTGCGGAATTCGTCAGGCAGCGTTCGTCTGAGATGGTCGCCGTCCTGCTAGCCTGCGCAGCGGCCGAGTGGCAGGCGGCCGCCATGCAGACGAAGCTGGCCAGCGTGACAACCACGTAGCTGGTGTCCGTCAGCGTTTCAAACAGGTCCGCTTTCTCCCGGTGTAAGGCAGCCCCGAGAATGCAAAATATGACGTGGTACGAGACGGTCAGCGTCTGGAGCGCACTGGCTACGATCGGGATCCCGTACATTCTGTTGACGGCCGCCGCCACTTTGGACAGTCGCATGTAAGCCAGCCGAACATCTACCAGGATCGGAATGGTCATTAAAGTTATAGATTCTTCCGGAAACCTCTTCGTAGGGTGAGTACGTCTACTTGCCAACATCAGTCGACGATTGTTTGTCAGCTGGCTGAGTTCATTCCACTGCATGACAGAAATGTTGCCCGACATTCGGAGGATGGTGTCGTTGAGTAAGGAAAATCTGTGTCCTAGTACTGCCACGAGAGTTGTGAACTGTAAAACGATGAAAACTGTCAAACAGTTAGCGACGTACACCATTACAAAAGCGAAACTGTTTGAAGAAATCACTCGAAAAGCGATAAACATACTGTAGTACGTTAATAACGTTACTGCTAGCAGCAACAGACACAGATAGGTTCTACTGTTTGCTCGCGAGGCGCGTTTGTAGAACAAAACGTCGACGCGCTCGATCTCGGACACGAGAGAGAGGAACCTGTCGCCGTTTCCGGCCAGTGAGGAGAGAATCGACAGGGCAGCAGTGACTGTTATGGTGATGATGGTGATGAACCCGGAGGCAGAGGCGGCTATGCGCTTCTGCTCGACTTCTGCTTCGGCGACGAAGGCGGCGTCCATGGAGCACAGGCACAGGACAGCCAGTGCGATGGCGAGGCTGTAGGCGCGGGAGGCGGCGCCAAGGAGGCAGCAACAGCGGGGGCGGTGGGGCCCCACCCCCAGCGCTGTGGACACCACGACCAGCGGTCGCAGGCTCCGCCACAGCGACGATGGCGCCAGACGGACGCCCGCCTCTCTGGGCGGCAGCCAACACTGCTTGCGGTGTGCTACTGGATTCAGTAAGGTTGGCTTCATCACTGTGCTCCCAACCAGACTCTACACGTTGAAGCGTACTCCAGATGAGTTGTTCTGTTCATTGATATACGTGTCGTCCTAACACAGCTACTTCGCAAAGGCCGAGTCTGTTCGGGTGGACGTTGACTCTGTTTGGGTGTCTGGTCTCATTACTGCAACCTCCAACTGGACACTGTCTGTAAAAACGAACACTTTTTGGAGTATGCTGGTGGTTCATCCATATCAGGTCACAAAGTGCTCCTCCCAGTTGGACACTTTTGGTAAATATTAACTGATTTTGGACTGCTTTTAGTGATTACATCTGTGGGTTCTCATTGCTGGATCCAACTAGGCACTGAATGCAAAAACTATCACTGTTTGATGTGTTATGGTGGCATCCATGTGTCCGTTCCCATCGCTCATCTTCCAACTAAGTGTCATGTGCTTAAGTCAACACAGTTTGTCGTATATATAGCGTCATTAGTGGTGCTACAACTATATGCTGCCTGAGGATATGTTGCTGATATAATCACTACCTGCACAGTCTATATAAGTATTACAGTAATACAAGCAGCTGTGGTTAGGTCACACAGTAGTCACTTCAGTTCGCCACTTTTAGTAAATATTACCACTGCTTTTAGTGATTCCATGTATATGGTCTCATTACTGGACGCTCTAACTAGTCACTGAAAGCGAAAATCATCACTGTTTGGGGTGTCATGGTGGCATCCACGCGTCTGTTCTCATTTGGCCCTCCGACTAAGCTTAGGCTAACACCGTTTCGGATACGTCCGTATTTGCTGTATATCGAGTGTCATCAGTAGTCCTAGAACTAGATACTGTCTGTGGATACGCGGCTGATATCATCACTGTACTGTAATAATGCAAGCAACGGCGGGAGGGGGGGGGGGGGGTAACGAAGGCAACGGAAATTGTTAGTACGTAGAATCAGCACAAGTAATCCATTATGACGTCACTCTAGCGATTTATCGACGGTAACAGGAATTGAGCGGCTCGCGTTTTGGTCATCCCGTGCCAGATTCAGTAAGGACCATTAGAAGAAATGTGTTCCTAGACGCCCAAGATAGCAGATAGCAACATTAAGTCACAGGGCAATATCAAAGCAGATGTGAAACAGAGTAACAATTCACACAGATGTTATTACATCCGAATTGGAGCCATCTTGAAAAAAGAAAAAGTTGACAGAAAAAATAAAGTATTAATCTGAGAAAACCATGAACGTTACAGAGGATGAAATATCAAACTAGTCTTATTATTTTCTTTTCGCATTTTTCAGAGTTCTTAGTGTCACAAGAAACAAACTCTGGCACATCGACACGGAACACAACTGCACAATGCATTACAGCTTCTCTATCTAGACTGCTTGGAAAAATCTTAACACTCTTTGTTTTTATGTCTCGGTCTGTTGCTCAGACAATATCTACTGTTAATAAATTTACTTGTAACTTTGAAGTTTCCTGTCTGAAGTCTTTCATACTCCTACGCGTCACTGATACAACCTCCGATTTCGACAGGACGTTGAAGCAACGCAACGGAGGGGGGGGGGGGGGGGGTAGACACGTCAGCACTTCCGCCTTGACTGACGAGGAGCTGCAGTATGTCGTGTGGTATGCACACAGCATCCTCGCGGCCTCACGAACTGGCCTCTGCGGCCTCGCGTGTCAGACTGATGAACCATCAGCACGGCCGCAGGCGTCAGTAAAAACGACGCCAGTTCCTTCATTAATGACCCGCGTGTTAATTTTCTCTCGTCCGTGGCAATATTGCGTGATGAGACCGCGATAATTCGCTGCACTGCGCCGGGCTGCCAAAGTCCCTCGAGACCGCTGTCAGCCGTTTCTGTCGTTATCCATGCTTCACAGTGTCCATCACCACTTCTCCAACCATCCTTAGTTACGATACCTACAACATTCGCTAGTATAATACAGGGTGTTTATAAATGAATATCGGGGATTTAACCCTTTATAATATTTATTACATTAAACTTACAGTTATAAATGATATGTCAAATGAAAGAGCAACTCAAACAGTTTTACCAAGAACCTTATAAGTGTTCACTGGCATAGTGAAGTACGCGATCGGTTGAGCTCCATTGTACCCAAGCACTGGATAAGCCGCAAGGGCCCCAATGACAGTATAACATCCACGATATATGTATTTTTTATTACGAGTGGAATATGAACATGTGGAAAATTACGTAACTCAACAATATTCATTCAATTATGTGATTATTTCTTAAAAAAGTAATTATTTAAAACAGAGACAATATTTGTCTCACATTCTTTGTTAATCTATGTCATTCTTTTCTTTTGTTTTGTACCCTTTTGTCATCTTCTGATGTACGTCGCCGACGCAAGACGCGAATCGATTTGAGGTCTGTTGAACGAAAAACATTTAACGTAAAATTATTGTACTTTTATGTTCATTTGCTGGTAAAAAACAAATAGAGCGAACTGCGTTAAAACTATTTGTGATTAATTATTGAAAAATCACTTCCTCTTTTAATTATAATTTTGTATTACTTGTTTTATCATAGCTGCAAGAAGCGCAGCCATTGTTGGTTGCGATTATATAGCAACTTCAACTGTACTTCTGGTCGAAATATCAAGGGTTTGTGTTAAACTAATTTGCAAAACAGTATTAATAATTTTCTTTGGTTGCATCAATTTAAATGATTAATTATTTATTGAGCAAAGGAAAATCTTAATTTAAAAAGGAATCCTCTATCTTTTGTTGGCCGCCATCTTAATCTTTATCTCAGCGGCAAATTTAAATTACTTGAAACTGCAAACAATATTCTGATGTGTAAGAAATAAATGTGCACCGGTGGTACTGAACTCTATTTATTAAAAAAAATAATCAAATCAGACTGCATTTTCTAAGAACAGTCTGGTGGTATTTATTGTTGAACAAGATTTCATAGCTGATCTAAATCACGGAGAAAAATATTTCTGGTAGCATACGTCAGTGTTGTGTGTATTCTGTGGTTCCTTTTCATGATCAATTTGCTAAGAATAATTAAATCCATCGAAGACAAAAATTATAAAAGCTCTGATGTACGATCTCTAATTTTAGTGATATGAACACAACTTATAGTCAACATTATTACACTACGTCAGGTGGAATTCTTGTGTAATTTGAACAAAATAATTATCCGGGAGAAGTTGTAGTATGAATATTGCATTATACATGTGTATAATATTGTCAGTATCATTTACAAAATCAAATCAATGCAACTGCTAAATATTAGAGTGAATTCAAACCGCAGAAGACCATATAGTATCGTATCATCCATATTCATTGCATTTGTCCATGTTGATGATACGCAAAACCGCCACAACAGGGCTTGCTTTGCATGCCCTCCACGTCCACCCGACCTAACGCCATGCGATTTTTTTTCCTTTGGGGCTTCATCAAGGATCGTGTGTACGTGCCTCCGCTACCAGCAGACCCCCTGAATTAAGAAGCCGGATTGAAGCAGCTGTTGCTACAATCACGAAAGACACACTTATCAACGTTTGGGAAGAACTCGGCTATAGACTTGATTGGTGCCGTGTGACAAATGGTGCTCACATTGAACGTTTATAAGGTTCTTGGTTGGTTGGTTGGTTGGTTGAGCTGCTCTTTCATTTGACATATCATTTATAACTATAAGTTTAATAAAGTAAATATTATAAAGCGTTAAAACCCCGATATTCATTTATAAACACCCTGTATTATCTTTAATTTTAACTCAAATGTGGCCGGGGATTAAATAAATAATTAACTATTGTTACTTGCTTGACTACTCCTACAACTGAAGGAAAGAATCAACTGAAATAAGTAATTATGAATTTAACTAATATGTAAGCCACTTAAAATTAAATTTTTCTGAATGGGAAGGTTCTTATTAAAGTTCAATTGAGTTAAAATTGTTCGTTATTATCTATACAGAGAAAATACAGATTCCCTTCACTGTCTCGAATCTCTTGATTACACTCCTTCCTGTATGTCGTTGAAAATTCAGCAGTCCCTGCGAGAATTGTTAAGACATTGATTAACGGTGCTCGATGATCTCGTTGCGTGGGAGCAGCTACAGATATTGCCGGTCGCCTGTAAATTATTTACGTCTTTGTATAGAAGCTTCGGAAACTGATCCAGTGCAATTCAGTTATCATTTGGTTCGACGATGCGTAGTCAGACAGCAGATTACTTCAATCATCGGTAAAAACACCTCCCGATGTATCCTAAGAGTGTCATGCAGATTCGTCAGCAGACATCGCAAACCAAATGTCCGTTGGTCCTACAGAAGCCTTGCACATAAGTTCACTCTTGGAAATCCACCGTTTATAAAACGAAACTCGTTCAAACACCTTTTCAACGCTGTGTTGTATCCTTAGTCTCTTCTCTTCGGTACTTTTAACACATCCGGCACAATATCAGAGTAAAATAATATTGCCTTTAATGACGGACAACAACGAGTTACAGTTCTGTTCAAGTTTTGTACGCGTTTATTATCGATCCCATACCTTAACACAGTGTGCCCACTATCTTTGCTTTTGATTTAGCTCTCCAAGAAAAACTACAGTCCAAAGAGTAAACCCATCTCTACCACAGGTGGAATACGGCATATAGTCGTGTTTCTCAATTTAAAACGATTGAGCGTTCGTTGAACCCAACAAGTGATCGGTTTCCTGAACAGAAGTGAAACAAATATTCTAGCACAGTCTCGGGGACCGGGATGAAACACCAATATTCGTTACTATCTTTATTTATCAGGGATGTACACCAATATTCGTCACTATCCTTATTTATCAGAAGCGACCTACGTCCAACGTCTCAGTCCTTTTCAACGAAGTATACCACTCATTCTCTCAACTGAGTTACGGGCTACTACTTTTCTTCAAAGTTCCGTTATAAGGTCTTCTCGATAATTTTCAACTTCTTTCAGCACATTTTTCTGTTTCATAGTATACCCTGCTAGAACAATACAGGAGCGCAGCATATTGATAGGGGAGAGGGTTATATCTAGATGGTAGTGTAACTAGGAATTCCTGATGTTTTTGGTTAGTACTTCAGTCTGTTGGTTGGGTTTACAATGACATGAAGGAATGCACGCTAGAGACCGACATAAGCACTTTCCACCATTTTCTCGAGCTTTTTTTGTTACTAGACATTAGCAGAAGCGTAAATATTTCGTGCTCTACATATTAACTGCTGTATAATATGTTAAAGCTATTTGGAATATGTTGTCAATTCTTCAGTCACAGAATTTTTTGGCAAGTAATTTCCCCCATATTTTTAAAACTGCCATGAAATAGAACAACATCTGCTGCCATAGAACATGTGTATTTGCAAATTAACTGAGTTTTGTCAGTGTCTTAACAATTTTACTTACTTGCAAGTGCAAATGTGAGTTATTTTCCAAGAGCTTCAATAGTAAAATGTATTTAACTCGTAACTTTTTTTATAACACTTCTGCTTAATTTTGCTTCACTTGCTTATTATTGATGTGCAATGAAGTAATAATGAAACAAACAGACGACTAAATACAGTACGGACCAGATTTTCTCGATTGCAACGCTATTGCAATTTCAACAAAATATTTATTCTAGGTACATGACCATGATGTACCTTGCAACACGTTTTCAGATTTGAAGAAGCCTTAATGTTCCGGAGCAATTTTTTTTGTCTGAAAAACACTGCAGCATAAAAGAAGTGAATGGAACCATTTAAAAACGGAACAGGAAAATATAGTATAGTACTGGCTAGAGACGAAAGTCTGAATGTTTCGTAATAGAACCCTCCACCCTATTCGTACATCGCTTACTTGTTCTAGATCAGGGGTGTCCTACCCTTTGGCTTATTTGGGCCACATTGAAAGAAGACGAGTATTTTTGGACCGCGTTTTACTTTTCACTAATAAAAGTCACTGAGCAAGAAATAAATAAATAAACAAGAACTGGGATGGGCCAATGAGAGAAGAGCGTCGTGTGAGAGGAGTTTCAGAAGCAAAATATTCAGTTCATCGTTACTTTACATTAGCGGAATTTTATGGAATTTTTTTTGTTTAATTACCGATTGCCTGATAGATGCTCACTTCTTGTGCTGCACTGAAACGTGTTTGGGCCGCATGAGAGTCGCGGGGCGCGTATCGGACACCACTGCTCTAGAGGATAAACAGAGGGCATAATTTTTTGCATTCAGCGTGCGTATGCAGAAGTCGAAAAAATTGATTCTTACTGTGAAGCATAACAGCCTGACACGTCCGAAAGCAGGTCGATACCTCATTCCGCAAAGTGTACAACGTTATGGGTAAAACTAAAATAGTTCGATAATCCACTTGAGAACAATGTTATTGATTACTGCGTTTCTGTCTGCAGTCGAATTGTGTGGCATGAATTTACGACTTAATCCACTGAGAACATCAAGCATTGAAAATGTTTAAGGCGGGTCTGGCAGACGGGCGAAATGTGAAGTATCATAATTATGTACTTTCTGTGTAATTTATCCGACGTTCATCTACCACCATAACATTGTCCTACAACAGATGATTTAATTAATAACTTGCTGATTAGCAATTAACTATCAAAATATTTTAGAAAAACATGTAGCAAAGTGCCCTTCCACTTCCCTCATGCCCCATGCTTACGCAGTCAACACTTCTCGTCGCCACTGACAAATGCTATTGTTGTGTATTCGCATTCATAACACTCCATCACAGTTTATTACAAATGAAAGAATTTGTGCTTCTACTTAAGCACAATGCTATTTACGAATAATGCCTATCGGCTGTGGCAATTATGTTCAGTCCACAATATTTTCAGTGAACAGAAAAACTTGGTACGTTCTTATCAGTACTGAAAAGATTCTATATTTGAATATCTGCATCTGTTCTCTGCAAACATTGTAATGCGTGTAGCGAAGGGTAATGTTCGTTAATTTTTCCTATTGTTGTCATGGGTGAGCCACAGGAAGAAGGATAAGAGATGTGAATATAAGCTATTAGCTAGGTTTGTACATTGCGGTAACAAAAGTCATGGGAGAGCAACTTGCCCATATAGCTACAGATGGCATTAGCATCACGTACACAAGGCATAAAAAGGCAGTGCACTACGGGAGCTGTCATTTGTTCTAGGGTGATTCATGTGAAAAGATTTAGAATGTAATTATGGCCTCACGAAAGGAATTAACAGACTTTCAACACGGAATGGTTGTTGGTTCTGGACGCATAGGACATTTCATTTCGGAAACCGTTACGGATCTCAATATTCTGTTATCCGCAGCGTCAAGAATGTGCCGAGAATACCAGATTTCAGGCATTACCTCTCACCATGGAAACTCAATGGCCGATAGTCTTCACTTAACGACCGAGAGCAGCAGCGTTTGCGTAGAGTTGTCAGTGCTAATACGCAAACGACACTGCCTGAAATAACAGCAGAAATAAATAGGAAACGTACTACCGAACGTGTGTGTTAAGACAGTGCGACGAAATCTGGCGGTAATGGGCAGTACGATATCGCCTGCAGCGCCTGTCCTGGGTTCGTGACTATATCGGTTGGACCCTAGACAACTGGAAAACCTTGGTCCTGATCACAGTTGGTAAGAGCTGATGGCAGGTTCGAGTGCAACGCAGATCCCTCGAAACCATGGATCCAAGTTGTCAACAAGGTACTGTGCAAGCTGGTAGTGGGTCCAAAATGGTGTGGTCTGTGTTTACATTCAGTGGACTGGATCTTCTGGTCTAACTGAACCGATCATTGACTGAAAAGGGTTATGTTCGCGTACCTGGAGACCATTTGTAGGCATTCAAGGAAGGAATATTTATGGATGATAATGTGCCAGGTCACTGGGCCACCATTGTTCGCGATTGGTTTGAAGAACGTTCTGGACAACTCGAGCGAATGATTCGGCCACGCAGATCATCTGACATGAATCTCACTGAACATTTATGGGACATATTGGAGAGGTCAGAACGAGAGATCAGTTCTTGAAATTGTGCGAGTAGATTTTCCGGAGATGTTATGCATGCGTCTGTGGTTGTTAGCCAGTTGAGCTTTTCCTGAAGTCCGATTACGCAGAAAGCAAACAAGCCTGTGACCATTCGCAGTGCCCCTAACACGTAAGCTCTGTGGTGCTATGCGAGTGTTAAAATCTTTTCCAAATCACGCACTGGCAGAATTCCAGTACAAGACATACATTTATTTTATATAAGAGGTCTCTTTTGTAAAAAGAAAAAAATACATTTGCTACCAAGAAATCTAAGCCTCCCATTTGATCTATAGAGAACTGAATCTAATGGCATCATACCACTTCACATACCCACACCTTCCCAGTATTTACGAAATTTGGCTGATTCCAGCCGTGACTCGTTTATCGAGTAGCCAGAGAATAATAAATTTTTATGTTTCGTAAAGGCCACAACCTTACATCTATCAAGATGAAGCGCCATTTCTGACGTTTAGCATCAGTCTGGTACAATGTCAGGATCTGACTAGCTATGACTACAACGTCTACGGGACATTGACCTTGAAAGAAAACATCGTCGTCTGCGGGAACCAAGAGTTTGTAACTAAAGCTGCGAGCACTTTATCGTACTTCTCAGGAGCATGCTTAAAAAATTTACGATAACAGAACGTATCTCAACCGACGATCAGCTCTTCCAGTGACGAACGAGCGAATGTCTTTATACGAATCGTCACGATTTCAGATAAAGTATTCTCCTAGTTAGATTGATTCAGAATCCTTCACAAGATTTCTTTCATGGCGCGTGATTTTCATATCGGTAAAGGAACTATACAGTGGCGGTACGTAAATATGCATTATGGGTGTTCACAAATTTTTAGATTCAGTTAAATATGAGAATATGAAATTAATAGCATCTGCTGTATAACAGCTATGCATATCAACTTATTCATACAACTGCCGTCACTGCCAATAATAATAAGAACATTAATAATTACAGTAATACACATAACTTGTCTGAAAAAGAAAGAATTATTTTTGTGGAATTTTGTTGTTTGTACACAATTAAGTAGAGTTTAGGGCAAGAACGAATAGTGTTTAAGGTTTCGCTAATCTTCGTTTCGCATTTATGTGCAAATGGGTGTTTTCGTGCTTTTTTATTTTTTCTGACAAATGTACAAGATCCTTAACACATGTATTAGTCAACGAACCAGCTTCCGGGCTGAAAATCAGACATTCTTACGTTGCATCCACATTACAACTTACGCTTATTATACATTCCTTTGTTAAATATTTGCTTGTAATCATTCTTATTTCATTTCGTGGCTTTCTCAGTCGACGGGTCTGGTCTGGGAGGCCCTAGTTCTTTTGTGTCTGAATTTTTCTGGTAATCTTTTCCGTGAGAATTTCAAACAGATTCAACAGAGATCACGTTGACACTGCTCACGACTGCCGATTCCTGTACGGTAAACAATCAACTCAAAACAGAAACTACCGTTTGTGGAAATGATTAAATACAAGTAAGTACTGTCTACTAACAAAGTCATTTGACTAGAACACAAACGAGGTGCTGAGAATCATAAAGGCCAGAAAGAACACCGTCGTTGACCCCGCATTTAAGTGAATGTCAGAGAAACCAGTGAGACAGCTTTTCAGGAATGTTCATACATACAATGTACGCCTAAAGCACAGATAAATCTGTCGCACCGTAAGACCATCCGATATCACAAGCATGAATAAATGCTGGTCTTACACTCGACGATGATACACCTTATGGTTCTCAGCGCCTTGTATGGATTACTGTACGATAAAATCCAAAACTGAATACACTATATCTCATTCAGAAACCAGAAAATAGATTTTTCTATCAGTATATCTGCAACATATACTGATGTTCGATCATGTAGTGAGTGAACAGGCGTACCTGAGGAGTGTGCTGTCATCTACGAGGATTTATTGCCAAGCGAACAGGGATAAAAGTTCGTTCCAGTGTGCTACCACTTGGTGGCATTGACATGAACTTGAAGTTGAGTGGTAAGGACTAGCTTTGCACGCCGTGGACTGTGCACATTGTTTATTAAATCCGTGTATATTTGGCCCTTAAGGCAATTACGTCAAGCCAGTCGCGCATGTGCAAGAACTCCTTAAAATGTGCACAACTGAAGGTGTGCTCGCGACCCTGATGTCAAGTTTCATAGAGTCTAGGAGGAGTTGCAAAGTGGCACAGTGCGGTAGATTTAGTGCCGTATATTTCAGATTACTGAATTTACGTTACGTTTAACAGTATTCAAAGAAAAATAACCAATAAATTCGCAAGATGTCAAAAGCTATCGTGTTCACGTGCTCTTGTGCTCCAGCCACAACTGGATTTATGCCAATACTGGGAAACCCGGCAACGCTTCGCAGCTGCTAACTATGTATGGAAATTGGATATACATCTTACTCTCCTTCTCTCCCCCCCCCCCCCCCCCTCTGTCTGACCTATCACGTTCTCTGCCATTTCTCTATCTCCTTCTGGCCCTATCTCCCTCCACCACCCACCTCTCTTTGTCCATCTCCATCTTCGCCTTCTCTGTCCATCTCCCCTTCTCTCTCTGAGCTTGTGCCTCGTTTATTGTTATTGCAAATTCGTATTCCGTAGTACTGTTCTAATAACAAGCTCATAAGCCATGTACACAACTTTTCCCCTATCTGTGGAAACCGATTTCGAGGAGGAAAACAAAATTATACATTTTTGTGTATACATTTCTTTTAAAAATATGTGTAATTAGAAAGAACATATATGAGAGAAACAATTTGTCTGACTGTGAGAATGAAAACATAACCGCGCATTTTCTAGTAGAACACAACACAGGATTTTCTTTCACGGAGTCTATTTTAACAGAAAATCTGTACATCGTTGTTTAAAAAATATGTAACACGTGTCCGTCTGAATATCCGTTAGAGTGTCATGTAAAAGTTCGAAGTAAATTGGTCAAGAACTTTCCGAGAATTTTGGCAACATTTCTTCTTCATGTATTACACATACAATCATACATTAGAAAAGTGTATAGACTATGTCCGTCTGAATGTTCATTTGACTATCATGTAAAAATCTTAAGTAAATCGATCAGGAACTTCCCGTGATTTTTGCTAAAAACCCCTCTCTTTTATAAAGTATATACCGGGTGATCAAAAAGTCAGTATAAATTTGAAAACTGAATAAATCACGGAATAATGTAAATAGAGAGGTACAAAATGACACACATGCTTGGAATGACATGGGGTTTTATTAGAACCAAAAATATACAAAAGTTCAAAAAATGTCCGACAGATGGCGCTTCATCTCATCAGAATAGCAATAATCAGCATAACAAAGTGAGACAAAGCAAAGATGATGTTCTTTACAGGAAATGCTCAATATGTCCACCATCATTCCTCAACAATAGCTGTAATCGAGGAATAATGTTGTGAACAGCGCTGTAAAGCATGTCCGGAGTTATGGTGAGGCATTGGCGTCGGATGTTGTCTTTCAGCATCCCTAGAGATGTCGGTCGATCAGGATGCACTTGCGACTTCAGGTAACCCCAAAGCCAATAATCGCACGGACTGAGATCTGGGGACCAGGGAGGCCAAGCATGACGTAAGTGGCGGCTGAGCACACGATCATCACCAAACGAAGGGCGCAAGAGATCTTTCATGCGTCTAGCAATATGGGGTGGAGCGCCATCCTGCATAAACATCGTACGTTCCAGCAAGTATTTATCAGCCAGGCTGGCGATGATGCGATTCTGTAACGTATCGGCGAACCTCTCGCCCATGACGGTAGCAGTTACAAAACCAGAATCACGCATTTCCTCGAAGAAAAAAGGCCCGATAACGGTAGATGTGATAAGTCCAACCCATACCGTGACTTTCTCGTCGTGCAATGGAGTTTCCACGACAGTTCTAGGATTTTCGGTAGCCCAAATTCTGCAGTTATGGGCCTTGACAGACCCTCGGAGCGTGAAATTAGCTTCGTCGGTCCACAACACGTTACTCAACCAATCGTCATCTTCCGCCATCTCTTGAAACGCCCGCACCGCAAATGCCCTCCGCTTCACTAAATCGCCAGGTAACAGTTCATTATGCCGATGGATTTTGTACGGATAGCAGGAGGGTACGCCTAAGTGCCAACCAAACGGTAGTGTATGGAATGTCGGTGCGACGTGCGACTGCACGAGCGCTGACTTCAACGTGCATAGACGAACCCGCTACAGTCTCCATTTCTTCCTGAACTGTTTCAGCAGCATTACGCCTTGTGCTCGGTCGGTCACTACGGGGTCTATCGTCTAAACAACCCGTGGCTTCGAACTTCGAAATCATTCTCGCCACAGCTGCATATTTGTTAGCGGACCTTTACCCGTTCGAATCCCCTTCCTATGGCGATAGGATCGTAACGCTGAACTAACACATTCCCCATTCTGATAATACAGCTTCACTAAAAGCGCCTTTTCGGGTAACGTCAACATGCTGCGACTGCTGTCGCATCTGATTCTCTCTCACTTTTTTTTTTTTTTTTTACTTTATTGTTATTTTAAAACCTGTACAACAGGCAGGCTGTCAGCAGCACACTACGCTGCTCTTCAGCCATAGAAGACACAAGAAGCAAAAACAGTGAGAAGACACATAAGTCACAGAGCGGTGGGCTTTTTTTTTTTTTTTTTTTTTTCTTCTCTCTCTCTCTCACATTACAGCTCCTTTTATATACGATTGCCATGCGCAATCACTGAAGTTTTGCAGTCCAGCGCCATCTGTCGGATATTTTGTGAACTTCGTTTTTTTTTTTTTTGTTCTAATAAAACCCTATGTCATTCCAAGCATGTGTGTCAATTTTTACCTCTCTACCTACATTATTCCGTAGTTTATTAAGTTTTCAAATTTATACTGACTCTTTGATCACCCGGTATATTTTTACATATCGTATATATTTAAGATATGCGTAGCCTACGTCCACCTGAACGTTTATTAGAATATCATGTAATAATTTGAAGTCAATTGGTCAACAACGTTTTGATATATTTGGCAACAACGTTAAACTCAGACTTGTTTTTATGTAGTTATACAGATACCTCGCCGCTGTCAGAAATGCTGCGCAGATATGTCACTTATCAACAACGATTAATCGAAACAGCTATCGTCACTATATTTAAAAATACGTTTATTTTCAATAGAGACCAGCCATGTTGTTCGGAGGAAGCAATCGAAAAACTGGAAGCGAGAGCGCAGTGCCGTGTGTATTTCTCTTCGTATCGCACGCGATCTGCGTAAACATTGCTGCCCACCAGCTACTTCATATTTGTAGGCAGTGGCTGCCACACACGCAGTTTAACTGGTGTGCCAAGGGCGACCTCACACACTGCGTGACCCGCGGAGCGCATCATATTCTGCGATAAGTGTTCACCACTCAACGAGCTGATCGTCAGCTGAGACAACGTTCACGCATTAAGGTACCTGTATAAATCCCCAGGGGGTTTCAACTAGCATGTGCAACTTGAAACGGCACGTAGCATGACAGAGATGGTGCATTACTAATAACAACTCATACATTGGCGATAGAGCAGCATGTGACAGAACGTACAGAGCAGTGTCGGAGAAACTGTTTTGTCCAAGAGCAAGCACTGTCACTGTGAGGAAGCACCTCGGACCACATATGTATTGGTTTCATTATTAACTGGTATCCTACATAAGTATTATTTTTTTATAAGTACATAGACCTGTTTATTACTACAAAGGTTTACATCAGTTTACAGCTTGAACATTCAGCTACATCTACATCTACATGATTACTCTGCAATTCACATTTAAGTGCTTGGCAGAGGGTTCATAGAACCACAATCATACTATCTCTCTACCATTCCACTCCCGAACAGCGCGCGGGAAAAACGAACACCTAAACCTTTCTATTCGAGCTCTGATTTCTCTTATTTTATTTTGATGATCATTCCTACCTATGAAGGTTGGGCTCAACAAAATATTTTCGCATTCGGAAGAGAAAGTTGGTGACTGAAATTTCGTAAATAGATCTCGCCGCGACGAAAAACGTCTTTGCTTTAATGACCTCCATCCCAACTCGCGTATCATATCTGCCACACTCTCTCCCCTATTACGTGATAATACAAAACGAGCTGCCATTTTTTTGCACCCTTTCGATGTCCTCCGTCAATCCCACCTGGTAAGGATCCCACACTGCGCAGCAATATTCTAACAGAGGACGAACGAGTGTAGTGTAAGCTGTCTCTTTAGTGGACTTGTTGCATCTTCTAAGTGTCCTGCCAATGAAACGCAACCGTTGGTTCGCCTTCCCCACAATATTATCTATGTGGTCTTTCCAACTGAAGTTGTTCTTAATTTTAACACCCAGGTACTTAGTTGAATTGACAGCCTTGAGAATTGTACTATTTATGGAGTAATCGAATTCCAACGGATTTCTTTTGGAACTCATGTGGATCACCTCACATTTTTCGTTATTTAGCGTCAACTTCCACCTGCCACACCATACAGCAATCTTTTCTAAATCGCTTTGCAACTGATACTGGTCTTCGGATGACCTTACTAGACGGTAAATTACAGCATCATCTGTGAACAACCTAAGAGAACTGCTCAGATTGTCACCCAGGTCATTTATATAGATCAGGAACAGCAGAGGTCGCAGGACGCTTCCCTGGGGAACACCTGATATCACTTCAGTTTTACTCGATGATTTGCCGTCTATTACTACGAACTGCGACCTTCCTGACAGGAAATCACGAATCCAGTCGCACAACTGAGACGATATCCCATAGGCCCGCAGCTTAATTAGAAGTCGCTTGTGAGGAACGGTGACAAAAGCTTTCTGGAAATCTAGAAATACGGAATCAACTTGAGATCCCCTGTCGATAGCGGCCATTACTTTGTGCGAATAAAGAGCTAGCTGCGTTGCACAAGAACGATGTTTTCTGAAACCATGCTGATTACGTATCAATAGATCGTTCCCTTCGAGGTGATTCATAATGTTTGAATACAGCATATGCCCCAAAACCCTACTGCAAACCGACGTCAATGATGTAGGTCTGTTTTCGACATAATCACCATTTCTGTCGATGCAATTTTGTAGACGCTGTGGCAGTTTTTGTATGCCCATGTCACACCAGCTCGCCGCCATGCTGTTGAGAAAGTTATGAACCTCTTCTTTCACTTCGTCGTCGGTGCTGAATCGCTTTCCGGCCAAATGTTCTTTTAATCTAGGGAACACGTGGGCGCCAAGTCAGGACTATAGGCTGGGTGGGTGATTATGTTCCACTGAAACTGTTGCAGGAGAGCAACGGTTTGCCGAGCAAAGTGTGGGCGAGCGTTATCATGGAGAATTGTACGCCCTTGCTCAACATTCCTCTTCTCCATTTCTGAATTGCTCGTTTAAGTTTTCTCAGAGTCTCACAGTACCTGTCAGCGTTAATTGTGGTCCCAGCAATTCAGCTCCGATGACGAGGTGAAAGAAGAGGTTTATAACTTTCTGAACAGCATGGCGGCGAGCTGGTATGACATGGGCATACAAAAACTGCCACAGCGTCTACAAAAATGCTTCGACAGAAATGGCGTTTATGTCGAAAAATAGCTAAATTTTCAAGCTGTAATATGAAGTAAACCATTGAAGAAATAAACAGGTCTACGTACTTATAAAAAAATAGGAGACCTTACTTTTTGGATTACCCTCGTATGTTACGAGCCACCCAGTAAACCTGGGTATTGTAAGTGCACAGTAAGTTGGTTGCCGGCCCCCAAAGTACTGATCGTTAAAAGTCAGCACCATATGGAACACTTCGTGTTGACTGTTATGTGTGCCAGACTGCTCCCGCCATCACAAACCCCAAAGTTGTGACACTGTAATCGTCTGCCGAAGTGTTGTTGTGTTGGTTGTGTAAGCATATGATTAACTCATTCATAACAGAAGCTGTACTTATACCTAAATGAATTCTGCAATTTGAGACACGACACGTTTACTAAATGTTTTAAATGCCACTTTCCTTCTACGCATTGCTTTGTATTATAATTTAATTTCATATTACTTGCTACAAATCAGCACCGCATTGAAGATGATTGTCTCTGTAATGCGCATACATCAATCAGTTTTACTCCCGTCTGAAATATATTCCATAGCAGCTGACATCACGAGTTGTGAACGCCTCTGAGTTGCCCATACTGAAAAACAAACAATAATACATTCCCCCTCTGACGTCCCACAGGGTGACAATTATTGAACTATATCAAGTAAAATTGTCATAACTTCTGAACAGTTTGCGTTATGACGTTAAAACTGCACGGTTGGCTGCGGGGCATGATGGGAATTAGTGTAATTTGGTTTAGTGGCGAAGCCCACTTACATTTGGATGAGTTCGTCAATAAGCAAAATTGGCGCATTTGGGGACTGAGAATAAGCGTTTCGCGATCGAGATGTCTCTTCACCCTCAACGGGTGCCTTTGTGGCTTATGCAAGACGTAGCTCGACCCCATGGAAGCACAAGAGTGACTGATGTCGTGAAGGAGCACTTCGGCGACCGCATTCTGGCTCGGGTACCCAGAAGCCACTGGCATGGGCCTCGATCGGCCACCACATTCTCCGGATCTGAACACATGCGACTCCATTTTGTGGGGCTACATTAAAGACAAGATGTACAGTAATAACCCCAAAACCATTGCTGAGCTGAAAACAGCCATTCAGGAGCTCATCGACAGCGTCCATGTTCCGAGACTTCAGCGGGTCGTGCAGGATTTCGCTATTCGCCTAAGCCACAGGCATATCAGACATGTCATAACCTAAATCCGAATATCTGTAGTGACGTTTACATGTTGAATAATGTGTGAGCACGCCGTAGTTTGTCACTAATTTAAGTTTTTTTTCATCTAGTTCAATAGTTGTCACCCTGTATAAACAGCAGTGGTCGCATTACTAACCCCTTTGCCCTTGAGGTAAGCGGCCAGTTTTACTTACAGCTGAAGCCGGATTCACCAGCGTCAATTACAATTAAGCACGTCTTAAAATATTGCTGTCCCAGTAAGTATTCTTATTTGTTGCTGAGCTGGGAAAGTACCCTCTTAAGAAGGGACGTTGATGAAAACCACACACTATTTCAAAAATGCACCAAATCCGCAGTTTTGGAGATACGGCAATGAAATTTTGTACCAAGCTTTACATGAAAGTAACATATTTACATATAAAATCCTTTGATTATACAGGGTGTCCCAGCTATCTTGTCCACCCAAAATATCTCTGGAAGAATAACAGCTATTGGAAAAAGACTTTCACCGGTATCAATGTAGGGCTGGGGTCCATGAATGTACATATTTGGAAACATTCTAAAACGAAAACATATGTGTTTTCTAACACAAACTTCCACCCCCATGAACCATGGACCTTGCCGTTGGTGGGGAGGCTTGCGTGCCTCAGCGATACAGATAGCCGTACCGTAGGTGCAACCACAACGGAGGGGTATCTGTTGAGAGGCCAGACAAACGTGTGGTTCCTGAAGAGGGGCAGCAGCCTTTTCAGTAGTTGCAAGGGCAACAGTCTGGATGATTGACTGATCTGGCCTTGTAACAATAACCAAAACGGCCTTGCTGTGCTGGTACTGCGAACGGCTGAAAGCAAGGGGAAACTACAGCCGTAATTTTTCCCGAGGGCATGCAGCTTTACTGTATGATTACATGATGATGGCGTCCTCTTGGGTAAAATGTTCCGGAGGTAAAATAGTCCCCCATTCGGATCTCCGGGCGGGGACTACTCAAGAGGATGTCGTTATCAGGAGAAAGAAAACTGGCGTTCTACGGATCAGAGCGTGGAATGTCAGATCCGTTAATCGGGCAGGTAGGTTAGAAAATTTAAAAAGAGAAATGGATAGGTTGAAGTTAGATATAGTGGGAATTAGTGAAGTTCGGTGGCAGGAGGAATAAGACTTCTGGTCAGGTGACTACAGGGTTATAAACACAGGGTCAAATGGGGGTAATGCAGGAGTAGGTTTAATAATGAATAGGAAAATAGGAATGCGTGTAAGCTACTACAAACAGCATAGTGAACGCATTATTGTGGCCAAGATAGATACGAAGCCCACACCTACTACAGTAGTACAAGTTTATATGCCAACTAGCTCTGCAGATGACGAAGAAATTGAAGAAATGTATGATGAAATAAAAGAAATTATTCAGATTGTGAAGGGAGACGAAAATTTAATAGTCATGGGTGACTGGAATTCGAGTGTAGGAAAGGGGAGAGAAGGAAACATAGTAGGTGAATATGGATTGGGGCTAAGAAATGAAAGAGGAAGCCGCCTGGTAGAATTTTGCACAGAGCACAACATAATCATAACTAACACTTGGTTTAAGAATCATGAAAGAAGGTTGTATACATGGAAGAACCCTGGAGATACTAAAAGGTATCAGATAGATTACATAATGGTAAGACAGAGATTTAGGTACCAGGTTTTAAATTGTAAGACATTTCAAGGGGCAGATGTGGACTCTGACCACAATCTATTGGTTATGACCTGTAGATTAAAACTGAAGAAACTGCAAAAAGGTGGGAATTTAAGGAGATGGGACCTGGATAAACTAAAAGAACCAGAGGTTGTACAGAGATTCAGGGAGAGCGTAAGGGAGCAATTGACAGGAATGGGGGAAATAAATACAGTAGAAGAAGAATGGGTAGCTTTGAGGGATGAAGTAGTGAAGGCAGCAGAGGATCAAGTAGGTAAAAAGACGAGGGCTAGTAGAAATCCTTGGGTAACAGAAGAAATATTGAATTTAATTGATGAAAGGAGAAAATATAAAAATGCAGTAAATGAAGCAGGCAAAAAGGAATACAAACGTCTCAAAAATGAGATCGACAGGAAGTGCATAATGGCTAAGCAGGGATGGCTAGAGGACAAATGTAAGGATGTAGAGGCCTATCTCACTAGGGGTAAGATAGATACTGCCTACAGGAAAATTAAAGAGACCTTTGGAGATAAGAGAACGACTTGTATGAATATCAAGAGCTCAGATGGAAACCCAGTTCTAAGCAAAGAAGGGAAAGCAGAAAGGTGGAAGGAGTATATAAGAGGGTCTATACAAGGGCGATGTACTTGTTGACAATATTATGGAAATGGAAGAGGATGTAGATGAAGATGAAATGGGAGATGTGATACTGCGGGAAGATTTTGACAGAGCACTGAAAGACCTGAGTCGAAACAAGGCCCCCAGAGTAGACAATATTCCATTGGAACTACTGACGGCCTTGGGAGAGCCAGTCCTGACAAAACTCTACCATCTGGTGAGCAAGATGTATGAAACAGGCGAAATACCCTCAGACTTCAAGAAGAATATAATAATTCCAATCCCAAAGAAAGCAGGTGTTGACAGATGTGAAAATTACCGAATTATCAGTTTAATAAGTCACAGCTGCAAAATACTAACACGAATTCTTTACAGACGAATGGAAAAACTAGTAGAAGCCAACCTCGGGGAAGATCAGTTTGGATTCCGTAGAAACACTGGAACACGTGAGGCAATACTGACCTTACGACTTATCTTAGAAGAAAGATCAAGGAAAGGCAAACCTACGTTTCTAGCATTTGTAGACTTAGAGAAACCTTTTGACAATGTTGACTGGAATACTCTCTTTCAAATTCTGAAGGTGGCAGGGGTAAAATACAGGGAGCGAAAGGCTATTTACAATTTGTACAGAAACCAGATGGCAGTTATAAGTGTCGAGGGACATGGAAGGGAAGCAGTGGTTGGGAAGGGAGTAAGACAGGGTTGTAGCCTCTCCCCGATGTTGTTCAATCTGTATATTGAGCAAGCAGTAAAGGAAACAAAAGAAAAATTCGGAGTAGGTATTAAAATTCATGGAGAAGAAATAAAAACTTTGAGGTTCGCCGATGACATTGTAATTCTGTCAGAGACAGCAAAGGACTTGGAAGAGCAGTTGAATGGAATGGACAGTGTCTTGAAAGGAGGATATAAGATGAACATCAACAAAAGCAAAACAAGGATAATGGAATGTAGTCTAATTAAGTCGGGTGATGCTGAGGGAATTAGATTAGGAAATGAGGCACTTAAAGTAGTAAAGGAGTTTTGCTATTTGGGGAGCAAAATAACTGATGATGATCGAAGTAGAGAGGATATAAAATGTAGGCTGGCAATGGCAAGGAAAGCGTTTCTGAAGAAGAGAAATTTGTTAACATCTAGTATTGATTTAAGTGTCAGGAAGTCATTTCTAAAAGTATTCGTATGGAGTGTAGCCATGTATGGAAGTGAAACATGGACGATAAATAGTTTGGACAAGAAGAGAATAGAAGCACTCGAAATGTGGTGCTACAGAAGAATGCTGAAGATTAGATAGGTAGATCACATAACTAATGAGGAAGTATTGAATAGGATTGGGGAGAAGAGAAGTTTGTGGCACAACTTGACCAGAAGAAGGGATCGGTTGGTAGGACATGTTCTGAGGCATCAAGGGATCACTAATTTAGTATTGGAGGGCAGCGTGGAGGGTAAAAATCGTAGAGGGAGACCAAGAGATGAGTACACGAAGCAGATTCAGAAGGATGTAGGTTGCAGTAGGTACTGGGAGATGAAAAAGCTTGCACAGGATAGAGTAGCATGGAGAGCTGCATCAAACCAGTCTCAGGACTGAAGACCACAACAACAACAACAACAACACAAAGTTATGTTTTTTCATATGGACCTCCTATATTTTTTCTTCAGCAATCCATAGCATGCCAAAGCACATACACAATGGCGTTGATTGCATCGCAATATTCCCATTACATCCCGAAATATTGAGACGCGAAGTTGACGCTTGAAACACCCGACATGCGCTGCCAGCGCACGTCCTGAGGCTCGGGCGTGAACCCCGTGCTGCCCGTTCAAATGGCTCTGAGCACTATGGGACTTAACATCTATGGTCATCAGTCCCGTAGAACTTAGAACTACTTAAACCTAACTAACCTAAGGACAGCACACAACACCCAGCCATCACGAGGCAGAAAAAATCCCTGACCCCGCCGGGAATCGAACCCGGGCGTGGGAAACGAGAACGCTACCGCACGACCACGAGATGCGGGCATGCTGCCCGTAATCGCGATGTGATTGACATGTGTAATCACACCTCCATACTTATCAAGAGGGACACTTACTTGTCAATCACATTGCGATTACGGGCAGCATAGGGTTCACGCCTGAGCCTTAGGACGTGCGCTAGCAGCGCATGTCGGGTGTTTCAAGCGTCAAACTCGCGTCTCAATATCTCGGGATGTAATTGGAATATTGCGATGCAATCAACACCATTGTGTATGTGCTTTGTCATGCTATGGATTGCTGAAGAAAAAATATAGGAGGTCCATTTAAAAAAACATAAGTTTGTGTTAAAAAACACATACGCTTTCGTTTTAGAATGTTTCCAAATATGTACATTCATGGGCCCCAGCCCTACATTGATACCGGTGAAAGTCGTTTTCCAATAGCTGTTATTGTTCCAGTGATATTTTGGGTGGACAAGATAGCTGGAACACCCTGTATATATTCAACTTTTTTGAATGAAATTTGAAGTTTTATTTTCAAAAAAAATGTATGTCCCTTTTTTTTCAGAAGTAGGAGAATTTACATATTTTTTAAATTATAATTCCGCAAGTACAATTTTAAATTCATGCAAAATTCCAAGCACTTTACCCCATATCTCAGCTTGCAATCAGAATTTCAAAATTTGCTCTTAAGACAACGTTTACTAGGTTTGCAGAAATATATGTACAAAAATTCATAATTCTAGCATTCATAGAATCTGAGGAAAAGGTACATAAACTTTAAAACGAAACTTGTCAGGAAACACAGTGTAAAGTTCAACCTAACTTTTTTTGCTTACGTCACTTCTTCAGAATGCATTTGTACTCGGGGTCGTCTTTCCATTCAAGGTTTCTCTTCTGGTTTCTTGTTGTCTGTCTTCTTTCCTTTACCAGGTCTTCAACTGGCTTTTCAGCTGCAGAGACGCGCTGTAAATTTATTTTTCTCAGGATGTCTTTAGTAAAATTTCCTATCTTGAGGCCCATTCTTTCTAATACCTTCATCCTCCCGATGTTCCCATCATTCAATACAATAACTGAATGAAGGAAGAATCGGACACTTGTATAAATCTCCGTAGGTATCACAAGTCCAAAAAAGAATTGCTTCGTCATAAATGATGCAGCTAGTTCGTTTCTGTTTATAATACACAGAACAGAGTCAAAGATGATCTTTAAAACCAAAGAGTCTGTATCGCGGCCTTATAGAAGTGTCCCTCACACGTTTGGTTGAAAGTAATACACAGAATCGTTGTTCACTGAGCTGGTATTGAAGTGCTGCGTTAAAACGTGGGCGTGGCAAGGAGGCCGCGTCACACTTTTAATTAATTTTCAGGCACTTCGGATGCGATTTCAACATTGACACTATGGGAACTTATTGTCCATGAGTTGTACTGTTTGTTTGTTGTGGTCTTCAGTCCTGGGACTGGTTTGATGCAGCTCTCCATGCTACTCTATCTCGTGCAAGCTTCCTCATCTCAGTACCTACTGCAGCCTACATCCTTCTGAATCTGCTTCGTGTATTCATCTCTTGGTCTCCCTCTACGATTTTTACCCTCCACGCTGCCCTCCAATAATAAATTGGTGATTCCTTGAAGCCTGAGAACATGTCCTACCAACCGATCCCTTATTCTAGTCAGGTTGTGCCACAAACTCCTCTTCTCTCCAGTTCTATTCAGTACCCCCCCATTAGTTATGTGGTCTACCCTCTCTAATCTTCAGCATTCTTCTGTAGCACCACATTTTGTTAAAGTTTTTATATCTTCTCCATGGATTTTAATACCTACTCCGAATTTTTCTTTTGTTTCCTTTATTGCTTGCTCAATATACAGACTGAATAACATCGGTATCTCCAGGCTTCTTCCAGGTATACAACCTTCTTTCATGATTCTTAAACCAAGTGTTAGCTATGATTAAGTTATGCTCTGTGCAAAATTCTACCAGGCGGCTTCCTCTTTCATTTCTTACCCCCAATCCATATTCACCTACTACGTTTCCTTCTCTTCCTTTTCCTACTATCTGATTCCAGTCACCCATGACTATTAAATTTTCGTCTCCCTTCACTACCTGACTAATTTCTTTTATCTCACCATACATTTCTCCAATTTCTTCGTCATCTGCAGAGCTAGTTGGCATATAAACTTGTACTACTGTAGTAGGCGTGGGCTTCGTGTCTATCTTGGCCACAATAATGCGTTCACTATGCTGTTTGTAGTAGCTTAGCCGCACTTCTATTTTCTTATTCATTATTAAACCTATCTATGCATTACCCCTATTTGATTTTGTATTTATAACTTTGTATTCACCTGACCAAATGTCTTGTTCCTCCTGACACCGAACTTCACTAATTCCCACTATATCTAACTTTAACCTATCCATTTCCCTTTATAAATTTTCTAGCCTACCTGCCCGATTAAGGCATCTGACATTCCACGCTCCGATCCGTAGAACGCCAGTTTTCTTTCTCCTTATAACGACATCCTCTTGAGTAGTCCCCGCCCGGAGATCCAAATGGGGGACTAGTTTACCTCCGGAATATTTTACCCAAGAGGACGCCGTCATCATTTAATCATACAGTAAAGCTGCATGCTCTCGGGAAAAATTACGTCTGTAGTTTCCCCTTGCTTTTAGCCGTTTGCAGTACCAGCACAGCAAGGCCGTTTTGGTTAGTGTTACAAGGCCAGATTAGTCAATCATCCAGACTGTTGCCCCTGCAACTACTGAAAAGGCTGGTGCCCCTCTTCAGTAACCACATGTTTGTCTGGCCTCTCAACAGATACCCCTCCGTTGTGGTTGCACCTACGGTACGGCTATCTGTATCGCTGAGGCACACAAGCCTCCCCACCAGTGGCAAGGTCTATGGTTCATGGGGGTAACAACTAACAAATAAAAAATAAATCGAAAATTGGCATTTTTGGTCAATTTCATCAACGTCCCCCCTTAAGGAGCACGTAATGTTAATGACGTTTTCGGATTTCACTTACTTGCTACAGCGATTGCAACTTGGAACCATTTCTTCCTTGAAACAGGCCCTTGCCTGAAAACTGTGCAACATTAAACGTTGCAAAATTGGCATAAAAATTCGCTCATTAGTCAGAATACTATAACGGGTTATTTAATGTTAACCTTTCATTCCCTAGCCAGGAGACTGAAGTAGACTGTTTGAGATAAGTCGAATCCTAAGGTGCAGAGGGTTTCCCAAATGGAAAAAATTGCTAGAGGTTTTCCAGTACCGTCTTTTAAGTAACAATTAAGAAAAATCTTCCAAAAACCTCAATTAGAACCGGAAGGTTGGAGGTATTTTTATTATGTGACTGCAAAAAAATATCACAAACAAATATGTGAAGGAATGGTCTATGCACTGATCTCTGTACTACCTGGATGCCGAATTCCAGCTGTCTGAACGTGTCGACCAAAGACGTTCGTATTTCGTTTTTTATTTAATTTCAGTATGGTTGCTACGAAATGTCACGAAAACGCAATATGAAAACACTTTTCAATTTTGCTACCACATCAGCCCTTTGCACTGGATATTGACACAAAGTTTAAAACCAGAAATAAGAACGTAATAAGGGAAGTTACCGACTTTTTTACTTTTACGAGTTCCTAACCAGGAAGTGGCAGGGGTCAAATACAGGGAGCGAAAGACTATTTACATCGGACGCGGTGGCCTAGCGGTTCTAGGCACTTCAATCCGGAACCGCGCGGCTGCTACGGTCGCAGGTTTGAATCCTGCCTCGGGCATGGATGTGTGCGATGTTCTTAGACTAGTTAGGTTTAAGCAGTTCTAAGTCTAGGGGACTGGTGACCTCAGATGTTAAGTCCCATAGTGCTTAGATCCATTTGAACCATTTTAAGACAGAGGAAAAAAGAAAAGAATGAAAAAATAATAATAATATGTTACATTACAGGTCACAATTTTAATAACTTGTTACCTCACATTCACATTGAAAAAAAAGACACAAGTATGCGAAAATTCCTGGTTGGTTGGGTCATTTGGGGGAGGGAACCAAACAGTGAGGTCATCGTTCCCATCGGATTGAAAATTTCCTTTCTTCTGCTTGGACCTGTAAGAGTCACGATAAGAGGTGCACTGCTCTGGGTAGCAGATGTTGCAGGACATTGTCAAACGTGTCAACAGTTTGAGCAAGCCTTTTTAGACAAGTTTTGGTTCACTGGTGTTCAAGAATGATTGCAGTGAGAAATGTTTGACCTGCAAAGGTTCAACAGCAAAGACGGAGGATTTCGAAAATAATTAAAAAATACATACACAAGATGACATATAAGGGAGTGAGACAGGGTTGTAGCCTCTCCCCGATGTTATTCAATCTGTGTATTGAGCAAGCAGTGAAGGAAACAAAATAAAAATTCGGAATAGGAATTAAAATCCATGGAGAAGAAAAAAAACTTTGCGGTTTGCCGATGACATTGTAATTCTCTCAGAGACAGCAAAGGACTTGGAAGAGCAGTGGAACGGAATGGACAGTGTATTGAAAGGAGGATATAAGATGACCATCAACGAAAGCAGAACGAGGTAATGGAATGTAGTCTAATTAAATCAGGTGATGCTAAGGGAATTAGATTAGGAAATGAGACAATTAAAGTAGTAAAGGAGTTTTGCTATTTAGGGAGCAAAATAACTGATGATGGTCGAAGTAGAGAGGAAATAAAATGCAGACTGGCAATGGCAAGGAAAGCGTTTCTGAAGAAGAGAAATTTGTTAACATCGAATATAAGTTTAAGTGTCAGGAATTCTTTTCTAACAGTATTTGTATAGAGTGTAGCAGTGTATGGACGTTAAACATGAACGATAAATAGTTTAGATAAGAAGAGAATAGAAGATTTCGAAATATGGTGCTACAGAAGAACGCTGAAGATCAGATGGGTAGATCACGTAATTAATGATGAGGTACTGAATACAATTGGGGAGAAGAGGAATTTGTGGCACAACTTGACCAGAAGAAGGGATCGGTTGGTACGACATGTCCTGAGGCATCAAGCTATCACCAATTTACTATTAGAGGGCAGCGTGGAGGGTAAAAATCGTAGAGGGAGACCAAGAGATGAATATACTAAACAGATTCAAAAGGATGTAGGGTGCAATAGTTACTTGGAGATGAAGAAGCATGTACAAGAGAGAGTAGCATGGAGAGCTACATCAAACCATTCTCTGGACTGAAGACCACAACAACAACAACCAGGAGCGAATTGTAAAGTTACATCTGTGCGCTTTGTTAGTTTAGTTCCTTGAATTTCTGCTTGTTAATTTACCATTTAATAAGCACAGTTCTCGCGTCTTCGTTTGTGTCGGGAAGTAAACCGACTTCGTGACATATTACGAGCTCCTAATCAGGAGCGAATTATTTAGTCTCACCTGAGCACTTTGGTAGTTCAGTTTTTGAATCTCTGCTTGTTAATCTAATTTATTAGACACAGTTCTTGAGTTTTCCTCAGTATCTACAGTAGAGTTCCATAGCGCGTGTCGATAGTCCCTTGTTTGTCTTTGCAGTTGAGCTTTCCACTGTCTTTAGCGTGGATAGTGCCTGCGATTGCCGTGTGTGGACGCGAGCCGAGTTGGCGACACTTTAGTCTCAGCTCCAGGTTGTGATGGCGTCGGTTACACTGCTTGAAGCTGCAGTGGATGGACATCACCATTGAAGTAGGGCTGTAGGGCTCCAACGGACGTCCAGCACGTCTTAGAACACTGTCGTTCCGCACCAGTGGCCAGCCCAGTTACTGCTGGTCGCCTCAGTACGTGGCAAGCGGCGAAAAACTTTCCAGGGGGACGAACGTAAGGCCTCCCCAGATAGTCTGACAAACAGATACCATATGCTGTCTGTGGCTGATACTGTACCTCAGCCAAATGCAGTCGCCAGCCGGTGTGATCGAGTGATTCTAGGCGCTTCAGTTCGGAACTGCGCTGCTGCTATGGTCGGAGGTTCGAATCCTGCATCGGGCATGGATGTGTGTGATGTCCTTAGGTTAGTTAGGTTTAAATATATCTAAGTCTAGGGAACTGATGACCTCAGATATTAAGTCCCATAGTGCTTAGAGCCATTTGAACCAAATTCAGTCGATTGTCCTGTTTCAAAGAAAGCCTCTCAGCCTACAAGATCAGGGCTATCACAGAGGATGGGATTATTGGTAGCTGGGACATCAATGTTAGGTGCGCTATGGGGCACCTTAGGGACATGACTGCCAAAAAGGGGAAAAAGCCAATATACACTCCGTGTGCATACCAGGTGCAGTCATTCCAGACGTGGAATGGCTCCTTCCAGATGACATGAAGAGCACAGAGTGCAGCCAACCGCAGGTGGTGGCCCACGTTAGTACCAATGGTTCAAATGGCTCTGAGCAGTATGGGACTTAACATCTGAGGTCATCAGTCCCCTAGAACTGAGAACTACTTAAACCTAACTAACCTAAGGACATCACACACATCCATGCCTGAGGCAGGATTCGAACCAGCGACCGTACGGTCACGCGGTGGCGGACTGAAGCGCCTAGAACCGCTCGGCCAGACAGGCCGGCTTTACCAATGATGTGTGTCACTTTGTACTGGAAGAGATTCTCTCTGGTTTCGAGCAGCTATCAAAAGTGGTAAAGACCGCCAGTCTTGTTTGCGAGACGAAAGTAGAGCTCACCATTTGTAGCATAGTCAACAGGACAGATTGTGGTACAGAGCCGAGTGGAGGATCTGAATCAGAGGCTCAGACGGTTCTGCGATCGTGTGGGCTGCAGATTCTTCGATTTGCGCCATAGGGTGGCGGGGTTTCTGGTTCCAGTAAATAGGTCAGGAGTCCACTATACGCGGCAGGCGGCTACACGGATACCAGGGGCTGTGTGGGGTGAACTGGGCAGTTTCTTAGTTTAAGGGTCTCGCCGAAACACGATGTGTCAAAGAGTGCACCTCGAAGTCTGGAAGAACGCAGATACAGGAACCATCGGCATAACAGCTGTAAATTGTCGTAGCTGTGTTGGGAAAGTACCAGAGCTCCAGTCCGCTCCCGGTAGCTGAGTGGTCAGCGCGACAGAATGTCTATCCTAAGGGCCCGGGTTCGATTCGGGGCTGGCTCGCAGGCTTTCTCTGCTCAGGTACTGGGTGTTGTGTTGTCCTAATCATCATCATTTCATCCCCATCGACCCGCAAGTCGCCGAAGTGGCGACGGGAGGCCCTAGTCACACGACATTTATTTTACCAGAGCTCCAAGGGCTAATAGAAAGCACTGATGCTCGAACGTTATAGGCACTGAAAGCTGATTAAAGCCAGAGATAAGTTTAGCCGAATTTTTTGCTAAGAACTTCACGGTATTCAGAAAGGATAAACTAAACACAGCTGGCGGTCGCGTGTTTGTTGATGTTAGAAGCAGTTTATATTGTAGCGAAATTGATTTAGATAGTTCGTGTGAGTTAGGAAGGGTAGAGGCTATTCTTGTCAACCGCAGTAAAATAATAATTGGATCCTTTTACCGACCTCCCAGGTCAGATGATACATTTGCTGAAAGGTTCAAAGTAAAGTTGTGTCTAATTTCAAATCCGTATCCGACTCATACAATTATAATTGGTGGTGACTTCCAATTTACCGTCGATATGTTGGCGAAAATACGTGTTTAAATCGGGAGGTACCCATAAAACATAATTCGAAATTGTGCTAAACGCTTTCCCTGAAAATTATTTCGAGCAGTTAATTCATCAGCCCACTCGAATAGTAAGTAGTTGTGAAAACACACTTGATGTCTTAGCAATAAATAATCCCGAGCTAATAACGAGCATCAAAATGAATACAGGGATTAGTGAACACAGGGTTGCCGTAGCGAGACTGAAAATTGTAATCCCCCAAATCCTCCAAAAAGAAAAATGTACCTGTTCAAAAAGCAGATAAAAATTCACTTGACGCCTTCCTGGGAGACAATCTCATTTCCTTCTGAATTAACAATGTATCGGTAAATGTAGACCACATGTGACTTGAATTCAAAGAAATTGTATTGACAGCAATTGAGAGATTTATACCAAACAAATTAACAAACGACAGAGCTGAGCCCCCTGGTACACAAAGCGGGCCAGAACACTGTTACAGAATCAACGAAAAAGCATGCCAAATTTAGAAGAACACAAAATTTACAAGATTAGCGATCTTTTACAGAAGCTCGAAACTTACCGCGGACCTCAATGCAGGATGCTTATAATAGTTTACACAACGAAACTTTGTCTCGAAATCTGGCAGAAAATCCAAAGAGATTCTGTTCGTGTGTATGTTAGCGGCAAGACACAATCAATGCCTTCTCTGCGCGATATCAATGGAAATACTATTGATGACAGTACTGCTAAAGCAGAGTTAGTAAACACAACCTTCCGAAATTGCTTCACCAAAGGAGAGGAAATAAATATTTCAGAATTCGAATGAAGAACTGCTGGCAACATGAGTTACTTTAAGTAGATATCTTCGGAGTAGTGATGTAACTTAAACTACTTAATAAAAGCTAGTCTTCCGATCCAGACTTCATACCATTTACGTTCCTTTCAGATTGTGCTGATGCAATAGCTCCATACTTAACAACCATATACAACCACTCGCTCGACAAACCATCCGTACCTATGACACTATTTGTTTATGGTATATCTAATTTTTTTATAATTGTTGGCTTTAAAATTCTCTGGTACTGGTACTATATTTTCTGTATATGTAAAGTGAAGTGTGCTATACTGGAGGTTGAAGTTCTTTGCACTGTATGTAGGTAAAGTATATAAAATACTATGTAAATTGTTTGTTACGTTAAATAACTTTATGATGACAGTTTATATTCAAAAATATTTGTGTGTATAAACTGTTCATGTTGATGTAAATTTAACAGTTGTAAGCAATGGTCACGCTTAGGAACAATGTAAGAAATAGATGTTATGTAAAAGCCATTGTGATTTTGTTTGAAACAAAAGTGGCTCTGGGGAGTGGAAAAGGCGGCAAGAGCGTATTGGTGCGCAAACTAGAGCAAGCGCGGGAAGTAAGATACACAGTCTGTAGGCAGCAGTGATTGAGACAATACCATCGTGGAGCAGGAGAAGCTTTGCCTGAAAATTTGCACAAAAATGCCTCGGATGAAGACTGAAAATGGCTTACGGCATAGCAGCGAGTTGTTGGGCCACTGTATGTAAAACTGAACGGCGCCAAGAAGAATAATTGAGCGCATAGAGCAAGATATTTGTAGGCCGTACTGTGGGTAGTGTAGCAGTCATAATTGTTCGCCACACCCAAGCCTTCAGCCACCAGATACGATATTTTTTTTTATTTTACTTTTGCACAGCGTAAACCGTTAATTTAAACTGTGTGTTATTAATGAATAATCATTCTTGAACTTTCTACATCTACGTTATAACTCTGCTATTCACGATAAAGTGCCTGGCAGAGGGTTCAATGAACCACCTTCAAGCTGTCTCTCTACCGTTCCACCCTCGAACGGCACGCGGTAAAAACGAGCACTTAAATTTTTCTGTGCGAGCCCTGATTTCTCTTATTTTATCGTGATGATCATTTCTCCCTACGTAGGTGGATGCCAACACAATGTTTTCGCAGCCGGCCGGTGTGGCCGAGCGGTTCTAGGCACTACAGTGTGGAACAGCGCTACCGCTACGGTCGCAGGTTTGAATCCTGCCTCGGGCATGGATGTGTGTGATGTCCTTAGGTTAGTTAGGTTTAAGTAGTTCTAAGTTCTAGGGGACTGATGACCTCAGATGTTGAGTCCCATAGTGCTCAGAGCCATTTGAACCATTTGAGAATGTTTTCGCAATCGGAGGAGAAAACTGGTGATTCAAATTTCATGAGAAGATCCCGTCGCAACGAAAAACACCTTTGTTTTAATGATTGCCACTCAAATTCACGTATCATGTCTGTGACACTATCTCCCCTATTTCGCGATAATACAAAACGAGGTGCCCTTCTTTGCCCTTTTTCGATGTCATCCGCCAATCCCACCTGATGCGGATCCCACACCGCACAGAATACTACAGAATAGGGCGGACAAGAGCGGTGTAAGCAGTCTCTTTAGTAGATCCGTTGCACCTTCAAAGTGTTCTGCCAATGAATCGCAGTCTTTGGTTTGCTCTATCCACAATATTATCTATGTACTCCGTCTTCGGGCCACGTGTGGCCTACCGGCACCATCCGACCGCCGTGTCATCCTCAGCGGAGGATGCGGATAGGAGGGGCGTGGGGTCAGCACACCGCTCTCCCGGTCGTTATGATGGTGTTCTTGACCGAAGCCGCTACTATTCAGTCGAGTAGCTCTTCAATTGGCATCACGAGGCTGTGTGCACCCCGAAAAATGGCAACAGCGCATGGCGGCCTGGATGGTCACCCATCCAAGTGCCGACCACGCCCGACAGCGCTTAACTACGGTGATCTCACGGGAACCGGTGTATCCACTGCGGCAAGGCCGTTGCCCATATTATCTATGTGATCGTTCCAATTTAGGTTATTTCTAATTGTAATCCCTAAGTATTTAGTTGAATTTACAGCTTTCAGATTTGTGTGACTTACCACGTAATCGAAATTTAGCTGATTTCTTTTAGTACTCATGTGAATAATTTCACACTTTTCCTTATTCAGGGTCAATTGCTACTTTTCGCACCATACAGATATCTTATCTAAATCATTTTGCAAGTCGTTTTGATCATCTGATGACTTTACAACACGGTAAATGACAGCATCATCTGCAAACAATCCAAGACGGCTACTCAGATTGTCTCCTACGTCGTTAATACAGATCAGGAACAATAGAGGGCCTATAACACTTCCTTCCAGGACGCCGGATATTACTTCTGTTTTACTCGATGACTTTCCGTCTATTACTACGAACTGTGATCTTTCTGACAGGAAATCACGAATCCAGTCGCACAACTGAGGCGATACTCCGTAGGCACGCAGTTTGGTTAGAAGACCCATGCGAGGAACGGTGTCGAAAGCCTTCTGGAAATCTAAAAACATGGAATCAATTTGACATCCCCTGTCGATAGCACTTATTACTTCATAAGTATAAAAAGCTAGTTGTGTTTCACAAGAACGATATTTTCTGAATCTGTGCTGGCTATGTGTCAATAAATCGTTTTCTTTGACGTACTTCATAATGTTCGAATACAGCATATGTTCCAAAACCCTACTGCAAATCGACGTTAGTGATATAGGCCTGTAATTCAGCGGATTACTCCTACTTCCCTTTTTGGGTATTGCTTTGACTTGAGCAATTTTCCAGTCTTTAGGAACGGATCTTTCTGTGGGCGAATGGTTGTAAATAATTGCTAAATATGGAGCTATTTTATCAGCATACTCTGAGAGTAACCTGACTGGTATACAATCTGGACCGGAGGCCTTGCCTTTATTAAGTGATTTAAGCTGCTTCGTTACACCGAGGATATCTACTTCTATGTTTCTCATCTTGGCAGTTGTTCTTGATAGGAATTCAGGAATATTTACTTCGTCTTCTTTGGTGAAGGAGTTTCGGAAAACCGTGTTTAATGACTCTGCTTTAGTGGCACTGTCATCACCGACTTCACCGTTGTTATCGCGCAGTGAAGATATTGATTGCGTCTTGCCACTGGTGTGCTTTATGTATGACCAGAATCTCTTTCGCTTTTCTGACAGATTTAGAGATAGAATTTCGTTGTAGAAATTATTAAAAGCATCTCCATTGAAGTACGCGCTATATTTCGAACTTCTGTAAAACTTTGCCGATCTTGGAGACTTTGGGTTCTTTTAAATTTGGAATGCTTTTTTCGTTGCTTCTATAACAACGATCTGACCCGTGTACCATGGGGGATCATTACCATCACTTACTAATTTATGTGGTATATATCTCTCAATTGCTGTCGATACTATCTCTTTGAAAACATTCCAGAACTTTTCAGCCGGCCGGAGTGGCAGAGCGGTTCTAGGCGCTACAGTCTGGAACCGCGTGACCGCTACGTTCGCAGGTTCGAATCCTGCCTCGGGCATGGATGTGTGTGATGTCCTTAGGTTAGCTAGGTTTAAGTAGTTCTAAGTTCTAGGAGACTGATGACCTCAGCAGTTAAGTCCCATAGTGCTCAGAGCCATTTGAACCATTTTTTTGAACTTTTCTGCACTTACATGATCAGATCGGAAGGATTAAAGACTGTCTCTTAAAAAGGCGTTAAGAGCATTTTTTCCAGGTTTTTTAAATAGATATACTTTAAAGAAACTGGTTGACCCTGTTATTTCATCCTAATCATTCACATGTATAGGGTTCCTTCCTGGTATTTGATTGATCCAAATATCCTGTTTTAGAGACTTATGAAGTGCCAACTTAGTATAAAGAGGTGCCATTTAAGTTGTTTTTGTGTAAATAATGAGAGTAATAACTTTTGAAAGTAGATTCCAATAAGAATCACCCGAAAAATGGCAACAGCGCATGGCGGCCTGGATGGTCACTCATCCAAGTGCCGACCACGCCCTACAGCGCTTAACAGCGGTGATCTCACGGGAACCGGTGTATCCACTGAAATGTTCAGTATAAAAAGTGTGTGCTTTAGTATCTGAGTATTTTAGTATTTAAGTTGGTTGGTTATAAAAAGTTCTTTTCTAAAGGTCGTTTAAATTGTTTTTGTGTAAATAATGAGAGTAATAACTTTTGAAAGTAGATTCCAATAAGAATGAGGTTTTCTTGAAGTGAAATGTTCAGTATAAAAAGTGTGTGCTTTAGTATCTACGTATTTTAGTATTTAAGTTGGTTGGTTATAAAAAGTGCTTTTCTAAAGGTCCTCCCCCCTCCCGGCCAAATTTTTTTAGCTACCTTGAAGTTATCTATTGGTCTTTTCCTCTTTTAAAAACGTTATGTATAAGGGTGTAGTAGTCAAAAAGAAATTCCAGTGTCTGTACCAACATAGCTTATGGGGGGCAACATTTATTTGAAGAAGTTACTTAAACAGTAGCAAGAAAGTAGGCAGGACTTTTACTTCCGCTTTTCCAATACTTCACTGTTCCATTGCCTGGATAGGCTGGCGACCGTTAGTACATATTTAAACCACTAAATGAACTTGGAATTCAGTTGGCCTAGCTTCAATACTATACTACCCATACCGCGTTTCTTCCTAACCGCTGGGTACAATCTTGGGAAGAGAATTGAATAGTCTGATTTCCATCAGACACAACACGCAGTCAAATCCTGTACTAAGAGAGAAAGAACCATCATAATAAAACAAGGAAAATCGGCGCTCGCATGGAAAGATACAGGTGTTCGTTTTTTTCCGCACGCTATTAGAGATTGGAATGATAGAGAATTATTGTGCAGGTGGCTCGATGAACCCTCTGCCAGGGACTTAAGTGTGATTTGCAGAGTATCCATGTAGACGTATATATATATATATATATATATATATATATATATATATATATATATATATATCTGTGTGTGTGTGTGTGTGTGTGTGTGTGTGTGTGTTTTTAATTAAAAGTTAAGCAACGGATTAACTAATACCATAAATGAATTTTCTCCCTTCGTGTCAACGATTTTCTATTTGTTCTCCGGTATTATCGATATGCTCCATCTTTTTGAAGCTTGTTATTCCTGTTTGTCGTGTATCTTGCTAAGATCTTGTTACAAATTTGGCATGTGTTCTAACTGTTCTCCTATCTTATCGACCCTTATTGTCAGTTTCGACGGTTTCTTGCGTGTTCCTTTTATTGCTTTTCTTCTTGCTTCTCTCGTTTCCCTGACTTCCTTCCTAGCCTCCTGCGCCTCTTTCTTCGACTCCCTTGTTTCCTTTATCAACTCCTTCGTCTCCTCCGCCTCCTGATGCATCTTTCTCAAGAATTCTAGCATTCCATGATTTACACCCCTTGTGTCAGATAGCTTATCACATGACGAGATACGTGAACTCAGTTGAGTGTTCATTTGATATGGTATGCCTGTCCTGTCACTCTCCTGTACTTCATAATTTCTACTATCGCGTCAACGTGTTGTGAAGGGTCCGCATCTTCTTCTTCGTTGTTATAACCTCTCGTACCCTCCAATTCCAAGCTATCTGTTGCACTGTTTCAGTCTCCATCATGTTCGGATCTGATAGCTCCATGGAAAAAGTTACCTGTTCCTCTTCCCTCTCAGTCCGCAGCTCGTAGCCCCGGGTTCGATTCCCGGCGGGGTCAGGGATTTTCACCAGCCTCGAGATGACTGGGTGTTAATGTTGTCCTCATCAGTTCATCATCAGTCACGCAAGTGGCGAGATTGTACCGAGCAAAGGTTGGGAATTTGCACGGGCGCTGATAAACGCGCAGTTGAGCTTCTTACAAACCAAACATAACCGTCATCATCATCTTCCGTCTCAGTTCCTTTCCCATTTTGATTTTGTTCCATTACTGCAAACTAATTAATTTTCCATGTTTCCGTTTCCAATTTTGTTTTGCTTCTCGTTCTCATTCAGTTAATGAACTAACCCAAAAAATTCGTGGAACCTGTAGCAAATACCCGAACAACACAATATCCTATCTTATCACAGATATAAAAACAAGAACAGACGCTCCAAAATTTTCAACGCTGTTGGCAACGCCGATAATAATCAACAAGTGAAACATAATTAACAAAACATTTGATTAATCTGTAATACATATATAGCGATTATTTGCGGCAGGAAGTGTTATAAGGTTCCACGCTTGTAACGGTTCACGACCAAACATTAAAAAGAAAAATAAACGAAGTTTACTGACTGCGTCTCAGAGTATCCAGTGAAAATTCATACTCGGGCCAAGTATTATGCGAAGTCCCAACTGACCAGACTGATCTGTGTCGTAAATTTCTGTAATGAGACAGATCGTTCCTCAGGATTCAGTGCTTAATTAAAAATTTTGCAACCGACTGGCTAACGCTATAAATGAATTTTGACCCTTAGAACTGTATCCTGAGTGAGAGTATTCACATATTTTAATTCTCAAACACTGACTGAGAAAAGATTAACTATCTACGTACTTAAATACATGATTTAAGGTTGAATAACGAGTATACTGTTTTCGTTTTACTGATTTTTGTTTATTTCAAACGAGGTTTTGGCTTATTGAGCCATCTTCAGGAAACAACTGACTAGCGTCTGAAATGGACACTAGTTCTTAGGTAACCTAGCATTATAAGCAAACAAAGAACTATGTAAATGAGAACTAGTAACTTACGTTGTGCTTGAAAACTTTGTAACTGAGAAGTGTACCTTATGTCACGACCTCACAAACTATGGCATCATAACCATATTACCTGGAATACTATACTACAAGATTGTGAATTTTAAGTATTGTGTATAATACTCTCCATTGCCTAAGGTTTAGTTCACAATGTTAAAAAACATGTTTGTTGCACAACATAGACTCCTGGAAATGGAAAAAAGAACACATTGACACCGGTGTGTCAGACCCACCATACTTGCTCCGGACACTGCGAGAGGGCTGTACAAGCAATGATCACACGCACGGCACAGCGGACACACCAGGAACCGCGGTGTTGGCCGTCGAATGGCGCTAGCTGCGCAGCATTTGTGCACCGCCGCCGTCAGTGTCAGCCAGTTTGCCGTGGCATACGGAGCTCCATCGCAGTCTTTAACACTGGTAGCATGCCGCGACAGCGTGGACGTGAACCGTATGTGCAGTTGACGGACTTTGAGCGAGGGCGTATAGTGGGCATGCGGGAGGCCGGGTGGACGTACCGCCGAATTGCTCAACACGTGGGGCGTGAGGTCTCCACAGTACATCGATGCTGTCGCCAGTGGTCGGCGGAAGGTGCACGTGCCCGTCGACCTGGGACCGGACCGCAGCGACGCACTGATGCACGCCAAGACCGTAGGATCCTACGCAGTGCCGTAGGGGACCGCACCGCCACTTCCCAGCAAATTAGGGACACTGTTGCTCCTGGGGTATCGGCGAGGACCATTCGCAACCGTCTCCATGAAGCTGGGCTACGGTCCCGCACACCGTTAGGCCGGCTTCCGCTCACGCCCCAACATCGTGCAGCCCGCCTCCATTGGTGTCGCGACAGGCGTGAATGGAGGGACGAATGGAGACGTGTCGTCTTCAGCGATGAGAGTCGCTTCTGCCTTGGTGCCAATGATGGTCGTATGCGTGTTTGGCGCCGTGCAGGTGAGCGCCACAATCAGGACTGCATACGACCGAGGCACACAGGGCCAACACCCGGCATCATGGTGTGGGGAGCGATCTCCTACACTGGCCGTACACCACTGGTGATCGTCGAGGGGACACTGAATAGTGCACGGTACATCCAAACCGTCATCGAACCCATCGTTCTACCATTCCTAGACCGGCAAGGTAACTTGCTGTTCCAACAGGACAATGCACGTCCGCATGTATCCCGTGCCACCCAACGTGCTCTAGAAGGTGTAAGTCAACTACCCTGGCCAGCAAGATCTCCGGATCTGTCCCCCATTGAGCATGTTTGGGACTGGATGAAGCGTTGTCTCACGCGGTCTGCACGCCCAGCACGAACGCTGGTCCAACTGAGGCGCCAGGTGGAAATGGCATGGCAAGCCGTTCCACAGGACTACATCCAGCATCTCTACGATCGTCTCCATGGGAGAATAGCAGCCTGCATTGCTGCGAAAGGTGGATATACACTGTACTAGTGCCGACATTGTGCATGCTCTGTTGCCTGTGTCTATGTGCCTGTGGTTTTGTCAGTGTGATCATGTGATGTATCTGACGCCAGGAATGTGTCAATAAAGTTTCCCCTTCCTGGGACAATGAATTCACGGTGTTCTTATTTCAATTTCCAGGAGTGTATATGAAGAGTGCTCAGTTAAACAATTTCTCAGCCGATTTCAAGACCTCACAAAATTTAGCATTACAACTATTTAACCTGCAATATGTGTAGTTTAATCATGTACTGCGCTTATCCTTGTCCATTATGTGAAGTGTAATTTCAACGTTAAGAGACAAGTTTCATGTACAACGCTCTATGCAAGTGGTTTGTGTCTTTGCTCATAATGTTTGGTTGCCTAAGAACAAGACTCCCTTTGAGATGCTAGTCATTTGTTTCGTAGAGATGGCCCAATAAGGTTAGAACTAGTTTGAGACAAACAAAATTTAGCAGAGGTCTGATTGACTGCCTCCAGCAGTGCCACTAGTAATACTGTGCTGCATACTCGAGCATCAGACGTCCCCAAAGTGGCCCGTTGTGCCATGAGGAGTCGTCCCCTGATGTGTACCAGTGGCTCACCAGCCTCAGTGCAAAAGGTTGGCATAGCTCTGGTCCACATAATAGAGTGCTGCTTCACCTGTAGATAGTCTGTAACGCTCTGTTTGTTCACGAAAGCCAAGTTTCAGCAGATACCAGCGTTTAGTTTAATTCTGTGCTCTTTGACTTATGGAAGGTATTCGATCCAACTCCACAACTTCGACAAAATATGGGCGTATAAAACTGCAGATTCGCTTTGTGACTGGACTAAAGAGTTCCTAGCAAATGGGGCACAACATGTCATTCGTAACAGAGAGAAATCTTTAGACGTAAATATAACTTCTGGCCTACCAAAATATTAGCGTATAGAATTGCAGACTAGCTTCGTGACTGATCTGAAGAGTTCCACATAAATGGGGCATAGCATGTCATTCTTAACGGAGAGAAATCTGTAGACAATATACTTCTGTCGTACCCCAAGGGGGTTTTATAGGACCATTACTGATCACTAGGGCACGGATTTTAATTACCTAAAAAAACAGTGATATATGCAAGCAGTTATGACCTTAAACTTACATAAATATGGCCTTAAAAATAAAATATGACTTAATAGAAGTTTATTTAAAGCATTCGTGTTTGTTTATTTAACTTTTTATTCACCATAAAGTAATACAAAATTCACTTTTCAAAATATTGTAAGTATAGTTCTTTCCTTCTGTAGGGTTTGTGGCTAATTTGTACTTATTTTTTGAATGTCTGAATGTTTTATTTTCTAAACACAAAGTGCAGTGAAAAGATCAACTATCGAAACAGTAAAACAATGTTTTTATTTCTACATAGTATTTAAAGCGTTTCGCATTATTTAATACCGTATGTCAATCTTCAGTATCTGCAAAGTTGCACTGGATCACAAGGTGCATTTTCAGGTTTTCCATTGTCAAAGATCTACGGTTGTCGCAGGGGATAGTTTTGTACCTGGAAAAGCTCCTCTCCACTTCACAAGACGTCACTGGAGAGTATTTGAAGGCAGCCAGGTCACTGGAGTTCAGCTTTGTTTCAGTATCTTCAAATGTTGCAGCATTCCCCGAACGACTGTCACTAATTTTGCACAGTGTAGAATATCCAAGATTCCGTTAGAGAATACTTTGCAATTTGGTTTTCACAGCCACATGACCACGAGCTCGACCCAACTCACCGTGCACATGTTGCACAATACTCAGGTCCTCACATAGCTGAGTGCCAACAGCTTCCAGTCGTTTGATGGCTTTTGATATCACTGAAAAATTAGCGTTGATGTATGCCAAGTTTCGCGACAATGTATCTGTAAAAACTTCAATCACAATTTTGATAGCACTTGATTCGTCGCTATCAAGCTCACAGAAGATTGTCTTTATTTGGGTGTAGTTGGTGCAGTAATACTCAGCAGCATTAAGCCAAGAACCCCATCGTGTAAGAACAGGTTTAGGTAGGAGGGATGTTGAAGGTGCTTGTTCCTTGAATTTCTGCACCCGTAGCGGAGCCTTCACATAGATTTTCTTGTCGCAGGAAATTAATATGTACACGTCAGGGTAATCTGATCGCACCTCTTCGGCAACTCTGTGCAACGCATGTGCAAGGCAAGTGGCGTACACCATACTGGGGTAGAGAATCTGAAGCCCATTGGCTGCTTTAGCCATATATGATGCACCATTTGTTACAAGCAGCAAAACATTGTCTCTTTTCACACCATCTGGCCACAGTAGCTTCAGAGAGTTATCAAACAAAATAGCAATCGTCGAATTGTTTACTCTATCGAGAGCTTCACACGTTAGTAGGAACATATCTCCAGGACCATCAACTTTTAGAACACCAACAACAACATTTGCAATATATCGCCCACTAATATCCGTAGTCGACAGCCAGTTGTTTTGCTCAGCAATAGTAATTCGTACTTTGTTGGGTACACCATTGTAGCATACGGATAAATAGTTCTTTCTCAGTGTAGATTCATCTGGAACTGAATGTTTTGCGTACTTCTCCAAGAACCGTCTGAAGCGTTGATTCTTCAGCTTTTCCAATGGGATGTTGCAGGACACCATCATCTCACACAAATCCTTGCAGAATGATTTCACAGTTGACGATTGATCTGTCTGTTCAAATAACAGCGTTTGCCTGCTGTTATTTTCAGCACCTCGTTTCACGCAGCTGCTGTGTTTAGCAGTATTACAGCGTTGTTGCACATTAAAGCGCTTTTCTGCACTAACTTTAACTTGACACAGTTTACAAAATAATATTTTCCCATCAGTACTAAAGAACTTCTCTCCAAATTCTCGAACATATCCTCGCAACTTCACGCTGTCGGAGCACTTTGCTTTAGGCATGTTGAACAAGTCAAAGACTGTATTCAAACTGGTTATTGGGAACACCTGTGCGACTGCGATGATTATTACGGCAGAAGCCGCCTTTGTTGGCTCTGAGAGCGTATTGTCGACTCTGTGCAACAGTGTTTTATGTTCGCGAAACGGCTGTTGTGGTACACCGATTTTCTGCTACAGTTCTGAGAAATAAAGCTGTGAAGTAATTTATCTGTTTATCTTTCACAATAGCACGGTAAATATTGTCTCGTGAGCAACATATTCATTTTCTTATTCGTGTGTCCCGTTAAGATACAAGGAAAACGTTATATGCATTTTTGGCAAAAGTTGACGGAAATATGACCTAGCCGCAGTATGACCTATTACTAAAATTTGTTGAAATATGACTGTATATGCACAATCAAAATACATTTTTCGACACTAAAATGCCTAGATTTGTGTATAAATTGTTCTAAAATTCACCCTATAGTTCAGAAAAAAATATGACTTGTCATTAAAATCCGGGCCCTACTGATCACAATATATACGGGGTGTTCAAAAAGTCTCTCCGCAGTGCCGTATGATTGCCGCGCGTGCCGTATGTCGCAGTGAATATACCGAAATGGAACTCATTGCAGTATCGTTGTGCGTTTATTGTTTCGCTGAAAAGTACGGGACCCACAATCCGACGTCTAGAAATTGCAATGCAAACTCCTATTTTCTCAAAATGAAGTAGTTCCTCATGAATACACAATGGATTTGCAGTACTCCACATACGAGAAATTTGCGAGTTCCTGTACCCGGATAAATGATACCACGCCTTATCAGTGAAAAACGTTTCTTTAAGAATATCCCTTCCATTTTGTTGAACGAGATTTTTGAACATTGACAATAATGCAATTTCTTGCCTGATCAGTATTTTTCAGTTCTAGCACGACTGTCACTTTGTATAGGAAAAGTTCTAATTTTTTCCTTACAGCTGCGTGGGCCGTTCCGACACTAACATCGATTTCCTGGGCGAGTTTTCTTACTGACTTGTTCGGACTCATGGACATTTTATCGGAAATATCGAGTAATTTATCCTCAGACAAAACGCAAGGACGACCACTGCTCGTTGCATCTGTCACTGAACCCGTACTTCGAAATGTGTTAATCATATCTCGCACAATGTCGCGATGTGGGAGTGTTGTCTACGGGAAAACTGAATTAAATGAAACTGTGTATTTACCGCTAGCTTTGAACACTTGTTGACCTTCAATGGTTAGCATTTTAACACTGACAAAAACGAAATAAACGAACAAAAGAGCTAAATTTAAACGTTCACGTCAACACGTAAGGACACACATCAACGATACTACTGACGCTGGCTGAGATAAACGAAACAGTGGAATGTTGGAAGAGTCCACTTGAAGGGAAGTAACCCAGACAGGCGAACAATCATACAGCACGCACGCCTAACAATCATACGGCACTGTGGAGAAACTTTTAGAACACCCCGTATAAATGCCCTAGTGTGATGTCAGAAATTCCACGAGGCTTGCAGGAAGACCTGCAGTGGACTGCTTGATGCTGGTATTGGCAGTTGACCCTCAACATAAACAAACGCAACGCAAGGCATATAACTAGGTGCAAACCCCAGTTATAGTACGATCACACGATTGTCGACCATTCACTCGAATCCGTTGGATCCGTTAACTATCTACGCGTATCCGTAAAATTTGAAGCGGAACATCCACATAAAATTAATCGTAGAGACATCAGATGGCAAACTGAGATTCACTGGAAGAACTCTAGCATATTTTTCTCACTTTCTTTCCAATATGAAATGTGGAATTATTTTTTGGCGTAACTCATCAAGTCAAGTCAAAGTTTTCCGAGTTCACAACAAGCAATAAGAGACACTACTTGTGTGAACTCCAGAACTTCCAGCAGAGGCCTGTTCAGGGAACTAAAGAAACTAACTACTGCTTCCCACGTATTTACTCCTTAACGAAAATTTTCATTATAAATATATCTCTTTTGCAAACCAATAGTTCAGTTCATGGAATCAATATGGGAAATTTGAATAATTTTCGCAAATATTTAGTCATTTCAGTTGGTCCAGAAAGGTGCCTGTTATTCAGGAACACACTATCAATAACTTGCCAGTAGCCACAAAAGTTTAACTACTAATAAATCTACAAATTTAGTGCAGTAACGCAATCATTGCAAATAAGTCTTATAAAATGGTTTTTTTATTTGATGGTGCATGGCTACAACAGCTTAGGAATTACATTATTAACTCAGTGTATTGAACATTTACACGTTTTGTGACAAGTTTAGTTTTACCCGTTAAAAGTAAATATGAATAAGATTTTTTGAGTTATTCCTTATCTGTGAGGACACTTCACTTGATAATTGCGAAAAGTACATTAGAATATTTGTTTCTTTTTGTTAATATTTATTTCGTATTCTTATTTCTCTGACATGCTCTACATCCTGAAAGATCTCCTCACTATGGCTCTATTGGAACGTAAAGTACATCTAATCTAATCTAATAAACTTTACGGTGCGTGGCAGAAGTTATTTCTTGTGCCTCTACGTTTATCTGCACCCTTCTCCCTTCCATCCGCTAGTGGGACACAGAAAGAACGACTGTTAGCAACGCTCGTTCTGAACATGAATTTCTGCGTTTTCATTGTCGTAGTCATATGACTGAAATGTGTGTTTTCTTAATTATAACAGTAAATCCCTCCGTGACACGTCGTCTGTCGCTAAGGTTAGATGAACAACCTCATAACACTCTCGCACATACTAAACGACTCTGTGCTGAAACGCACTGCTCTTAGTGGAAATCCTCATCTATTAATCTGTTATTAATTATATCTCTTGAGGGCCCCAGAATGACGAGCGGTTTATAATCGATTGAAAAACAATTTCTGAGCTACCTCTTGGAATGAAATGTCGTAAATCGGTTCATCACTAACTCGTCGAGCTGACTGTACGACATATGATAATTTATATTCATCATTTATTTGTATTTGCTAATGAATTTATAGTAATAACACTTTAATATGAGTACAAAATGTTTTGTGCATGTTTTTTCTTTACATGAGCGACGCAGCGACCGAATGGGAGCCGATGGAAGTTTTCCGAGCTGCACGAGGAGTTTTTTCACCACTGGATGAAATTTTTACTGGAAGGTGCACCATGCGAGGACGTCGGACTCAGCATTCGATTACTGTGTTCATTATTCCAATAATGCAAAAAATGAGTGATATACTGTACTGTACGTAATGGAAAATGTTCAGCCTATGTTCAGTTGTTGTTCACGCCATGCTTGTATTACTGACATATAGCAAACTGACGTCAAGTTTTTAAATACACAGCTCAGTCTGTAAGCTGTGCTGGAACTTTACCCCTTAATGTTTCTGTGTGAGGAAAGGTATTTAAGTGTTAAATTTTATGAAAGCACATAGCATCCTGAACATTTACTATCTTTTATGCTATCACGAATGTTCGAAAGAAAATTAATTGATCTGAAGCGAGAGAAGTTTAAATAGTGCATTCTTTTGTAAGTACAAGTTTACTAGCGTTATTTGATATGCAATGTTACGTTGAAATAGTGTTATTACACAATAACTGACTTTCTCTGAATAGAGAGAACATATTAATGATATTTTTGAAAGTGGTCGTAGCGCAAAACCAAATATTTAAATTGCAATCATAAAACCATGGAGCTGAACACAGACATGAACAACAGTTGTCAGACATCAGAGCTATACCATGTTTGTTCTCTGGTTATGAAAGTCAACTGCACTAACTTTAACCAGAATGACAACTGAAATTTTTGCCTGCATTATCGCAAATGGTTTTGTGCCCCTTTCTGTTGCAATAGTGAACGAAAAGTATCTGCTGAATTACAGATTATGTTTGGATAAAAAGTGAAGTACGATCTGGAGAGGCGTAATAATGGAGCAACGAGATTTAACACACTGAATACACAGTTTCTCTTTGCAGCTTTGCAACACTCTTTTCTCGGATGTAACGACTGTGGCCGGATTGAGATACTGCGCATGTATTGGGAAACAAACTCGTCTGAAGAAAAGTTGTAACCCTAGAAAAAGATGTACCTCTTAAAGATACAAGACGCAAGACACACGAGAGAGAGAGAGAGAGAGGAGAGAGAGAAAGAGAGAGAGAGAGGAGAGAGAGAGACAGGAGAGGGAGAAAAAGAGAGGGAGAGAGAGAAGATAGAGAGAGAGACAAGAGGGAGAGAGAGAGAGAGAGACAAGAGGGAGAGAGAGACAAGAGAGAGAGAGAGAGGAAAGAGGGAGAGAGAGACAAGAGAGAGAGAGAGACAAGAGGGAGAGAGAGGAACGATGGAGAGAGAGAGAGAGACAAGAGAGACAGAGAGGAAAGAGGGAGCGAGAGAGACAAGAGGGAGAGAGAGGAAAGAGGGAGAGAGACAAGAGAGAGAGAGAGAGAGAGAGAGAGGAAAGAGGGAGAGAGAGACAAGAGAGAGAGAGAGAGAGAGAGAGAGACAGGAGAGAGAGAGACAAGAGAGAGAGAGAGAGACAAGAGGGAGAGAGAGGAAAGAGGGAGAGAGAGACAAGAGGACAAGAGGGAGAGAGAGACAAGAAAGAGAGAGAGACAAGAGAGAGAGAGAGAGAGAGAGAGAGACAAGAGACAAAAGAGACAAGAGGATGATACAAGATGAAGATACAAGCAAGAAGATTAATAGACAAGAAAAGAAGAAGAAACCATTTGGGGGTGAAAGGGATTTTCTTTGTCCAAGTGGCGATATTAAGAGGACTGGGCGAGGTTGCTAGCTGTCGGCTCACTAACGTTGATTTATTGTTGGTAAATCAGAACAGCTCTAGCTGTGAGGCTTTACAGTTTACAGCTCGAGATATGCTCTGACCAAAGCGGTTGAACCGCGATAATGAACATACTTTGTTCTTTACAACCAATACTTGACAGTAATTAATATCTACTGCCAAAACACACGACGGCAAAGCTCAATCCAGACACTAATGAACACAAATCAACAACTGAAAACAGATAAGCATACATGCGAGGAGTCAAAATCAATGTGAGGAACACCGCCAACAAGAATAAAAAAAGTTCATAAAATGCAACCAGTCATAACTCAACGCGGCTATCACAAACCACACGACCTCGGACAATCAAACAAGGACGCATCCCACCGAGTGACAATTTAAATAGCAGTGATGCAGCTGGTCCTAGTTAGGATAGTTGCGTTCAGTTACAATAGCTTAAGATTTTTGAGTACAACAAGTGAGACTGATTGATCATTTCCTCCTGAATGACATGCAGAATTCATCACCCCTCCCCATCAATAAACTCATTGAGCGAATCATGCAGTCACTAGTAAAGGGAATGAGCACAAGGTTGCATTTCACTCCACAACTCAAAGACCCCAGGAGAAAATCGCTAATACAAAACATCAGACTGAGAAACTATAGATGACTGGACCTTCACGCGGTTCGCATGCGAAAAGAAAACGTCAGTGTCCAAAATCACCAACGGCACGTTATTCAGGAAACCTCGCATGCGAGCCAGAACCAATTTCTCAGGACGTCAATTTCCCGTATCGACTAGGAACTCACAGAGGCACTGATTCGCCGCAACTCTACGTGGAAGTCAGTTTGTCGGTCCACGCGGCTGGAAACAAACTCTGAAGTACAGCTGGTAGAAAAAGACTAGCTCCTACTGATGCTTTTATAAATCACAGGTGAGTTGCTACACCTTCGGACAACTGAAAAAATTACTCAAAACAACTCCGCTTCCATGAGAATACTGAACAGTCTGTTACTCCACTCTCCTGCACCCGCCAGTACGATGGGACCCTATCATAAAAGCATCAATAAACGCCACTTCTCGCCTCAACGATTCAATCCATCACTGCTACCAGTAGAGGAGGAACAGACTGCTGGCGTTTTCCGGTATACTCCACGTCACTAGTTGGAAGACCTCGTCCCTGGAACGCTGTACGTCCAAGGCGGCAAAAACAGCTGCCGAGCAGAGCCAATTCAAGAGAGCGCAGTGCACATAGGCGGCGGGATCATAAAATTCTCGAATGCCAGTACCACTTAACTGAGATTATAAATTACATTCTAACTGTCTATAGTTTCCATTATTTCCTAGTAAACTATGTGGAAGTTGTTAGCACAAATTACAACAAACATGATATTAGTATTACACATAAGAGTAATATCAAATAGGAGAAACATATTACTTTCAGTCTAGCACACTGTTCTCCACAATACCATGAGGTATAGATATTACTAAATTAGGGGAAAAGAACCAACGCGTCCTAATTTCCCACTCAAGATATTACTCATTTAGGTGCAGATAATGTGTGCACACGAAAAAGAAAACAAGAAATGGTAAAGATTGAAGTAAGTAAATGAAAGGTGGAGTATTTGGCAGTAAGAATTATCATAAAGGAAGAATGTAAACTACTACCAGGAAAACAACAAACCAGCCAGGTTTACAAATTATGTACTTTAAACATAGTGTACAGAAATATCTGTTTATGACTGGGGAATGCAAGATATTGGCATTTAGTGTAAATAGCAATGAACGATTGTCACTTGTTGGCGTACTCACAGCAAATGATGTATTTGATGTCATTTACCGTATTGAAGGACACGGAAGAAATCTGTTTTAAATCTGAGTTCACGTCTGGATTCGCTTATAAAGGATATTTTAACCGTATTTAAATGCGGTGGATTGGACATAGTACCGTCTAACAACTGAAAAGCAGTTTACAGAGTTTAAAACCGACGAAATAAGTGCTTTAGACAGACATTCGTTTCCAAAAGTTATAAAATCCTATACAGAAAATCCGCAAGAATATGGAGGATGAGAGTTTGTAGCATACGCTCAAGTAGCTCTAGAATGTTCTCAAAATGGTGTAGTGCTGAAAATGGAGGCAAAATAGGCAGTATTTGAAAGTGGGTAGTTCGGCGGCCTAGAAATGTAGCTTGAATAGATAGCTGAAAGCATTGCAACCTTCTTTGTTACCAATGTGAGCTTGATGAAGGAACTACGCCACTATTTGTTGGAAATGATTTATAAAACTATGTGTTGTAGAGTTGATGGTTTTCTGAATGTTTTGTGAAAGCTCTGACACTGCAACTATTAATAGCCTCACATCAGCACATTCAGTGTCCGAGACTGACTTGTAGACTGAGGCAACCTGTCACAGCGACCTCTGCCTCGGCCTGCAGTCGCAGGAATCCTGTTGCCCACAGTCAGTGATGCCCTTTATTGTCGACTCCTTTTTTATTTAATGGCATGGATATGTCAGCTTATCTCATGTATGTTAAATTTCAACAAGAAATTAAAAGATTATATACATAATATGATAGTACAGTACATATTTGAATTTAGCATCCTAACAATAATGTTCAGTTTGATTCATTCTCACTGCTGGGTTTCGCGCTGGCGCACTGGCCGATTTGGCGGCTAAGAGCTAGACGCTAACAGTCAACATGCTAGATGCTACCGTCGCACGTGCGTGCACTCGCGCTCTTACTGTTGATTTCACATTGACTGTCACACTTTCAACTGAGTGTCACATATCGAAGAATTACCGTGACGTTTGTCTTCACTAGGTGCAGTGTGTATTTGCTTATTGTTTTGTAACACCCCACCCATCACTTATGTGGTTTGGACGTGTGTTCACCCCAGCTAATTGACTAGCAGATCAACAGAGAGCGCAAAACTGCCGCAATATCGGATAACGCAAAGAAAGTAATAAGGCCCTGTGACTCCTGATTGAACTGCGGTGGCAGTGTTGACATTAACTGATTCAGAAATGATCCCTTTTAATAAAAAAGGGGTGCACATTGATGTTATATTCATCTATTGAACACCAGATCCAAATGTTCAACATTAAATTAATTAAGAAAGTGACTTGGTATTTCAACTACTTGATTGAAAACAGATGTAGTAGATTAGCACAAATTTATTTTAACTCACGACCTTCAATCATCACTTTCCATGACTCTCCTAACAGGCAGTGGGAATAAATTGCGTTTACGTGGAGTAAGCCACGATAAATCAAAATTAATTCCTATCAACTGACCCAGGCGTAATGCGAAGTCCGAGAAGAATTCTACAATACACGGCCCATGAAACCCCCGTGGAAACATTGCCGGCTTGATCCAACAAATTAATCAGTGGCCTAACTCAATGGGCGCAATATTACCGAATTCAGTGTGGCAGGGCGTCGTCGTTATGCAGACGTCGGCCAGCCTCTTGGTGCTGCAAGGCTGCGCTCATCAATTCACTCCTAACTATCTTGCTCAGTACATAGCAAAACGAAAACTTTCTATCTCCAAGCTCAATCGTTCCGTTTGCTAAGTCATAGACTGCAGAGATGCTCACTCTCTCTCAGGCAAGCTGAGTAAAGAACGCCACGTCCGCATTCTAGGCAAGCTGGGAACGGAAGACCTCTACAGCGACTTCTGCTAGTCCGCTCTTCGCCTCAGTTTCCCCTCCAGCAAAATCACTTATGCCAATTGCAGTGCAAGTCGCTTTAATTATGCGTCGCTTCCAGCTTCGACCAATGCCCGCTCTGGGAAGTGAACAAATACGCACAAAATTTCCCTTCCTCTCAACCCATCAAGGTTAGCATCTACATAAAACACCAACTTTTCCGAAATCCTGACTCCCAGGAGAGTACTTCAAATTCCTTGGTCCTACATTCCCATCGGAGGCCGGAGTATTTCATTATGTCGCTCTTCACCTGATTTACTTCAGACTCTGCAGACCGTGAATTCAGCATGAAGTTGTCATAGTCACGAACATGCATATTTCGGCCTCTGTTGACCGCTCCACCGTAGCTTCGCGTGGCTTTCTCGCATGTTTCACTGTAAACAGAACGATGGACATTTATCAACAGGCATACAAGTTCTCCATCTGCTTTCCGGTACACCAGCATGGGGTCATCCACCCTCTCACTGTCACTCTTCTTAAGGCAGCTGGAGGCTGCGCCCCGTTACCGCCTTCTCAGAGTTTGAGCCACCCTAAGCTGTATTATATCTCTTTTAAAAAATGATGTAACTATTTATTTAGAGGAAACACTCTCCTAGTAAATTGGTTTGTCCTTTGATTTATCGTGATATGTTACTGATTTTTAGTGAAGTTAGTTTTTACGTTTAGCTTTAAAAAAAATACAAAAGAGATATAATAAGCAAAATAATGAATTTTGTAGGTTGCCAATTACGTATTATATCTGGTTTTATCGAGCGCCAGGCTCCCTACAAATTACTGTAAATGCAATAGCGTAGTATTACTCAGCTCTGAAATTATTACTATCACAGAAAATAGACAAGTTTTTATAAAATTATTTCACTGTACTCCTTCAATTAATCTCACTGAATATTTTAACATAATTATCTCCGCTCCGGCTATCAGACTTTGTGCTGTGAAAAAATATTTTTAAATGTACCGCGAAGTGGCGGCTAATTGTTAACAGTCAGAGATCACCGTTACTTGCTCAGCAGCAGCTGGAAACATGCTAAATAATTTTCATTAAATATTCTTTTCATAAGATAAATGTGGCGTAGGTTTTTGAAATAACACACGGAGATCACTTTATACTAATATGTTCTTACTAGGACACAGTTTACACCATTAAATATTTGCAATTACGTTACGACAGAAACAAATGCTAGCGCAGCACAATAGCTTGCGTACCTTATTCCAGCTAACACCAGAACGAACAGAACAAAACAGACTAGACAGAAGAATGAGCACTGCATTGTATTTTATACTCTTACAAAGATAATATTTCTTTTAATTACTTACACATTATAATCTCATACAATAAAAATAATGTCTTTTCTGCATCTATCGATCTATGTTGTATATTTTTACAGTTACTGTTGTTACCTTTCGCAGATAAATCGATGTTTGCAATTCATTTTGAGTCACATACAGTCATTTTTATTTATGTTTCACCTCGATAATGGTGAATATTGCAAAAGGGACACTACAGCTGTCTATTGTCGCTTCCCTTTGCCGCTCCCCAGTCAACTCTGAATACTTCCCTGGGATAAACTAGCCTCCAGTAAATCGACGCGTTTCCACCAAGTTTTCATGTTGTGTGAATTACTTTAAAACCATCACCCAACATTAATTATTCCAATACCTCCATACTATACCCTCTACAAGATGCATTGTGCCTTGTCAGTCAGTTTTGTTCAGCCCTACTATTCACTCAACGTGAGTTCAGTGATCTTCAATGACTTCATGTAAGGGGCATAGTTCTTGCCATCTTGCAGTTCAAAATCCGACACTGTGGCAGAAGATCTCCATGTTTAGGCCCCGGGCGTTATTATTACACATCATACTCGCATTTTCAACAGAGAGAACCCCAACCAACAGCATCCGCCGATAAGGTGAATACCTGCTCTAACAACTATAGTTCACTTAAAGTGTCAAGCGTTGTGAGCTGGACCGATGACCTCGCTGTCTGGTCTCCTTCCCCAAAACAACCCAACGTTGTGAGCTGCAATACTCCGAAATTATTTCGTTGCACATGCATGCTATTGTCACCGCACTTGACGGTCCACTTATTGAAAGAGACATATAGCCATCCAAAACGCTGTATAAATTGCTTGTCTTTAAAGCTCATTTCTTCATATAGAGTTTGGTTTCCAATGAAAATTGATGCAAGTATTGAGTTAGAGCAATATACGTAACATGATAGCTTACACCTATGGCTGACATTCCATCCATTGCTTATACTACGAACATAAATTTCTTAAGTTTTAAAACGTCATAAATTTTTCAGTAACTTTGTTCTGTTACTACAGTTTGTTTGTTAGTTTCAACTTCCCTTCATTCATATCACATCCACAGATTAATTACATATCACATCATTATGACACAACACAAGCATATGATTATACTTCATTTTATAGATAGGCTTTTATCACTTATGGGAGCTCATTCCTTCCTTACGTAGAGGAGGGTAAAAAACATTGGAAATAGGACTAAAACATTGCGCACTGCCGGCGTAACTTCGCTTGGAGCCACCCCCTTGTTTGGGAGGGAAGAAAGGAAATACTCATCTACTGGTTCAAGATTTTGGAGGAAATGTTACTCGTACAATGATGGACTAGTTGCCAAGGAACTTTTGTTTCATTGAAATAATGTGTACCGACTAAAAGCCCATGTAGTATAACATTGTTTCTTCATGTGTTAAGGCCCGTCCACACGCAACGATCTGTCTGCGCAAATGTCTGCGCACATAACATCTGCGCAGACAGATCGTTGCGCGTGGACAGAAGATTTGCACCAACCTGAGGTGTGTGCAAACCTGGAAGTTGGAGTTGGAGGTTTGAGCGAAACCTCTCAAATCTGTGGGTTCAAACCACGTCTGCGCAGACAAGTTGGAGCTTGTGGACAGGAGATCGCCGCAAATCTGGCGCGAAACAGCTGTTTGCTCAGTCTAGTGTTTGTATTTGTGCGCATAGGGCACTAAAATGGCTGATACTCGTCAGTGTTCTCGAGAGTTTGTAAATGAATTCATTGAAATATACAGAAACCACCCATGTTTGTGGAAGATTAAAAGTAAAGAATATAGTGACCGAGACAAAAAGACAGCAGCATACAATGCTCTAATTGAAAAACTGCGGGCAGTTGACGCCTCGGCAAACAGAGAAACGGTAATAAAAAAATTATTTCGTTGCGAATTGGCGAAATAATTTGCGGATGGATGTCGAAACTTATAACTATCTCTTAAAGCTTGTAACCCCTCATACACTCCTGGAAATGGAAAAAAGAACACATTGTCACCGGTGTGTCAGACCCACCATACTTGCTCCGGACACTGCGAGAGGGCTGTACAAGCAATGATCACACGCACGGCACAGCGGACACACCAGGAACCGCGGTGTTGGCCGTCGAATGGCGCTAGCTGCACAGCATTTGTGCACCGCCACCGTCAGTGTCAGCCAGTTTGCCGTGGCATACGGAGCTCCATCGCAGTCTTTAACACTGGTAGCATGCCGCGACAGCGTGGACGTGAACCGTATGTGCAGTTGACGGACTTTGAGCGAGGGCCTATAGTGGGCATGCGGGAGGCCGGGTGGACGTACCGCCGAATTGCTCAACACGTGGGGCGTGAGGTCTCCACAGTACATCGATGTTGTCGCCAGTGGTCGGCGGAAGGTGCACGTGCCCGTCGACCTGGGACCGGACCGCAGCGACGCACGGATGCACGCCAAGACCGTAGGATCCTACGCAGTGCCGTAGGGGACCGCACCGCCACTTCCCAGCAAATTAGGGACACTGTTGCTCCTGGGGTATCGGCGAGGACCATTCGCAACCGTCTCCATGAATCTGGGCTACGGTCCCGCACACCGTTAGGCCGTCTTCCGCTCACGCCCCAACATCGTGCAGCCCGCCTCCAGTGGTGTCGCGACAGGCGTGAATGGAGGGACGAATGGAGACGTGTCGTCTTCAGCGATGAGAGTCGCTTCTGCCTTGGTGCCAATGATGGTCGTATGCGTGTTTGGCGCCGTGCAGCTGAGCGCCACAATCAGGACTGCATACGACCGAGGCACACAGGGCCAACACCCGGCATCATGGTGTGGGGAGCGATCTCCAACACTGGCCGTACACCACTGGTGATCGTCGAGGGGACACTGAATAGTGCACGGTACATCCAAACCGTCATCGAACCCATCGTTCTACCATTCCTAGACCGGCAAGGTAACTTGCTGTTCCAACAGGACAATGCACGTCCGCTTGTATCCCGTGCCACCCAACGTGCTCTAGAAGGTGTAAGTCAACTACCCTGGCCAGCAAGATCTCCGGATCTGTCCCCCATTGAGCATGTTTGGGACTGGATGAAGCGTCGTCTCACGCGGTCTGCACGTCCAGCACGAACGCTGGTCCAACTGAGGCGCCAGGTGGAAATGGCATGGCAAGCCGTTCCACAGGACTACATCCAGCATCTCTACGATCGTCTCCATGGGAGAATAGCAGCCTGCATTGCTGCGAAAGGTGGATATACACTGTACTAGTGCCGACATTGTGCATGCTCTGTTGCCTGTGTCTATGTGCCTGTGGTTCTGTCAGTGTGATCATGTGATGTATCTGACCCCAGGAATGTGTCAATAAAGTTTCCCCTTCCTGGGACAATGAATTCACGGTGTTCTTATTTCAATTTCCAGGAGTGTATTATGAGAAAAATACTTGTATGAGAAGGGCAATTTCTCCTCATGAACGGCTGGCGGTAACATTAAAATTCCTAGCAACAGGAAGGAGCTACAAGGATTTGGAATTTTCATCTGCAATATCGAAACAAGCATTGAGTGAAATAATACCCAATACATGTGAAGCTATTTACGCTTTCCTGAAGGATGAGTTCATGAAGGCAAGTCAAGTAAATTAAGTCTGTCAGCGAACTGTTTACCGAAAAGAGTTATCCAAAGTTCAGAAATCTAGAAGATCTGGTGTAGGAGTAGATCAAGTATACCAGTCAACGTTATGGCATTTTGATCTGCTTGGCTTTCTTAGTGATCAAGAAACGCCAAGACCAAGCAGCAATACAATTGAAGGTGAAATTGGAGTATCAATGTGCGAGGAAATGGAACACGAGGTTATGTAAAACAAAACAGGTTCGCCCTGCAACTCTCGCAGTAAATTTACGTGAGAAAACTGCTTTCGCTTTAGCAGCCACCGTCTACGCCATTTTGACCGCTTTCTCTGTTTCCTGCAGTTGGTCTGAATGTTTTTTGCAACACAAGTTGCGAACACAGACCACAACAGAACTTACTCCATTTCTGTATTTCAAAATAACTGAATTAAATTTTGACGTTTACGGGGAGCGCAGTCGCTTGCCACTGATATTTCTTTTCTACACCGACAGATGGCGGGCGAGTAGTAGATTGGGGTTTGTGTCGTGTGAACACACCACATTTGCAGCGATCTTTTGCATGTACAGACATCTTCGCCGATGTCTGCGCAGACAGATCGTTGCGTGTGGACCGGGCTTTAGTGCTGTTTACTTCAATTCACGTGTAGCTTAGCGTGAAATCTGATGTTTCAACTACCGTAGATTTATCTTTCTCCAGTACCTGGAAATATCATTATTCAAGCTTTCATATAACACAATAAAATTAACTCGTTTTTGTAAAATCTCATGCTTAAATGTTATTAATGTTATTAAAGTTTTCTTGACACTTATCAACCCATAACCAAAGCCTATTTTTTCGTAACGAGTTGAGCAATGCATCACTGTTCGTCAGTTGTTGTGGTACGAACTTACAAAAAATCGAAGCTAGTCCTAAAAAGGCTTTTAGTTGATTTTTATTCCTTCGAGCTGTACAGTTGCGTATGGAATCAAGTTTTTTCGGATCAGGTAATATACCTTGTTGTGATACAACATGTCCTAAAAATTTGACTTGTTCCTTACGAAAACTAGACTTTTTTTAATTGGCTGTTACTCCGTAATCTGCAAATCGTTGAAGCACCTGTTCAATGAGCCTGAAGTGCTCTAACCAAGTGGGTATAGCCATTAGCACGTCGTCTAATAAATAGTCACTTTGCTAAGTGATTCTGGTCCTAAAACCTTGTCCAATGCAGATATAAAAACTCCTGCGCTAATGTTCAGTCCAAAAGGTAGAACACGGAATTTGTAACTTCCTGCCACCACAAACAAATGCTGTATATTTTTTTACTTTCTTCGTTGAGTTTTATTTGCCAATAGGACAACTTGAGATCGAGTATACTGAAATATTTTGTACTGTAAAACTTTAGAAGCTGTTCGTCCAAGTTGTCTGATCTTATGCATGCTGGTATTATAATCTTATTGATACCTCTAGCATCGAGAACTAATCTTACAAAGCCTTCTGGTTTTCTTACTGATAACATTGGACTACAATAGGGTGAAAATGAAGGTTGTATAATTCCCCATTTAATCATACGATTGATCTCTTTCCTTACTCCCTCTCGTTTTGCCCATGGAATGAGATATGATATTACACAAAATGTCTCATGCAGATAGACTTCAAATTTATATTCATAGTCTTTGATTACTCCTTGCTCCTTACTGAAAACGTCTTCATACTTAAATAACAAGTTAGAAAGTTCTTGTCGTTGCATGTCATTAAGTACCTGTGATTCACTTAGTTTCTGCTCTACCATTTCGTAACTAACCTCAGTGTTTGCTTCTTGTTCAGTATCAAAAGTGGCTGTAATCACTATGGAACTTAACATCTGAGGTCATCAGTTCCCTAGTCTTAGAACTTCTCAAACCGAATTAACCTAAGGACATCACACACATCCATGCCCGAGGTAGGATTCGTACCTGCGACCGTAGCAGCAGCGCGGTTCTGTACTGAAGCGACTAGAACCGCTCGGCTTTGGGTGATGAAGCAATGTAGGCAGCAAGGAACAAAAAGGTAAGAATGGGCCTAGCGCAAATGTTTGGATAACACAGAAGATAGTGAATTTAACTGACGAAAGGAGAAAGTATAATAACGCAGCAAATGGACATGCAAAAGGGAATCAAGAAGCTTAAAAAAAGAAATTTACAGAAAGAGCGGAACATTAGGCTAAACAGTAGCGGCTAGAGGACAAAAGTAAGGCATGTCTAATCTGTGAAAGAGACCTTTTAAGAAAAGAGAAGCAGCTGTATGAATGTCAAGAGCTCAGATGGAAAACCAAAACTGAGCAAAGAAGGGAAACCTGGAAGTTGAAGGAATGTACACAAGGCGATATAGAGGAGTAAGACTTGAAGACAAGATTATAGAAAGAGAAGAGGAAGCACATGAAAGTGAGATGGGAGATATGGTACTGTGAGAGGAATTTGACAGAGTACTGAGAGGCCTAAGCAGGAATAAGGTCCCTGGAATTGACGACATTCCCTCAGAATTAATGATATTCTACGGTGGACCATGACGAAACTATTACACCTGGTGTCCTAAATGCATGGGACAGGCGAAATACCCTCAGACTTCAAGAAGAATGTAGTAATTCCAATTCAAAAGAAAACAGATGCTGCCAAGTGTGAATATTGCCCAACTATTGCCCAACTGTCAATGCGCTAAGTCATTGCTGCAAAATACTGAGACGAATTATTTACAGAAGAATGGAATAACTGGTAGAAGCCGACCTTGGTAAGACCAGTATGAGTTCTGGTAAAATGTAGGAACGTGCAACGCTATAGTGATTCTATAAATTCTCTTAGTAGATATGTTACGGAAAGTCAAACCTATGTTATTTACAACTTTTACAGTAACTATACGGCAGTTATAAAAGCCTAAGGGCATGAAAGGAAAACAGTGACGGAGGGAGACAGTGTTGAAACCTATACCCGTTGTTAACCAGCCTGTGCATAGAGCAGGCAGGAGAGAAAACCAAAGAAAAATTTGGAGAAGGATTTACATTTCAGGGAGATGAATAAAAACTTTGTGGTTTGCTGATGGCATTGTAATGCTTAGATAACACAGGAGATGCTGAATTTAACTGACGAAAGGAGAAAGTTTAAAAATGTGACAAATGGAGCATGCAAAAGGGAATCAAGATGTTTAAAAAAAGAAATTTACAGGAAGAGCGAAACAGCTAAACAGGACCATCTAGAGGACAAAAACTTGGAAAAGAACATGTAAAGTTATAAGATTACCACAACGAAAGCAAATCGTGGATAATGGAATATTCTCGAATTACATCACGCGATACTGAGAGAATTAGATTAGGAAATGAGAAAATAAAAGTAGTAGATTACTTTTGTTATTTAGGCAGGAAAATAAATGAGATGGCTGAAATGGAGAGGGCATAAAACGTAGACTGTCAACAGCAAGAAAAACGTTCCTGAAAAAGAGAAATGAGATACCATCGAATATAGATATAAAGGTCAGGAAATGTTTTCTGAAATGATTTGTCTGCAGTGTAACCTTGCATGGAACTGAAATATTTACAATAAACAGTTCAGACAAGAACAGAATAGATGCTTTTGAAATGTAGTGCTATAGAATAATGCTGAAAACTAGATGGATAGATTATGCAACCAATGAGAATGTACTGAATAGAACTGGGGAAAAAGGAAATTTGAGACATAACATGACTGAAAGGACGGATCGGTTGAAGGGCCACATCTAAGATATCAAGTGATCGTCCATTTAGTACTGTAGGGAAGTGTTGAGGATAAAGTTATAGAGGGAAACCAAGAGTTGGATACTGTAAGCAGGTCCAAACGGATGTAGGTTGCTATAGTTATTCGCAGATGAAGTGGGTTGCACAGGATAGAGTAGCATTGAGAGCTGCACCAAACCACTATTCAGACTGAAGACCACAACGTCAGTAATGCGAGTTGATATGCAGGAAGTGAACAAAATCCCAGCACTTGACACGTATCTGCTGCTTTGTGTAGGTGAAACCTTAGATAGACTGAGGAACTGAAAATATTTTACTGTTCTGGATATAAAATCAGGCTGTCAACAGATTTCTATTGCGCGCACAAGATAGGCCAAAAACTGCTTTTGTAATGCCTTCCATGTTATGTGACTTTCTGGGGATGCCTTTTGTTTTGAGAAACACACCTGCTACATTTCAGCGGTTTGCCGATCTGTTGTTAGGAGGACTGAAACCAGCAGTTGACTGGTTTATTCAGATTGTATGAGCGTCTTTTAATGGACAATTGGAGAACATGTTCAACACTTGAGATGTGTGGTGTCACTATTACAAGGATCACATTTGAGTTTGAAGTTAGCCAAATGTCCTTTTGCAGAGAAACCTCTTCAGTACCCGAATCATACCATCAATGCTGCTGGAGTGAAACCCAAGCTACAACCTACAGCAGTGGTAGACAATTTCCTGCACCCAGCAATGTAAAAGAATTGCACTTGTTTCTCGGTTTAGGGCATTAATGTAGTCGTTTCATCAAGGATTGAGCAACAGTGAAACAGCCATTGACTAAATTGTTGAAATAGGGTTATATGTTGAGTCAACTGTAGAATGTGTGACAGCCATACAGCAAATGAAAGATGTTGTAATGATATCTACTTTACGATATATCCCGATTTTGAGAAACCTTTTACACTACTGGCCATTAAAATTGCTACACCAAGAAGAAATGCAGATGATAAGCGGGTATTCATTGGACAAATATATTATACTAGAACTGACATGTGGTTTACATTTTCACGCAATTTGGGTGCATAGATCCTGAGAAATCAGTACCCAGAACAACCACCTCTGGCCGTAATAACGGCCTTCATACGCCTGGGCATTGAGTAAAACAGAGCTTGGATGGCGTGTACAGGTACAGCTGCCCATGCAGCTTCAATACGATACCACAGTTCATCAAGAGTAGTGACTGGCGTATTGTGACGAGCCAGTTGCTCGGCTACCATTGACCAGACGTTTTCAATTGGCGAGAGATCTGGAGAATGTGCTGGCCAGGGCAGCAGTCGAACAGTTTCTATGTCCAGAAAGGCCCGTACAGGACCTGCAACATGCGGTCGTGCATTATCCTCCTGAAATGTATGGTTTCGCAGGGATCGAATGAAGGGTAGAGCCACGGATCGTAACACATCTGAAACGTAACGTCCACCGTTCAAAGTGCCGTCAATGCGAACAAGAGGTGACCGAGACGTGTAACCAATGGCACCCCATACCATCACGCCGGGTGATACGCCAGTATGGCGATGACGAATACACGCTTCCAATGTACGTTCACCATGTCGCCAAACACGGATGCGTCCATCATGATACTGTAAACAAAACCTGGATTCATCCGAAAATGACGTTTTGCCATTTGCGCACCCAGGGTCGTCGTTGAGTACATCATCGTAGACGCTCCTGTCTGTGATGCAGCGTCAAGGGTAACCGCAGCCATGGTCTCCGAGCTGATAATCCATGCTACTGCAAACGTCGTCGAACTGTTCGTGCAGATGGTTGTTGTCTTGCAAACGTCCCCATCTGTTGGCTCAGGGATCGAGACGTGGCTGCACGATCCGTTACAGGCATGCAGATAAGATGCCTGTCATCTCGACTGCTGGTGATACGAGGCCGTTGGGATCCAGCATGGCGTTCCGTATTACCCTCCCGAACCCACCTATTCCATATTCTGCTAACAGTCATTGGATCTCGACCAACGCGAGCAGCAATGTCGCGATACGATAAACCGCAATCGTGATAGGCTACAATCCGACCTTTATCAAAGTCGGAAACGTCATGGTACGCGTTTCTCCTCCTTACACGAAGCATCACAACAATGTTTCTCCAGGCAACGCCGGTCAACTGCTGTTTGTGTATGAGAAATCGGTTGGAAACTTTCCTCATGTCAGCACGTTGTAGGTGTCGCCACCGGCGCCAACCTTGTGTGAATGCTCTGAAAAGCTAATCATTTGCATATCACAGCATCTTCTTCTTGTCGGTTAAATTTCGCGTCTGTAGCACGTCATCTTCGTGGTGTAGCAATTTTAATGGCCAGTAGTGTATTTTGTCCTGTGGTGCCAGCGATCATGTTGCGAACATTGTTTGATATCAGGAACATGTTGATTAAGAAAAACCAACTGTAACACCTCTCACCAGCTCAGTAAGACAGAAATTAACTATAACGCAACTGGGAAGGAGTTACAGGCCTTGGTGTTTTCGGTCATTATGTCAAATGCTGCCTACGTGATAGATACTGACCATGAAGCCTTACTGTAGCTACTAAATTGGAAGGAGACAAGCAGTTGCCTTACGTAGCGGCCTTTGAAACTCATTGAATATGACTATGACAAGCACCACAAGCCAGGAAAGTTCCATTAAAATGTGGATGCATTGAGCAGGAAGGTTTGTGAACTGCAATCAGATGAGGTACTTATCAGAGAGCTGCAAGAAGCTCAAACGCGGGGCATAGAATGACAACAATGTGTTGCTCTTCCAGATTTCGAATCAAAGACGGCATTCAGTGCTGTAAAACTCCCATTGTGTACTTATTGGTGGTACCAATTCGCTTCAGATATGCGGGATGTACATAAAGTCCGGAAACACTTTCAATTATTTTCTGCACAAGAACCAAACATTGTACAGATATCATACATATGTCATTTTGAAGAGAGAACCTGAAAAATTTTTTCATGTATACCGCCACAGCGTAGTTTGGTAACTTGCCGATAGTCAGCGCTAGTCACTCGTTGACCACGATGGCACCGAAACAGAGGACGACCGAAGAAAGGCAGAAATACTGAATTCAGTGTTCCGAAACTGTTTCACTGCGGAAAATCGTAACACGGTCCCTGACTTCAGCCGTCGCACGGACGCCAAAATGGAAAATATTGAAATAAACGATATCGGAATTGAAAAACAACTGCTATCACTTAGTAGCGGAAAAGCATCCGGACCAGACGAGATACCCTTAAGATTCTACAGTGATTACGCTAAAGAACTTGCCCCCTTTCTATCAGCAATTTATCGTAGATCGCTGGAAGAACGTAAAGTACCTAGCGACTGGAAGAAAGCGCAGGTCGTTCCCATTTTCAAGAAGGGTCATAAATCAGATGCGAATAATTATAGGCCTATTTCGCTTACGTCAATCTGTTGTAGAATAATGGAACATGTTTTGTGTTCTCGTATTATGACGTTCTTAGATAATACAAATCTCCTTCATCATAACCAACATGGATTCCGCAAACAGAGATCATGTGAAACTCAGCTCGCCCTATTTGCCCAAGAAATTCACAGTGCCGTAGACACTGGCGAGCAGATTGATGCCGTATTCCTGGACTTCAGGAAGGCATTTGATACGGTTCCGCACTTACGTTTAGTGAAAAAAATACGAGCTTACGGAATATCGGACCAGGTTTGTGATTGGATTCAGGATTTCCTAGAAGAAAGAACACAACATGTCATTCTTAACGGTTCAAAATCTGCAGATGTAGAGGTAATTTCGGGAGTACCGCAGGGAAGCGTGATAGGACCTTTATTGTTTACAATATGCATAAATGACTTAGTTGACAACATCGGTAGCTCCGTGAGGCTATTTGCAGATGACACGGTTGTATACAAGAAAGTAGCAACATCAGAAGACTCGTACATACTCCAGGAGGACCTGCAGAGGATTAATGCATGGTGCGACAGCTGGCAGCTTTCCCTAAACGTAGATAAATGTAATATAATGCGCATACATAGGGGCAGAAATCCATTCCAGTACGATTATGCCATAGGTGGTAAATCATTGGAAGCGGTAACGACCGTAAAATACTTAGAAGTTACTATCCGGAGCGATCTGAAGTGGAATGATCACATAAAACAAATAGTGGGAAAAGCAGGCGCCAGGTTGAGATTCATAGGAAGAATTCTAAGAAAATGTGACTCATCGACGAAAGAAGTAGCTTACAAAACGCTTGTTCGTCCGATTCTTGAGTATTGCTCATCAGTATGGGACCCTTACCAGGTTGGATTAATAGAAGAGATAGACATGATCCAGCTAAAAGCAGCGCGATTCGTCATGGGGACATTTAGTCAGCGCGAGAGCGTTACGGAGATGCTGAACAAGCTCCAGTGGCGGACACTTCAAGAAAGGCGTTACGCAATACGGAGAGGTTTATTATCGAAATTACGAGAGAGCACATTCCTGGAAGAGATGGGCAACATATTACTACCGCCCACATATATCTCGCGTAATGATCACAACGAAAAGATCCGAGAAATTAGAGCAAATACGGAGACTTACAAGCAGTCGTTCTTCCCACGCACAATTCGTGAAGGGAACAGGGAAGGGGGGATCAGATAGTGGTACAATAAGTACCCTCCGCCACACACCGTAAGGTGGCTCGCGGAGTATAGATGTAGATGTAGATGTAGTTGCAAACATGGCGAGTTCAGGTGCAGAGTGAACTTTCTGTGTGTTGCAGTTCGACAAAAACAAGTGTGCTACAGCTGTTCAACGGATCAGCAATGGCTGAAGCCTCAAATGCAATCGGAGTATCTGTTCATCTTTCAGCAGGATGGGGCTTAACCCCATTTTCATCGTGAAGTTCGTGGGTACCTGAACACGGAGCTGCTGCATCAATGGATCAGCCGTGGTACAGAAGGGGGCAGCCGTTTGATGAAATGGCTTCCCCAATCACCAGATCTCACTCCGTGTGACCTTTTTCTGTGGGAGCACATTCAAGATCTGGTGTATGTCCCGCCTCTACCACGTGATGTAGCGGAGCTCCGGGAGAGAATACGGGAAGCGACTGCAACAGTTGACGATGCCATGCTATGATGGGTATGGCAAGAATTCGATTTACGTATTGACGTCTGCCAGGTCACTCATGGTTCGCATGTCGAATGTTTCTAAAAAAAAAATTACCCGTGCAATAAATAATTGAAAGCGTTCCTGGACTTTATGTACACCCAGCATATCATTGCCAATACTCGAGCCTATTGCTGCAGCAAGCATGTCACTAATGCACTCATTGCCATGAGCATTTGGTAGGAAGGTCGCCTGTGTGACGTTGTCAATTAAATCCACTCATGTATTCCATGTGTACATAGAGCACAACAGACCAGACTATGAATCCCACTGCAAACCTTACCTGAAGTCTCTAGGCCATTTGAGATGGCAGCATTAAATCTCAAGGGACTGTTTCTGCAGACACAACAGGAGAACAAACAAATTCTATCAGTTTTCAATGATTTTTGTAGCATCTGCTTCTGGTACCAACTTCTAATATGAAGGCAGAGACAGTGGCACTTAGTACTGCCTTTCGGAAGCCGTGATGCCATTCTGGTGAATCAAGGAACGAAATGTATTCCGCTACATTTGTAGAAATATGTAAGTTGTTGAGAATTAAGAAGTAGAGAACTAACCACATTCATCCGAAAACCAGTGGCTGTGTGGAATGGGTTCATAAAACTGTTGTTGAAATATTGTCTTATTAGGGGAACAAGACACATAACAATTGCGATCAATATCTGCCATACATCTTGTCTTCTTGTAACACTAGATTTCATGAGTCAATGGGGCACCCCCCCCCCTTCCCCAATGAGTTGTAACAGTATGTGATTTCCCTACCATTTTAAATCATTCACTAACCGTGCAGTCGCTCGGCAACAGCAACAGCAACGTCCTGTGACGTGACGTGTTTCTCGTGGAAGCGCCGTCAGACATACAGTGAGCTATCGACTTTGAAAGCCGCTGCGCGAAAGGCGGACAAAAGGAGAACATTTTTACACATTCTTTTCATGTACGAGATATTCTCGATGAACAGTTACTCATTCTTCTGTCTCTCGTATTTTGTGTCGGACACACATGTCTTGCCACCGTATTATTATTGTTTAAAAAATATTGTTTTAGTGTAATGTGAAAGTGCCATACTGCTTAGCAGTAGATTCATGTGAGAAGCTATACTGTGTGACGTGTATCTGGAAATGTAAAAAGATGTAAGTTCGTTATATAGCGACTCCCATAAATTCAAAGTTAAATGGAACTTGTGTATGGAATAATTATTTAGTATAGAACCTATGTCTCTCTACTTCATGACCATACGTATTTAATTTTCTTTTACGTTTCTGCAAATTTTGATGATTCACAGTCACAAATTGTTTCGTCGAAATCGGACGGAAGTTGCATACGGCGAAATAGTTTCTCCGCACCTTGTTCTACTGGTAAATGCATGATAAACTTCGGTCCCTTAGGAAATTCATGTTGAACTATCCAAAACCAATTATATTTTCAATAGTCATTTAGGCCTGACCAGTAAAGGCATTCAAAACCACTACAATAACTAGTTCTGTCTATTGGCCTAAAATACAATATATATCACTATGTGCTTTTCTCTGAAAATATATTTCCACCGCCGATTATAGCTGTATGTTAACGCACAAGAGTAAACATATTGTTATAGAGTTCACCTTCAGGCTAGCGCACCACAGACGGGGTGACGTGGTTTTATTGTAAAACCCAGTGATCAAAAAAGGGAAAACTAAAAACTTCTCGCCAACTTACGAAATTCAATACCAAATTTTCCATCTGACATCCCCAACCATGCATGAAATACAATTGGCAGACCGCTCTGTAATCGTCCACTTCAGTAGACTGAAACCTTATCGCAGGCAAGCCTTGGTGATCTCATCCGTAGTGCCACTAGGACCACTGAAAGTCAAACCTGATACTGCAAAGGGTGCATGGAAGTAGAAATATCCTCCACCTCCAGTAACACATAGGTATACCCTACACTCCAGGTATCTGTATGCCTTGTGATCATGATACTGAGTGCAGTACTAGCTAGTTGTGTCTACTGATGATCCACAGTAACTAAATTCCAAAATAATTCTCCCGGTATCTCCTCAACAGTGATTAAGAGGTCCACTACCTAATCTTTTGCCTCACTCTTCTGGCTCCATCGGTACTTCTCGTGTTTTATGTGTATTAGCTTAATTTAAATGTCTTAGTGTTCCACATATCCTATCATGTGTCCTAATAATTTTCCGTGGATCTTTAAAATATTATACCGATACACAGGTACTGTGCCAAACTGACAGCAGACAACCATGTATATTGAGCATCTGCACACAGCTTTCAAGTCGCTGGCCACATGTTATAGTACGAAGGCAGTGCTTGAACTGCAGGATGAGCCATAATGGCTGTTATTGCAAGAGATAAAAGATATTGCAGCGCTGTACAATCTGTTCATGCGAACGGCTCATGGTGCCCCACTGATGTGTATTTGGCGCTCTGTAATAACTGATTCAATGTTTCCCAGTTCTTTGAGATTTAACAACACAAGAATAGAAAACCTGAGAGTTCAGATCAAGAGCTATTATAAAAGTGACATGTATGTAATCTTAATTTTTGATTTCGTTTTAGCAAACGGAATACTCTTGAGCCGTGTGTAAGTGATTCAAGACAACATGAATTATTGTCAAAAAGCATGTTAGCTCTTTTAAACTTCTGCTCATCTTGTAAACTGAATATTGTTTACACATGTACTTCCTCATCCAGGTACCCACCTGCAATTCATAAACAAAAAGTACTGTTGTTGTAGTTAAAATAAATGTGGGCCGACTTCCATCCTCAGTGAAATCGATTCAAATATATTTATTAACTTAACAATAAAGTCGAAACCTTTTCATTGTTTTAGTGCTCTTATGAATGCTTTGCCTGCTCCTCTGTCTTCATCGTACCATTTGGCTACTCCTGAGAACTACCTTTTCCTCCCTATGTACAGAGCTTTGTGCTTTAGTAGTTATTGTCATATGTCTGTTAGTCACTTTCGTTCTTATCATCAAATTTACCTAGGCGTCATTCAGGGCTAAAGTTGTTTCCTGAACCCTAGTCATTCCTTTTCACACAGGTGACAAAAGGTCACATTTCTTCAATGAATCCCAAAATCCAGTTTGTAACTAAAATTAATTTTATCCTAACAAGCAAATGTAGAAAAGTATTTTCAGGATAATGACGTATTTTAATGTCTTAATCTTTGGCCACAAGTGCAAAACATACATGAAATATACAGAACTTAACTGGTTGTGAGTACAGTATGTTCCCCCACTACCATGAATGGTTTAGATGAGTTATCTATACATGATAATATTGTTTTGGTCTTCAGTCCGAAGAGTGGTTTGACGCCCCTCACCCCACTACTTTATCCTGTGCAAGCCTCTTCATCTCCAAATAACTATTGCAACTCACATCCTTTTGATCATACTCATTGTATTCATCTCTTGATCTACCTGTACAATTTTTGCCTCCCACACATCCCCAAAATACTAAATTGATGATCGCTTGATGTCTGAAATGTGTCCCATCAACCGATCCCTTTGTTTAGTCAAGTTATGTCACAAATTTCCATTTTCCCCAGTTCTGTTCAGTGCATCCTCGTTGATCACATGATCTATCCACCTAATATTCAGCATTTTTCTGTAACACCACATTTCAAAAGCTTATATTCGCTTCTTGTCTGAAATGTCTATTGTACAAACTTCACTTCCATACAAGGCTACACTCCAGACAAATACCTTCAGAAAAATCTTCCTAACACTTATATCGATATTGAAAGTTATCAAATTTCTCTTCTGCACGAACTCAACACTTCTTATTCCTTATATCTTGGCCGTCATCAGTTATTTTACTGCTCAAATAACATACTCATGTACTGCGTTTGGTGCCTTGTTTCCCATTCTAATCCCCCTAGTTTCGCCTGATTTAATTCGACTGTATTTCATTACCTCTGTTTTGGTTTTGTTGATGTTCGTCTTATATCCTCCTTTCAAGACACTGTCCATTTCGTACAGCTGCTCTTTCAACTCCTTAGCTATGACAGAATTACAGTGCCACCGGCGAAACTCAAAGTTTTATCACTTTTACATCTACATCTACATCCATACTCCGTAAGCCACCTGACGGTGTATGGCGAAGGGTACCTTGAGTACCTCTATCGGTTCTCCCTTCTATTCCAGTCTCGTATTATTCGTGGAAAGAAAGATTGTCGGTCTGTGTGGGGTCTAATCTCTCTGATTTTATCCTCATGGTCTCTTCGCGAGATATACGTAGGAGGGAATAATACACTGCTTGACTCCTCGGTGAACGTATGTTCCCGAAACTTCAAGCTACTGAGCATCTCTCTTGCAGAGTCTTCCACTGGAGTTTATCTATCATCTCCGTAATGCTTTCGCAATTACTAAATGAACTTGTAACGAAGCGCGCTGCTCTCCGTTGGATCTTCTCTATCTCTTCTATCAATCCTATCTGGTACGGATCCCACACCGGTCAGCAGTATTCAAGCAGTGGGCGAACAAGTGTACTGTAACCTACTTCCTTTGTTTTCGGATTGAATTTCCTAAGGATTCTTCCAATGAATCTCGGTCTGGCATCTGTTTTACTGACGATTACTTTTATATGGTCATTCCATTTTAAATCATTCCTAATGCCTACTCCCAGATAATTTATGGAATTAACTGCTTCCAGTTGCTGACCTGCTATATTGTAGCTAAATGATAAACGATCTTTCTTTCTATGTATTCGCAGCACATTACACTTGTCTCCATTTTGGATTCAATTACCATTCCCTTCACCATGCGTCAATTCGTTGCAGATCCTCCTGCATTTCTGTACAATTTTTCATCGTTACAACCTTTCGATATACTACAGCATCATCCGCAAAAAGCCTCAGTGAACTTCCGATGTTATCCACAAGGTCATATATATATATACCACAAGGTCATAAGTGTCCAAGATGGCCGCCGAGTAAGTGACGCCAGAAACCATTTCCAGAAAGTTAAGTGATTTAGACAGGAATATAATTTAGTTTAACGCCGACAACATATTAAATACGTGCATTAGTGTATCGTTTAGTCTTGCCGTTAAAGGTTTGACTTTTCTTTGCGTATTTTTGCAGAACACCGAAAAGATACTTCGCGAAGTCGCGCTTAGGCTTAAATTTGGTAAACGGGTTTGTTTCTTGTTCACGGTAATTTAACTAGTTTCTCAGTAACAAATAAGTAAACTACCGTAAATAGCGTATAACTTCATTGTTTTAAAACAGATTTCAGAAAAACAGCGTAACTTTATATCAGAAACTTGCTTATATACATTTGTTTATAGGCCTAATTCTCGTAACGTTTTTGGAGAATCAAAGTTAAAGTATCTCGTTTAATTGTCCTTTTTTTCATTCCATCGAGTGAATTATATAATAAATAGCGTATACCTTCATTGTTTTAATACAGATTTCAGAAAAACAGCGGAATTTTAAATCAGAAACTTGCTTGTATACGTTTGTGAATAGGCTTAATTCTTGTAACGTCTTTTTTGATTTTCGGTAATTTAATTGATTTATTCTAGCTAAAGTATTATTTTTGCCATGACTGAGAAGTGCCTGACTTGCCGTAGAATTGTTAGTTCCGGGGTTTGGTGTGATGGATGCAGTAGTTTTTTTCACTGGGGGGACTGCAGTGGCGTGGGTGTCGGGAAAGTGGATCAGGCTCATCAGTGGTTATGTAGGATTTGCAGCAGAGATAGAAAGATAGTGGAACAGGAGGGGAAAATTGCTGCCCTTCAGGCTTAGCTAGATCAGGCTAGGGAAGATCTGGACAGGTTAAGGAGGGAGAAGGGCAAAGAGAGGTGGGAAGTGGCAACAGGTAGCAGAAGGAACAGGCCTAAAACTAAGTCTGACGGTTTTGTGGTGAATGTCAAAAATAAGTTTGACCTGTTGCTTCAGTTAGAAACCGATGAGCCTCAAGCAGAGGTAGGTGTAGACAGGACACAACAAACCTTCAATAGGAAATTGAAAAAGAATGTAGGAAAGTCATCGAAAAGGAAGAAAGTTTTGTTGTTAGGCAGTTCTCATGCCAGAGGTGTAGGCCAACTTCTGCAGGAGGAATTAGGACCAGAATACCAGGTCACAAATTTTTTCAAACCAAGTGCTAGTCTGGATCAGTTGACAGAGGATTTAGGTTCACTCTGTAAAGGATTTACCAGGGAAGACACCGTGGTTATTGTGGGAGGGCCAGGGAACAGCATCGACAGAGATCCTGGGTACAGTATAGAGTGTGACCTGGTAAAGATTGCGTCGGCATCGAAACACACCAATGTTGAGTTTGTATCTGTCCTGAGACGCCATGACCGGCCTCATTTGAACACTTCTGTTGGGAGAGTTAATTTGGAGCTGGAACGGCTGCTTGGGTCGGGTGCGGGGGCTCATATTGGTGTGGTTCCTGTTGATTCTCTCAGTAGGTGGGACTATACCAGGCACGGCCTACATCTCAACAGGAAAGGGAAGGGGAAACTGGTTGGGGTAATAGCAGGAAATTTAAGGGGGGAGGCACTGCCATGAATGGTAAAATACCAGTGGTTACAGGTGTTGGAGCAGCACCTTTTTTAGGATAGGTAAGACTGAAAGATGTCAAGTTCTACGAGAGGTAAGGATTGAAACAAATCTTCAGTTTAGGAAAGAAATTAAACAGCACAATTCTAGCACATTGGATCACCAATCACAGCTGTCAATTATAAATTTTCACCAATCACCAGAAATTTTATCTCCACCAAGTTGTATCTCAGTCCTAGGTAATTGCATTGATGAATTTAAGTCACCCAACCCAGTTGACATAATCTGCCTCTCTGAACACCATGTGACCACTGGCATAGGAACTAGGCCTAAGTACAATGAGAAACTCAGACAGGAGAGTACTGCAAATGTTAGAATAAGGAAAGGTTCTCATAAAAGTATAATTAAAAATAATGTAAGTATATTTCATCAAAATATTGGGAGTTTAGAGAATAAAATAGATGAGCTTCTGGTTTGTTTAGAAGATTCAGAAGCTGAGGATGAAATAGATATACTATGCCTGTCTGAGCATCACATTGTTACTGATATGGATAAGGTAAATGTAAGTGGATATAAGCTCTCTGCACATGTAATGAGAGAAAATATGGAGAAAGGAGGAGTTGCCATATATGTCAAAAGTTATCATTGTGCAAAAAGGTATAGAAACAAAAAAGTTTTGTGTAGAGAAACATATAGAAGCATGTGCCTGTGAGCTTAAATTAAATAAAGGCACATTTATAATTGTAACTGTACATAGGTCCCCATCAGGAAATTTTCATCTATTTCTGAAAAATTTGGACTCGTTGTTGTGTTATCTGTCAGACAGGGGGAAGCAAGTTATTATTTATGGGGACTTCAATGTAGATTCTCTGCAAGATGGTAATAGCAAAAAGGACCTTGAAGTATTACTCGGTTCTTTCAATTTGACACCCGTTATTGATTTTCCTACTCGGGTGGTAAAGGATAGCAGCTCACTGATAGATAACTTCTTTATAGACCAAGATAAGTTTAACCAGATAAATGCTCAGCCTGTTGAGAATGGTCTTTCTGATCATGGTGCACAGCTAGTTACAATATATGACATAGCTCCATTCAGCAATACTAAACAGTCCTCCAAGGTAGTACGTTCAGTCAACGATTTAACAATTGCAAATTTCAGGGAAAGCCTGCAGCAGTTAGACTGGGATGAGGTGTACCGTGAACCTGATGCCAATTTAAAATATAATTTATTTCATGACATTTTTGTAAATGCATTTGAAAACTGCTTCCCCAAGATAATAGTTAAATATACTCGTAAGAAACCTTGTAACAAACCATGGCTTACTAAGGGTATAAAAATATCTTGTAACCGGAAAATGGAAATGTATCTGACAGTAAGAAAGAGTAGTGACCCAGAAACTATCAAACATTATAAAAACTACTGTGTTATATTAAGAAAAGTTATTAAAAAATCCAGAAGTATGTGTATCATGTCTGAAATTAGTAACTCTGATAATAAAATTAAAACAATTTGGAATATTATTAAAAGAGAAACAGGTCAACCAAGAGCACAGGAAGACAGTATTACCATCAAATTGAATGAAAACTTTACGAACAAAAAGTCAGAAGTTGAAAATATTTTTAATAATCATTTTCTAAATGTTGTGGATATAGCAGGATCCAGGTGTTCATTAGAAGATGCCAGGCTGTTATTGGAAGAGGCCATACCTATGCAATTTGATACGATTGAAATCTCTCCCACTTCTCCCTCTGAAATTCGGAAAATAATAAACTTGTTTAAAAGCAAAAACTCACATGGAATTGATGGCATTTCCAGCAAAATACTAAAAGCTTGTTCTCAACAGATAAGTAAGATTCTCAGCCACCTGTGTAATAACTCTCTGGAACAGGGCATTTTCCCTGATAGACTGAAATATGCTATTGTTATACCTTTGCATAAAAAGGGGGATAGATCTGATGTCAACAATTACCGTCCAATCTCCCTTCTAACAGCTTTATCCAAAATTTTTGAGAAAGTAATGTATTCAAGAGTAGCTTCACATATCTGTAAAAATGAAGTACTTACAAAATGTCAGTTTGGTTTCCAGAAATGTTTTTCAACAGAAAATGCCATATATGCTCTCACCCATCAAATTTTGAATGATCTGAATAAACGAACACCACCCATTGGGATTTTTTGTGATCTTTCAAAGGATTTTGATTGTGAAAATCATGAAATTCTGCTACACAAGCTCAAGTATTGTGGCATGAGTGGGACAGTGCACAAATGGTTTAATTCATACCTAACTGGAAGAGTGCAGAAAGTTGAAATAAGTAGTTCTCATAATATGCAAAGATCAGCACATTCCTCAAACTGGAGAACTATCAAGAATGGGGTTCCACAAGGGTCAGTCTTGGGTCTTTTGTTGTTCTTAATATACATTAATGACTTGCCATTCTATATTCATGAATAGGCAGAGTTAGTTCTCTTTGCTGATGATACAAGTATAGTAATCACACCTGACAAACAAGAATTAACTGATGAAATTGTCAATAATATCTTTCAGAAAATTACTAAGTGGTTCCTTGTAAACGGACTCTCACTGAATTTTGATAAGACACAGTACATACAGTTCCGTACAGTGAACGGTATGACGCCATTAATAAATATAAACCTTAATCAGAAGCATATAGCTAAGGTAGAATATTCCAGATTTTTAGGTGTGTCCATTGATGAGAGATTAAATTGGAAAAAACACATTGATGATCTGCTGAAACGTTTGAGTTCAGCTACTTATACAATAAGGGTCACTGGAAATTTTGGTGATAAACGTCTTAGTAAATTAGCTTACTACGCCTATTTTCACTCATTGCTTTCATATGGCATCTTATTTTTGGGTAATTCATCACTGAGGAATAAAGTATTTATTGCACAAAAGCGTGTAATCAGAATAATAGTTGGAGTCCACCCAAGATCATCCTGCAGACATTTATTTAAGGATCTAGGGATATTCACAGTAGCTTCTCAGTATATATACTCTCTTATAAAATTTGTTATTAACAACCAAACCCAATTCAAAAGTAATAGCAGTGTGCATAACTACAATACTCGGAGAAAAGATGATCTTCACTATTCAAGATTAAATCTAACTTTGGCACAGAAAGGGGTGAATTATACTGGCACTAAAGTCTTTGGTCACTTACCAAATAGTATCAAAAGTCTGACTGATAACCAACAAGTATTTAAGAAGAAATTAAAAGAATTTCTGAATGACAACTCCTTCTACTCCATAGAGGAATTTTTAGATATAAATTAAGAAAAAAAGAAAAAATATTAAAAAATTAAAAATAAAAAAAATAAAAAAGTTGTTATATTAACTTAAGTATGTTGTTAAATTAACTTAATTATGTCATGTATTGGAAAATTTGACTCGTTCCACATCATTACGAAATATCGTATTCATGATCCATGGAACTAGTATTAATCTAATCCAATCTAATCTAATATTGTGAATAGCAACGGTCCTACGACACTCCCCTGCGGCACACCTGAAATCACTCATACTTCGGAAGACATCTCTCCATTGAGAATGACATGCTACGTTCTGTTATCTAGGAACTCTTCAATCCAGTCACACAATTGGTCGGATAGCCCATAAGCTCTTACTTTGTTCATTAAACGACTGTGGGGAACTGTATCAAACGCCTTGCGGAAGTCAAGAAACGCGGCATCTACGTGGGAACCCGTGTCTATGGTTCTCTGAGTCTCGTGGACGAATAGCGCGGGCTGGGTTTCACACGATCGTCTTTGTCGAAACCCATGCTGATTCCTACAGCGTAGATTTCTAGTCTCCAGAAAAGTCATCATTCTCGAACGTAATACGTGTTCCAGAATTCTACAACTGATCGACGTTAGAGGTATAGGTCTATAGTTCTGCACATCTGTTCGACGTCGCTTCTTGAAAACTAGGATGACCTGTGCCCTTTTCCAGTCTTTTGGAACGCTACGTTCTTCGAAAGACCTACGCTACACCGCTGCTAAAGGGGGCAAGTTCCTTCGCGTACTCTGTGTAAAATCGAACTGGTGTCCCATCAGGTCCAGCGGCCTTTCCTCTTTTGAGCGATTTTAATTGTTTTTCTATCCATCTGTCATCAATTTCGATATCTACCATTTTGTCATCTGTGCGGCAATCTAGAGAAGGAACTACAGTGCAGTCTTCCTCTGTGAAACAGCATTGGAAATATACATTTAGTCTGTCATCCTCGGTTTCAGTACCATTTTGGTCACAGAGTGTCTGGACATTTTGTTTTGATCCACCTACCGCTTTGACATAAGACCAAAATTTCTTAAGATTTTCTGCCTAGTCAGTACACAGAACCTTGCTTTCGAATTCATTGAACCCCTCTCGCATAGCCCTCCTCACACTACATTTCTCTTCGTGTAATTTTTGTTTGACTGCAAGGCTTTTGCTATGTTATGTTTGCTGTTAAGTTCCCTTTGCTTCCGCAGCAGTTTTCTAACTCGGTTGTTGTACCACGCCGACCGTGGTGGCCGAGCGGTTCTAGGCGCTTCATTCCGGAACTGCGCAACTGCTACGGTCGCAGGTTCATATCCTGCCTCGGGCATGGATGTGTGTGATGTTCTTAGGATAGTTAGGTTTAGGTAGTTCTAAGTCTAGGGGACTGATGACCTCCGATGTTAAGTCCCATAGTACTCAGAGCCATTTGAACCATTTATTTGTTGTACCACGGTGACTCTTTTCCACCTCTTACGATCTTGCTTGGCACATACTCATCTAATGCATATTGTACGATGGTTTTGAACTTTGTCCACTGATCCTCAACACTATCTGTACTTGAGATAAAACTTTTGTGTTGAGCTGTCAGGTATTTTGAAATCTGCTTTTTGTCACTTTTGCTAAACAGAAAAATCTTCCTACCTTTTTTAATATTTCTAATTACGGTTGAAATCATCGATGCAGTAACCGCTTTATAATCGCTGATTCCCTGTTCTGCGTTAACTGTTTCAAATAGTTCAGGTCTGTTTATCACCAGGACTAATATGTTATCCCAAAGTTTAATTCCTCCTGCAAAATTTGCTTAGTTTCCTTCACTACGTGCTCCATTCACTGACTGAATAACATTGGGGATGGGCTACAGCCCTCTCTAACTCCCTCCTCAATCAATGCTTCCGTTTAACAGTCTTTGACTTTTATAACTACCGTCTGGTTGTGTATAACTTTCGCCTCCTGTATTTTATCACTGCCACGTTCAGAATTTGAAAGAATGTACTCCATTCGCCATTGTCAAAAACTTTCTCCAAGTCTACAAAAGAAAGCCATAAACATAGATTTGCGTTTCATTAACCATCTTCTAAGATAAGTCGTAGGGTCAGTGTTGCCTCGTATGTTCCTATAGCTCTCCAAAATCGAAACGGTCTTCCCCAAAGTCGGCTTCTACCAGTTTCTCCCTTCTTCTACAAACAATGTGTGCTAATATTTTGCAGTCATGACTTATTAGCTGATAATTCTGTAACATTCACATCTGTCAGCACCTGCTTCTTTTTGAAATTATACTCTTCTTGAAGTCTTAGGATATTTCGCGTGCCTCATACATCTGGCATACCAGTTGGAATAGTTTTGTCACAGCTAGCTCTCCCAGCAGTTCTGAGGGAATGTTGTCTACTCCAGGGGTCGTGTTTCGACATAGGTCATCTTCATCTACGTCCTCCCATATTCTCCTTGTAACTTTCAGATATCCGTCCTTTGCTTGGTACTGGTTTTCCATCTTAGCTCCTGATAGTCATAAGGGAGCATTTCCTTTCTCCAAACGTCTCCTTCATTTTCTTTTAGACGGTGTCTATCTTTCCACTAGTTGTATATGCTTCTATACCCTAACATTCACCCTCTACACATTCCTGCTTATCCATTTTCAATTTCCTGTCATCTTCATTTTTATATATTTGTCCGCAGCTCGTGGTCGTGCGGTAGCGTTCTCGCTTCCCACGCCCGAGTTCCCAGGTTCGATTCCCGGCGGGGTCAGGGATTTTCTCTACCTCGTGATGACTGGGTGTTGTGTGCCGTCCTTAGGTTAGTTAGGTTTTAGTTGTTCTAAGTTCTAGGCGACTGATGACCATAGATGTTAAGTCCCATAGTGCTCAGAGCCATTTGAACCATTTTTTTATATATTTGTTTTCCCCCCACTTGCATCATTTACTGCATTTTGGTGTTTTCTCCTTTCATCAATTAAATTCAGTATCTCCTGTGACGCATTCACTGTTTCATCTTTCATAGATACCCATTCGTCATCTACTGTTATACTTCCCCCATGTCACAATAACACGAAAAATACCATAACCACCCAACTTCAATAAAACACCAGCAAGAATTATTCTACCTGAAATAGGGGCCTGATGAATGCAGAATCGTCCCCGTTGGGAGCCAAAATTTGTCAGAAAAGCTGCAGGCAAACTGGTTAACATAAGCAATTCTTTCTTGTCAGGTTCGTGTCTTCCTGTGGGCGTGCTGAGGTCTGTAGATGTTTTGGGAGACAGGGAAGACATGTGGGGATTTACGCACAGTCCTTCATTTTATCACTCAACCCTCCATGAACTTGGACATATGTTTCATTATTCCATCTAGCCAGGATACTCAATCAAGTGCATTTCCTTCTTCAGGTAACATTCAACACTGAGCAGCAGAGAGGCGAGCTGCTTACTTGGTTGAATGTCATCCCGGTGCACTGACTCAGCGGCGTTGATGCCGACAGTGCAAAATTCTGCATATGGCTGCGGTGCAGAGCAAGACCAGCCAGCAGATCTTCTGCCTTTATGGCCGGCCATGTCTTTCCTTGCAGCGCGACGATGGCATTGGCTGGGGTCGAGCTCTGGACCGACAACAGGGGAGCAGGGGCGGGTGGCTGGCATGGTGTTGGATGCTTGGGATGGGAAGACAGTCAGAGGTTCCACGTTCACGAACAGGTGGCTCCAGAGTTACGCCGATTTACGCAGACTGGGCGTCATGTACCGTCCAGCTGCCCAAACGATGACGAGGTGGTGCGGCAGTGGTTAAATACTGTTTCATCCTACTGATTCCTTGGTAACACTGGTGTCTTTGGGTCGTGCAAAGTACCTGGAATGTGCCGATATCCAGAAGGTGTGGCGTAACCAGCAGTAAGTCGGCCAAGCAGTATAATTTGCATGATGTCAGGCTGGGGCGTGATTCTGATGCGCGTGATACGATGACGTAGGAGCTGATCACGCAGTTCAGTAAGCCGCGCCTGCTGTCTGGCTGTAGCCTCGTTACAGTTCTGGATGCCAACTTCTGCTTCAAGTTCTCCAATAACTTTATTCCTTTACACCCTGTTTCAGTCAATCGTTACCTAATGCTCCCTATGAAACTCTCAACAATCTCTGGCTCTTTCATCTTATCCAGATCCTATCTCTTTAATTTCCTACCATTTTGTAATTTCTTCAGTTTTAATATACAGTTCATAGCCAATAAATTGTGACACAAGGGAATTACAGACATTGGCTGAGAGCGGGCACTGATTGAAATCAGCGGCGCAAGGTTAAAATTTGTACTAGACTCGGGTCGAACCTGGGTCTCGTGCTTACTAGGCGCTCTGACCGCTAAGCCATCCGGACACAGCCGGCCGCGGTGGCCGAGCGGTTCTAGGTGCTACAGTCTGGAACCGCGCGACCGCTACGGTCGCAGGTTCGAATCCTGCCTCGGGCATGGATGTGTGTGATGTCCTTAGGTTAGTTAGGTTTAAGTAGTTCTAAGTTCTAGGGGACTGATGACCTCAAAAGTTTAGTCCCATAGTGCTCAGGGCCATTTGAACCATCCGGACACAATGGTCATTGCAACTGCGCGGATTACCCTGGTACACCTCCGGTCATACCCAAATTGTCAACGTATCCAAACACTACTAATGTAGTGCCAATTGCCCATTATTAGTCACACTATTCTGCCTATTTTCATAAGAGTTAGAGCCCGCTGAGCATCCGCACTGAAGAGGTCATTGGCCATCCTCACCTTAATTATATACAGAGTGGACCATTTTAATCCATAATGGGGAATTATTAACGATACAGATGAGATACAGCAAAATGTTTCAGATAAAAATTGTAGGTGACAAAGAGGTCCACGCATTGCTTCTAGTGGCCATGACCTTGAACGTGATTTTCAGGTTGATTTTGAGGTAAAGTGTTTTCTTTTTAGATGACAATCCTGATATTTGATTTAATATTTAAAAAGAACACCAAATTTTATGTATGAAATGATACATTATTCAAGGTCGTGGAAAGGTTAAATGAAGGTCAAATAAGCAAATACGTATTCAGTTCTAGTAGGGATAACTCGGAAGAGAGGAAGGGTACAGCAAAATAAAATGTCGGACACAAACAGGATAGAGCATAAGGGGTCACATATCATTACCAATAACCATGATCTCAGAGGTGGTTGGGTTTTGCTTTGTGGAAACCCCTATTTGTGACTTTGGATTGGGAAAAAGTAAAGACAGTTTTGAACTTTAAGTTTTAATTAACGTGTTTATTGACAAAAATAAATACATCACATTGTATAAATATTATTTTGACATTTTCAAGACAGAACAAACATAAATAAAACGTACATCATTGATATTCAATTCACTGAGTGAGTCCCCTTGCCTCTCATTCCTTGGGATGTCCCTTCCAATTTCTATCTAACATTGTATTTTTCTGCATCCCTCTTTAACTCCGAGTTAATCCCTACTAGAAATAAAACTGCGTTTGCTCATTTGACTTTCATTGAACCGTGTCACGACCTTGAATAATGTATCATTTTATATGTAAAATTTGACGCGCCTTTCAAATCTTAAATCAAATATTAGGTTTCTCCTTTTGAAAAATCACTTCAACCTCCAAAACACCTTGAGAATCACGTTCAAGGTGACAGTCATTAGTATCAATGCATGACCCTCTTTGTCATCTACAACTTCTGTCTAAAACATTTTGCTGTATCTCATCTCTGTCCCAAGTTATTCCCCATTATGGACTAAGATGGTCACCCTGTATATGTGGTGGCTGTTCTTTTGGACATGTAATAAATCGTAATCAGAGACCACACATTAACATGGTTCTGAATTTGCGCAACTTACAGCTGTAGTTCTCAGAATGTTTTTGAATGCTATGTAACATTCATTGGAGAACCCCCTTTGTCGCAATTGTTTTATTACGCAAGATGTAGGACAAAGAAGTCTGTGTTAAGAAACAGCATGCAGTGCTCCTGCCAATGGCTGGGCATTCATCCTACCGCACACCGCATTGATAAGCGTGCTCGTATAGCAGCACCATTCTGTTCGCTAGATGCGCTAGCCTTGGAGAGACCAACCAGCCTTGTCCTGTCTGTCCCACCATGAGACAATGATATCAGTTTTAAATGGAGCGAAATAATCGGAAATAGGGCCCAATATTCTAGATTTGTTTTAAAAAAATTACGAAATGGTCATGGTCAAATCCCTTCTATTTCCATTGGCATCTTTTCCCTTCTCCTGCCTAAGTGTGTGGGCGTGCGGGTCGTGCACATAGAGCCCCATGCGACTGTTACTTCTCCCTTCCCCTCCAGATTTGCTGCCTGATACTTACGAATGGTCATCCATTATGTGTCTCCTCTCCTGAGGGACAGATCCTGCTGTGTTGATGTGTTAACCAGGGAGCCACAGCTGGACATTCTCTGACCTAGTGTCACGTGAATCTTGCAAGTAGATGCTGTGCTCCGCCTAAGCTGTTCTATTCCCCATTCAAATACAGCAGTCAGTCATTTAACCATTCCTAGGATTATAGGGCCACACATGTGTTTAAACTTTATCTCAGTCAGAGTGCGTTTGAACCTAGTTTTGAACCCACCCTTGATGAACGTATGAAGGTTACCAACTGCAGTGCATCACTACACAAAATGATTGACGCTCCCCAACTTCGCTGATATGCATCAGCCGATTGCTAACCCAGCTAATGGACCATGTGGACAGCCAAATTAGCTTGGATCATGATGTTTCACATATCAATGACCAGCCTCATCAGACCTATAGCATGACAGTAATGCTGCCTAGCTTTGCTTCTTCTCTCCTATTTTTGTTTCTAGTATGGGTACTGCAAGTGAACTTAGGTCTATGATCAGCATCAACTTTGTAGATAATAAACATTCTTTTAAAAAACACAAAACATAATTATGCTACAAGTGCGATCATTCATATGGGCTCATGTGTGAAATTAAGCTGAAATACAAAAATCTTGTGTTTTGTGTGACTGACTGACATATCTTGTCTTCTCAAGTGCCACATGAATGAGTGTCACTTAGTGTACCATTCATTCATATTTTAATTCTGTCTTACAGTGTACAAGTGAAGCTGTAGAAGGAATTGTTAAGCTATATTCTATTGTGAGATCCACTGAAAAACACTTTGATTCATGGTCGACCCTAAAAAGATGACCCATGACGTCGTTAAATTTGTATACAATACTGAATCATGCCTTATTGTATACTCATACTGCTCTCCTTAGTGTGTGAAGGACATATTTCTAAAAGTGATTCACTGTACCATATCAGGACACTAGAATTTTATAAGTGAAGCACTGCACCTGCACACTAGAATAGGGTTTTGTGTTTTACTGCCCACATTTGCGTACTCCATGAAATAGCTATATGACAGTTAACTAAGCTGTCCACATGTTTCACTGGCTAGTCAATGGACTGATTTTTATAACTGAGCAGTAACTCATGAAGTTATATTTAAGAAGCAAGGAACTAGGTCTTAAGGTAGGTTGAATAGCCATTTACCTAACAGTGAAAAAGAATTTTGCAACAGTAACCTTAAGCTTGGAGCAAACCCACTAACTTTTCTTTAGATATATGACGAACACAGCACTGGTTAGTTGTTCCTGTATTATATATACACATCTTACAGGCAGTCGATGCCAAAGCTATGGTTGTAGATCGTAGAGAAAAATTTATTACATTTATAGTTGAATTAGGAAAAGGATTAGAGTTTACAACACTTCACGTTTATTTATTTAGAAATTAGGAACTAAGGGATAATAAGATTTCATAAACTAAGAGATAAGGTGAATGTCTTAATATTCCTGCTCCTGTTTTCATTTGTTTGGCGTTAAAGACACTTAAGTGTAGAAAATACTGAGAGCGTGAAGCAGTTATTCTAGTTTCACCGTGGAAAACCAAGCATTGTGTCCAAAGACTGCCCCACAGGCAAGAGCATAACGGCAGTGTAAATCACCAGTTCACTAAGTAGAACGTCATATTATTTTAAGTGTTCTTTAATAGTGGGATTCACACTCTTATCTAATAACTGGATGAACTGTGAACTATTTTGTTAAACGATTACATAAATTTACCGGTATCATATTGTATAATTAAGTTGGTATTCAGTTTTCTTCTTGACTGTGGACAGAATATATATTATATGTAGGGTACTAGCCAAATATTATTTCCTCAAGGGCAACTATTTTTTTGGACCATAATGTTTGCTTGCACTGTCGAGAAATAGAATCTCAAATCAGGTGCCAACACCAGCGCCTTCATCATTTCGACAGTGAATTTAATGCTATGATTTGGGTAAAAAGTAATGGCAGCAGAGCTGTAACAAGAAGGATGGGCTTCATACGACACGCCTGCTATCTGCAGCTGATAGTAGAACGTGGGCTGAAGTACCGCAGTGAGCAGCGATGGCTGGGTTTCAATTTGTTGCTGTGTGTACTGTCTGAAAGTACGGAACGCCAGTTAGAGTGCCTTAACGGTCTGTTTACGATACACGAACAACATGCGGGTATCAAGATTGGAGTGGCACGTTGTCGGACCGCGCAATAGTGTTTCCTTCTGGCGCTATATTCCATCATCCTTCATGACAACGCACGACGCTACATGGTGAACCCCGTGCAGGAGCTCCTGCGTATGTGGGGGTGAATGACACTAGAAAATCCACCGTATTCACCCGATGTGAGTCCGTGCCATTACGAACTGTTCGCTGTTCGCCAAATTGAAGCAACCTCTTCATGAAATGATTACAACACAAAAGAAGACATTGTCCTTGCCATAAAAAGGTCCTTGTAAGACATCGACAGAGATGGCTACGCTGACAGTGTACGACGTCTTCCATCTCTGCGGGAGAAGGTGATCGAGATGTAGGGCACGAAAAACGGTGAACGTCTGTCAGCAACTTCTGATATGAAATATAACCGTATTGCCACTACTTTCTATCCAGTCCATGTATTTTGTTGTTCTGTCAGGACCCTGAGCCCTGTAAGAGATAATATTCACTCTGTAACGCATCTGGGTAATACGTGCTATTAATAATGAATTCTGTGACAAAAGCTAGGCCTGCATTTTAATTTTGCTATTATTTGAAATGCAATGAATAAAACGTCTTTCACATTTCTTTCACTTTATATAGGTGGACTGGACAGTTATTTGCAGACAGTTTCAGAATGTGCGAAAATTTGGTGTTATGAGAGTGAAGCAGTCGCGTGTGGCATCTGTGGAATAGTTGACTTGTGGCAATGATAGTAGTATCTCTGTATTTGAGTATCTTTGGCTCAGGTGTAGAGTGGAGAGTAGTCGACTATTGGACATGGAGTAACTTTCAATGTATTGCATATTGGAGGAGGATTTTGCTGAAGACAGTTGTCAGGAATTATTGATCTGATGGAGGGTCTTACAGACGCAGCATTTATGGAATAGAGAGAATGGATTTGCATCAAGTTTTAAAATAATGATTTTTTCTGGTGCGTTCTGAAAATATTAGCGATTCTTACAACAAAATAGTCCACCTCCGCACCTCAGTTTAGGTCATTTCAGTTTAATTCATTTCAATTTGCATAATCGTAAGATTTCTGTAAAGAAAGTAAGGTTTTTGGTTTCCTGTGAGTTTATGTTTTTGTGGAATAAGCATTTTCATTATAATACACAGATTAATATTGTCATTTCAAGTAAGAAGGCTTTTTTCTATAGTATGAGAAAATCATCACAATCTTTCTCCTAGTAGTTTAGTTTTACTTTAGCATGTTCTAGCTGGCACGATTTCTTCATGCTGTGCTTTTGCTGCTGATTATGCTGTAATTTTTCAGGTGAGATTCTTTTTATATTTTGTTGGTTCTTTCGTTTCTCATCTCACGCTTCCACTGCGCAGATTCTAAGCATTTTATTTGGAATTCAGATTTTTAATGGGCCAATGAACTACTGCGTGTATTTCATAGTGTTGCTACGTAATTTCAGTGTTTCAGTTTTTTTTTAATTGCACTGTTTGATTTTGGTAATAGATTTGAGCAACAGTTTTGATTTAATTTCGTGCATAGTGAACGACAGTTTGTTTTGCCTTTATGTAAAGGCACTGGAATTGTAGTTTCAGTTCAACCTTTTATAACAGAGGACAGTACTTTCACTTTTGAGTTAAAAAGCAGATAAATATTTTAATGCTTATGAACAAACGATCGAGTTGGAGCAAATAACTTTCAACATAATCTCAATTTCCAAGACAAATTCTTTTAAACTGTCTCAGAAATTTTGACTAGAAGTTGAATAACTTTGTAACTTCAGTGGGGAAAAAAGCACTCTTTCTTCAGGCCACGAGTGGCCTACCGGGACCATCCGACCTCCGTGTCATCCTCAGTGGAGGATGCAGATAGGAGGGGCGTGGGGTCAGCACACCACTCTCCCGGTCGTTATGACGGTATTCTTGACCGAAGCCGCTGCTATTCGGTCGAGTAGCTCCTCAATTGGCATCACGAGGCTGAGTGCACCCCGCAAAACGGCAACAGCGCATGGCGTCCTGGATGGTCACCCATCCAAGTGCCGGCCACGCCCGACAGCGCTTAACTTCGGTGATCTCACGGGAACCGGTGTAACCACTGCGGCAAGGACGTTGCCTCATTAGAGAAAGCTCCTTCTAAATTATACCTTTTTTATTGTGTTATGTGTCCCTATGGCCGCCACACACAGTGTCGCCGTGTTGTACCATCGATTTCTGAGGCACTCACCGCAAGGCAGGTGACGCCTCGTTCAACCACCACAGTCTGATTTCCCCACACCGTCATCGCAGTCCTACACCTCACCACACTGCTCCACCGCTCTGTGGGTCGACGAAGCCTGGTCTGCACAGACAAAAAATCCCATCTCAAGCCCAATGCAAATCACTCTGCCCCGAAATTATCGCTTAAAATATCATCGTAAATTTACGTTCCTATCACGGACCAAAAATTTTTCATTTTCTTTAACACTCACTTTCCTTTGCAAGTATTAGCAAATGTTTTAATAGTGATTTTGAGCTTTCTCTCTCGGATGCTCAGAGCAGACATAAGCTCAAAGAAGCGGTACCCCGACTTGTCCTCCAGAAAGTGTCTATGTTGCAGGTAGTATACTTCTCACAGCTTGGAGACTGCTGACGAGATATACTTTCGGAGCATTGGCTGCAGCAAGCCGTGAATAGGAAACATGGGAAGAAAATCACCTGTGTTTCTGGATGTTGCTGGCAGAATGTGGATTCCAGACTTGTTTCTTCCTTTGCCTTCTGCCTCTTACCTAACAAGATGCAATCTCCTGCTCCTATACCCTCACTCCTGTCGGTTCCTCCAAGAAGTTGACGGTCTGTTCACCTTCCTTAGGTGCACATCGTGTTTAGTATACACGAAATTGTAACACCCTGGATTCGGACGTTGTTTTGGCTGATAGTTGAAAATAGGTCTAACAAGGGGAGGCCACGACGTTTGGAACGCGGATTTACTTCAGACTTCGTACACTCGTAGTGCTCCATGAGGACAACAAAATGTGTAAGCAGTAGCGCGTACTTCTTAAGCGTTATTGAGAAAATCGCTAGATAATTTCGGTCGTCAAATATATACCTGTGCGTGGCCGTTTTTACCATGAAGCGGCGGCACCCGAGTGGGTAGCGTTCAAGCCTCGTAATCGCTGGATCGACACCCGGTCGTTAGTTTTTTTAATTTCTAACACAGTCGTTTTCTTTACTATTTACATTACAATTGATATAATGGGAAAAATACGTGTAATCGGATGAACTTTTATTAAATTTACAATGTTATTTAGCAGTCTACAAATTTTTATTACCACAAATAATATAATATTAATAACTATCGACTAGTAAACGACCAAACGCATAAAGTGATACTAGTCGATAGTTATGAATATAATATTATTTGTGATATTAAAAATTTGTAGACTGCCAAATAACATTGTAAATTTAATAAAAGTTCATCCGATTACACATATTTTTCCCATTATATCAATTGTAATATAAATAGTAAAGAAAATGACTGTGTTAAAAATAAAAAAAGTTACGAACGGGACTCGATCCAGCGATTACGGGGCTAGAACGCTACCCACTCGGCTGCCGCCGCTTCCTGGCAAAAACGGCCACGCACAGGTATATATTTGACGACCGAAACTATCTTGCGATTTTCTCAATAACGCTTGAGAAGTACACGCTACTACTTACACATCTTGTTGTCCTAATGGAATACTACGAGCGTAATAAGTTTGAACTAAATCCGCGGTCCAAACGTCGAGGCCTCCCCTTGTAAGAATAGTGAGGACCAGTACCACAGGATATGAGTGAATAGTGGTTTGGTGAGATGATGCCTGTCTGACGCCCGAGTGCGTTAGTAAAACCGTGTTGAAAAACCAATCGTTTATTGTTCAACAATGTTGCAATGACATTCCAGGCTGCCTGCAGCATCGACGCAGAAGCAGTGTATTCCTGCCGAGAATGCCCCAATCTCAGCACACAGTCCGTGTGGGCGTTGCGGTGATGGCACGGAGAGCACGAGGCCGCTAAGGACAGCCAGCAGCCCTGCGTCAAATGTGTGAGGTCGCGCTGTGGCGTCCAGTCAGAAGAAGAGCCCGCAGCAGCTGAGTCAGCCCACAGAAGCAGGAGGTGAACAGAGGAAACTGCATTGAGAAATACACTACTGGCCATTAAAATCGCTACACCAAGAAGAAATGCAGATGATAGATGGGTATTCATTGGACAAATATATTATACTAGAACTGACGTGCGATGACATTTCCACGCAATTTGGGTGCATAGATCCTGAGAAATCTGTACCCAGAACAACCACCACTGGCCGTAATAGAGGCCTTCATACGCCTGGGCATTGAGTCAAACAGAGCTTGGATGGCGTGTACAGGTACAGCTGCCCATGCAGCTTCAATACGATACCACAGTTCATCAAGAGTAGTGACTGGCGTATTGTGTCGAGCCAGTTGCTCGGCCACCATTGACCAGACGTTTTCAATTGGTGAGAGATTTGGAGAATGTGCTAATCAGAGCAGCAGCCGAAAATTTTCTGTATACAGAAAGGCCCGTACAGGAACTGCAACATGCGGTCGTGCATTATCCTGCTGAAATGTAAGGTTTTGCAGCGATCGAATGAAGGGTAGAGCCACGTGTCGTAACACATCTGAAATGTAATGTCCACTGTTCAAAGTGCTGTCACTGTGAACAAGAGGTGACCGAGACGTGTAACCAATGGCACCCCATACCATCACGCCGGGTGATACGCCAGTATGGCGATGACGAATACACGCTTCCAATGTGCATTCACCGCCATGTCGCCAAACACGGATGCGACCATTATGATGCTGTAAACAGAAACTGAATTCATCCGAAAAAATGACGTTTCGCCATTCGTGCACCCAGGCTCGTCGTTGAGTACATCATCGTAGACGCTCCTGTCTGTGACGCAGTTTCAAGGGTAACCGCAGCCACGGTCTCCGAGCTGATAGTCCATGCTGCTGCACATGTCGTCGAACTGTTCGTGCAGATGGTTGTTGTCTTGCAAACGTCCCCATCTGTTGACTCAGGGTTCGAGACGTGGCTGCACGATCCGTTGCAGCCATGCGGATAAGATGCCTGTCATCTCGACTGCTAGTGATACGAGGCCGTTGGGATCCATCACGGCGTTCCGTATTACCCTCCTGAACCCACCGATTACATATTCTGCTTACAGTCATTGGATCTCGACCAACGCGGGCAGCAATGTCGCGATATGATAAACCGCAATCGCGATAGGCTACAATCCGACCTTTATCAAAGTCGGAAACGTGATGGTACGCATTTCTCCTCCTTACACGAGGCATGACAACGACGTTTCACCAGGCAACGCCGGTCAACTGCTGTTTGTGTATGAGAAATCGGTTGGAAACTTTCCTCGTGTCAGCACGTTGTAGGTGTCGCCACCGACGCCAAACTCGTGTCAATGCTCTGAAAAGCTAATCATTTGCATATCACAGTATCTTCTACCTGCCGGCTAAATATCGCGTCTGTAGCGCGTCATCTTCGTGGTGTAGCAATTTTAATGGCCAGTAATGGCTGTTTGTAAGGGACTGGCACGTGCTCGTTATGCTGCAGTGCTGGTTTCTTTGCCCCAACTTATAACATCGCTGTGGGCTGAGCATGGGGAAAACAGGACATCTGAGTCATCGCTGCTCCTTCTTTTCGCTGCGTTCGTAACATGGCGGCCTGCCCAAATTGGCTATCGTGTAAGGTAATCGTTTGAGGTGCGCCCGTAATACTTGTAAAATCAGCAGACTTCTCTTGCTGAAATTCCGCCCTGCTCTTAGGGCTTGCCCGCTTTCGTTGCTTCTTGCCTTTCCAGCGAAGGTGTCTGAATTTTTACATGGCTGCACCAGGTACTTTATTTCGCGCTGCAACAAAATACGGAAAATTATATTCCTCTCTAATTTTTCTGTTTACATTTCAAACCAACTTTCTTAGTTGCCCACTCCTTAGCCCTGCCCTCAGTCCCTGTACACTTCAATGATATATACTGGGTGGTCCATTGATCGTGACGGGGCCAAATATCTCACGAAATAAGTGTCAGACGAAAAAATTACGAAGACGAAACTTGCCTAGCTTGAAGGGGAAACCAGATGGCGCTATGGTTGGCCCGCTAGATGGCGCTGCCATAGGTCAAACGGATATAAACTGCGTTTTTATTACATATTCGTGTAGTACGTAAAGAAATATGAATGTTTTAGTTGGACCACTTGTTTCGCTATGTGATAGATGGCGCTGTAATACTCACAAACATATGGCTCACAATTTTAATTGAACAGCTGTTAACAGGTAGGTTTTTTAAATTAAAATACAAAACGTAGGTACGTTTGAATATTTTATTTCGGTTGCTCCAATGTGATACATGTACCTTTGTGAACATATCATTTCTGAGTACGCATGCTGTTACAGCGTGATTACCTGTCAATACCACATTAATGCAATAAATGCTCAAAATGATGTCCGCATTTGGCAATACGTGTAACGACATTCCTGTCAACAGCGAGTAGTTCGCCTTCCGTAATGTTCGCACATGCATTGACAATGCACTGACGCATGTTGTCAGGCGTTGTCGGTGGATCACGATAGCAAATATCCTTCAACGTTCCCCACAGAAAGAAATCCGGGGACGTCAGATTCGGTGAACGTGCGGGCTATGGTATGGCGCTTCGACGACCAACCCACCTGTCATGAAATATGCTATTCAATACCGCTTCAACCGCACACGAGCTATGTGCCGGACATCCATCATGTTGGAAGTACATCGCCATTCTGTTATCCAGTGAAACATCTTGTAGTAACATCGGTAGAACACTACGTAGGAAATCAGCATGCATAGCACACGCCCGTTGGGCGTTTTGATCACAATAGCCATGCGTCAACATGATATCGACCTTTTCTGCAATTGGTAAACGGTCCATTTTAACACGGGTAATGTATCACGAAGCAAATACTGTCCGCGCTGAAGGAATGTTACGTGATACCAAGTACTTGAGAGGAATGTTATGTGATACCACTTACTTATACGTTTGTGACTATTGCAGCGCCATCTATCACAAAGCGAAAAAAGTGGTCCAACTAAAACATTCATATTTCTTTACATACTACACGAATATGTAATAAAAATGTGGGTTCCTGTTTAAAAAAACGCTGTTGATATCCGTTTGACCTATGGCAGCGCCATCTAGCGGGCCAACCATAGCGCCATCTGGTTTCCCCCTTCAAGCTGGATGAATTTCGTTCTTTGTGGTTTTTTCGTTTGATGCATATTTTGCGGGCCGGGGTAGCGGAGCAGTTCTAGGCGCTTCAGTCTGGAACCACGCGACCGCTACGGTTATAATGTATAACGCAACTTCAGATTCGTTGTTCAAACTCAGTTTTATAAAAATGTTCAAATGTGTGTGAAATCTTATGGGACTCAACTGCTAAGGTCATCAGTCTATAAGCTTACACACTACTTAACCTAAATTATCCGAAGGAAAAACACACACACCCATGCCCGAGGGAGGACTCGAACCTCCGCCGGGACCAGCCGCACAGTCCATGACTGCAGCGCCCCAAACCGCTCGGCTAATCCCGCGCGGCTCAGTTTTATAATTCTACCAAAAAATATGATACTGTACTTTTGTATTGTACACAGTGTTTATCATCAAATTCCCATGTTTAATGCTGATTCTGTTCAATTTACTAACATAGCAGCATATCGCTTATATTATAAAAAATCATAACACGATTTATATTACAGAATAAAACCTTAGATTTGATGTTTACATTTCATAACAAAAGGAAAGACATGTTTTATTGTGCTCTTGTGCTTTGCACAATGTTGGTTATCTATTGCCCATGTTCAGTGATGGGTCTATTAATTGTACAAATACTTTATCTGTTCACAGTGTAACACATATTTGATATTATTAGATAGTTCACACCTATAAACCTTCCATTCAACAGAATGCCATATTAGAATTTATTGTACATAACTTTACTTCTCCTTTCGACTTTTAAGTTAGTTTCATCGCTCTAGCAAAAACATATTTCACCGTGTCCACACACTCTATACTGCATTTTGTTGTTGAGATAGCAGTATAGCGGAACTCAAAAATTGACGGTTTTGAGTTAAATGTTTATGTATGTTAAGAAATGTGTTCCACATGAGATGAAAAAGCCCATATCTCAATACAGGTAAGCTTAGCTCTTCTGTAGAAAGTATGAAATCTCATATCTTATAAGACGATCTTAAGACGTGAGACGTCGTATCAGAAAATGTTTCTGCTTAGAAATTTACCCTGCTTCTTTCTCTCTTGTGGCGACATACTAATGATTTAGAGTTTCCTGAGTAATTTAACAGAGTTATAGTTTAGTGATTTATATGCAATAAGTTATTAATTGTTCAAGTAATATGTGCAGAAGATAAAACACACTGTCCAAAAATGGTAAGTACACAAACAACGAAGTATGCTATTTTCAGTAAGAAAACAATCAAGTGTAGGCCTATTACAAAACAACTTTTAACAACAAAGATAAGGTTAGCTTGGATTTGAATTGTGTGATTCTTTCCTCATTTTATTATATGTTATAGTATCAAAGCTTAGCTTTAATTTTGCAGATACTTCTCTGTGCATGCTGGTAGTAATATTATGCTACAGTTCTATAATAATCATACAAAGTGGCCCAGTCATACACAAAATACAAATTTAACATCGAATATGGAAATTTTCTCGAAGTTTCTCTTGGTTCTACAGAAAACTCTAATGCAGGTAAATAATTACGAATCAAAACAAAATTGAATATTGAAGCTGGCCCTATAATTACCTGAAATTTCCTATTCAGGAAACCAAAGTAGAGGAAACGAGAAGAAAATGTCATCGTGAGCACAAAACCACAATATCATGTATTACCTGTATACAAAGAAATGACCTTTTCAACATTAGGATTGGTACAAGGTCAGTCAGTAGTTGGATTAAACAGAGAAAAGAGGCTACTGATTTCAAAACAGAAAAGAAACAGAACGAAGAAGGTAATCCACTGAATGAAAAGGTACGTAAATTTTTACACAAAATTCCCAAGATGCCATCCCATTATCACGAAGCATATCCTTACAAGTTTTATTTGGAGTCACATTTTCCGTAATTTAGTGAACTGCAGAGAGCGTTCAAAAGTGATGGGATTATTAATAATATTGAACCAATTGCTGGAAAAGATTCATTTGTAAAAGAAATAAAAGAACATGACATTGCTTTATATCGTCTAAAGAAAGATGAATGTGATCTCTGTTTTTCTTGCACATGACATAACATTACAGAGAGTCAGTATAATGGTCACTAGATGAAGACAGGGAGGGCAAGACAGAAGAAGTCAAATGATAAAAAGGTAGCCGAAGCAGGAAAGTGTCGTGTATTTGCCTTGAATGTACAAGCAGTGAAGTTAGTGTCTGGAACCCTGGTCAGTTGTCTTTACTACAAAAAGAAGCTGGCATGTCGCAATTTTACTGTTTACAATGTAGAGGATGGTGCAGTGGTATGTTATTACAGATTTTTAAGACACAGAAATGAAAGATTATGGTAGAAGTGAAACTAAAATACTTTTTGTGATGGCTGTCATTCACATAATCTAACTGTGATTCTCTGAAATGTGTTACAACATTACAGCATAGCAAGAGGTACGACAATCATTCAAAAATATTTACTTACAGGATATCCGGAAATGGAGTGCGTTAGTGTGCATTAAAAAACGGAAAGCAAAAAGAGAAACAAGGGGTCTGTTCTACAGCTAATTACGTTGTCGTGATGAAGCAAGAAGGTATGGCAAACATGAGCAGTATAAAGTAAAGTACACTCCTGGAAATTGAAATAAGAACACTGTGAATTCATTGTCCCAGGAAGGGGAAACTTTATAGACACATTCCTGGGGTCAGATACATCACATGATCACGCTGACAGAACCACAGGCACATAGACACAGGCAACAGAGCATGCACAATGTCGGCACTAGTACAGTGTATATCCACCTTTCGCAGCAATGCAGGCTGTTATTTTCCCATGGAGACGATCGTAGAGATGCTGGATGTAGTCCTGTGGAACGGCTTGCCATGCCATTTCCACCTGGCGCCTCAGTTGGACCAGCGTTCGTGCTGGACGTGCAGACCGCGTGAGACGACGCTTCATCCAGTCCCAAACATGCTCAATGGGGGACAGATCCGGAGATCTTGCTGGCCAGGGTAGTTGACTTACACCTTCTAGAGCACGTTGTGTGGCACGGGATACATGCGAACGTGCATTGTCCTGTTGGAACAGCAAGTTCCCTTGCCGGTCTAGGAATGGTAGAACGATGGGTTCGATGACGGTTTGGATGTACCGTGCACTATTCAGTGTCCCCTCGACGATCACCAGTGGTGTACGGCCAGTGTAGGAGATCGCTCCCCACACCATGATGCCAGGTGTTGGCCCTGTGTGCCTCGGTCGTATGCAGTCCTGATTGTGGCGCTCACCTGCACGGCGCCAAACACGCATACGACCATCATTGGCACCAAGGCAGAAGCGACTCTCATCGCTGAAGACGACACGTCTCCATTCGTCCCTCCATTCACGCCTGTCGCGACACAACTGGAGGCGGGCTGCACGATGTTGGGGCGTGAGCGGAAGACGGCCTAACGGTGTGCGGGACCGTAGCCCAGCTTCATGGAGACGGTTGCGAATGGTCCTCGCCGATACCCCAGGAGCAACAGTGTCCCTAATTTGCTGGGAAGTGGCGGTGCGGTCCCCTACGGCACTGCGTAGGATCCTACGGTCTTGGCGTGCATCCGTGCGTCGCTGCGGTCTGGTCCCAGGTCGACGGGCACGTGCACCTTCTGCCGACCACTGACGACAACATCGATGTACTGTGAATATCTCACGCCCCACGTGTTGAGCAATTCGGCGGTACGTCCACCCGGCCTCCCGCGTGCCCACTATACGCCCTCGCTCAAAGTCCGTCAACTGCACATACGGTTCACGTCCACGCTGTCGCGGCATGCTACCAGTGTTAAAGACTGCGATGGAGCTCCGTATGCCACGGCAAACTGGCTGACACTGACGGCGGCGGTGCACAAACGCTGCGCAGCTAGCGCCATTCGACGGCCAACACCGCGGTTCCTGGTGTGTCCGCTGTGCCGTGCGTGTGATCATTGCTTGTACAGCCCTCTCGCAGTGTCCGGAGCAAGTATGGTGGGCCTGACACACCGGTGTCAATGTGTTCTTTTTTCCATTTCCATAAAGACTTCTCTCACATTCTGCTCTACAAATCAGTTCATCTCAAGAATAAAGTAAGGGATCAGTTTGTTCCAGACATATTAGGTCTGATGTATGGTCCATCTGTGGATATAACTGAAACTGGAAGAGGATTGGAAATTACTCCCAAGACGCCATAATACAGTAATCAGGAATATAAAAAAGACTATAAACTCTACCACAAAATAATCATGATTTAATGGGCTAAAATCAGTTATTCCAAGAGATTAGGATCGTTTTTATGTAGGTTTTCTTTACAAATAATGTCAATCAAATTATGGGAACAACACAAAGAATTTTTTCGTAAGTATTATTTTGTATGAAAAGAATTCAATTTAAGGTTTATATATTTGTCTGGTCGGTTCTGTTTGTAACATGAAAAGCTATTTGAATGCAAAAACTTATAACTTGTGGTATGTTAACAACTTTTTGTGAAAACTTCGTATCTTGTTAAATAAGGTAATAAATAGCATAAAACTGCTAAATACTATGAGCAGTCGATATTGTTACTTTAGTTTATGGCTCAACACCACTTTAAAGTAGTATGACTTGTATCAATTAAATTGTATTTATAAGAAACTTGACTTAGTCTCCTGCAAACACGTATTTATGAGATAGGAGGTTTTGCTATCTCAACGACGATTTTACCAAACTAAGAGGATCTTCGGTTAGCAACCGAGTAAATAGGACTGCAATAGTTAATCTCCCAATTGTTATTATTTTTTGCGAAAGAAGCAGGGAAAAGTGATTAGGATACATACACGTCGAATGTGTTAAATAAATACAGCACGATCAAACAATAAATATGGACTGTGGCTCATTCGGGGAGGGAGGAGGTCTCCCTTCCCCCTCCCCGACGTGGAGTTATACGACCGGGAATCACAGGGAGCGGAAGCTCTCCTGAACATGAGTATGGACATCGAGCAAACGACGAGTTCTGCAGCAAAACGAATACTGGAGCGAGACGAAGAACTAAAAGAGAAGAGACGACCAGTCGCCATTCAGCAACACCAGCAACAAATAACAGAGGAGGAAAAGAATCCAACAGCGCTCATCACAGGTATGTCTGACAATTTTAACTTAAATGAAGGGTCAAGTTCCCTTCCCCAAGGGGGGACTTTAGGACGGCACTGGGTGGTAACACATTTAGCACTCAAGTTGCACAAGAAAAGAGTGATAAACCAAGGGAAAATCTTTCGCAAACAAATGTATAGGTAATATATGATCAAAACAAAGGTAACAGACATCTCAGTGATGCAGTAGGTCCATTTTATGTCTTTGTTGTCCGCCTCCGGTAACTGAGTGGTCAGCGTGACAGAATGTCAATCGTAAGGGCCCGGCTTCGATTCCCGGCTGGGTCGGAGATTTTCTCCGCTCAGGGACTGGGTGTTGTGTTGTCCTAATCATCATCATTTCATCCCCATCGACACGCAAGTCGCCGAAGTGGCGTCAAATCGAAAGACTTGCACCAGGCGAACTGTCTGCCCGACGGGAGGCCCTAGTCACACGACATTTATTTATTTATGTCTTTGTTGAGGAATGTAATGGTAATGTAGGTAAATTCCACCCCATCGCCTTGGGGAAGATACTGCCATACGTACCTCAGATCCTGAGTACCAGCAGAAAATCACAAATCTCAAGGTTGTGGGGAAAAACGGAATTCGAATTGATTTATCAACAAGTGAGACTGCAAATAAGTTTGCGGAGGACAACCCACTACATCAGAAACAGATGGTAGCATACATACCAAACCACAGAACACATCGGTAAGGAGTTATTAGAAACGTAGATCCCGAATTAACAGAGTCAGAGATGAAAGTTGCTATTCAGTCTACAATTACAGTCACCCTTGTGCGCAGAATGATCAAGAGAATAAGTAATTTAGAAACAACGAACTACATACCCTGGCAAACGTATGTGGTCACATTTGCATCGCAGTTCCTACCAGAATATGTGACATTATATGGCGTGAAGTGTAATGTTAGACCGTACATACTACTAGTGAAGCTGTGTTTTAAATGTCTTTAGTAGGGCAATCTCAATAATCACTGTCATTCACAGACTCGATGCAATCAATGTGGAGGGAACCATGAGACAGCTCAGTGCACAAGTGATATATTGTGCTGCGCCCACTGTAAAGGAAACCACACCTCGAGAGATGTCTTGCCCAGTATATCTCAAACAACAACAGATCAAGGAACCGTCAGCAACATGCAATATATCCTTTAAGGAAGCTGAAGAATATGTAAACCAAAGAGCTTATGCTGCTGTGGCAGGGAACCTTGGTAGGAGTAAACTGGATTGGGAGAAAGAGTCCAAACACCCATAAAAAGTATTCAGCACAGATTTACAACTGTTCATCACTGTAGGCCAAAACAAATAAAGACTACGCCAACTACCAGTCCTCTTTTTGCAAATATAAATTTACCAATATCTCCTATTAAAGAGAATCCATATGCGCTACGACCACATACTTCTGAACCACAACAGGCAACTATATCAAGATTGTAGGGTAAGAATAAAGCGATAATCGAACAGTTGGTGGCTGGAATAACAAATCTAATAACACAGTTTACCTCATTAAGCAAAGATAGTCTAGATCAAGCTAATATATGCAATATGGTTGCTTCGATAGTATCAAAGAAACAGATATGCATCAGGACAGAAATTGGTTATACTTATGCTCTACTCTTATAAACAGAGTAACGGATATTAAAGTTCTCCAGTGGAAGGCCAGATACTTATATGCTACTAGAGAGTAGTTCATTCATTAACTTTATCCTAATGACTACTCTATAGCAACTATAAGTAAAACCTGGATTAAACCAAACATGTCTATTAAATGTTGAGGATATCGAATAATAAGATCGGATCGAGGGGATGGGAAAGGTGGAGTAACCATATTGATTAGTACAACACAACTATAAACCAATTACCATGGCACTACCTAACCTTGACTTTCAACCAATGGAAGTAGAAGTACTAACAAATGCTAATTCTCAATTGCATCTATATGCCGTCCCCCAGCATGTAGGAATTTTGAACAACACGTGCACACAGTGCTGCAATATGTGCCAAAACCCTTCCTATTATGTGAGGACTTCAATGCCCACCACACAGCATGGGGGTGTCATATGAGTGATAAGCCAGGTTAGTACATAATGTCTTGCATTGACGGTTATAATGTCTTGCATTGACAGTTATAACATGATCATATACAATGATGGATCTGTAACATTAAACCAAGGACCGTGGATGAGACCAACTGCAGTGGGAATAACATTAGCTTCTCCCTATATGAAACAAATCACAGCATGGTCAGTTCTGCAGGTTACCATGGGATCAGATCATTTTCCTGTAACTATGAGCATACAGTGTGAGAAAAGTAACCGAGAACATATTGCCAACAAATTGACTTGGAACATGAACAAAGCGGATTGGTGCAAATATCGTCAAATTCTTGAACTAGAAGTAAAATCAATAGGAAAAACCATCCTCTACAGAGGGCCTCTACGCAGCTACAGAACAGTTATATCATGAAGCAAATGAGTCCATCCCAAAACGACCTTTATCAACAAAAGCAAGGCGACTGGGTAATCCCTGGTGGAATGAAGACTGCAGTAAAGCAATAGAGGACAGAAGAGCAGCGTATGTGAATATGTTGCACAGTCTAACGTGGACAGCTTTTTTCTCTATTAACAAATAGCAGATAGAACCAAGAAAAAACTGAAATCCATTAAAAAGAATAGTTGGATAAAATATTGTAGTAGTTTGACCAAGAATACTAAATCATCAGAGCTATGGCAGAAGGTTAACAGATTTGGGAATATCGCCCCTGCAGTCAATAATATACAATCATGTGAGTGAACAGAATAATTCTATGACCTTATTACCTCACCAAGTGTTCGCAGTAAGCTAATCAGGAGACAAAGGAAAACTCCTGCTAACTACACAGTTCAGTATTGACGAGTTGACATCAGTCATCAAAGAGAGCCCTAACACAGCCCCAGGAATGGATCAGACCATATATTCCACGATACAAAACATGCCTGACAATGCTGTAGAATTACTTCTTCAAATCTATAATGGAATTTGGATGCCTCGAGAAATGGTACCAGAATGGAAGACACAGATCATAGTTCCCATATGAAAAAAAGAAAAGATAAATTATTAGCCACTTTCTACAGACCTATTGAGTTGTCGTCATGTATTGCTAAAATATTGGAAAAAATAATAAAAAAGGCGTTTGGAATGGTGGGTAGAAACTTCATCCTTAGTAGCTGACTCGCAATTCGGGTTTTGTAAACGTAGAAACTTCATGGTCAACATTTCAGTATTAGTCTCCGTCATGTTAGCTGGCTTTGGTGAGAGCAAGTACACAGCGGCACTATTTTCGTATACTGCAAAAGCATATGTTGATATTCAGACAAGTATATTATTAGATAAGTTACCACTTTTAGGAGCTCCACCTCCGTTTGTAGAAGGTATGGCGTCATTAATTAGTGAACGTACTGTATATGTTAGTGAGTATACTGGATTCAAGGACCCACACTTGGTAGACAATGACATACCACAAGGATCGGTAATCAGCCCACTATTATATGCAATATATACCTATGATGCGGTAAGAACATTAACTCAACCTCTGAGAATAATACAGTTTGCAGAAGAGATATGTGTATTTACTTCCCATCTTCTTTTACAGGAGGCTATGAACAATCTTACATCATCAATAAAGAACCTGAGTAGGTAACTTTGTGGAAACGGCCAGATGATGGCACCTGAGAAATCTTGAGTAGTCATATTCACCGGGAATGGTTATATACCAAGAAATTGCTTAATTCATATAGACAATAAAGTAATACAAGTTCAAGCAGTTATTCGGTTCTTAGGAACCACACTGGGCACCAAGCTTACTTGGACGGCACATATTAAAACCTTAATCGGAACCAGTGAGCAAATCCTTAAAGTTATTCAGCCACTTACTACAACATCGTGGGGAGCGCATTCTTCAGTGCTGCTGCTCCTACATCGCTCCCTCATTAAATCCAGATTTGATTATGGGTGTATATACTACAAGTACGCGACAAACAATACGTTAGAAAAAATGGATAGATTGCAGTACCGGTGTATATGTACCTGCTTAGGAGTGATGACTCCTACACCAACAATTGAACTCCTGGTTGAAGCACAAGCGATGCTTCTCCATATTAGGAGGAAGATGCTCATGGAACGATACATAGTAAAGAAATTATAATGCTCACAGCATCAAATCCATCACATTTTACGATTGTGCCGTCCTTCTCCACGAAACCGGAGCGGAAAACCTATTGAATTCATTTCGGCATACAATTATTTGGCAGATGAGTGCAAAGCTATTGCCACAAGTACACTGTGGCTCTTTACCAGTATAACTATTCATAATCAAACGACAGAGGGAAATTCTGACTTCTTGTAGGCAATTACAAAATTGCAAAGACAAATGGAGGAAAGAGGACAATGGGTAACCCACATACACAGATGGATCCAAGACAGCAAGAGAGGATAACACAGGATGTCCTATATTTAGTCCACAACTGCACATGGCCCGAAAATATAAATTATCAGCAGTTACTATCTGGCTGAAACAATCGCAGTGCTGAAGGTGATACGGTGGTGTACGAGTGAGAAATGCACATCCTGTGTAATATTATCAGACTCGAAAAGTCTACTTCAAGCAATATCAAATACAAAAATCTCAAAAACCACCAATGAGTACCTACTCAAAGTTCGTGATTGGTATTATGAATGTCTCAGAAGGCGGAAACAAATTACGTTTATATGGGTGAAAGCCCATTGTGGAATCCCATGCAATGAAAAGCAGATCAGTTAGGAAAGCAGGCACGAGCAACGGGACAGAAGTAGACATAAAGCTTCCCCATACGGAATATGGACAACTTATTCGGAAGAGGACATTCCAGTCTTGGTAGGAAGAAAGGACGCACATCTCACGATACAAAGGAGGGGTCTATGAGCAAATACAACCACGAATTTCGAAACGACCTTGGTTTAAATACGTTTGTGGACTCCGAAAAGCAACATCCATAGTAAGTAGAGTAAGGCTTAATCATGGGACATTTCCAGAGCATTTATTCCGACTGACTATAAACCACACACAAGCCTGTGATTGTGACGATACTTCACAGGGAAACAGGAACTACGTACCATTTCCATGCAGAAAATATAGTTACGCGTGGAACAAGTTTTTAGCGTTTTTTATCAAAAATAAAATCCCGCAACAAATGTCAATCAAGTCCTTGCTATCTGAAGCCAACATTAAAACCTACAAGAAGATAATCGAATTTATATGTAATCGACAGATAAAGATATAAAGTTTAATCGTAAATTATAAGGAACAGGAAAAACCAAGCTACACTAAAAGAAGCGAACATTGAGTGAACCAAGATATTATTATTACGCAGCAATTACTAAATGGTGTGTAACCGAAGTAAAAAAAATCCTCATTAAGATCTTTGTAACTATTCTTTTTGTTACTCATGTGAGAATGTACCACGTTTTATAGATGATAAGTGTGCATGCTGCCATAAAACATAGAGTGGTATGTGTTGAAGCAGTTTGCAGAAAAATAGGCAGCACTCACATAGCGAACGTGCAAGAAATGTTAACTTTAAAATACATCAAACAAACATAGGACGAATACGTCGCACAGAAACACTCACCATCTAGGTTTACACCACATTTCATGGTTCATTAACTTTAAAATCATTCCGTGGATGTTTGAACGTTTACGGCTCCCGGTTGGTTGGTTGAGGACCAAACAGCTAAGTCATTGGCCCCATCGGATTAGGGAAGGATGGGGAAGAAGTCGGTCGTGCCCTTTCAAAGGAACCATCCCGACATTTGCTTGAAGCGATTTAGGTAAATCAAGGAAAACCTAAATGAGGACGGTCGGACGCGGGTTTGTACCGTCGTCCTTCCGAAAGCAAGTGCAGTGTGTTAGCCACTGCACCGCCTAGCTCGATCTTGGATGTTTCTGTGAAGATCAAAAAGAAAAAAAAATCTCAAAGGTTTACCGAAATCCGTAAGAAAAACTTTTTGTTTATCTTAATAAATCTAACTACTAACGTGTACAAAACGAGTGCTCAACAGGAGGCAACTGTTAAATGGTGTCGCGCTTTACATCACCTCAAGTGTCGCATAGCACTGACGACAGAAATGCGTGGCGTATCAGGAGCTGCTCAACACTGTACTCCATTCTTTTTGACTCCACATGTATAGTCGGTGTGCTAGCTGCACTGCTGATAGCGCATGGAAACCTACGAGTGACTCCTCCCGCAAATTTTCACAACCAACGTCCACAATGCTCAACATGTCTATCAGTACATGAGATCAATCTGGTTTTCGTTTAGCTGTGGTTGTTTCTTCGAGTTTCCACTTTACAGTCACATCACCAACAATCTACTTGGTAGCTTCAGAATGGCTGAAATGTCCGTCATGAATCTGCAACTAAGGTGACATCCAGTGACAAGTCCACACTACCAGGCACTGAGCCCTGGTGACTGACCCATTTTCCTGTTAATACACATTAAAATTGCTACACCAAGAAGAAATACAAACGATATACGGATACACATTGGACAAATATATTATACTAGATGTTGTGGTTGGCAAGAGAGCCAACACCGTTTTACTAAAGGAGGCCGAAAGGCACGCGTTTTAGCTCATGCAGGCTGGCGTGAGGTCTGGAACAGGACAAGGAAATTAGACTTTAGAAAAACGGACGTAGCTGGTGGAATACTTAACTTTAATCCATTAATGATGAACGTCGGTCTTGACGGTACATGATTCACAATATCAATAGTAACTGATAATGGCGCCTTGCTAGGTCGTAGCAAATGACGTAGCTGAAGGCTATGCTAAACTATCATCTCGGCAAATGAGGACGTAAGTAGGCAGTGAACCATCGCTAGCAAAGTCGGCTGTACAACTGGGCCGAGTGCTAGGAAGTCTCTCTAGACCTGCCGTGTGGCGGCGCTCGGTCTGCAATCACTGTCTGGCGGTGACACCACATTCCTCCCCCGCAAATCGGCGTACGGTTGTGGTATAAGGCTTCCGCCCGCCGTGGAGAGGACCCCATGTTGACGCATGCGACGAGGTGGGGAGCCTAACAACAGGCGAGGCTGTGCCTCCTGCACCCTGCCATTCGGACCGCGGGGAGCTAGGAAACGCCTGAAAACCTGCTCCAGGGTGCACGCTAACATGCGGTGTATGCGCCCGCAGAGAGACAGGAGGGGCCGAAGGGTCGACCTCCATCGGGCCGGGGCACCCGACGGTCGAAGACGACATATGGTCCGGAGCGGGCAAGAGTTCCATGTCGGAGGACAACTGGTCACGGGAAGCGATCGACGGTTGCAGCGACGCGTCCACTGCGGGCGTCGCCGGCGGGAGAACAGGCGGCGACGGCGGTGGCGGTGGCGGCGGCTCGTCGCCATGGGGCCATATGGAAGGCAGCGTCGGTAACACCTGGGGCTGAGGCGAGCCAGTAGATGGGTCCCCAGGGCGCTGACCGGACGGCACCGTCGCTCCCGTGCGACAACAGAGGCGCAGCTGGTTGAGATGCCGGCGCACCTCACCAGAGGCCCCCAAAACCAGATACATAGCGCGTCCGAGGCAGCGAAGAATGTGCCCTTCGAGCCAACGCCGTGAACCTCGGTAGTGGCGGTAGTAGACAACGTCGCCTGGGGCAAAAGCCGGTGTCTGCCGCTGCACAGGAACCAGATGCGGCGGATGTAGCAAAGACGTCAAGGTTCGATGAGGGCGACCGTGGAGCAACTCAGCCGGCGAGCGACCATCTCGGGGCTGAGAGCGATACGAGGACAAAAAGAGCAATAACGCGTCCTCCCGAGAATGCGACTCTGTCAGCTTCAACATCTGTGACTTGAAAGTCCTGACCAATCGTTCAGCGGCACCGTTTGACTGTGGCGAAAACGGCGCGGACGTCAGATGTTGAATACCATTGGCCTTGCAGAATGACTGAAATTCTGCGGACATGAATTGTGGGCCATTGTCGGAAACAATAGTCTGTGGAAGACCTTCAATGCAAAAGATAGCAGATAACGCTTGGATGATGGCAGATGACGTCGTGGAAGACATCCAGACAACAAAAGGAAAATTACTGAATGAATCTCCCACAACCAACCATCGATCATTCCAGAATGGACCAGCAAAATCGATGTGTAAGCGGTGCCAAGGAGAAGTGGCTTTTGGCCATGCAAAGAATTTCCGCGGTGGTGCTGATTGTTGTTCGGCACACACCATGCAAGAAGAGCACATATTCGTAATCGCGGCATCGATTCCGAACCAAGTACAGTGCTGACGAGCAAGTTGTTTCGTTCTCACTATACCCCAATGTCCTTGGTGGAGAAGCTGTACGACAGAGGACTGTAACGAACGTGGGACCACGACCCTGGACTGATCATTATCAGAAAGCAACAGCAAAACACCACGTAGAACAAAAAGTCTCTCCTTGTGAGCAAAAAATCGGCGAACCAACCAACGGGTCCCCGATCCGTGACTTTGACAAGGGCCATTGCGTAGCAACAAAACGCAGAACGGTAGCAAGGACAGGGTCGGCAGCTGTGGCTGTAGCTACAAGACGAAAATCAATCAGAAACGATTCGACCACGTCATCGGTTTCCGAATCAATGAACATGCAAGCAAGTTCGGAGGAATCGAATGCTCTATCCTCAGCAACAGGCAAACGGGACAACGCATCGGCGTTTCCGTGCTTAGCAGTGGACCGATACAAGATATCGTAGCGGTACTGCGAGAGGAAAATAGACCAGCGAATGAATTTCTGCGCTGTACGTGGAGGTACAGGCTTGTTCGGATGAAAAAGCGATGTCAAAGGTTTGTGGTCTGTGAGGATGGTAAAGTGACGACCATACAAGAAATCATGAAACTTTGTAACACCAAATACGAGGGCCAATACTTCTTTCCCGATCTGTGAATAATTTCTTTGCGCAGACGAGAGCAGTTAGGAATCAAAGGCAATAGGACGATCGTGCGATCCATCTTTGTGCGCAAGCACAGCACCGATCCCGAAATCCGATGCATCCACCATCAACAAAAGGGGCTTCTGGAGATCGAATGGCGTAAGGCAAGTATTGGAAAGCAACGCCAATTTCAACTGGCGAAAGGCGCGTTCGCATTCCGTCGTCCATACGAACGGAACACCTATACAGCATAAGCGATGAAGCGGGGCTGAAATGGAAGAGGCATGTGGCACATATCTGTTATAGTAATTTATTTTTCCCAGCACACTCTGTAGCTGTTTCAAATTCTGCGGCGAAGGCAAGTCTTGTATGGCACGGAGGTGCTCTGGACTGGGATGTGTGCCTTGGGCATTGAGTACATGTCCCAGGTATGGCAAGTCACGAGCAAAACACACACATTTGTCCTTCCGTAAGCGAAGACCATTTTGTCGCAAGACCTGAAATAATGTTCTGAGATTGGCCAAATGTTCTCCTTCTGTCTTTCCGGAGATCACAATATCGTCCAGATAATTTGCTGCAATAGGGACCGATGCACAAATAGTTTGTAGATATTGCTGAAACAATGCAGCGGCGGATGCACACCCAAATGGCAGTAGTTTGAATTGATACAAACCAAGATGCGTGTTAACCACTAAAACTCGCTGGGATACTTCATCCACCGGTATTTGCAAGTACGCATCTGCGAGGTCCAGCTTCGAAAAATATTTGCCTGGGCACAGTTTGTCAAAAAGATCTTCCGGGCGGGGTAAAGGAAAAGTTGCGATCACTAGTTGTGGATTCACTGTTGCCTTGAAGTCCACACAAAGTCTCAATTTTCCCGAAGGTTTTGGCAAAATTATTAATGGTGATGCCCAGAGAGAAGACTGCACACGTTCAATTACACCTTGTGAGTCCAAATCGTGTAATGTTTTTGCGACCTCATCACGCAATGCGTGGGGAACATTGCGCGCTCTGAAATATTTTGGTTGCGCGTTTACTTTCAGTTCCAAATGTGCTTTATAGTTCTTAACACAACCAAGGCCCGGTGCAAAGATGTCTGCAAATTCTTCACATAGACGAGAAACACTGTTGGAAGGCACAGTCTGGTTCACTGATAGGGCCTGATTTACTATAGACAAGTTAAACAACTGAAATAAATCGAAACCAAATAAGTTCACTGCAGAAGAAGAACGAAGGACGTAAAATGACACAAGTTTTGTTTGTTCTTTGTATGTTGCAAGAAGGCTGCACTGTCCTAACACAGGGATCTCTTGACCTGAATAGCTAGTTAACTTAACATTTGTGGCACGCAACGGAGGTGTGCCCAGCAGTTTGCAAGTGTCTTGATTGATCAGTGAAGCTGCAGCCCCGATATCGAGCTGGAATGGTATCACTTTGTCGTTAATGTCCAAGTCCACAAAAAGTTTATTGTCCTGCTGATGACAAGAGCGACTGTCTCGTGGAACGTGAACCGACACTAGTACAAAATCACTTGCGACTTGACGGGATTTCCGATGATGTCGATGCACACTATTTGTGGGACTAACACAGTCACTGTAAGAGAGAGTGACACTGGACAGAGTGGAATGAACTACATGAATTTCCATGGGCGAAGTTTCGCGAGCCTGAGTAACCTTGGTTCAACTCTGATTCCGGCACGCAGCAAAGGGCCTGGAATGGTTTTGAGTTTCCGATCTGAGCTTTTTCTGGCAAACACTCTGAATATGTCCTTTTTTATTACAATAAAAGCAAATAGCTTGGCGGTACGGGCAATTCGCACACGAATGTTTAGTAGTGCACTGTGGGCATGATTTGATCACTGCATTTGCTTGCTGGCGCGGCACACATGGCTGAGAGCCTGGCGGCAGCGGCGCGGCTGGGCGCGAGGGCTGTTTACTGCTCCGTGCAGCTCGCCTGGCGGGCCGGTTAACCTGACACACTGCTGGCGAAGTTTCAAATGATTCCTGACCAAAGTCAAGTGTGTCCTGCCGATCCAATATGTCCATCACTTGTTGAAGGGAGGGATTGACTAGTTTCAAAATCTGCTCCCTTATACGAACATCAGAAACGTTCTGTGCAATTGCATCACATACCATACTATCTGAATAAGGGAGTCCACATTGACACTCAAAAGCGCAATCCCTACTAAGGCCTTGCAAGGTTGCAACCCACTCCCGATTAGTCTGACCTGCCGTACGTTTTGTACGAAAGAAAGTATACCGTTTGGCAACTACATTGACTGTTTCTTTGAAATATGCATCTAATGCAGACAAAATTTCGTCGTAGGACAGGGTTGCTACGTCGCGTCGGGAAAATAATTTGACTATCACATGGTAGGTCTGCACACCGACGGACGACAAAAGAAAAGGCTGCCACTCGTTACCTTGAATTCTGTAGGCGGCGAGATGGAATCCAAATTGGCGTGACCACTCCATCCAGCTTTCCAGTGCAGCATCAAAAGGTCGAAATGTTGGTGCAACAGCATGTTGTGGCTGGTTAGCGGGGGAGCGGCGGCTGCTGCATCGTTTTGCATTGTACGTTAACCCTGGATGAGCTGCCCAAGGGCATCGAGTAATGCCTGCGTCTGCTGATTCTGTAAGCGATAAAATTCGGACAGTACATCTGCAGATTGTGGCGACCCATTACACAAGTAAATCAGGGCAATATCGATAAGAACGCGGTTTTGCCTCGTCGCCAATGTTGTGGTTGGCAAGAGAGCCAACACCGTTTTACTAAAGAAGGCTGAAAGGCACGTGTTTTAGCTCACGCAGGCTGGCGTGAGGTCTGGAACAGGACAGCCATGCGGATAAGATGCCTGTCATCTCGACTGCTAGTGATACGAGGCCGTTGGGACCCAGCACGGCGTTCCGTATTACCCTCCTGAACTCACCGATTCCATATTCTGCTAACAGTCATTGGATCTCGACCAACGCGAACAGCAATGTCGCGATACGATAAACCGCAATCGCGATAGGCTACAATCCGACCTTTATCCAAGTCGAAACGTGATGGTACGCATTTCTCCTCCTTACACGAGGCATCACAACAGCGTTTCACCAGGCAACGCCGGTCAACTGCTGTTTGTGTATGAGAAATCGGTTGGAAACTTTCCTCATGTCAACACGTTGTAGGTGTCGCTACCGGCGCCAACCTTGTGTTAATGCTCTGAAAAGCTAATCATTTGCATATCACAGCATCTTCTTCCTGTCGGTTAAATTTCGCGTCTGTAGCACGTTATCTTCGTTGTGTAGCAATTTTAACGGCCAGTAGTGTATTAAGACGACCGAGTCCCTCTAGAACAGATAACTAAACTGAAGGTCGGGGATGCACGTGAGAATTTTTCGCTCTCAGGCAGTTTGATACGCTCAGATAATACTCGTAGAACTGTCAACATTAGGGGTTAAGTTTCGTAGGTGGTTACTTTTTGACAGTTCCTCGCGAGTACTTTCTGTAAGTGTCTGTGAGTCCTGCGAGAGCTGATGTCGGAAGTGTTTGCACACAGCAGGATGACAGTCTGTGAGAGCTGGGAGATCACTCTCCGCGAGATTTTACTGTCCTAGTTCTGTGCGTGATAGAAGAGGTTACAATGGAAAGTGTGGTGTCACCGCCAGACACCACACTTGCTAGGTGGTAGCCTTTAAATCGGGCGCGGTCCGTTAGTATACGTCGGACCCGCGTGTCGCCACTGTCAGTGATTGCAGACCGAGCGCCGCCACACGGCAGGTCTAGAGAGACGTCCTAGCACTCGCCCCAGTTGTACAGCCGACTTTGCTAGCGATGGTTCACTGACAATTTACGCTCTCATTTGCCGAGACGATAGTTAGCATAGCCTTCAGGTACGTCATTTGCTACGACCTAGCAAGGCGCCATTATCAATTGCTATTTATCTTGTGATGCATGTACCGTCAGACCGATGTTCATCAATTATGGATTAAAGTTAAGTATTCCAACAGCTACGTACTTTATTTGCTAGACTCAAATCCTTTAACTGTTCCAGACCTCACGCCAGCCTGCGTGAGCTTAAACGCGTGCCTTTCGGCTTCACCTCCTAGTGGCTTGGCTGTCTTGCCAAGTCACAACAGAAAGCATCGGAGTGCAGCTGCACTTTTAATCATTTTAGTGCCGAAGAAAAAACGTAAACGGCAGTGTTCGTGTTTGATAAGAAAGCAGGTTAGGCAGTGGGATGATTTTGGAGCACGCAAGAACCGCATTGTAGACGGGAATGACAGCAATAGCAATGGAAGGCATACTCTTTATAATTGGCCCCAAAATTGCCAATGTAGATTATGTGTAAATCCATTAGTGTTAAAGAGAGACTGTTTGTGACACTAATATTTCTAGAATCAGCTACACTTTTCAATTTAATAACTAGTAAAGTGGCAATTACGACGAAATAACATAATACCAATTTCATCTTGATGCTCACAGACGTTCAAAGGCTAGAGTGGATATCTCATAAATAAAAGTTTCCATACATACATTAATTTGAACATTTTTACTAGTATCGGCGTAAGGAACCACTCGAAAATACCTGAACGTCCGTTCTTCAACAACCAGTACAATAATATAATCAATAAATACCATGTCACATAAAATTATTGATATCGATAGATATGGAAGTTTTCCAACTTTCAAAATGATTACTTTCAAACGTCACTTCATTTTTTTCTATATTTTAATCAATCTATGTTATAGAATTGCCTTGCCCGATTCCTTTAATTGTGGATAGTCTGGTAAATTTCTTCTGTGGAGGTGTTTCAAAGCGTAGCTATTTCAGCCAACAAACTTGGCTTCTTATTTCAGTTCCTCTAAGCCAGTAACTGTACATTCCATAACACTAATCTTTCCTCGTACAAACAAATTACACGTGCAACTTCGTCCTGAGTCCCCCTCCTGGCAGCTTCCTTCTTTACTTTTTTTGCCGGCACATCGCTGACATTCGGTCGCAGTGCGTATCAATTGCGGCAGTAGTCTCAAATGTCCCTGCATGGCAGTGCACATTTATAGTAGAGGCTGTCGTAATGTTGATGTAGCGCAGTGCGTAGCGCCCTAATCTTTTATTCATATTTTCGTATTAACGTGGTATTGATTCTCTTTAGCGATTTTTCTTTATTTTCCTATGTTCATTCTATATAATATGACTCTGATGTTTTTGTATGTTATTTGCTGCCTTCAAGCCTACAACTCTTGAAACAGGCTAACTGCTCGTGCTGTTCATTTAGGAGGTAAAACTGGCGATTTCTTCGCTCAGAAAAACGGCCCGGCCGCGTATTATAGTTCAAAACGCGCAGTTTCGTGGGTACTTTCATTTAATGTGCGCATGAGTACCGGAAAATATATTAGTAAGTTGTGGTGGTGTACAAACTGTGAAACACGGCGCACATGTGGGACGCAATATGAGCGCTCAGCACTCTCCGAGTACTCGCAGTTCTCCCGACAATGCCGGTACAGTTTACCTTGTTTGAGAGCTACGGCGAGCAGCCCTCGTGAGTTCGACGTTGCCGTCTACAAGAGAGATGTAAATTCGCAGATCCGGACTGTGTGATATCTTTCCCCCTTTCTAGGACACTGACGGGGAGCCGACGCTCGGCGCTGTTTACACGACTCATATTTCTCGCGATAGCTCAGTGAGATGAAAAACTGGTTCAAATGGCTCTGAGCACTATGGGACTTAACATCTGAGGTCATCAGTCCCCTAGAACTTAGAACTGCTTAAACCTAACTAACCTAAGGACATCACACACATCCATGCCCGAGGCAGGATTTGAACCTGCGACCGCAGTGGTCGCGCGGTTCCAGACTAAAGTGCCTAGAAACGCTCGGCCAGATAAAAAAACTCTCACATGTATACGTAGCATATGCAGTAATCATGCCATATTCCTCCGATCTTTGGACCAAAGACTGTAGTACAGCAAAGATGAATTTTAGAGTTATTTACACTGATATAAACATCTACTGTGATATCCGCTGGATACAATAAAAATACAACTCGTGTATAAATGTGTAATGTAAACAACAATGTAAGGAAAATATAGTTTTCTATTTTCTGTTAAGATGGCACGTTAAGTTGCAGACAGGAACAATCAAAAGACACTTGTACACTAGCTTTCGGCCACAGCTTTCGTCAGAAAAAAAACACCCACACATTCACTTTCATAAGCAAGCACACATCACACACACATGACCGCCATCTCCGGGGGTGTTTACACGGTAGTTATTACTCGCGATTCTCTGACGAAGGCTGTGGCAGAAAGCTAAAGTGTAAGTGCCTTTAATTGTACTTATCCGCAACTTCATGTCTCATCTTAACGGTAAGTAGCAATCTATCTTTTCCTTGCATTGTTGATATTCCAATGTGGAGCTTCGTTTGTTTAATGAGGAGTGTAATATTGTTTCAGCTCTCAAAATTTATATTGTTGTTGTTGTTGTTGTTGTTGTTGTGGTCTTCAGTCCAGAGACCGGTTTGATGCAGCTCTCCATGGTACTCTATCCTGTGCAAACTTCTTCATCTCCGAGTAACTACCGCAACCTACATACTTCTGAATCTGTTTAATGTACTCATCTCTTAGCTTCCCTCTATGATTTTTACCCTCCACACTTCCCTCCAGTACTAAATTGGTGATCCCTTGATGCCTGAGAACGTTTGCTACCAACCGATCCCTTCTTTTAGCCAGGTTGTGCCACAAATTCCTCTTCTCCCCAATCCTATTCAGTACCTCCTCAATAGTTACGTTATCTACCCATCTAATCTTCAGCATTTTTCTGTAGCACCACATTTCGAAAGCTTCTATTCTCTTCTTGTCTAAATAATTTATCGTCCATGGTTCAAATGGCTCTGAGCACTATGGGACTCAACCTCTGAGGTCATCAGATTTCTAGGAGTAGAACTTAGAACTACTTAAACCTAACTAATCTAAGGACATCACACACATGCATGCCCGAGGCAGGATTCGAACCTGCGACCGTAGCGGTCTCGGGGTTCCAGACTGTAGCGCCTAGAACCGCACGGCCACTCCGGCCGGCTATCGTCCATGTTTCACTTCCATACATGGCTACACTCCGTACAAATACTTTCAGAAAAGACTTCCTGACACTTAAATCTATACCCGGTGTTAACAAATTTCTCTTTTTCAGAAACGTTTTCCTTGCCAGACTCAGTCTATATTTTATATCCTCTCTACTTGGATCATCGTAAGTTATTTTGCTCCCCTAATAGCAAAACTCATCTACTACTTTAAGTGTCTGATTTCCTAACCTAATTCCCTCAGGAGATCATCTGATTTAATTTGACTACATTCTATGATCTTCGTTTTGCTTATGCTGATGTTCATCTTACATCCTCCTTTCAAGACACTGTCCATTCCGTTCAACTGCTCTTCCAGTTCTTTTGCTGTCTCTGACAAAGTACAATGTCATCGGCAAACCTCAACGTTTTTGTTTCTTCTCCATGGATTTTAATTGCTACTCCAAATTTTTCTTTTGTTTCCTTCGCTGCTTGCTCAATATACAGACTGAATAACATCGGGATAGGCTACAACCCTGTCTTCTCCCTCCTCAACCACTGATTCCCTTTCATTCCTGATTTATTTTTATTTAACTGAATCGGAAAGTGCTAGGATAACTAAATTTCTGAGGTATTTGTATATTTGCTTTCTGAACATACGAAACGTCCGTACCAACACCAAAAAGCATAACTGTAAGAACTGAAACGTTCGTTAATAACAAAACTCGCTTGCAAAAGCTCATAATTGGGCAAAAACAAAATGGTATGGGGAGCATTAGCAGAATTTTGAAACCAGAGTGGGTGGGGTCTGCCGCCATCTTAACTAGCCCAAAATATTAGCAAACTACTGTTTCCAGTTGATTCTTGTTCGTTATTTCTGTAGTGCCCACGCAACAGCTTGTTAAAAGAAAAGAAAAAAATTTCTTGACGTCTATGTTTATATGCTGCTCCATGACTCTTCTGTCAAAATCTTTATTCTTGTCTTGTGTGTAACTTCTGTGTTTTTTTTTCAGTAAATGTGTTTTTTCGTATCCAGGGTGTAATTATAAAGTTAATAAAGTGTTTTCTTGCCTTTAAAATAATATTTTTCATCAGGTTATGGACCCAGTACACGTGTAAAGGCAAACAACATTGTTTAATTAAAACAATATTTGAAATGAGCCTATGTCTGTAAAGAAACATGATTGCTAGCGGCGATTATAAGGTCAGCATTGATAAGCTTGAAGGACCTGAGGACTGGGCCAAATGGAAATGGCATATTTCTATGGTGCTGCGTTCATATGGACTAGAAGGTATTATTAACGGTACGCGTGAACGTGTAGAGTTGCCGCAAGATGCGACAAGTGCACAACAAGAAACGTATGTGGAATGGCACAAGGACGACGCAAAGACAGGAAGTCTTATAGCAAGTGCGCTAAGTAAACCTGTCGCAGAACTCGTCTTAACGTGCAAGAATGCTAAAGAAATCTGGGACAAATTACGCGCCCGATTTGAACGTAGCAGTACTCAGCGTTTGAATATGTTGATTGAAACATTTTTCCGTGTTAAACGTGATGAATCGGAAGATATTAGTGCACATGTGGCCAAACTGCAAAACATGAAGAAAATACGCTATCTGAAAGAATCTTAAATGGTCGAATTTTGTCTACACTGGGAAAAGACTACGACAGTTTTAAGGATCTCTGGGATACGATACCGACAGAAAAGCAAAGCTTGAATTTATTAATTGAAAAACTCTTTACTATTGAACTGCGTGAACAAGACATTAATGGAAGTGCAGCTTTCGTCGTTTCTAAAACAAGAAGACGGCAAACAAGTAATCAGCAAGTAAAGATGACGAAGTCACAATTAAAACAGAAGTTTCCGCGTAAGGTCACTGGGCAGCAGAGTGTTCACAGAACACTCGTGACAACAATAAAAGAAAAGAGAAGAAGCGAGAAAGTGAACACGCTGCATTTACTTCATACGCTATGGGTGTGTGTACCAGTAATCACAATGACCCAAATAAATGGTATTGCGACAGTGGCGCTACAAATCATATCACTCCCAACAAACAGTATTTTGTTTCGTATAGTGAATTTGATGCTCCTCGAGTAATTTCATTGGGATAACAAGATGTCAAAATGTGTGCGTACGGTCAAGGAACAGCTTACATCCAAATTCGACGAAACAATAAATGGTACAATGTTATAATGGACAATGTTTAGTGCGTCCCTGATGCAAGTGCCAATCTGTTCTCTGTAAGAGCCATTGCCTGCAGAGGCTACAGTACTAATTTTAGTTATAATAATGTCTGTCTTCGAAAACAAGTCAATGGCAATATTGTTATGACAGGTTATGTGAAAAATGGACTTTATGTGTTGAACATGCGTGTTGGTAGAAATGTAAAATTGAATCATGTGAACTTGATGACTTCATCCGAAACATTGCAAGTGTACCATGAAAGGTTTGGTCATCAAAATAAACAACATGTGAAGAATATTTTAAAAGGAATGAACATTAATGTGAAAGATGCCAAGAGTGAATTTTGTGATGGCTGTGCGGTTGGAAAGATGCATAGGCTGCCTTTCAAAACACGAATAATACGCTCTACCAGTACTGGTGAATTAATCCACGCGGGTGTCAATGGACCAATGAGCACGAAATCTTTTGGAGGTAAGCATTATTATGTATGTTTCAAAGACGATTTTAGTAAATTTCGTCGAATTTTCTTTTTAAGACACAAAAGTGAAGTGTGTACTGTGCTTAAGCAGTTTTTAAATGAAGCACGAACTAGTGGACATGTTGTCAAACAATTTAGATGTGATGATGGCAAAGAATTTAACAATAAGAATGTCAGTGAACTGCTTGCAGACAGGGGAATAGAGCTTCTGATTCCTCCTCCTTACACTCCTGAACAAAATGGTGTGGCTGAACGGGAAAATAGGACCATTGTTGAAGCTGCCCGATCAATGCTAAATCCGAGTAAATTACCTAAAAGTTGTGGGCAGAGGCATGTAACACAGCAGTCTACCTAATAAATCGTACTGGAAAATCTTCAGTTGAAAATAAAACCCCTTATGAACTATGGTTTAATCGACCAGTAGGACGACTTGATCATCTCAGAATTTTTGGCACAGGCTGCTATGTTCACATTAACAAACAATTCCGTTCCAAGTTTGATGATAAGGCAGTTTTTGGACGACTTGTTGGATATGTTAATGACAAGGATGGGTTTAGACTTTGGATTCCATCTAAAAGAAAAGGTGTTGAGTCACGATGTGAAATTTAAGCCAGAAATTGTTTGTGATTTGCATAGTGATCATGTTGAATATAGTGATCATGTTGAATTTGAAGTCCCTTAGGAAGAATTTAATGATCTGAATTCATCTAAAGATGACCAATGTAAATCTCCTAGGCTGTACACTTCTGGAGGAAGTCAAACTCAAGAAAAAATTGGCACTCTCGATTCTAGAAAAAGTCAAGAGTCGAGTGAATCTCATGAAAATAAAAAATTAACAGAATTTCTGAAAGCAGAAGCTGCTGAATCTTCTAATGAAGAGAAACAGAAGAATGAAAGACAACGAAGAAAACCAACCTGGATGGAAAGTGGTGAATTTTGTATGGCAAAAAATGTTGATGCACTTGAACACAAAGATCCAAACTGTTTTTCAGAAATATTGCAGTCAAACGAGAAGGAAGAATGGATGCAAGCTATTAGTGAAGAACTTCAATCACTAAAGAAAAACAATACCTGGGTACTTGTTGAGCGTCCGAAGAATGCCAAAGTATTGCAAAACCGCTGGGTTCTACGGCGAAAGGTCGCAGTCAATGGAGGTACTCGCTTTAAAGCCAGATTGGTTGCAAAATGCTGTATTCAGAAAGCAGGAATTGATTATGACGACGCCTTTAGACCTGTGGCACGTTATGACACCATACGAACTCTGTTGGCTGTAGCTGCTTCAAAGAAAATGCTACTAGAACACTTCGATTTAAAGACAGCTTCTTTGAATGGAATACTTGATGATGAAGTATATATGGAACAACCAGAAGGTTTCGAAGATGGTACAGGTCGAGTGTGTTTCTTAAAAAAGAGTCTTTATGGGTTGAAGCAAGCACCACGTTGCTGGAACAAACGTTTTGTTCAGTTCATGAAGAAAGCTGGTTTTTCAAACAGTGATGCAGATCCATGCCTTTTTTATCGTAGACAAAATGGAAATAGCCTTTATGTGGCAATCTAGTTGATGATGGCCTGATTGTCGGCAGTAAAAAGAAAGAAACTGCTGTTTTTATGGATGTTTTACAACATGAATTCGAGATAACAACTGGCAGTCTTGACAATTTTCTTGGCATAAAAATTAAGCAATATGAAGATGGAGCAATAATGATAAGTCAAGAGAAATACACAGAAGAAATCCTGCAAAGATTTCGATTGCCAGAATGCAATACAATCTCAACTCCTATTGGACGTGAGGACAATAATCAAAACGAAGAAGTTTCGTCATCTGTACCCTACCGTGAAGCAATTGGTTGTCTCATGTACCTTTCAACAGCAACTCGTCCAGACATCACTTTTGCAGTCAATAAAGCTGCTCGAGCTATGGAGAAACCAACCACTGAAGACTGGAATAGAGTAAAGCGCATTTTGCGGTATTTGAAAGGGACCTTAAATTTTGGAATTGTACATAATAAAAAAGAAGAGTTAAAGATTTGCGCTGATGCAGATTTCGCAGGTGATAACCGGACAAGGCGCTCAACAACTGGAATTCTTGCAAAGTACTCAGGTGGTGCAGTGTCATGGACAAGTCAGTTGCAGAAAGTAGTGGCCACATCCACAACCGAGGCGGAAATAATTGCAGCCAGTGAAGAAGCGAAAGAGTTAGTTTGGTTACGTCGTCTGCTATCAGAATTAGTGGAAATGTCGGGGCAACCTCCAGTTCTTTACATTGACAATGCTAGTGCATTGAAGTTAGCAAAAAATCCAGAATATCATCGACGTTCTAAACATATAGAGGTCCGACATGTCTATGTTCGTGAAAGATATCTGAATGGTGAGATTTTCTTGGAACACATTGATGGACACAACCAGATGGCAGATATTTTGACGAAACCCCTTGAATGAGCTCGATTAAATTTTCTGTGTTCAGAAATTGGGATGCAAGAGACAAAGCAACAATTTCATGATTTTTTTCTTTTGGAGGAAGTGTTAAAAGAAAAGAAAAAAAGTCCTTGACGTCTATGTTTATGTGCTGCTCCATGACTCTGCTGTCAATATCTTTATTCTTGGCTTGTGTGTAACTTAAGTGTTTTTTTTCAGTAAATGTGTTTTTTCGTATCCAGGGTGTAATTATAAACTTAATAAAGTGTTTTCTTGCCTTTAAAATAATATTTTTCATCACAGCTCATTTAAATACTAAAAATTACAGTGTTTACATGAATAATGTAGTGTCAGGAAGACAATTTCGAACGTTTTTCTGTTCTTGAATGTGTACTTGCTCTAGTAATACGACACATTTGGCGGCGTCGTTGTAACATGTTTTTTCTTGATATATTTGGAATAACCAAGAAAAGAAGATTATTATGTGAGAAGGAGCTTTCGTAATCCATATAATTCCACTTTTGCTGCATTTGTATCGATAGGATTTTCAGCTTTCAACTCGTATGCACAACTTTTTGAACGTTAACTTTTGCAAAAAAACGTAGTAGCCCATAAACGTCTGCAATGAGGAAAGCAGCAAAGCATGCTATCGTAACTTGCGCGTGTCAACGATTATTGAAATATTAATTTTTTATGAAGCGAGTGCCTTTGCACACAATCAAAGTTCCGGTTGTCATTTGGGATACGACAACGAAAGTCGATAGTTCTTCCCAATCATCGAAACTGAGCATGGGCACACAGAGTGACGTCACGGGGAAGTATCACTGTGCTGAACCATGGAGGTATAAATGCGGTGAACCTAATCTCGGCGGACGTCGGCTTCATGTTTGTGACGTAATGACCACTCCCTTCTTTCTTTACTTCCATGGTTACAAACTGACAACTGGCAGTCGCTTCCCTTATTTTTCCAAGAGATTCACACGGACCCACTCTTTAGATTATGGAGGATAATAAAATTAAACGTGAAGAAAGTATTATGGTAGATACAAAGATCTTGGTTCTGAAGCACGCCTTAACATTTATTTTATTATCAGCTCCCAAAATGCAGATTAATGTCTGGTAGTGAACTGGGCTGTGATGTGCAACCGATAGCGCGACCGAGTTCCTGTTTACTCAGAAAAGTTTTCTCTGTCTATTGAAATTTTAATACCGCGAGTGTTATTTGGGGGCGGTTACAAAACAGTCACGGCCAGCTCCCGTTGCTACAGCTTGTGACGTGCGCACTGAAGTCATCAATTTGAAGGCTTGCGTTATCGACTGAATTGTCTGCTTTGATAATAATCAGCAATAATAGCTCTCAAACTGGCTCTATTCTTACAGACTCGTTACGCTACATCGCTTTCCGTATCAGTTATAGATCTACCGTGAAGCAGTACAAGGGATGTTCAGTCGAATTTCGAAACGAAAATGGTAACAAACGGCATCGTTGTGCGAGTGTTGCCATTACTCGTAATATACGGAAGTACTGTTTGTCGTTCTCTGACTCCCAACACAATAGCAAATCTGGTGTCTTCACTCGAAAGTCAGCTACACTTCAGCTGTGTCTACTTGACGCTTTCAGCTCACGAGACAGGTATTAGTGCCCTAATTTGTCACACTGGTAATACGATGTTACGCAAGTTTGTTTCCAACAGTGAATATCTTTACAAAATCGGTTGCACATGTGAAACAAGCCATTTTTGTCATTGCTGGAAATGGCCTCGAACTCAAAACGTTCTGTAAACTGCAGGGTGGGCAAATAGAAGTGGCTTGGAGAACCGAGTTCCAGGGTACAAAGAAATACAGCAGAGGTAAGGAAATACAGTACTAACCGACTATAGCATATGCTGAAAATGATCACCATTCATCTCTTGGCACTTTTGGGTCCTGATCATCAAGCTGCGGGATGCGGATCGAAGCTGAAGGCCTGGAATTGCTGCAGTCTCATCCGAAATGTTCTGCTGCAGTTCCTGTAGACTATGAGGGTTGTTGCAATGCATCTTAGACTTCAGGGCTGCCCACACAAAGTTATCGTACACTGACAGATCAGGTGTCCTGGGTGGCCAGCCAGGGCCGCGATCAGCCTGTCCCCTGCTAACAACTCCGTGAGGATTGAAGATCGTGTAAATGTGCTCCTAAGTTCGGCCAGCTGTATGGGCACTTGCTCCGTCCTATTGGAAGTAACTGTAGGTCTTTTTTTCCTCCGTTAATGCTGCCAAAATTCACGTCCAATCGTATCCACTCGTCTGACCCACGTTTATTTGCAAGTCCATGTCCTTTCCTCGTCGGAATAAGAGGTCAGCAAATATTCAGGTTGTCCCATCGATAGACATGTAGTCACAGCTGCACGAGGAGAGATAAGGGACACTGAACAGTTTCGTAAAGATATTTTACCCTTCATGGCAACATTGTTTCGCAAAAGGTCTTTACTTTCACAGTTACGAGCGTCACTCCAAAAGAAATGCACACCATTTTTTTTCAAATCCATCTTTTATTCTACATGTTTGAAAGTTTTACGGTGTGTAGATACATCCTTTAGGAACAATATTTCCATTTCTCCACATAATTTCGATCCCTCTCAACTGCTTTACGCCATCTTGGAACCAGCACCTGTATACCCGCACGGCAAGATTCTGCACCAACCTGTTGGAGCCACTGTTTGGCAGCGTGCACAAGGGAGTCATCATCTTCAAACCTTGTTCCACGAAGAGAGCCTTTCCATTTCCCAAAGAGATGATAATCTCATGGAGCCAGGTCAGGCCGCGGTGGCCGAGGGGTTCTAGCCGCTTCAGTCTGGAACCGCGCAACCGCTACGGTCGCAGGTTCGAATCCTGCCTCGGGCATGGATGTGTGTCATGTCCTTAGGTTAATTAGGTCTAAGTAGTTCTAAGTTCTAGGGGACTGATGACCTCAGATGTTAAGTCCCATAGTGCTCAGAGCCATTTTTTTGTGATCGCTTCCATGGTTTTTTGACTTACATGTGGCCGTGCATTGTCGTGCAACAGCAAAACATCCTGCTTTTCCCAATGTGGTCGAACACGACTCAGTCGAGCATGAAGCTTCTTCAGTGTCGTTACATATGCATCAGAATTTATGGTGGTTCCACTTGGCATGATGTCCACAAGCAAGAGTCCTTCGGAGTCGAAAAACACCGTAGCCATAAGTTTTCCAGCAGAAGGTGTGGTTTCGATTTTTTTTTCCTTGGGTGAATTTGCATGATGCCACTTCATTGATTGCCTTTTCGTCTCTGTTGAAAAATGATGGAGCCATGTTTCATCACCTGCCACAATTCTTCCAAGAAATTCATCTCCACCATTCTCGTACTGTTCCAAAAGTTTGCTGCATACCGTTTTTCTTGTTTCTTTGTGAGCCACTGTCAGCATCCTGGAAACCCACCTGGCACAATCCCTTTTTAACGCCAACACTTTCAGTATTCTGCAAACACTTCCTTCCCCTATCCCAACGTAGCGTGACAATTCGTTGACTGTGATGCGTCTGTCAGCAGTCACCAATTCGTTAATTCCCTGCACGTTGTCTGGAGTGTGTGCAGTACGAGGCCTGCTGCTACGAGGACAATCCTCAATATTGCCGTGCCCGCTTTCATCACCTAACCCGCTTGCCCACCAACTAACTGTACTGCGATCGACAGCAGCATCTCCATACACCGTTTTCAACCTCTTGTAGATGTTTCCCACTGTCTCGTTTTCACAGCACAGGAATTCTATGACAGCACGCTGCTTCTGACGAATGTCAAGTGTAGCAGCCATCTTGAAGACATGCTGTGACGGCGCCATTCACGGGAACAGGTTGAACTAAGTTTGAAAACAAGCGGGAAGGATGTATCTACACACTGTAAAACTTTCACACATGCATAATGAAAACTGTATTTTCACAAAAATAGTGTGCATTTCTTTTGGAGTGACCCTCGTATTTGGCGAGTGATAAAGGGTTACTTCACAGACTAAACTAAGGCTCGTCAGTGAAGAGAAGGATCCTCCACTGGTCTGCAATCTAAGGTACAGTAGCACGTCGGTATGACTGCTCCAAACGATTCTCTCATGACATTTGATGTCACTTCGCGTGCACATCGCCTGTTTGGACCATTCTACGTACAGTGGTCACTATTATCAACCTTACCATGGTTCCTTCAACTGTACCCTAAATGGGACGGTATATTATTCGTCGCACGGTCTTCGAAGTGGCAAATAATGAGAAAAGTGATCCCGAAATGGAAAAAGCTAAAAATTCTTCAACGCGGGAAAACCCGTCTGGACCTTAACGGTTTGAGCTGTTCTTGTCTCGCTTGTTGTGTGAAATGAGTCTGGGTTTAGACTTTTCGCCTATGTTCCTTAATGGAACTAAATGAAAATAGGTCGCCTCTGTCTTGCAATTCTTCTCCTTTGGAGAGCTATCCTGTTACGAAGTGCCTTTGTTACATAAAACATTTTCTCCTGGCGGTTTAGGCCACACTCTAAAGCTAAAAGGAAAAGGCTTTCTTTATCTTCTGCAGGCAACTAAATGACGAAAGTCTGTCTTCAATTAACTGTCCTATATTTTCTCTTCTCCTTACGTAGTTAAATCTTATACCTTACATAGGTATGTGTTATTTCACACTACAAGATCTCAATTTCTGCTACGCCGTGAATTCATCTAATAACATAATTTCCATTGTTTTTATAACTTCTCGCAGATTATTCGTACTGGCATTCCACGGTCATAGCATATCTTTGGGCTTCACGTTTCGAGAGTAGGCAGGTCTCCCCTTCAACCAGTGGTACTGTTCCATTCGGCATTCTGCCCAGCCGATGTGCTGTGCCCATGAAACCCGTGACATCTGCAGATAACAGCATACCATTTCCCACACAGTGGGTTGTTCTTGCTTTAATTCTAAACTACAACAATAACTTAACTACACGAGCTTCTTTCCTCATCTCGAAGGACATAGGTGCGACCTATCATTTCCCCTGAAACAACTTGTCACACCTCGGGTTGAATATAGATTACGAGAAGGATCTTTCTCCTCTTCTAGTTACAAGTAGCTATAGCAACGAAGCGTTCCCACCAATTAGATGAAGGCGCAGAACATATCCCTTTTCAAGATATGTAGGACGGATACAAATAACTAAGAGCCTATACCGGATCACCTTCATGATGAGACTGAGAACACGAAGGCTGTTTTGAAAAATGTGTAGCGAAATGGTGGAACGCCTGTAAATTATTAATTAAAGCTTTGTGCAGGAACTGTCAATTGGATCTCAACACAAACAAATTGCGTAAAATATGTAGACATGCCCATTATAACAATAATAATTGTTCGCTTACACAATTCTTGATCAGTCTCTGAAAACGGTCACAACTTGGAAAGAATATGCGACAAGAGAAAATTGTAGGAGAATGACAATATAAAACTAATCGTAGGAAAGGCAGATGCAAGACTAAGATTCATTAGAGAAATTATATTAGCCCACCCACGGAAGAGGTAGTATATAAAACCGTTGTTTGGCCAATTTTTTAGTGTTTCTGGTCAGTCTGGAATTATAACCAGGTACGATTAACAGATGGACAAGATCCGAAATGGAGCTGTACGTTTGCTCAAGAGTCTATTCGGTGAGCGCAAGATGTTCACCCAGCAGCAGGAACACACCCTGCAAAAAAGCTGTCTCATTGTGATATACTATCAGACTTCAGAAAACGTACGGTCTAAGAAAGAATGAAACAACATAATTGTTACTTCTTCTACTTCTCCCCACATATAACTTAAGAAATGACCATGGCAGTGAAATCAGAGTAATTCGACTCATGTGGAGTCTTTTCGACATAGGTTCTTCAAGCAACATACGCGAACGGCTCGTGAAAGATTGGATATGATAGTGGTACACGTCTTATCTTGTCGTGGATTGCGGAGTATAGATCTAGAAACAGACGTTACAGCACTTATCGGCGAATATCACAGGTCTTGGTCGTTATTCGGTATGCCTCATGATTACCGAATGTGTGATTAAGTATTGTTGCTACAGTCAAACGATAGGGGAAGGAACTTTGGCCTCCTCGAAATAACAATTCTTCCTGTAACTGATACTTCAGATATATTCGGCTAATAGCAAGGGAGATTTCTTCCACATATGTGGCAAACATAGGTCTTTGTCAGCTGGAGTAAAAAAAAAAAAAAAAAAAAAAAAAAGAAAGTCATTCACTTCATCTAACGACATATGTTTTCCGCTTTTATAAATTCTGTTATATGATGTTGCTCGGCTTAACCACTTGACACATTTGAGAATGATTTGCAATTCAATAGAAACCTGTTGTACGAGTAAAAACTATAACTTATTTACTTGAATGGAAACTGAGCGTTTTGGTTCAAGAAGCTATGTAAATATTGTTACCAACAGTCTGTCGACGTCAGTGTAATGAAACAGTGGTGCAAATATGGGTTTCGTGGTATGTACACTGACAGAATTGTTCAAGCCTCCAGTAATACATCTAAACTAAGCACCGCCCGAACATGCCAAGAAGGCCCAGCGGTACTGACCGGCCGCCGTGTCATCCTCAGCCCACAGGCGTCACTGGATGCCGATATGGAGGGGCATGTGGTCAGCACACCACTCTCCCAGCCACATGTCAATTTGCGAGACCAGAGCAGCTACTTCTCAAACAAGTAACTCGTAAGAGTTTGCTTCACAAGAACTAGTCGCACCCCACTTACCAACAGCGCTGGACAGACCGGATTGTCGTCAGCCATCCAACAGCTAGCCCAGCCCGGCAGCGTTTAACTTTTGTGATCTGGCGGGAAACGGTATTACCACTGTGGCAAGGCCGTTGGCAATAGTACGTCTAGCTCAGGAAAACTTTATTTTTTGTTGAGTTTGATCTAGATAATGAGCTGTTTTGTGCGCCACTATACTGACTTCGTAAAGAAAAGCTCAAAATACTCCAAAATTCGGTGCACAAGATTTTCAAAAATAACGGCTAATACGAACTGTTTAGAGCAGTATATAGTTATGAATATGGTGTGATGGCTATCTAAAGATTATAATTGTCTGAAAAACGTTTAAACACGACCAGATAATTATGTACTAGATATGCTTGTCAGTACTCTAATAGTTATTGCCTTCAGTTATTTCTCTATGTATCGATTCCCTTCTACGTCTTAAAAAGATTAATTGCCTGGGACAAACAGATAGTAAATCCCTTGGCAACTGTGTAAATCAATACAGAAACCTCTGTCTAAGCTATCAGAGCTCGAGTTTCACTAAGCCAGTGTCTTACTTGAATTTAAAACAAAATTTGAAATGAGTTAATAAGTTATAGCTTTTCACTAATTTGAATCCTGAAATAATCTTGAAATAAGATATGACGTCTTTAGGCTTTGCTTTCGCTATACGCAATTTCTCAGACTTACGCCCACGTAAATCTAATTACGTGCAAAGGCTTAAGACCTCATCGGAATACATCTGAAGCGCTATAAACTTACTGTTGAGATAAGTAGAATCTACTCACGTAATTAAGTTAAGATAGTAAGTAAATATTTTCTTTAACATAAGTTTCTGGTTTACCGTTCAATGAACACCAACTATCTCGCAACACCTGATTCAGAGATATTACGAAAGTTCGCTAATCTGTCACTAAGTACATAGGTGACATTAACTTGTTACTACATTCTCTTTTAAAGATCAAGTTATTTAGAAAGATGTGAATTATCGGTATTCTTTTCCTCTCAAAGCAATATCAATATATTTGAGATCAGTTCATTCTCTATCAATTCGCTAACACAAGCTGACTCTTTAATAACTGAATACTAGATACTATCCTTCTTGAAATACTGCTTCAGGCACTACACTTAGGGCTATAAACACTTGTGTGATGACTTTTATTAGATGCTTTCTCACCAAACAGTCGGTAAGTCTTTTTAATACAAAAATAAATAGAAAATCGAAACAAAAGCTTTCTTTTGGAGCCTTTTCTTCTTCTTTTTTCTTTGTAGCCCTTTATTTTTTTACTCATAGACCTCACCTAATCAAAATAGAAATCTTTTACGCTACAGTTAATTATAACAACAAAAACTATTTTCCCTCTTCAGACCTTGTCTGCTAGCCTATTCAAAGTCCCACTATCACTGCTGAAGGAAGGACACACCTCATAAAGTTGGATAACGGCACAGAAAATGTTATGTTCGAGTAATGGCCAATAATCATAATTTTTCTCAAGAATGCCTTCCGTCACATGATTCCTAGAAAATAGCTTGGAACCCACGTGAATCAGTATTCAAGATTCCACAAAATAAGGAAAGGATCCCGCATAAAGGATGACAAGTGTTGTTAAGACATCAGCTTGTGCTCTGTGCATCTATTCACAGTAACAATAACCCAGAACTTAAAGCGATCGCACTAAATTGCCTTAGAGCGCTCCGAGCAGATCTCCCCTCCTAAACAATCGGAATTATGTACTGTATCGATCTATACTCCGATCCATAAAAACTCTCTATTGGATAACAAAAAGAAAGTACACTTTCCAGATGAGGTGCGTACCTCACTTTCCATACAAAATGATCAGGATTTTTCTGTGTACAGAGCAGCAGAGGTAGGATTTCTGGAAGAAGCAGCAGTTTCAAATATGTATAAAACCTATGTCTAAAATTTTATCACCTATATTAAATGAGCAACATAGACTAATATGTGAATGAAACTAAATACTTACTGTGGGTAATTCCTTAGGTGTATACATCTTGATATACACCTTGATATCTGTTGGTAGTGGAGGAGGTGGAGGAGGATTAAGATTAACTGGATAGATACGAAGTTATTATGCAAAAAAGATGAATCGTATATTAGTAACCCAACTTAAAAAAGTTTGTACTTTATCTAATGCACACGTATGAACACTTTTGTCTTCACCACACGCTTGCCTAAGTCTTTGAACTGATAGCCAGTTGCATTCTTCGAGATTCTGAATAGACATGCATCTCCGTGCGGATGGAACGCTTTCTCATGGTCTTTGATATAAACAATCCTGTCCGTATGATCATAGTTCGGAATGATGTCACCATATCTTCCTCGTTCGTCGTTTCACCGTTTGCCAAGATGGAATTGTGTCAACCATGCTGCAGTTCCTCGAGTCTTGGCACATATTACTGCACTAAACAGTTTAGGAGAAGCGACGATATTGAAAACATCATTACTATGAGTCCAATGTTGGTGAATTAACAAATCCAACAGCCTTAGGCACAAATCGTCCACCCTCTTTGCAGGAGCCTTATGCATCCCCAGTGATGTTTGCAGTTGGAGACGCCATTGTGGAATGGCTCTGATATGACATTTATACAAGACGCTGTAAGATCCCAGTCAGATATGAATAATTTATCACGCAACAATAATGTCGATGCAGCGATGCTTGGAGCGAAATTCTTTGATGACTGGAATTCACGAAAGGAAATGACTAGTAGTGGTGCATGGTACCCTCCACCACGCACCGTACGGTACCTGCCGACTATATATTTAGATCTAGATGCAGATGTTTTGGATGCTGTCAGCCTATCGCACATCAAGCCTGATCAGTTCCTTTTTAGCATTCACAATGAACTGCCTATTATCCTCAAAGAACGCTATAATCATTTTGAGCTGGATACATACACTAAATTGGTTGCTTATCAATTTGTCTGTGACTTATCCTGCATTTTATAAAGCTTCCAGATATGAAGTTGATGTGAAAACGTACGTTTTAAGGGTTGATGTAATACCAACATTTCCTGTGCGGTAGACATCAACATCATAAAGTTCGTATCTTATTTGTTGACGCAGACAGATGAAACTTCACATGTAAGTCTCGACGGTGCTGCTGGAAAGCTTCCATCCCTCTTCATAAATGTGCCTTCTAAATATAGGAAACTGTTGCTAGGAACTGTTAAATCATCTTGAAGTTGAATGAGAATTTTTATCGCGTTACTATTAAATGTCACCGGAGCAAAACGTTTGTAGGAAAAATATACTACTGGCCATTAAAATTGCTACACCACGACGATGATGTGCTACAGGTGCCAAATTTAACCGACAGGAAGAAGATGCTGTGATATGCAAATGATTAGCTTTTTAGAGCATTCACACAAGGTTGGCGCCGGTGGCGACACCTACAACGTGCTAACATGAGGAAAGTTTCCAACCGATACCTCATACACAAACAGCAGTTGACCGGCGTTGCCTGGTGAAATGTTGTTGAGATGCCTCGTGTAAAGAGGAGAAATGCGTACCATCACGTTTCCGACTTTGATAAAGGTCGGATTGTAGCCTATCGCGATTGCGGTTTATTGTATCGCGACATTGCTGCTCGCGTTGGTCGAGATTCAATGACTGTTAGCAGAATATGGAATAGGTGGGTTCACGAGGGTAATACGGAACGCCGTGCTGGATCCCAACGACCTCGTATCACTAGCAGTTGAGATGACAGGCATCTTATCCGCATCGCTGTAAAGGATCGTGCAGCCACGTCTCGATCCCTGAGTCAACAGATGGGGACGTTTGCAAGATAACAACCATCTGCACGAGCAGTTCGACGACGTTTGCAGCAGCATGGACTATCAGCTGCGGTAACCCTTCACGCTGCATCACAGACAGGAGCGCCTGCGACGGTGTACTCAATGACGAACCTGGGGCCACGAACGGCAAAACGTCATTTTTTCGGATGAATCCAGGTTCTGTTTACAGCATCATGATGGTCGCATCCGTGTTTGGCGAAATCGCGGTGAACGCACATTGGAGGCTGTATTCGTCACCGCCATACTGGCGTATCACCTGGCGTGATGGTATGGGATGCCATTGGTTACTCGTCTCGGTCACCTCTTGTTCGCACTGACGACACTTTGAACAGTGGACGTTACATTTCAGATGTGTTACGACCCCTGGCTCTACCCTTCACTCGATCCCTGCGAAACCCTACAATTCAGCAGAATAATGCACGGCCGCATGTTGCAGGTCCTGTACGGGCCTTTCTGGTTACAGAAAATGTTCGACTGCTGCCCTGGTCAGCACATTCTCCAGATCTCTCACCAATTGAAAACGTCTGGTCAATGGTGGCCGAGCAACTGGCTCGTCACAATACGCCAGTCACTACTCTTGATGAACTGTGGTATCGTGTTGAAGCTGCATGGGCAGCTGTACCTGTACACGCCATCCAAGCTCTGTTTGACTCAATGCCCAGGCGTATCAAGGCCGTTATTACGGCCAGAGTTGGTTGTTCTGGGTACTGATTCCTCAGGGCCTATACACCCTAATTGCGTGAAAATGGAATCACATGTCAGTTCTAGTATAATATATTTGTCCAATGAATACCCGTTTATCATCTGCATTTCTTCTTGGTGTAGCAATTTTAATGGCCAGTAGTGTATTCGTGATGAGTGATCCGCTTGTCAAAAAGAACTAGAACTATTGTACTGGGTGACATCATTGTATGGTTTCAAACCTATCAATTTAAGGGACTCGTAATATTCAGGTGTTATCACGTTGCTCTTCTGCTGTGAAGTGCGGGTACTTACAGTTCTGGGCATAGTCGGATTCTCCCCATCTGCTTATACCCATGACGTCCTATGTGATATCACGAGCTACCCGGCCAATGATGGAATTGTTAATTTATCTGGTGGTTCTAGGCGCGCAGTCCGGAACCGCGCGACTGCTACGGTCGCAGGTTCGAATCCTGCCTCGGGCATGGATGTGTGTGATGTTCTTAGGTTAGTTAGGTTTAAGTAGTTCTAAGTTCTAGGGGACTGATGACCACAGTAGTTAAGTCTCATAGTGCTCAGAGCCATTTGAACCATTTTTTTGTTAATTTATCAGTGGTTGTCTTAGTTACTGGCGTAAACATGGTGTTTGTAAAATACGCTTTTTATTCCAAATATGTCGTAATTTACGTGGGTGTTGTTAGGATGGTGCCTGAGAGCACAGCTTAAATTGTTGCTAGAGAAATTACGTAGCGGTGATTATATTTAGAGTCCTGTTTCTCACAAATATTTGGCTGTTTCTTTCAGTATTTGGCAAGATTTCTAAGGCTAAAGTTGGGCAGGAATCTAAGGGCACGAGTTAAATTGTTGCAAGTGAAACGATTAGTGATTATAATTAAAATGTTTCTTAAAATTATTTAGCTTTTTTTGTAACGTGACGTGTTTGTTGTATGTTGTGAATTGCTGGAATGTTTGAGAGGGTAATGAGTAGTGAATTTATTAAAATCTTGGTTTTTTTTTAATATTTGGCTGTTTTCTTTCGGATTTGACGTCATGAAGGCATGCCATATTTGAAATGGATTCTTTTTTTGCGGTGGGGGTTGGGGGGTCATGTTGTTAGCAATGTTATGACACAGAATAGTAAGGGGTTGAAAATTAAAAAATTTTATTAAAATTGAATCACCTAGCTAGACGCAATATGCGATCACGACGGAGGCAGAGACAGAACCAGGAAATAAGCGATATATCGCAAGTGGGTCAGACTTCAGCACAATTCACCACCACGCGGAAAGAGATAGCGGACGAGCTCAGCAGAAAATAGCACAGGACAGAAAACCAACGGAAACGTGACACGCATAGTCGTTAGTCCGTAAGAGATGTCGGAGGAAATTGTACCTATTTGATAAGAACCAGTATCAAAGAACCTACACAGCAGTTAAGAGCCTGCTAAACGAATATAACAGTATAAGAAGAACACTTGCTGTCATTAAAAACCAAGCATCGCGTCATAGTCTCATGTTAAAGCCCTTTAAATTCTCGAGCTCTCCAGTTCTCAAAAAGTTGTTCATTTGGATCGATGGCGTTCACAGTAATAGCACTAGATTCCACGATTACGAAACTGTAGCGAATATGTGTCCTAGACATTCCAGAACAGTCTATGAAACAGTGGAAGATGTACCTGAGATGGTCTTCGGCTGTTGAACTTTACACCATTGCTGATGAAGGAGGTGACTGTCTTAGGATAACACTACATCACGGACTGCTGACAGCACCGAACTTCAGGGCGGAAAATGGCAGCAGGGCCTCGTGGTGTCCACATTCCTGTTCAACACTTAGGTGCCTCCGGGAGCTGAAACCTACCTGGCCGGTAGGGGGGAGATCGACCGACCACACAACTACCGACAGGTGCCTCCAGGTGCTGAAACCCACCCGGCCGGTAGGGGGGAGATCGACCGACCACACAACTACCGACAACATCACATTGCGGATGGGCCATCAAGGGTCAACACAGGATCTCGAGTGGGATCGAGCACACTCGACTAGCTAGTATGAGATCATTTGTGCTGGACCACAGCCACGCTGGCAGAGCGCTGCGGCATGAGGTCAGTCACTCTTCGCTTGGGCCTACAGATGAGGAGCTGACTCGACAGACCCCAGCAGGAACCCAACTCGCAGCTGAAAGGGGCATTGGCCACAAGGCCAGCGTGGAACTAGATGACTGTAAACATGGTTAATAAATAATTGAACTTTGGTAGTGTTTTACACAGGTATCCAACTGCTATCCTGACTTCATGCAGAGGAGTCTCCGCTTGGTCCCTCTATAGCAGTAACTTACTCATGTGGTGGATGTTTGTGTTTGTGGAAATGGTTCAGTTGAATGTGATCGACTCTCTGGTAGTTATTGGTTATTTATTTGTTTTTGGTTTAGAACTGTTAGTTTTCATTTGCATGTTTTTTTGTACTGTCTATGGTTTGTAAGTTTGTTTTTATTTTTTCGTATATTGTGAGACTGTTTGCCTCTGTGAAATGAATTTTTTCAAATTTGTGTTTGGGAGTGGGAGGCTCTGTATTGATATCTGTAGTTCAACTAAATAGGTCTAGTTAAAACTGCTGTACTGTTCTTTATGGATATGATAAGAATTTGTGGCATCGCTGTTTTCGTTTGAGCTATATATTTCGAGCGAAATATTCAGTTCCAGTTTTGAGTTTGTGGATGTTTTTGTTAAGTTTATTCTGGAGGAATTTGTGTGTGTTATTTTACGATTATCTGGTTTTTTTGGGCGGGGGTGTCTGGTACCATATAGGTCAAGTGAAATATTAGATTCCAGTACTGTGTTTGTTGCATTGTTGTTATTGTGGTTTTTGCATTTTTGTTGTTCTGTTTATTCTAGGGGAATTAGTGCGTGCTGTTTGTCGATTATTATGTTGTTGTGTGGGGGGGATATCTCGTTTCATTGACTTCGTTCGACCATTAACAGTCAGGTGAAGTATTCGATTCCTATTTTGTGTTTCTTGGAAATTTTCTTGTTCGGTTTATTCTGAAGGAACACATGTGGGTGAGTTTTCGATTTTTTGGTTGCTTTGGAACGAATTTAGTTTCACTGTCTTCATTTTAGTTTGTCCCCCGCCAGTAACCCCCAATTCCAGCAGTTATCTTATTAGTTTTACTTCATTAGTTGACTAAAATGTTTCACATGCTTCTTTGTATTTGTTTTGATCTGGAATGGTCTGTCTTGTGGATGCCATTTTGAAGGATGTAATCGGCCTGTTATTAAATGTTATCTTTGGCTGCCTCAATAACTCACTTAAGCTATGCTGTTTACTCAGTATATGATGTCATGTTAAAGCAGATGGTTGGACTCGGACGTTGTTCAAATTCCCACTGGTTTTATATTTTATGTCCATTGTGCAAATATTTTATGTCCATTGTGCAACTGTCTGAGACGGAGACGTACTACGATTTCCCCTTCTCGAAATTCGACTAGATTCTTGTCCTACTACACAATGCTCAACTTGAGATGGTCTAATATCTGAACTGTCAGTGGGAGGCATATCAGACAGCTCAGCACTCAACAAGTTGTGTCCTGGTCCCATTCTAGGGAAGAACTCACGTATGGCATGTATTAATCTGTAGTCTGTTGCACTGTTACACTAGATATGGATCATGCTAACTGGTAGAATATTCACTGACTGCCGGGACTCATAAACTTTATCGGTACTATTCTCCAAAATTTGGCTCCTCGAGAACCCGAAAACTAATCCTACTGAACATTCTTCGCTAAAGTCGATTGTCTGTTTTGTAGTTTATATCTCTGTTTAAACGTACATCACTCAAGCCTTTTCACAGATCATTTTATAATTTAAATCGTCAATATCGTATGAATCAGAGGGTATTTCTGCAAGTTTATCTCTTCCTATATGCAGATCATTATTCATCTCGATGATATTACGAATGCTGTAGTATGTTTCCAGAAAAATCAATGCACTACTCCATTCCCGCTCGCTTGGATCTATTGGGCCAAAGTAGGATCAATTTAATAATGACGACCATTCTTTTAGCGTTAGAATGTACAATATTACATCTAAACCTCAACTGGCACAGTGGTATGTATGCGGCTTGTGTTTATCCAATCATCAGGAGGAACAAAGAGCAGAAATGCCAACAGAGATATGAATCGAAGTTTGGTAGCATCGAAAATTGTAGGACATGCGGTTGTTGTCAAAGTAATGGCGCAATTCTTCAGGTGGGCATAATATACACAACCCAGCCATTTAAATTTATGATCCCACAGCCTTTGGATTTCCGTACTGTATTCAGCAATATATTTTAGCATAAACAGTCCACAAACTCTTGGTATTTTGAGATTTTTGACGATTTTAAATATATCTGTATCTGTAAATGGTCTGCATGGTAGTATAATTAGGGGATTTTTTAATAAACAATCCAGTTCCTTCCTTGTATAGTTTTAAATATAATTCTTTACCAATACTGATAGCCTCCACCATCCTATTATGCCTTTTAGCCTCCTATAGTTGCTCCTCTGTGTTACGTGCATTCTTCAGTGTGAAGTCTATGGCAGCTGCCCCTCCCTTAATGAGTCAATAGCGGATAATCCCACAAGTACTTGAATTAGAAATAGGTTCATTCCAACATGTCGTAGGTACTGGAAAAACCGTAGGTGTTTTACACGCTTTCTTCTTTCCATCTTACCCCTTTCTATCTCATGGAACTATTTGCCACTGCCACTGCTGATATATTATATTTTTCAGATATGATACAGGTTTTATTTTCTGCTTATTCATTGTATAACAATCTGCATTCATAATTTGGCGGAAATTTATTCGAGCGCCCAATTTAAGTTTGGCATGCATTGGTTTGTCAACTGCAAGAGCTAGAATACATTGTTCTGTATCTCTGTCCTTTATTTGATGAATTTGCTTCGCTTTATCAAGTAAAATTCGATCAGCAGCATGACTTTCAGGCAAATCTTGATTTGCTGCAATACATTGTCCTATACCTATGTCCTTCCTTTGACGAATTTGCTTCGCTTTGTCAGGTAAAATTCGATCAGCGGTGTGATATTCTGGCAAAGCTGATTTGCTGTGTATGCTAAATCATGTTCCTTGCAGATTTCACCTAGCAGATTAATCTGCTTATCACCATGAGCTGGACGTGAAGTTATATCGAGGGATACGCAGTTCATCTGGTAACTTATCAAGGATACTGCTGCCGTCTCTGATGTACTTCGTAGCACTCATGTTGTGCTACTGCACTGTATGAGGTTTGCGCATTCTGTTAAATATCAAATCATGAGCATTCATCAAACTGTTCTGCAACGATGGAAATCCGAGCCATTTAACTGAGGGCTTGTTCCCTCCACATCTTATGATACACTCAGCAAGAAGTTTGTCCAGTTCAGAGCTTTTCCCTTAATCTTCTATGGAAAAACTCACAGAAATATCTTCACTTTCACTGTTATTGAAGATGTAAGTTCTCAAGGGTTTATCCGTTGCCCTTTGGAAACTGTAAACATGTTTTTCGATCAGTTTGACAGGTAAGATTACGCAAAAGCAGTTTTGAAATATGTACCAAAATACATTCACTGAATTCCTGTTTGCATGGATCCACCAGTTTAATATGACTCTATACTGTACTTAGAAGCTCATGGTCACAAGCATCAATAGCTCTCATATTGATCAAATGATGTTAAGTTCGATTGTACTTTACAATAATTTGTGAGAGACTACCTAATCACTTACACGAATCATGAAGATTAAATCATGTCCACATACAGCTTTTTATCATTATGTTCAAATGTTCCACAAGACTCGCTTTTGTGAATGAGAATGTCAACTAGTGATCTATTCTATTTCATTCCATTACCAAATTAAATTTCTATTGTAAAATGCGCTCCCATGATAGGTTTGAAGGTTGTCAGGACACCGATTCGTCCCCAGCTGCTGTAATTGTTCAAACGCCTGAGCAACCTTGCTTTCATAGGTAGAGCCTTGGCGAATTTTGAATACAGATCTGTAGTCATTACAGATATTTGAAACCTCTGTTTTCTCATGAATACTGTCTCGTATCTATGAGATCAGCCTGCCGCAAACCATTAAAACTTTATATTATGAGGTGTCTATGCAGGAATGGTTTTTGGGTGGCTTGTGGAGTTCTAGGACCACTGTCTCCATAATTATTATTATTATTATGGAATAATGTATCTTTCTCAAAGCTCTGAAATGACTGATATAATTTCATTCGTGTGGCCTTTATTCCCTGCAGCAGCTCATGCTGTGGGAGTTGCAGCCGCACAATTATTTCGTTGGAGTGATTGTAGTATATGTACTTCAGAGGTAGATTGTTCAATTTTTTTGTGCTGGATGTCAATGTCTTCGGCTGTACTACGTACACCAATTGATGCAGCTCTAATACTGTTAATTTATTTCCTTCTGTTTGGACCTTTTATTCATCTATTTGGTGTGTTGCCTCACTTCTGTGCTTTAGTCACACAAAGTAATTCAGCATATGTTTTTTCCTCTTTCAACAAATACTTTTGGGGTTCGATGTTTCTAAGAATGATAGCTCCGCTAAAATGTATTTCTCCAACTCCTTTTCTCCATCCTGAATTGCACGGTTCATTAAGCTTATAGGACTGTTTTCTAACACATTCGGTTGATTCAAGCTGACTCCATACGTCACATCGGTTTTGATAGCACAGCGATGGTTAATGAAATCGGTATAGAACATCCTTCTTTTTCTTCTCCTTCTCCTCCTCTTCTTCTACCGCCATCCAACGTGTGCGAGAGTTGTTTAATACTTTCTGTAATTGGTTCAATAGTTTCAGAGAGAAACTGATCTCAGTCCAGTTGTCCTAATTTTAGCAGTCATAATTTCCGACAAAAAGCCTCACTTGCCTTGATGACTTTAAGTTTTGTCGACATTTTGCAGCATGTTAAACTGACTCTGTCCTGTTACACATTTTATATAGTTTCATACATGGCTTTCTCTAAATCTCTGTCACTCTCATTGACCTTTCCAGTTATTACATTGATTGCCCTCACGAGGGATTCGTTGCTTTCTTCTGCAATATTTAGAGGAGGAGTTGTAACGGTTTTTTTTCAATTTCATAGACCATTACTGTTACTGTTTACATAGCATTTCGTAATGTCTGTGTTACCATAGTATAATGTGTAAAATTTATCTTAGTATTTTCAGTTTCATGGACCTTTATAGTCACCATTTTCATAGCATCACCCAACAGTTGCATTTCCATAGCATAAAGTTTAAGAATTTCATCGATATTTTCAGATTCCATAGTAGAGCCTTTAAGACTTGCGTTGATTGCCTCGATTTTTCTATCGGTGTATAAACATACGTTTTTCGTGTGCTGCAACCCCTTGGAATGACCATATTGCATACGTATGAATTTGTCCATAGTCTACAATATACTGACACTTTATATACTGGTATACTACCAACTAAGCAGAAACTTCTGGAAGTTTCTTCAGTATCACCCATCACTCTGTTTCCTCATTTTGTCAATAGCCAGAAAATCATACTGTGTGTGATTCCAGCAATCCCCCCATATGGTAATAAATTCATCTAGTGTCATATTGGTTCCTATGTGTGCTTGGTAAACATGGTTCACATTCATATTATCCTGTCAGAAAACAACAATAAGGTTCATGTTATCCCTTTATCCGGCTGCTTCAGAATCCTGGAATATATATGTGGAGGTCGACATCTTTATTAGATATATATATATATATATATATATATATATATATATATATATATATATATATATATATATATAGCTCTAATAAAGATGTCGACCTCCACATTGCTGTACCTAAATACTGTTTTCCACTATCATAGAATATAAATACCATGTCTGGCTTTACTTTTTTCTGAATGTTTGATAGGTTTCTCCGTCGATGTTCTGTAAACTCTACTGTAGTAGTTGGTATTTGACCGAAATAATATTTCTGAAAATATACACATACGCTCAAAGTGGATCCCCTCAGGATGCATTAGCAATGACGGAACTACTTCAGTATTCCTGCAGTCAGATGGTCTAACAAATAAAGTACATGTATTATCAGTAAACAGTGATCCATTGCTCTTCTTCTTCTGCTTTCCAGTATCATTGCAGGTCCAATGAGTTATAAAGAGGCTCTTGTGATCGGGGTGTTCATCCACTCAGTCTTGGAGACGACTAGGCATTCACGTTAGCATACAGACGATGTTATAGAGAAATGAAAAACACACACACATTTTTTTATTTTTAAGTTCTTATATACAGTAGGGTACAGAAACATCCATATCTACACTAAAAACAAATCTATAAACTCATTGGATGTTTCTGTTCGTCCTTGAACAAAACCACTAGAAGAATTTTGATGGCGTTTTCATAGGAAACTTGAGCTTAGTTCGGGGCACCGTATGGGCTTTAGTTAATCAAAATCGGATCACAGAAAAAATACATTCATACATATTATAAAAATGTATGTATGTACGAAGATTGTCCAGAAAGTAAAGAACGTTTTGGCATAACTAAATAAAACGAAAGATATCACATGAAACTTTATTTACAAATTTATAGTATCTTACTCTGTTTTTCATTTCAGTCGCCAAAACTATCAAGGTACTTATTCCAATATGGGACCAATTTTTCAGTTCCCATGATGTACATCTAGCGCCAAAAACTTGAGCCAGGACATCATTGTTTGTTTGAGGTCTTCAACGTTTGCCAACTGTTCTCCAACCAAAAATTCCTTTAGTTTCATAGTAAGCGAAAAACACTTGGTGCCGAATCAGGGCTGTAAGCCCTAATGAAGTTCTCGCTGTGTTTGTGCTGATGCATAATGCTGTGCATTGTTATGAATCAAAAACACATTTGCCAACAACATCGCACATCACTGAAGAAGCGTTCATTGCACTGTAACCACAAACATTCTTAATTTGCTTAAAAATTTCGATGGGCCGAACATTTTGTGCTTTCAGAAAATGAATGACACTATGCAACCCCCGCTTGGCTGTATTATCAATGGGCGCCGCTATTTCGAAAGGTCGTAGGACAGAGAGATGTTACCACTCGGCAACAAGACTCGACTGACACTGACGCGGGAGAAGGAGATAACTGGCATGCTTGCGATCGCGGTGGTGGGGCATCGGCGCTGGGTGTGGTGCACAATCGATCTTTAATTTGTGGATGTCCCTCATATGTATGACTAGACAAATTTCAACCAAACTTTGTACACAGGTCAGTTCCTGTGCGGAAAGAATCGCGTGGGGGTAAGAACCACCTACCTAGCGAACGGGTAAGGGCAAGGGCGAAATAAGTTATTTTTCGCTCCTAATCAGAGAAAAACACTCCCACCTCTCATTACGACGTAAATGTACCACCAAATAACTTACATCTGTACATAATTCAATCTACGACTGCTGTTGCTAATAATATTAATAATAATAATAAATAGATACATATATAAGTCACCACACTCCAGTCTGGCAAAGCTGCTTACGGTGTGTTTTCTTTGTAGAAAATTCGTCGCTCACGTGTAATAGTATAATTGCTATGTTATGTTAGAATTCACGGAGAGGATGCGGGACTAATGACTTAGTTCCCTTCTGAACAAAACAAATTTATATTTGTGAAAACCTCGGTAAAGTGTTCATAAACCTTTAATTCTACAGTTGTCTGGCTGTTATTTTCCAATCTTATCAAATCGAAATTTATTGGTAGTTTCATTTTAGAGAAGTTTTTAGCCATCGATTCGCCTCCTGTTAATTTAGTGAGCGTTTCAGTCGTGTCCATATGGACGTGCTGGGCAATTACAGGGTGAAAAAAAGGTTGTCTTTTTTTTCTTTTTTATTTCGAAACAGAGTCATTCCGGAATCTTTATAACTAGGTTTGAATTTGCAAGACGGCTTAGGTAACCCGTCTGAGGAAGCAAACGTTCCTCAGGCTGAAGGAATCTACATAACGGCCCTTATTCAACAGCTCTCATGGTTGAGGATTGAGGTGATGAAGATTCATGTGATGAGGATGAAGTGGAAATACCAGACAATCTTAACCCTAGACAACTCCAAGCCAAAGCTGAAATACGATTGACAGGTATACAAATAGAAACAGAATTGAGAGATTCAGATTACAGGAACAGAAATAAGCTGAAAACTAGGGTTCATGGTGCACTGACTTCAAATTTGAAACCATTTTCTGATTCAAGCTTTTGCACATGTGTTGATAAGTCTACTGTGGAAATTTTCGAGTTATTCTTTAATTATGATCTCATACAATTCCTAGTTGACGTGTCTGCCAACTATGCACTTTTCAAGAATTTTCCAAATACTAGTGTATACTGTAAAAACGAGAGCTGTTTCCTTAGCACCCTCATTTTAAAGTAGTTATAACTTCTCTCCAATAAGACGTTATAATGGTATTCAAATTTGCACACAAGAAAGGAGTTTGTGTGCAATTCCATGAGAAGAAATCATTTTGAACTAATTCTTGGATGTCCGCAGTATAATGACAATAACAAATTTGATACAAAATTATGCCGCTTATTGAAAGCGTGAGGCACTAACGTAATAAGCTTTTTGTTCCTCAGAAACATCTGTCTTATGGTAAATTAATGATAAAATATTTTTGGGAGGCACTTTTGGAAGAAATATATCAGTTACAAATGAATGCAATTTGGATATCAAGAATGGTGTTCGTTTACTACTTCTGAATATCTTGTAAATTTTTCCTTTTATCAAGCAAAATCACCAAATGCAAATACACCATAAGAAGAAGAGCTTGGTAAGGCTACTGCCCCACTCATTCAGATGACAGATGATTTAACACTAAAAGTAAAGCAATACTGAGATTCCATTTTATCTTTGACAGCCTCTATACAGGTTTTTCTGTTCCGTATTTTCTAAGAGGAGATGATTATGGAGGAACAGGCACCGTTAGAGCAACAAGAGTTACCAAATCTTGTCCCATTTTTTCAAAGCAAGAGCTAGTTAGAAAAGAAAGGGGATATTTTGAACTTTCACACTGCGAGGATGACGGCATTATTGTCACAACATGGGTGGACAATCGAGTGGTTGCTGTAGCATCTACCTGTTAACAAGTGGAACCTCTATCACCTATAATAAGATATTCTGGAAAGGAGAAGAAGACTATTCATGCGCAACATACTCAAACTATTGCAGCTTATAATAAATACATGGTGGGAGTGGATAGGATGGATGAAAACAATGCCATGTACAGAATAAATATCCGAAACAAGAAACGGTATTGCGCCCTACTTTATTAACTGATTGACATATCTCCACATAATGCATGGCAGGTGAAGAAAGGAACAAGAGCTAGGACTACTCCCCTTGAACTGAGGAGAGAAATTATACAAGTTTACCAAAACAGAAATGTGTGAATCCCGAAAAAGAAGAGGGTAGAGCTTCTATCGGTTCTATATACAGATACAAATGAAGTGTTCCAAGTTATATAAATACTACATAAAGAAAACTGAGAAAAGAGAAGGCGTGTAGAATCAGTGAAACCACTTCCATGTGTTTCAAATGGTGGTACTATGGACTATACAGTTATTAAAAAGCATAACTGTGACCAGTAGATACAGTCCGAACCGAGAGGCTGCTACGGTCGCAGGTTCGACTCCTGCCTCGGGCATGGATGTGTGTGACGTCCTTAGGTTACGTAGGTTTAAGTAGTTCTAAGTTCTGGGGGACTGATGACCTCAGATGTTAAGTCCCATAGTGCTCAGAGCCACTTGAACCATTTTTTGACCAATAAATACACCAATTCGCAAGAAATTTAAGAATTTAAGCTAGAAGGCACACAGGGTAATCCATAATATGTCGCTTCCTATTAGAAGCTTTATCAACTCTCAAATGAAACAGTGGACTCTGATATGCTGTTTCAGGGATGGAAGCATCCATCTAACTCTGACGTGAAGAGTTGAGTTCTTCGACCAACGATCCACTGAGGTTCAATCGATGGTGTCTCCTGGGAGAAATAACTGTGACCAATAAATACAGTCCGGAACCGCGCGACTGCTACGGTCGCAGGTTCGAATCCTGTCTCGGGCATGAATGTGTGTGATGTCCTTAGGTTAGTTAGGTTTAAGTAGTTCTAAGTTCTAGGGAACTGATGACCTCAGATGTTAAGTCCCATAGTGCTCAGAGCCATTTGAACCATTTTTTGACCAATAAATACACCAACTCGCAAGAAATTTAAGAATTTAAACTGAAAAGGACATAGGAAAATCGAAATATGTCGCTTCCTATTAGAAGCTTTGTCAACTCTCAAATGAAACATGGATTCTGATACGAAGAGTTGAGTTCTTCGACCAACGATCTACTGAGGGTCAGTCGATGGTGTCTCCTGGGAGAAGTGGACTTGTGCTGTTCCGTAATTGTACCCACTGTCTTGGCTGTCTCCTGTTGAAATCCAGGTCATACTTCTGCACAGCTACCATCATCCTGTGTGGTGCTGTTGGCCACCAACAAATACACAAGCAACGGTGAACATGAAGGCACCTTGGTGAAATGGTTCACCAACCTGTCAGCGTCCTGGCTGGATGGGCAACGCCTGTAGACCTCCGGGCCAGCATCCTGTACGACGCCTCCTTTGCTGAGCACTCGGCCCTGACCACAAGTAATGTTAATGACTGCTAAGCCGAGAGTCAGCAACTTCCAGCCACTCTGCCTCCACTAGTCAATGCCACAACACTTACTGATGCCCTCATGCATGCCACTGGGCCACAGTCATGCACTCCGAGCTTCGCATCCTCTACACATAGAGACCACAGCTCCCTGGGTCTCCACAGAATTACAACTCTTTTTTGGCTAGTTGAAACGACTTAACTGGTTCTCTCTAGGGCGGCAGCAATACAATACCCATATCTCTGTTGCACTGCCTGGTGCAACACAGAGTGCTGGTTGCTACGGGATCAGTTGAGATATCTTGGTTCTGAAGCACTGTCATCCGCACAATGAACTAAAATGGGTCGACGTCCATCTGTCGGTTCTACGGAATGGAGACAACAACATTACGGTCACCGAGATAATGTAATAACGGAAAGCTGCTGCAGAGGGGGTTGGTGTTGACTTGTGTTTACTCTACCAAACGAATTACACAAGCAGCTGGATTCAGATGGTGTAGTGAGCGGGTAGTGCAATGCAACAACAACGTGACTTACCCGAAGCTATGACATGGAGAGCCATAGGACGGCTGGAAGCGGGACAGACACAGAGGGAGGTGGCTGCAGTTATTGTAGTGTCCCAAAGTGTAATTTACAGGACCTGGACGCGATTTCAGACAACAGGAACCGTTAAAAAAAGGCAAGGCCAAGGCGTCCACGGGTAACATAAGCCAGAGATGACCGTTTTCTCCGGTTAACAGCCCGTCGAGACAGGAGGATGAATGCAACTCAGCTGCAAAGCACCCTCCAGGCAGCAACAGGACGCACAAAATCAACACAAACAGTCCGAAATCGCGTTCGGGAATGTGATGTCTACGCACGGAGGCCTATGGTGTGCGTCCCATTAAAACCACGACACCGTTTAGCCCGCAGGAACTGGGCGGAGGAACATCAGGATTGGAGTCATAACGAATGGCGCCGGGTGCTGTTCACAGATGAGTCAAGATTTTGTGCTCAGCAGGACAATCGTCGTTCCCTCGTCTGGAGAGAACGAGAAACTCCGAACAATCCTGCTTATGTGCAGGAAACATCACCATATCTTGGTGGTAGACGAATGGTGTGGGCAGAAGTCAGTATTGGAAGCCGTATGGACCTCTACTCCGTTCAGAATGGCGCTTTGACTGCTCAGAGGTATAGAGACGAGATCCTTCTACTTTTTGTTGTGCTCTACGCTGGTGCCGTAGGAGGTGGGTTCCTTCTGGTGGACGATAACGCTAGTCCCCACAGAGCTGCACTGGTGGACAGCATGCTTGAAGCTGAGGGAACTGAATAAATGGAGCGGCCAGCTTGTTCGCCAGACTTAAACCTAATTCAGCATGTCTGGCTGACGCATTGCAGGCAGACCAGCACCTCCCATAACAGTTGCAGAGTTAGATATTGCTCTCATGGAAGAATGGCCAAATATCCCTCAAGAGCTGATAGATAACCTCATACTGTCCATGTCACGCAGATGCGCAAATGTACTGGCCGTCCGAGGTGATCACACACCTTATTAAAGGACAACGAGAATGACTATTATGGTAGCCCCACAGTACCTCACTCTACGTAAACGTCATGTAAACCTCAAGTAAAGAGTTGCGACAGCAAAATACCATACTGTATCACACACAAATTACAATTGTAACCGATATCTGAATCAAATACGTTACCATATGACTATTGTGTATGATCCCCTAACTGTTTTGAGCAGTGTGTATATTACAAATCTTTTACGGGCTTCCCTTAAACATGTCACCAACGTTCCAGTAATAGATGAGACCACCTACTGGAGGAGGCCTGTCTGTGTATCTTGTGGCCAAGTTCACAAATTAGTGGACTCACTGAGTGTTAACAACGTGTGTACAGCGCCCATGCTATTTATTGGTGCTGATTCTTAGGAATGGCACCCCCACTACTCGATGCAGCTCAACGGATGGAAAGCCTGCTGGAAGGTGTAGAGCACATTTCAGTGAATGGTTCTTGACATGTCGCAGTGTCCGGGTATTGCTGTTGGCAATGTCCCACTGAGACAACACGATATGCAGTGGAACTCTTGGTACAACATACACTACTGGCTATTAAAATTGCTGCACCAAGAAGGAATGCAGATGATAAACGGGTATTCATTGGACAAATATATTATACTAGAACTGATATGCGATTACATTTTCATGCAATTTGGGTGCATAGATCCTGAGGAATTAGTACCCAGAACAACCACCTCTGGCCGTAATAACGGCCTTGATACGTCTGGGCATTGAGTCAAACAGAGCTTGGATGGCGTGTACGGGTACAGCTGCCCATGCAGCTTCAATACGATACCACAGTTCATCAAGAGTAGTGGCTGGCGTATTGTGACGAGCCAGTTGCTCGGCCACCATTGACCACACGTTTTCAATTGGTGGTAGGTCTGGAGAATGTGTTGGCCAGGGTAGCAGTCGAACATTTTCCGTATCCAGAAAGGCCCGTACAGGACCTGCAACATGCGATCGTGCATATCCTGCTGAAATGTAGGGTTTCGCAGGGATCGAATGGAGGGTAGAACCACGGGTCGTAACACATCTGAAATGTAACGTCCACTGTTCAAAGTGCCGTCAATGCGAACAAGAGGTGACCGAGACGTGTAACCAATGGCACACCATACCATCACGCCGGGTAATACGCCAGTATGTCGATGACGAATACACGCTTCCAATGCGACCAACATGATGCTGTAAACAAACCCTGGATTCATTGGAAAAAATAACGTTTTGCCATTCGTGCACCCAAGTTCGTCGTTGAGTACACCATTGCAGGCGCTCCTGTCTTGTGTTGCAGCGTCAAGAGTAACCGCACCATGGTCTCCGAGCAGATAGTCCATGCTGCTGCAAACGTCGTCGAACTGTTCGTGCAGATGGTTGTTCTCTTGCAAACGTCTCCATCTGTTGACTCAGGGATCGGGACGTGGCTGCACGATCCGTTACAGCCATGCAGATAAGATGCCTGTCATCTCGACTAGTAGTGATACGAGGCCGTTGGGATTCAGCACGGCGTTCCGTATTACCCTCGTGAACCCACCGATTACATATTCTGCTAACAGTCATTGGATCTCGACCAGCGTGGGCAGCAATGTCACGATATGATAAACCGCTATCGCGATAGGCTACAATCCGACCTTTATCAAAGTCGGAAACGTGATGGTACGCATTTCTCCTCCTTACACGAGGCATCACAACAACGTTTCACCAGGCAACGCCGGTCAACTGCTGTTTGTGTATGAGAAATCGGTTGGAAACTTTCCTCATGTCAGCACGTTGTGGGTGTCGCCACCGGCACCAACCTTGTGTGAATGCTCTGAAAAGCTAATCATTTGCGTATCCCAGCATCTTCTTTCTGTCGGTTAAATTTCGCGTCTGTAGCACGTCATCTTCGTGGTGTAGCAATTTTAATGGCTAGTAGTGTAGAAGCAACTCACATTCGTGGAGCAGACTGAAACGTAATTGATGCAGCTTAACTGGTTCACTTTGGGATGACACCAATACAGCACTGACAAGTATCTCTGTCGTACAGACTGTTGCAACACAAATTACTGGCCGTTCCATGCAACAGTGGCATATTTTGCATGTGGAGGAGAAGGGTGAACCAAATTTCGAGCCATCTAACGTGCCTCGAAGAAAACTATTTCAGGTAAATGAGGCAAAGCTACGTACATCTCTCTACTCAATTTCTCAGTAAAGCTTTCACTTTTTGTGTGAAAAATGAAAAGCTGTTGGTTTTAGATTCACATGTGTTCTCCATTATGTAGTCCTTCTCATTTGTTTATAAGCAAATTATTTGGTAAAAACAATTGCTTTTTTGCATCTTAGAGACTCACATCACAGCTTAATAATTAAGTTGATTTCTTTTCGCTATTGCTAATTGTTACTGTCATATTTCTACATTAAGTAAACTCCCACTCACATTTTGAAAAGTATGCCGCGAAAAATGTAGTCACTGGCCAGTTTTTGTTTCGGGCGCTTTAGAACATATTTTATCGCATACGAAATCTAGCCCACATATCGAAATTGTTTTAAATGTTGGAAAGGGAGCCGTTTCTCTTTCCAGTCTCAAGTAAATAGGTGATATATATTGAAGGTTGTCTGCATGGTGATTGGCAGTGGCGTGTTCCACACTTATCTTTCGCCGCCTGCTATGCGAAGATAACTACTGTTTCTTTTTTTCGTACGTTGCCTATACTGTCTGAAGCATTCACTCGAATGCGTCCCTTCATGCCAGAAAGACATTTGCACATATGGATTTCACAGTTTCTGCACTGTTTGTAGTCAACATGTCGTTCATGCAGGGAGATTGTTCGAGAATGAAACTTTTTGGTCAGCTTGTTGTACGTCGCCTTTGTCTATGGACCTACAAAATGAAATCGTACTCAGGGGCAGATATGGTCACCTTGACATGGAGGAACATAGCAACGGAGACAAAGAAAATAGGTAAGAATTTGTGGAATCTGTCCCTTCTTTATTTTTGATACTTATCTCCGTTTCTGCCACTTCTAATTCAACAAACCAACTGTTTTGTGTTCTACTTTGTCAGAGTAGCTGATACTAGCTGCTCCAAAAAGTAGAAACTTAACCCATCTGAAAGAATTCGTGGGATTTGTGTTCGTGTTGAAGGCTCCCACGAGAAACCACAGCCGAACTACGTTTGATATTTATAGCATTGTATGGCTGCACCAACAACTTTTTTTCTTTCTCAGTTTTCTCAGCTTCAAATAATGGTAACCTACAATAATCTCCTTTTCAGAAGAGCTCACGATTGCAACTGTGGCAGAAACGTGATTTTTACTGTCTTGTTGCTGGTCGAATCGCTGCATCTTGCAGTACACTAAGAAAGAAATGATCATAGAGAGCCAGAAGTGCTTCTTTCTCCACTTAGTTGTTCGAGTTTAAGCATTAACATACTGGAGTCATTTCCGTTGACATATCCAACCAGTAGAAAGTAAATGTTAATACAGAAAATAGTGTTCAGCTTCATTGCACATTGGTATTTTGTAAGCGTTGAAGCACAAACTGCTACGTCGTGTGCTGCAATGTCTTGCTGCTGCACTGTCAATGTAATATCACTTATTGATTGTTTTGCCCTTAGAGCGGCTGCAGGAATCAAAAATTCTAGTGGAACTGCAGAAGCAAATGGGAAGACACCGTCAAACAGGATTTTTTCCCTCCGTCTTGCACGAACCTTTCGTCCATAACTGTGGGGGACTGCCGCTTCTGATTGTAGAAGACACTGAGTTATTAATTCAGAAATCAGCTCTAAAGGTGAGTTTAACAAAAAAACATTCTTTCCGTTTCTATTATATGTGATACAATATTGACTCATAGAACACAAACACTAGATAAAGGTTGTATTTAATGCTTGAGGATTTTAAAGTGGAGTGTTTAAGAACCTGAAGGTATCCATCCCGAGTAAATTTGTAATCTACGTGCTTTGTTAGTGCACTGAGCGCAATGACCTACTTAATGTCTCTTAACAGTTGCGATTGTGCTAATATAGACGTGTTGCTACGATAATCCACTAAACGTCTACATGGAAACTGATTTTATGAGCTGTATGTACGATGATGTGTTCCTGGCAGTGGACAGAACTTTTACTGAATTAACATCTATACAGAAACTGCTCTCGAGTACAAGCTCCAGTAATATTTTTTTATTGTCTAGAAGTATAGCACAGTACAGGGGGGTAGGCAAAATTATGTGAACAGTGGTAGGAATGGGACGTTTGTGTTTGACGGTCAACGACGCAGGTAGGACACGTGTCGCGCTGGACTGTACTGGACTATGCTGCAGGTTGTTTACGAGTAGTGCACACTACGTATTTGCATTCAGGGGCCGACGTCGACGTGCAATGAAATACCTAACAGAGTTCCATAGAGGGCAGATTGTGGGGGACGATAGGCTGGAGCATCAGAAACCAACACAGCCAACTTAACTGAATGTTTCAAGAGCAACTGTTTCAACAATCATGACAACCAACACAAAACATGGAAAGAGATCATCAAAACTAAATGACAGAGATTGTCATATGCTAACACGAATTGTGTCAAAACAACACAAAACTACGGAGGCTAAAGTGACTGCGGAACTTATTAGCCATTTCTAGACCCCGTATCTATCGCCACTGTCGCCCGAGAACTCCATAAAGCGAATATTCGTGGACGAGCTGCTACGCCGAAACCATTAGTGACGAGGACCAATGCAAAGAAGCTTAAAACTTGGCGTCAGGAGCATAAATCCCGGACAGATGATCAGTGGAAACACGTCATATGGTCAGACGAGTCAACTTTTTCATTATTTCCAACACAAGCCTGGGTTTACGAATGGAGAGCGCCAAAAGAAGCCTACAATCCTGATTGCTTGATTCAAACGGTTAAGCATGGAGGTGGAAGTGTGATGGTGTGGGCAGCCATATCACGGTATTCTGCTGATCCCATCATTACTCTCAAAGGCTATGTTACAGCCAACGATTATGTGAACATTTTAGGTGATCAGGTGCACCCAAAGATTGAAATGTTGTTCCCCAACAATGATGCCATATTTCAGGACGATAATGCACTCATTCACACAGTCAGGACAGTACAAATGTGGTATGAGGAGCACGCAAGTGAACTGCAGCGTCTTCCCTGGCCAGCACAGCCCCCGGACTTTTAATACTGACGAACCCTTGTGGGTAGAACTGGAGCACAGACTCCGGAGCGGATTTACCCTTCCCTTGTCACTACAGGAGAGGTTCTGATCGAAGAGCGGCATAACATTCCACAGAAGAGTGTGCCAGTATTCCTAGCGGAATCGCAGCTGTTTTACGGGCAAATGGAGGTCCAATCCCTTTTAATAAACCATTTCCAAGTAAGTACAGGTGTTCACATTATTTTGCCTATCCCCTGTATATTAGTATATTTCCTTGCTTGAATGCACCATGTATACGTATAGGAGAAATATTTACATGAATATGCCAGTGTTCCTTGTCCTTACTTGATGTGTGTAATTCTCATGTACTTGAGAATTTGTAAATGGTACATTCTAGCTGTGAAAAATTGTCCATTCTGTTCTATCAGTGTACATGATCTATAACTAATTATAATTCTAATTCTGTCCTTATTGTTTAATTTGCTCCCCAGTCTTGTGTAAGCTGAAGTTCTTCTTTGACTATTTCACTTTCGCTGCAGGCGTTCTTCACTCTGGTTCCATTAGAACAGACACATCAGCTACATAGAGTAAAGTAAAAGAAACGCTAATTCTGTGACACACAGCTCGTGATTGGACTAATCGCCTGACTGCAGCATTTCTTTACCATGGCACTAGAAGGGGTGAAGGTGGTGCACCATCACCTTTCACTCCAAGGCAAGATCCCCAGTACTCATTTGATAGCAAGCTGAGTGCACCTGGGGCCATCCAGGAGGGACTGGAACCAGTAATATGCCCACCTGTATCTGAGATCGAACCCGGTACCTCCAGAGCCAGAGTCTGTACCACCACAGCCACTCAGAAGAGTAGGAATAGCAAATATTTTACGATTTACTTTCTGGATTTATTTCTAAGCCATATTATTAATGTGATCAGATATTAATTTTATTTCCAATATTCATTTATTCTCGGACTGACAAAGTGTACTGGCATCATAAAAACTTGAACTACTTAATGCTTTCTTTTACTATATTTTTAATTACTAATTTTTCCTAGTAGGTTTCTGTTCCCTCACTGACATTTTAGTCTTGTTGGTATTAATATTTCGGTGTGATCCAGGGCTATCAAGTCAATCTCTTGTGCGATTTTTGTAGATTCCTTACGGTCCACAACTATTTAGCCATCAGCAAATTAGTCATAATATATTTTTGTATTCCATGACTTGTGTGTGTGTGTGTGTGTGTTTGTGCGTGTAATTCCTAATCATCCGTTACAAATGCTGAAAAAATGCTACACAAATTAAAAATTAGGAGATGATGCTCCACTCTCTCTTAAAATTTTAGCTTAGAGTCGCCTCTGAATCTCAGTTTGCATTTTTATTACGTTTATTAGAGATGTAATGGTAACCACATTTTCTGCAGAATGATTCAACGCGTTTCACCGTTAACTACAGGAAGGTTTGTGAATGTTGCCAGACCTGTATGCACATGAACAAAGTGACTAATGACGATTAACGTTAGCACTGAAACTTGAATTGATTGTGATGAAGCAATTTTTCATAAATCTTTAATAGTGTAATCAAGATTTTCCAACTGATATCTGAGTGGAATTTCAAATGGTAGCGTGTAGCTGTGTGGCTGAATCCAACAGTCGGCAGTAGACAGTACATTTCGCCACCCAGCAAACAGTGTTTATGAGTGTGTACAGTCCAAGGTGCCCGGCGGGGTCAGGGATTTTCTCTGCCTCGTGATGGCTGGGTGTTGTGTGCTGTCCTTAGGTTAGTTGGGTTTAAGTAGTTCTAAGTTCTAGGGGACTGATGACCATAGATGTTAAGTCCCATAGTGCTCAGAGCCATTTTTTTAGTCCAAGGTGTCGGTAGTTTGTAGACGCAAGAAGCCGGTGCAATGGCATGCATGTCAGTACTCCAGCCAACACCCGACGACGTCGACGTATCGACTCTAACAATGTTGTATGACATGTTATGGCGAATCTGTACAACAACGTGCTCACGCTTCAATAGCCATAAATCGCGGCATATGACTTGGTTCTAACCAACTGCTTCCAAAAATGTTAAGTTGGGTTGGTTGGTTGTTTTGGGGGGAAGGAGACCAGACAGCGTGGTCATCGGTCTCATCGGATTAGGGAAAGATGGGGAAGGAAGTCGGCCGTGCCCTTTCAGAGGAACCATCCCGGCATTTGCCTGGAGTGATTTGGGGAAATCACGGAAAACCTAAATCAGGATGGCCGGACGTGGGATTGAACCGTCGTCCTCCCGAATGTTAAGTTGGGTTGGAGGGGTATGGGGGAGGGGGGAGGGGGAGGTGAAGTAGTTCTTCCAGCCCGCAGCTGCCAATAGTTTGCGTTATTGGCTGTTTGAAACATATTACCTTAAGGCCCCATTTACAATCAAACAATTTGTCAAACTTTACTACACTCATGCAAATAAATTAAGGATAATGCCGATACATGGTAAAACAACGCTCTGGTGGGCGGTTTGCGGGTTTAAATCACCTCGGGGTATGACCATGCGGTGCGTTTGACATGCGGTTGTCGCACGGTGGCGCTGGCAGCAGTCCACATATGCAGAGGTGTGTTGGTGCATGCCAGAGTACGGTGCAGCGAGTAAGTGTGCAGACGTTTTCAGACGTGCTAATGGTGACTGTGTGTTGAAAACCCACTCAAAGAACACATATTTATGACGTTATGAGGGACAGAATACTAGTGCGACTGGAGGCTGGCCAAACTTAGCAGGTCGTAGCATGGGCCCTCCGTGTGCCACAAAGTGTGATCTCACGATCATGGCAACGATTCCAGCAGCCAGGAATCGTGTCCAGGCGCTACAATACGGGACGTTCACAGTGTACAACACCGATATCTCACCATCAGTGCCCGGGACTTTACCGCAGCCACTGGAAAAGTTGTCTCCAGACACATAGTCTACAGACGACTGAACAGACATGGTTTATTCGCCTGGAGACGTGCAAGGTCCATTCCACTGATCCCTGGTCACAGGAGAGCCCGTAAAGCCTGGTGTCAAGAACACAGTACATGGTCATTGGAATAGTGGCCCCAAGTTATGTTCACAGACGAGTCCAGGTATAGTCTGATTAGTGATTCTCGCCGGGTTTACATCTGACGTGAACCAGGAACCAAATACCAACCCCTTAATGTCCTTGAAAGGGACCCGTATGGAGGTCGTGGTTTGATGGTGTGGGGTGGGATTATGATTGGTGCACGTACACCCCTGCATGTCTTTGACAGAGGAACTGTAACAGGTCAGGTGTATCGGGAGATCATTTTGCACCAGTATGTCCGCCTTTTCAGGGGTGCAGTAGGTCCCACCTTGCTGCTAATGGATGACAATGCACGGCCCCACCGAGCTGCCATCGAGGAGGAGTACCTTGAAACAGAAGATATCAGGCGAATGGAGTGGCCTGCCTGTTCTCCAGACCTAAACCCCATCGAGCACGTCTGGGATGCTCTCGGTCGGCGTATCGCTGCACGTCTTCAAACCCCTACGACACTTCATGAGCTCCGACAGGCACTGATGCAAGAATGGGAGGCTATACCCCAGCAGCTGCTCGACCACCTCATCCAGAGTATGCCAACCCGTTGTGCGGCCTGTGTACGTGTGCATGGTGATCATATCCTATACTGATGTCGGGGTACATGTGCAGGAAACAGTGGTGTTTTGTAGCACATGTGTTTCGGGACGGTTTTCTCAACTTACCACCAATACCGTGGACTTACAGATTTGTGTCGTGTGTGTTCCCTATGTCCCTATGCCATTAGGGTCAGTTTTGTGTGGTGCCACGTTGTGTGGCACGACATTCTGCAATTATCCTCAATTTATGAGCATGAGTATAAGTCGTTAAATTAATTGTCAGTGTGCTACGTTGTCTGACATGTTTGCCAAACGTAGATAGTGTTCGACGTGTTTGCAGTAGATTTGACAACATGGTGGACGTTGTTTGTGTCAATTTTCGTCGCGCATGTTTAGCGAAAAAGAGTTTTTTTATAATTTATCTCATTGTATTGTGAATTTCCACAATTGAGGAAACTACATTCAAGGATAAGCTCACAAGAGCGCTGATAATTACCGAAATGTGGTAGAGGTGTTGCGTCTTTCCCAGCCAAATGCGCACTTGTTCAGAAGAAGCAGAACACCTTGAACGAATAGAGACAGGACGTTCATATTCACAGCATATGTCCATTAGTATTGAAACGGTACAGTAGTTACCGCTCCATAAGCAGCAGGTTTCATTGCTCGCTCACACCGGGAATACAAACTGAGGCGACTCCGCCGCCAATTTACTGCACGGCGCGGCCGGCCGCGGGTGCAGCGGAACCCCATGTGGACGAATGGAGAGTGTGTTAGAAAATGGTTCAAATGGCTTTGAGCGCTATGGGACTTAACATCTAAGGTCGCCAGTCCCCTAGAACTTAGAACTACTTAAACTTAACTAACCTACGGACACACACACATCCATGGCCGAGGCAGGATTCGAACCTGCGACCGTAGCGGTCGCACGGTTCCAGATTGAAGCGCCTAGAACCGCTCGGCCACACCGGCCGGCTGTGTGTTAGACTTCATTATACATTTCTATATATGTCGGCTGTCATGTTTTACTGGTACTTTGAATGCAAATCACGCACGTGAACATTCCTAATCCTCCTCCCACCTTTCCATAAAGCGTGGCCAAATACTAGTAGGGAAACAGCAGGTATAGTAGTATAGTAGTGCCAACCTTACTCCTGGGTAGGGGATCGGAGATACAGCACAGGTAGGTCGAAGTCCAAGACGTTCCAGTATCATAAGATTTTGGGTGGAGAGGTTGGTCACGGCCAAGTGGTTCGCCCATCCCCTCCAATGGGGCCCAGGAAGACGTCCGGGTGCCCGCCATGTTGTAGGAGTTCTACAGAAGACGGGTAAGTGAGCAGACGCGCCCTCTGTGTGTCTGTCTCGGTGTTCTTAGGAAGAAAGGTATTTGAATATTTGAACTGATCCTTTTTTATTTCCAACTTCAGATTATGTAGTGAAACGAAAGTACGCAATGATTGCTTTCTCGTTTATTCCCGAAATTTTGTATGGAAACAGAGTAGGCTCCCACCCTTTGTACAAAGTCACGTGGGGTCGTAAGCGACAAAGTCTCATCGATAGTTCCAATACATAAAATCTATCGCGCAAATCGAGTGCAACGAAGTATATTCAAACGCGTGTGATTTATTTTGGTCGAAAAATTGAACTGCAAAAATGTTTCTTTGTGTGAAGGGGGTCTTAGAACACGTGGTCTGCCCCATTCTAGTAATAGTGAACGTGGTTGATCATTGGGTAGCCAAACTAACATCGAACGGTCACATCGTAATTCGCCACTTCACGGTATAGTTAAATTAATTGTCGTTTCTAATGCCTTTGTAGTTAGATGTACTGTAGTTCCACGTGGTCGAACGTTCGTTGCCGGTGGGCACGAGTTTCAAATAGCGACAAAAGAGATACCGCTCCGCTAAACTCCTTCGACCCCTGTGTCAATGTGTCTGGTCTCCAGTTTGTCCGTTATCCTCCTCTCACACAGTGGATGTTCTATGTAAATTAATGGTAGAATTGGGTGGTACACATTTGGCCAAACGCACTTCCGTCTTGCCCGTAAAACAATAATGTGCGTGCAGATTAGCATACAAGATAGCCAAGCCGGCCGGGGTGGCCGGGGTGGCCGAACGGTTCTAGGCGCTTCAGTCTGGGACCGCTACCGTCGCAGGTTCGAATCCTGCCTCGGACATGGATGTGTGTGATGTCCTTAGGTTAGTTAGGTTTAAGTAGTTCTAAGTTCTCGGGGACTGATTACCTCTGAAGTTAAGTCCCATAGTGCTCAGAGCCATTTGAACCATTTATGAATTGTAAAAAAAATGTTATCTCTGTTAAGTGGAATAATTACGTTTAAAATAAATAGGCTATGAATGATCATCAATTTTTAACTTACCCTGAAATCACAATGAAGTCAATTTAAGAGAATTCATTTATAGAAGGAAAAAAGTCCTTGAGTTCCGTGCTTAGTAACGTGCAAATTAGGACACGCCATGTTCTCTAGGTAACGTTCTCATGTATCCCTCCCTCAATTATCCGTTGCGCCATTTCCATTCAGGGCTAGTTGCAATGACTACCTCTTTCATTAATGCCGATGACAAGTGTCGGTTTCCGCCTGGTTGTGGACCAGTATAGAAACAAGAAAATTCACAAAAATTACGCGGGCTGCGTAAAGCAGAAATGCGAGCGTTGCCGGGAGTTTTTAGGCAAGTACAGGCAAAAGCATAGTTTTCTCTCCTACACAATAACACAGTTAACTTTCATCTGGCGTCCTCAGCTAGGTTTATTGTAAGAAAGTTTGTTGGATTTCCACAGAACGGTAATCTTTCATCTGGCGGCCCTTTGCCACGATTCCCACGAAGCAGACTGCAACCTTTCAGTACGTTCTGCAGAAATTAGTAGCATTTGAACAATGGCGGCCCGCGGGTTCAAGGTCACATCGATAAAGCGGCGCAACACCACCTACAGGTAAAATGTAACTGCGGTTGTTATTGCCACTATAAACCGAAGGTAATGGATCAGTGTGACTAGAGCAGGCGTGCTGGTTGCCTCGCAGACGTATGCGCGAACCGTGCCGTCAAATCGATGAGTTTGAATGACAGCGTATTATTGGCATCAGAGAATGTGATGCATCCATCCGAGAAACTGGTGCTTGTGTTGGACGAAGTGTTTCGTTGGTGCAATGGATGTGTGTAGAATGGTTCACGAAAGCCCGTAGAACACAACCAGAAGATCGACACCTCATCCGAATGGCATTGCAGGACAAATCTGCTTCCTCCTCGGCTCTGGGGCAACTGTGAGACAGTGTAACGCCTTATACACTATCAGGGCGGACAATCCGTCCCCATTTATTATGGCATGGCTTGCGTACGCGTCGTCCACTTCGCCGCTTATCTTTGACTGATGAACAGAAACTTGCTAGACGGCAATGGTGTATGGAACGACCTCACTCGGCACAGGAATAGCATCAGATAGTGTTTTCTGACGAATCCACGTTCTGTTTGTTTGAAAATGGTGGCCGCATTTTGGCTCGACGCAGACGGGGGGAACGGAATGATTTTCATTGGCTTCATTCACACAAGACATACAGCGCCAACTCAAGGCCTTATTTTTGTGGGGTAATACTGGATAAAATCACAAATCACAGTTGGTGCATGTCAAGGGCATGGCGACCATTGTGACCTACGTGAATGACATCCTGCGACATTAGCCATACCATTTCTTCACAACACCCAAGACGCTATTTTTCTATAAGACAACGCACTACCACATGTGTCTTCTTGGTGTAACAGGATGTCAGACTTTTGCCCTGGCCCGCTAGATCACCAGACTTTACGCCAATCGAAAATGCGTGGGATATGGTGAAACAATGGGTGCTGTTCTGTGACCAATCCCAGCCGCCACAAATGAACTCTGGAAACAGGGCACTGCAGTAAGGATGGACATGCCACAGGACGCCATTCGTGCCTTATACACGTCGATGCCACGCACACGGACAAGTTATGAGGGCCCATGGCGGTCCCTGTGTGTACCATGCAACAGGGCACATGCTGAACCGAGGTGACTGAACTCCTAATGATTTCTGCAGAGTATACTAATGTATATGTCCTGTGAATATGAACGTCCTATGTCTAGTCGTACAAGGAGTTTTGTTTCTTTCTGAACATCAGTGCACTACGCAGGAAGACGTTAAGAAAAAAATCACTATTGTACCCATATCATACAAGTGGGAACGCAATAAAGTGCAAAAATCGAAGCTCTCCTCTTCTCACACGAATGATGTATATGTTCTCACGTTGTGGTTCAAAATGGTTCAAATGGCTCTGAGCACTATGGGACTTTACATCTGAGGTCATCAGTCCCTTAGAGCTTAGAACTACTTAAACCTAACTAACCTAAGGACATCACACACATCCATTCCCGAGGCAAGATTCGAACCTGCGACCGTAGCGGTCGCGCGGTTCCAAACTGAAGCGCCTAGAACCGCTCTGTCACAACGGCTGGCCGTTGTGGTACAACAATGAACTTTCATTGTAGGACCAAGTAGAAGAAAATAAATTTTCAATCCGATGGAAATGATGACCTCACTGTTTGGTCCCCTCCCCCAAATGACCAAACCAACCAGGAATTTTCGCATATTTGTGTCTTCTTTTTCAATGTGAATGTGAGGTAACATGTTACTAAAATTGTGACTTGTAATGTAACACATTATTATTATTATTTCTTTCATTTCTATTCTTCCTCGTTCTTTTCTATACAATAATTTTGTACCATAGATAACATTGGCATACAAAAGCGGTAGAAAGTGAATCTTGAGTTTCTCCCGGCGTATTTTATAATCAATTTGATTATCAAAAGAGGTAGAAAGATGCTCTTCAATTTTTTAATTGCTTTACATTCATCTGTCTGTCTGTCTCTGTAAGTGGTAGCTCGTAGACGTGTGACGAGCTCCACCGCATTGGTATTGTGCAGAAGTGTGTATTCCAATTATGAATTAGAAGTTAATAAAGGAAGCTATCGACATAGCAAAGTTTATTCGTACATTCACGACAACGATACCCATCTGTTCATCTCCCCGCGACGCGCCGCGAATCCTGCATCGAGAGTATCGGAGCAGACAACAATAATTAGCGTGAAAAGAAAAGGGCAATCTGGAACCAGTACTGTCATACCAGGCTCTATGCACAATGGCGGTAACAAGAAAAAAATTACGTAAATTTAAATGATGAATAAATGTATTGAATATCGAAGGTCTGTTTTTATTAGTGCCAAATAGCTCTGAGTACTATGGGACTTAACATCTGTGGTCATCAGTCCCCTAGAACTTAGAACAACTTAAACTTAACTAACATCACACACGTCCATGCCCGATGCAGGATTCGAACCTGCGACCGTAGCAGTCACGTGGTTCCAGACTGAAGCGCCTAGAACCGCTCGGCCACACCGGTCGGCTATTAGTGCCAGTTAAAGTTCACTCAGGATATGTGTACCTTCCAATTTGTTTCAATCATGCTTTCAAAATTTTCCTTTTAATTATTTAAGCAGCAAATTTTAATCAGTTTTCCAATATATATATATATATATATATATATATATATAACATTTTATATCCTCCCGCCACTATTCAGACTATCCATTCAGAAAAAGGTTGATTTTACCATCAAGTTCTGCGTGTGACATTTCCTCACTTTAAGCCATTCCCTGTTTTATTTTTCTTGTATATACAAATTGCTAACACTTTGATTTCATTGGTACCATTGTCACTCGTGTCAAAATATTTCACCACACGATAAGCACAGCGTGACAGCTGCTCAAAAACTAGAGTTAAATTTAGCGAACTTGGTGCATACATCTGCGCCCTTGTTTCACAAAGCCATGGATAGGAAACGGCTAACTTGACAAAAAATTTCGATCGTTACTAGTGCGTTTGTCGTGGACTACATTGTCAGGCTTGTTACGTTTCATTGTTCGCAATTTATGTTCTCCCAGTTCAATTTTTTTCCTATATACAGCACCAGCAGGAAAGAGAAAAATTCTAGAGAAATGAACGTACACATATCACATTTACATTGCTAAGAAGAAATGGACAGAAAATACTACTAATGTGTTGTTAACGGTGAACGTGTACTTTGGCGAAGAAACGCATATCAGTAGTTGCATACATAGCACCAGTGTTAATATATAGGATGGTTATAGTTAAATTTTCCATATTTAATATGTTATAACACGAAAACTTTTTAACTTACAAGGACCAAACTTGATAGCATTAATGTCAAGGACATGGGGAAGAGAAATAATTCAGTATCACTTCAATTGAACAACTTTTAATGTGCTGCTACGACACATCATACCGGTACCATTACTGCTAGAAAAGGGCCTCAACATGACGCCCATCAGTGTCCAGGAGAGTCTGAAAGCACAAGATAGCGTTCTGAAGATCAGCACATGTGTGAATGTTCCACTGGTAACCCTGCCCTTCAGGTAACCCCACAAACAGAAATCACAGGGAGTGAGGTCAGGTATTGTGCTTGACAAGCATCTGGAAACGATTGGCTGTTTCCGAGAAGCAGGTGAACTTCACTAGCATTGTGCGGTGGGGTCACATCTTGCATGAAAACTGTTGAGTTCAATGCGTCTCTCTCCTGTAAGGCGGGTATGATGTAATGACGAAGCATATCGCAGTAACGCTGGCCACTCACACTGCACGTCTTTGGTCCTTGAGCTCCAAACTGTTCAAAAATGAGTGGGCCAATCACGACCGTAGCAGTGGAGCCAAACCATACGGTGATACGTTCAACATACAAACGAACATAATGTAGAGTGCCTAGAGGTGAAGAGCACCACACTCGGCAATTCTGTGTGTTTACCTCACCCGTCAGAGAAAAATGAGCTTCGTCTGTCCATAGGATGGTTCAGGGCCAGCCCTCATCAACTTCAATCCTTGCGAGAAAGTGGAGAGCCAAGTCAACACGTCGTTGTGCGTCCTGTGGTACAAGCTGCTGTACGATATGGATCTTGTACGGATACCATTTGAGAATGGTTCGAAGCACCTTCCGTACAGTCGACCACAGGATGTTCGACTGTCGTGACACAGCACGCACACTGCCTGACGATCGGGAATTGCGCGGAGTGTTGTCTGCCATAGCAACAGCGATTTCATCATCCACCTGCCGTGCAACCGGTCATCGGCTTCTTCCCGGAGCGAGCCCAGTTCTCCAGTTGATGCGATCTTCTTCATCACGCTCCGCACAGCAGGTGGAGAAAGAGGACCCTTCCCCAATCCTTTCAGCCTGCAATATCCTCGAAGAGTAGCTGCAGGATTACTGTTGTTTTCGTAATGCTGCTCACATCTGTTACTTTCCCCTCTTTGGGGAAGTGTGTGTGGGGGAGTTTGTAGCCTTTCGGCTTTTACTCCCCTGTGAACGTGTGTGTGTGATTTTTCTATAGTTTTTTGGTGTCTGTGACTTGTGATGTTTGTTGTGAGTGAGTCAAGTACTTGCCTGAGGTAGGCGAGAAGATTGGTGTTATATGGGAAGGAACTGGATTAGGGATTGGGTATTGGGATTTTCTCTTCGACTTAATCGTCGAAGATCGTCATAGGGCGCTTATGCTTATCGCGGGACATGTCGTACCGACCTAGGGAGTGGATGAGCGCGTTTCCGGATCTGGAAGAACCCTCATAGAAGGCCCTTGCCAGATCCTGGAACCGCTCTCTCAGGAGTGGGATTTCGGCTGCGGCGTGCAAGTCGTCTGTAGGGAATCCAAGAGGTAAGTGCAGTGCCCTTCTGAGGGCGCGGTTCTGCAGCCTCTGGAGTTTGTCCAGGTGCTGCTTCGCCGCGTATCCCCAGACGGGGCACGCATACTCCATTACTGGCCGGATCAGGGCCTGGTAAACATTTACTGCTACTGGGCAGGGAAGGGAGCTGTTTGTGTTCAGGATAGGGTATAGGATGGACATTCTGGCGCAGACCTTCCTGTGGACCTCGTCTATGTGGGGTTTCCACGTAAGACGAGAGTCCAAGGTTACGCCAAGGTACTTGGCGGTTCTGCGCCAGGGGAGTTGGATTCCATTTAGGTGAAGGTGGAGGGGGGGACGTTGAGGAGGTTCGCGCCTTCCGAGCCTGCGGGTAATCAGCATTGCCTGCGTCTTCTCGGAGTTGATCGTGATGCGCCAGCGACGGGCCCAAGTTTCTGTGTCATCTAAAACCTTTTGTAGCCTACGGATGACCAGGTCCTTGTTCGCGTTTCTCGTGTAGAAGGCTGTATCGTCAGCGTACTGCGCCGTGTGCACCAGGGGGGCCGTTGGAGTGTCCGCAGTGTACAAACTGTACAATACGGGCCCCAGGACTGATCCCTGCGGCACCCCGGCACGATGTTTTCGTAATAGAGATTCACCAATAATGCCATGCTCCTTTTGTCCAAGCTCATGTCGACATGTCAACAAGTGCGCTGCGACTGGTCAGGTGTGAGACTATGAATCACGGCACCTGGTGGCCATAGCTGGAACTAGAAGGTGGCGCTGTGACGCATGGAAATCGTGGACCCCATATTCTGGACATTAATGCTACCAAGCTTGGTATTCGTACGGTAGTTAGTTTCAATGTTATAATGTGCTAAATAGGGAAAGTTTAATTATAACCACCCAGTTTTCTGATACAGCAGCTACCGATACAGCAGCTACTGATACCACATACACCCACATAAAGAATTTGTCCAATATATTTTCGGAAGCATCACTGCAATGAGGAGGTGAAATGATTTAATCCTGGATTACTAAACCCTTGTAAAATTTACGATTGCAGTAGGGTATAAAACGGCTCACTTTGTACTTAATTTGGTATGTGACTGAAGGTCTAATAACTGAAGATCTAAAACTGTTCAAAAATGGCTCTGAGCACTATGGGACATAACTTCTGAAGTCATCAGTCTTCTAGAACTTAGAACTACTTAAACCTAACTAACCTAAGGACATCACACACATCCATCCCCGAGGCAGGATTCGAACCTGCGACCGTAGCGGTCGCGCGGTTCCGTACTGTAGCGCCTAGAACCGCTCGGCCACTCCGGCCGGCTCTAATAACTGTAATTAACTAATGCGTAACCTATTTCCTTTGAATAAAATGTGTAGCAAACTTTACGATTGTTTAGTGCCAATGTAATATTTTCCCGTCTTTGGTCTTCTAGGCTGATATATTTACGTCGCTCTAAGCTCTTCAGATCAGTTAGAATTGGAGCACGGACCCGTTTAGTGGAGCTGGGTGAGCGGCAGCAGTTATGGTAGTTCCCTGTGGATCGGCTTCACTCGCTCTCCCCCTAGGCGAGCTCTCGCCGATTGCGACTCAACAGGTGCGTGGACCCTTCCGCACGACTATGGAAACGTCACAGCGCAGTGTGAGGCTTTCAAGGTCACAGCGCCTACTGGTCATCACCGATTTCGTCCAAATCTGTGTCATATTCAGAACCTGGCCAGAAATGAAAGTGACAGAAGTGGGAGATGCAGATGACCTGGCATTTAGAAAAGGAATTTTTTGCGCCGGTCGGGCTGGCCATGATCCACTTAGGGTAGCGTAGTGTCCAGGGAGAGATTGGCGCAGCCGAAAGACTACGGAACGGTAACGCAACGATCGTGCCACAGAGTCCCTCCGCAGAAACTTTCTTTCATCTCCCATTTTGACGTTACTTACACTGAAAATTACCAAGCCACTTTACAGAACCTTAGACGAGCCATCAAGTCGAAACGGCGAGACGTGTTGTCTAATGGCGTTATCCGCCTGCATGATAATACCCGCCCACACACGGCCAGTGCGATGAAGACGACATTGCAGCAGTTTCGGTGGGAAACGCTGGAACATCCGTCGTACAGTGGCGACCTTTCACTGTGTGACTTCCATTTGTTTGGGCCTCTAAAACAAAGCTATTCGCGGACACCGATTCGCAACGGACACGAAGTGTGTAACTGGGTCCAGGCCTGGATACGACAGCAGCTTCTTCCAGTATGGAATCGACCGGCTAGAGCCGCAATGGGATGAATCTACCAACACTTTTGGTGACTATTTTTGAGTGTGCGTACTGTGTATAACTACATTTTTGAGTTAATAAATTCTTTACCGTTACTTAACACTAGTGACCGGGTTTCATTGGAATGCCCCTTATACTAGCTTCTTACCTATGGCTTCGTCCGTGTATGTGTATGCCACGTGTATAGCACACATGTGTGTGTGTGTGAATCTCTGTTCTTTTTTACACCATATCACACCAGGGAGAAATTTTAAATTTATCTGTCCCTCTTCCGTTCCTGACACCCCATCCCACTTACACCTACCTTATAACACCCTCTCCCTCTTCCACCTCACCTCCCTTGTCTGCCTGCCTCCTCATACCCTCTTCTTTTTCCGTCTGCCACAATCCCTCTCCATTTTCCACTCCACCTTCCTCCTACAAATCTCCCTCATATCGTCTCCCTCTGTTAACTTCTTCCTCCTTCTCCCTCTGCCCATCCCTTCCACCTCCCTTTCGCCGTCAAACTCTTCCTCCCCCTCTCTCTTTCCACCTCCTCCTCCTCTCTTTACATCTCCTCCTCCCATCAATCTTTCCTTCTCCCACCTCTCTGTCCAACTCCTGCCTCCTCTCTCTGTCAGTCACCTCCTCCCATCTCTCTCAGCCCATCTCCACTGCACCCTGTCACTCTCCACCTCCTCCTTCCCTCTTTCTTTCCATCTCCTCCTTCCCCCTCTTTCTCTTCATCTTATGAGTCACCACGTTTTCACTCTCCCCACCCCCAGCCCCAACCGCAGGTGATTCTTACTCTCGCAGGACTTCTTTTTCAGACAGTAGATAGTGTGTGTAAGAAGTATGGTTGAAATCGATACAATGGTTTAGGAGATTTGGAACCTAGAGGGATGTCCTTTTATAAAACCCAAACACACAGACATATACAGGGTGGTCCATTGATCGTGACCTGGCCAAATATCTCACGAAATAAGCGTCAAGCGAAAAAACTACAAAGACGAAACTTGTCTAGCTTGAAGGGGGAAACCAGATGGCGCTGTGGTTGGCCTGCTAGATGGCGCTGCCATGGGTCAAACGGATATCAACTACGTTTTTTAAAATAGGAACCCCCATTTTTTATTACATATTCGTGTAGCACGTAAGAAATATGAATGTTTTGTTGGGGAAACCAGATGGCGCTGTGGTTGGCCTGCTAGATGGCGCTGCCATGGGTCAAACGGATATCAACTACGTTTTTTAAAATAGGAACCCCCATTTTTTATTACATATTCGTGTAGCACGTAAGAAATATGAATGTTTTGTTGGACCGTTTTTTTTCGCTTTGTGATAGATGCCGCTATAATAGTCACAAACATAGGACTCACAATTTTAGACGAACAGTTGGTAACATGTAAGTTTTTTAAATTAAAATACAGAACCTAGGTACGTTTGAACATTTTACTTCGGTTGTTCCAATGTGATACATGTACCTTTGTGAACTTATTATTTCTGAGAACGCATGCTGTTACAGCGTGATTATCTGTAAATACCACATTAATGCAATAAATGCTCAAAATGATGTCCGTCAACCTCAATGCATTTGGCAATACGTTTAACGACATTCCTCTCAACAGCGAGTAGTTCGCCTTCCATAATGTTCGCACACGTGTTGACAATGTGCTGACGCATGTTGTCAGGTGCTGTCAGTGGATCACGATTGCAAATATCCTTCAACTTTCCCCACAGAAACAAATCCGGGGACGTCAGATCCGGTGAACGTGCGGGCCATGGTATGGTACTTCGACGACCAATCCACCCGCTATTCAACACCGCTTCAACCGCACGCGAGCTATTTGCCGCTCATCCATCATGTTGGAAGTACATCGCCATTCTGTCATGCAGTGAAACATCTTGTAGTAACATCGGCAGAACATTATGTAGGAAATCAGCATACATTTCACCATTTAGATTGCCATCGATAAAACGAGGGCCAATTATCCTTCCTCCCATAATGCCGCGCCACACATTAACCCGCCAAGGTCGCTGATGTTCCACTTGTCGCAGCCATCGTGGATTTTCCGTAGCCCAACAGTGCATATCATGCCGGTTGACGTTACCACTGTTGGTGAATGACGCTTCGTCGCTAAACAGAACACGTGCAAAAAATCTGTCATCGTCCCGTAATTTCTCTTGTGCCCAATGGCTGAAATGTACACGACGTTCAAAGTCGTCGCCATGCAATTCCTGGTGCATAGAAATATGGTACGGGTGCAATCGATGTTGATGTAGCATTCTCAACACCGACGTTTTCGAGATTCCCGATTCTCGCGCAATTTGTCTGCTACTGATGTGCGGATTAGCCGCGACAGCAGATAAAACACCTACTTGGGCATCGTCATTTGCTGCAGGTCGTGGTTGACGTTTCACATGTGGCTGAACACTTCCTGTTTCCTTAAATAACGTAACTATCCGGCGAACGGTCCGGACACTTGGTTGATGTCGTCCACGATACCGAGCAGCATACATAGCACACGGCCATTGGACTTTTGATCACAATAGCCATACATTAAAACGATATCGACCTTTTCCGCAATTAGTAAACGGTCCATTTTAACACGAGTAATGTATCACGAAGCAAATACCGACCGCACTGGCGGAATGTTACGTGATACCACGTACTTATACGTTTGTGACTATTACAGCGCCATCAATCACAAAACGAAAAAAGTGGTCCAACTAAAACATTCATATTTCTTTACGTACTACACGAATATGTAATAAAAAATGGGAGTTCCTATTTTAAAAAACGCAGTTGATATGCGTTTGACCTATGGCAGCGCCATCTAGCGGGCCAACCATAGCGCCATCTGCTTTCCCCCTTCAAGCTAGATGAGTTTCGTTCTTTGTAGTTTTTTTGTTTCGTGAGATATTTGGCCTGGTCACTATCAATGGACCACCTTGTATAGTGTCTCTGCTGAGAGTCGTCAGGCGCAGTTTCTCTGGTGTTTCGGTAGATATCTGCAATTTCGTTTTTCGCACTGAGTAGCCGGAGTCAGCGCAAACAGTTACTGATCGTCACTTCTTTCATGCGATACCCAATGTCAACAGAAAGCATCGGTTTGTTGCCCATCACAAACAAAATGATTTTTAAATCGGAATGTTACGTACGCCTTCCGAAGAGCGCTCCCAAAGTAGTCCAGTTCGATATTCATTTTATCGATATGTGCTAACAGGGACATTAAAACAAGAAGAATAAATAGCAGTCGAGCAGCGACTAAGTAGCGCTGCTGTGTAATGGTAGCAGTCAGCGTGGTCCCAAGCAGTGCTATCACTGCTGGAATACTGGCTATTCTTCGAGTTGAATTGTCCCTATTGATACTTACCGATAAAACTAGTATCGGATTAGTCTAATCTGCGGAGATTTCTATCGAATGGGCACGGAAAATTCCGCTTTAAAAATTACTTTGTAACGGGAAACAAACCGGCGGTTTACGTCGACACTGGGCATACAGTCCAAAACCGAGATTGCAGATGTCTGCTGAAAGACCAGAAAAAATGCTCCTGAGGACGCTTTGGAGAGAGGCCCTATGTATAGCGACACATTTTAATCTGTCCTACCGTATTTCTACTATACATGGTGACACACGGGAGACGGACGGTTTTGAACTGCGTAGTACTAAGGGCGCGGTGGTGGGAGGTGGTCGTGGTGGGGATAGTTCTGATCCACACAAGACGCCATTTCATTTACTCAGTCACTATGGAGCAGTGGGACTTGCAACGTCGAGTGTTTGTGTATGACAGTTTCGTGAAAAGTGGTGAGTCTATTATTGCTACGCAGCGATTGTATCGTGAGCGGTTTAATGTCGGTCGACATAGAGCTGTTCCGAGCTGTAACACAATCCTCAGATGGGTGGAAAACTTCAGATCAACTGGAAACATCCTGGATAAGTGGCAACCTGGCCCGAGACGCAGAGTAACGACACCAGAAAATGTTGAAAGGGTAAGGCAAGAGGCAGTCTGAAGCCCAGGACGGCCAGCTAGACGTCATGCTAATGAGTTACGAATCAATCGTGAATCGGTTAGACGAATTTTGCATAAAGAATTGAAATTCCATCCCCACAGAAAGCTCATTGTCCAACAACTTAAGGAAACTGATTTTGCTGTACGAGAAGACTTCGCTTACAAAATGCAAGTGATTTTGGGATCGAATGAAAATGAAATTTTATTGATGAGCGATGAAGCTCATTTTCATTTAAACGGGACCGTGAATAAGCAAAATCTACGTTACTGGGCTCCAGAGCATTCACACCTTATCCACCAGCGTCCTCTACACTCAGAAAAAGTAACAGTCTGGTGTGCTCTTGGCTCTGTTGGCATTGTTGAACCTTATTTATATTTTTAAGAGAACGGGGCCACAGTTACTGATAATTCGGTTCGTTACATTCGTATGCTTGAAACATTTTTGAAACCAGAACTAAGAAGACGACGAATCCCTTTAAAACGCGTTTGTTTCCAGCAGGATGGGGCAACATCACACACCGTAAACACTTCAATGACAGTTCTTAGACGCGTGTTTCCTGGCCGGATTATCTTACTTTTTGGCAATGTTCCTTGGCCTCCCAGGTCTACCGACTTGTCAGTATGTGACTTTTTTCTGTGGGGGTACCTTAAGAACGGTGTCTATAACCGCAAACCACGAAATTTGGACGAGTTGAAGATTGCAATCATTCAAGAAATTGCTGCCGTCCCTGCAGAGATTTTAGTCCTTGTCCTGGAGGATTTTGAGAAGAGACTTGATTCGTGCATTCGAAGTGATGGACATCACCTTGACGACATTATTTTTCACCAATAACTTTATTAACTAAAATGGCAAATAATGAGCTTTGATTTTGTGTAAATAAACATGCATTAATTTTAAAGTTGGCTGAGTATTATTTTATTAAAAACCGTTCGTCTCCCGTGTGTCACCCCGTATTTCCTGGAGCTTTTGGGTTTCTTATTTTGTTCAGTAATTGCTCCTGTTTCCTCAGCTCTATCAAATCTACTCAACTTTGGTGTGGTAAAACATTATACTTTGTTTAAACGCGGAGACGTCACACTGGACAGTCTCGCTGACAGCAGCAGTCTGTTTTCAGGAGGTGCTGGAGACGCGGCAGTCGGAGTTCATGTGGCTGCTGCTCCTCAGGGAGAACGACACGGAGGCCGTGCTGCGGGACGTCCACATTCAGTTCGACAGCCTCTTCCTCGTCGCGGTGCCGACGCCAGAAAGCGCCATACGTATCCTAGAGGCGTACAGAGTAGCCAAAGGGTACCCTCTGGTGACGCAGGGCTTTTGTACTTGGAATCCAACGTCTCAGCTCTCCTGTCGAACAGAGAGCATCAGAGTGCGACGGAATGACCTCATGGGCTACACGATTAAAACAGGAGCAGTTCCGGTAAGTGTATTCCCTGTGACAATATGAAGGAAAAATATTCAGTTGTTACGTGGTATTGTTCTCACCTCTCGTTGTGTATGCATATTATATCATAGTCTTTTATATTGTGTGCGTCCGGAGTTGTAGAAAGGCTTGATATTAAGAATAATTCCGCTGACAGCTGGTACAATTGTTGTTTCATTGATACACAGTCGGTTTCGCGTCTTAAAGCTGCTTCATCATGTGCAACTTACATGAGAGAGTGTAATAAGCAGTGATTCAACTTTGCGGACATTAAAATTAACAAGGATAATATCTAAAATAAACTCAATCTTAAAAGGTCATATGTGTACCCATCGTTCCTAGTCAAGATATATCATCCAGTGAATATTATCTGCCGGCCGCGGTGGCCGTGCGGTTCTAGGCGCTGCAGTCTGGAACCGCGGGACTGCTACGTTCGCAGGTTCGAATCCTGCCTCGGGCATGATGTGTGTGATGTTCTTAGGTTAGTTAGGTTTAAGTAGTTCTAAGTTCTAGGGGACTGATGACCTAAGATGTTAGGTCCTATAGTGCTCAGAGCCATTTGAACCATTTTTGAATATTATCTACATTACATTACAAACGAAAGTTTACAAAGACGTGATTCATTAATTTCGTAAAAATTTGCTTGTGAGCGGATCATATAGTTATAGAGCCTTATTTTAACATTTGCCTGCATCTAAAAGAAGAAAAAATATTTTGCAGTCGGGGACGCTAAAAAGCCGGATTGGCAATAAAAAATAGTCACTGTTAACGTGATTACTCGGGGCACAATGGAAGTTACTGTATGGAATGGTATGACGTGGCACTTACTTACCGGTCTGACGGCAGGGCAACCTCACGTTGGGAAGAGTAGAAGGACCCACACAGGCGTCTAAGACCAACTAACAGGCTAGAGGAACGGTAACTATCTTTTGGACGGTGTGACGTCATGTACTCATGACTAGGAGCGCCAGAATGCTATGGTGCTTTAATTCTAACTAATTATTCAACATGAACCGCGCGATTTCTTTTTTACATCTAAAAATTTCTCTGATGCTGGATTCTGCGCCCGGTTCCTTGCAAGTGGAAGGACTGGAAAAACGTCAGATTGAACGTCACCCACAGAGCTGACAATAACTAAATTGTTTAAGCCAGTTCATTTTAAAGGAAGCGTTTGGTTTACGGCAAACTAGTTTACGAGGGTTAACAACGTTAAATACACTACTGGCCATTAAAACTGCCACACCAAGGTGAAATGCAGATGATAAACGGGTATTCATTGGACAATTATATTATACTAGAACTGACATGTGATTACATTTTCACGCAATTTGGGTCCATAGATCCTGAGAAATCTGTACCCAGAACAACCACCTCTGGCCGTAATAACGGCCTTGATACACCTGGGCATTGAGTCAAACAGAGCTTGGATGGCATGTACAAGTACAGCTGCTCATGCAGCTTCAGCACGATATCACAGTTCATCAAGAGTAGTGACTGGCGTATTGTGACGAGCCAGTTGCTCGGCCACCATTGACCAAACGTTTTCAGTTGGTGAGAGAACTGGAGAATGTGCTGGCCAAGGCAACATTCGAACTTTTTCTGTATCCAGAAAGGCCCGTACAGGAGCTGCAACATGCGGTTGTTCATTATCCTGCTGAAATGTAGGGTTTTGCAGGGATCGAATGAGGGGTAGAGCCATGGGTCGTAACACATCTGAAATGTAACGTCCACTGTTCAAAATGCCGTCAATGCGAACAAGAGGTGACCGAGACGTGTAACCAATGGCACCCCATAGCATCACGCCAGGTGATACACCAGTATGGCGATGACGAATACACGCTTCCAATGTGCGTTCACCGCGATGTCGCCAAACACGGATGCGACCATCACGATGCTGTAAACAGAACCTGGATTGATCCGAAGAAATGACGTTTTGCCATTCGTGCACCCAGGTTCGTCGTTGAGTACACCATCGCAGGCGCTCCTGTCTGTGATGCAGCGTCAAGGGTAACCGCAGCCGCGGTCTCCGAGCTGATAGTCCATGCTGCTGCAAACGTAGCCGCACTGTTCGTGCAGATGGTTGTTGTCTTGGAAACGACTCAGGGATCGAGACGTAGCTGCACGATCCGTTACAGCCATGCGGATAAGATGCCTGTCATCTCGACTGCTAGTGATACGAGGCCGTTGGGATCCAGCACGGCGTTCCGTATTATCCTCCTGAATCCACCGATTCCATGTTCTGCTAACTGTCATTGGATCTCGACCAATGCGAACAGCGAAGTCGCGATACGATAAACCGCAATCGCAATAGGTTACAATCCGACCTTTATCAAAGTCGGAAACGTGATGGTACGCATTTATCCTCCTTACACGAGCCAACACAACAACGTTTCACCAGACAACGCCGGTCAACTGCTGTTTCTGTATGAGAAATCGGTTGGAAACTTTCCTCGTGTCAGCAACCACAGCATCTTCTGCCTGTCGGTTAAATTTCTCTTCTGTAGTTCGTAATCTTCTTGGTGTAGCAATTTTAATGGCCAGTAGTGTAATATCAAGACATGAGCTTCAATAAGTTGACTAGAGAGTCCAGAAAACACTTATTAAGACCGAAAATTAATGACATGAGGATAAGTTTTACAAAGCCTTTTTGAAATAGAACATAAAATAATTGATCCAGCGCGCCCGCCGCCGCTCGACCGAATCGGGATAGTTAACTGATCCAACGACTCAGAATCCTGCCTCTGGCTTGTTTAGAAAACACGAAGCAGACACATGTGACTGTGCAGGTACACAATACAGAGTCCACCACAAAAATGTATACACACTTTAAAGAACAAAAGTATTACTTATGTGTTTATGTTACATTTAATAATTGATCACGCATGTTGTTCAACCTTCAGTTTAACACATGGTTACTTTAAATGTACAAAATGTTAACCGTTGGCTGCTATACACATAACAGACCTATGAGCGGTCGCCGCAACTACGTCAGTCAATGTTACGAGTACAGTGGAAATCGCTGCACATGTCGCTGTAATCTCCTGGCGATGTTCCTCCGCCGTGCTTGGCTTACGTCGATCGACGTTAACTTTCATAGTTCCCCACAAGTAAACGTCCGTAGATGTTTGAACCGGCGACCGTGGAGGGAACTCAATGGGACCTCTTCGTCCAATCCAATGACCCGGAAAATTGCCATCCGGGAAAGCTCGTACGGCTAGGTGGTAGTGTGGTGGAACCCAATCCTGGTGGTAGAAGACCTCTTCATCAGCTCCATAAAGCGCACGTATACCTGGCAAAATTTATGTGCGTAACATTTCAGACTACACTTCTCCAGTGATAGTAGCATCAAAGAAAAAGGGTCCTACTAAGCCCCTGGATGATAGTTCACATCACATGTGTACCCCTGGTAGATTGACCGCTTTATACAATAAACATGCAGATTTTCCGATGCCCAGTACACACTGTTATGCCGATTCACGGTTCCAGTAAGTTTAAATTGTGCCTCATCATCCACACTACCTTCGTCGTAAATTGTTCGTCATCAGTTGTCATTTGATGATACCATTCGCAAAACTACATTCGGTGATCACGATCGTCATCATTAATCGCGTGCAGTAATCGTGGAATGTAAACGTCCTGCTTTGCAGCTTTCAGAATTCTTCGTATACTTGTACTGCTAACCCCCACTTCACGTTCACATTGCGTAGCAGACTTCTGTGGAGAATTAACAAACGTTTCAAACACGAGAGCAGGACTTGTAGCTGTACGCTATCTTCTTGATCTTCTTTTGTGAATATCACAAATCGTTCTATGCAATTCAAACATATTAATGATGCATTTAATTGTTGGGTGGGTTGGCGGTTCTACCTCCACTGACGTTGCACTTCAACAGCATTATCAAACTTGTAAAACCACCTCACTATACCTTTTCGTTGCTCGAATGTCAAGCGAGCTCCAGCCATCTTGTTTCCTCAGTACCGAGATGAAAGCGCTAACATCTGTTGAGTCAAAGACCATACTACAACACACTCGTAGCTCAAATCGAACGACAATATCGATATCTCGATAGAGCCTGACAAAGAGCGTACACTTTTCTCTGGCGGCCTATGTATAATTAACAGTTGTATGAGCACAGGAGGCTTCGTCAGGCACCACCAAAATGTCCAAGGCAATTATACTGGGAGACTGACATGATAATTCCAAAATTTTCATACCAATAAATCTATCATGGCAAGACACTACTCATAGGCTGTACAATCGGTGTGCCGGCCGCGGTGGTCTCGCGGTTATAGGCGCGCAGTCCGGAACCGCGCGATGCTACGGTCGCAGGTTCGAATCCTGCCTCGGGCATGGATGTGTGTGATGTCCTTAGGTTAGTTAGGTTTAAGTAGTTCTAAGTTCTAGGGGACTGATGACCGCAGCTGTTAAGTCCCATAGTGCTTAGAGCCATTTGAACCATTTGAACAATCGGTGTACACCACAAATAATAATAACAATGATAAACGACAGCATTCTGATTAATTTCTAATAGGTAAACGTCTGAAATCGAGGCAACAATTTTAGTCGGTTGGTGGAACTCACCCACTTGGTCCCTGTAGGCAGGAATAAGTTCAAACGCCAACTGTTAACGAAATTCAAAAAAAGCGCCCTTGGTGCAGAACTGAAACGAATCACATGTCGGTAGGCGGGATGGACTCAACTCGCATGCGTAAATACAAAGGTTGGCAAGAGAACTTTCTCTAGGCTGTGCCAGAAAGCATTTATTAGCACGTGACAGTAGTTAATGGTTCATCAAATTTACTGTAGAAGGCAGCGAGACTTAATCTTCAAGACACATGTCATTCCTGCCTGGTAATGACAACGAGAATTCAGTAGTAGTACATAAATCGTAAGTAAACAGGAAAGGAATAAAAATTTAATAATTTTCTACACAAAATTTGTTAGAATTCGAGGCAAATGCGACACCAGTGTGGCCAACCGTAAGGCAGTTATAAGCGTCGTGCATGATAACGCAGGCGTTACACTTAAATTTGGAGAGAGTACAGGGCCGACAAACTGCGAAATTCTGTTCAGGAAGCTGAGCTGCAGCACGAGCCGCGCGGCAGCACACTTCGTTAAGTCAAGTCGCAGAGTAATGACGCAAACAAAGGCTCCCAGTGTAACAGGAGAGACGCTAGAAGCGCCACACACTGAGACGAGGTCACTGTTCTGAAATGACCCTTGCTTGGTTAAGTTAGCCCCGAGAAATACGAGTTTTTCAAACGTGTTCACTGGCAAGATCTTCTGAGGTGTCAGGTGAAGTATAAGTCCTGGTGTTGTCTGAAGCTCTCCTCAGAGTGTGCCCCCATCCATCTGCCAACTTGTCTTACCCTCGTCCTCCTCGGCAAATTGCTCCATGCTTTTAGAAGAGAAATCGGCAACAACCATGGGATCCACAAGAAGGGGCACACACGCCGCACTGCCACCTCCCTTCAGTAGTGGGACTACCTGTGTATCAGGCCAATCTGTATTGTTGCCAAATTCATTAAAGATGGCGGCGATGACATCATCCTAGATGATGGCGTGTAGACTTGGCAACAGCGCATGACGTCATCCAAGATGGCGGATTTTTGCGGGGAAAATAGGCCAACTGGGCTACGTCCACTAAACTAACCCTCCAGAAAAATGGCGAGAAATTTGAATTTTCGTGGGAAAATAAGTTAAGTGGGCTATGCACACTAACCTAACCCTCCAGAAAAAATTGGTGTCAAATTCAAATTCCAACACGATAATGGCTGCAAAAACGGTACTTGTCTTTATTATTATTCATTATCATTTATTATCATTCATTATCATTTATTATCATTTATTATTATTTAATATTATTGGCCTACCTCCACTAGAAAACTGCGCCAAATTCAAATTCCAACACGATAGTGTCTCGAAAACTGTACTTCTATTTATTATTATTGTCATTTATTATTTATTCAAGATGTACGATTTATGCAGGAAGAAAGCCATTTGCATTACATCCATAACAAAAATCTGTCACAAGTTCAAATTCCAACACCATAATCGATCACACGTACGAAATAGTCCACATCCTACGAACTTTGACTGTCACTTATCTCTTTTCACTGCTAACGTATCAAAATCGCATTAAATAATAAACTGCACTTGTACTAATGTAATTCACATCCTCTGATTTTGCAAGGAAAAAGGACTGAAGTCTTTATTTCAAGCAGTACAGTCATCACATGTTATCCAACAGACTTAGTACACACCCTCGAGATCGCAGCAACACCCAGTGCGCTCGCCACTAGGTTGTCGCCAGCAGAGGAGGCTCCCCCTGGCACCACCGGTCAGCGGTAGCTCGCGACTGGTCCAGTGGCCGCTCGGATTGCACTAGCTGCTGGGCGGTGCGAACACGTTTTCGCTGGTAATGTTGGAACCCGCCAATGCCGACGTCACACAAGCGTCCGTCCGTTTGGGATCACCACATGGCCGACATAGAAGGCACTGCCACACTTTTGGCGCCAAATTTGTTTTGCTGAACAGGTTGGTGCCTGTCCATGCCTACCGCAAGACGGACGGTCGGCCGCTCAGACAACTAAACATGTTTTGCTCGTTCGAACCTGCCGATTCTGACATCACAATGGTCGGTTAGCGATCCACCACGTGGTTTCCTGGCGAACAAAGAACACACTTGGTGCAAAGTTGTTTGCTGGAGAGTGGACTCTGCCTTGGCGTCACACAACCGCCGGTCCACCACGTGGCGTACTCGACAAAGAATGCTCTCGCTAAGTTAACTGACCCAAGATCGTCTGCTCTCTTGCGTGCACGCTATAACCGGACACGCGCCGCCGCCCCGCTTATGTCACACGCCCTCAATCGCCGCCTCCATACACGCGCCGCACATAGTCTTCTGTAAATATGCGAACAACCACATCCCACATCTAAGCTAACAATTGCCAATCTGACTGCTTACGTCACACACCCTCAATCGCCGCCTCCATACACACACTGGACATAGTCTTCTGTAAATATGGTAGCACCCACATCACACATCAAAGCTATGAATTGCCTAAATACTTAATTGCATTTCAATTTTAATCATATTAAATAATTCAATTTACAATTTCATATAAGTAGGAAAAGCGGTTCAATTATCTAATTTCAACTACTTTCAAGATCGAGACCGCCACCTTTTCCTAGGAACCAGTGCCGAGTTCGAATTCTGGCAGTAAAGAAAGGTCACTTGTGCTTCCACCACCAACCTAAGAAAATTGCTGCAAACGAAGCTCATCACCACTAACCTAAACCTCCAGGACGCAACCTCTTCCTATGAGTTTCTGGTAAAATGACCCAACCTGCACTAGGCGCATGGATGGAGGAACGAATGTACTTTATTTAGGGATGGAGTATATGTATCACAGAACACACACACTGACATGTCCCACACCATACCGACCTGCAAATCACTCCTACATAACTCAAGGAACTTAGCTAAAAAAGCACACAGATGAAACTATACAATTCGCTCCTGGTTGTTGTTGTTGTGGTCTTCAGTCCTGAGACTGGTTTGATGCAGCTCTCCATGCTACTCTATCCTGTGCAAGCTTCATCTCCCAGTACCTACTGCAACCTACATCTATCTGAATCTGCTTAATGTATTCATTTTTACCCTCCACGCTGCCCTCCAATACTAAATTGGTGATCCCTTGATGCCTCAGAATATGACCTACCAACCGATCCCTTCTTCTAGGCAAGTTATGCCACAAATTTCTCTTCTCTCAAATTCTATTCAATACCTCCTCATTAGTTATGTGACCTATCCATCTAATCTTCAGCATTCTTCTGTGGCACCACATTTCGAAAACTTCTATTTTCTTCTTGTCCAAACTACTTATTGTCGATGTTTCACTTCCATACATGGCTACACTCCGTACAATACTTTCAGAAACGACTTCCTGACACTTAAATCTATACTCGATGTTAACAAATTTCTCTTCTTCAGAAACGCTTTCCTTGCCATTGCCAGTCTACATTTTATATCCTCTCTACTTCGTCCATCATCAGTTATTTTTCTCCACAAATAGCAAAACTCCTTAACTACTTTAAGTGTCTCATTTCCTAATCTAATTCCCTCAGCATCACCCGAATTAATTCGACTACATTCCATTATCCTAGTTTTGCTTTTGTTGATGTTCATCTTATATCCTCCTTTGAAGACACTGTCCATTCCGTTCAACTGCCCTTCGAAGTCCTTTGCTGTCTCTGACAGAATTACAATGTCATCGGCGAACCTCAAAGTTTTTATTTCTTCTAATGGATTTTAATACCTACTCGGAATTTTTCTTTTGTTTCCTTTACTGCTTTCTCAATATACAGATTGAGTAACATTGGGGAGAGGCTGCAGCCCTGTCTCACTTCCTTCCCAACCACTGCTTCCCTTTCATATCCGCCGGTCGCGGTGGTCTAGCGGTTCTAGGCGCTCAGTCCGGAACCGCGCGACTGCTGCGGGCGCAGGTTCGAATCCTGCCTCAGGCATGGATGTGTGTGATGTCCGTGGGTTAGTTAGGTTTAAGTAGTTCTAAGTTCTAGGGGACTGATGACCACAGATGTTAAGTCCCATAGTGCTCAGAGCTATTTGAACCATTTGAACCTTTCATATCCCTTGACTCTTATAACTGCCATCTGGTTTCTGTACAGCCTATCGCTCCTGCCACCTTCAGAATTTGAAAGAGGGTATTCCAGTCAACATTATCAAAAGCTTTCTCTAAGTCTACAAATGCTAGAAACGTAGGTTTGCCTTTCCTTAATCTGTTTTCTATTTGTTTTAATCTATTTTCTAAGGTAAGTTGTAGGGTCAGTATTGCCTCACATGTTCCAACATTTCTACGGAATCCAAACTGATCTTCCCCAAGGTTGGCTTCTACCAGTTTTTCCATTCGTCTGTAAAGAATTTGCGTTAGTATTTTGGAGCCGTGACTTATTAAACTGATAGTTCGGTAATTTTCACATCTGTCAACATCTGCTTACTTTGGGATTGGAATTATTATACTCTTCTTGAAGTCTGAGGGTATTTCGCCTGTCTCATAAATCTTGCTCACCAGATGGTAGAGTTTTGTCAGGACTGGCTCTCCCAAGGCTGTCAGTAATTCTAATAGAATGTTGTCTACTCCCGGAGCCTTGTTTCGACTTAGGTCTTTCAGTGCTCCGTCAAACTCTTCACGCAGTATCATATCTCCCATTTCATATTCATCAACATCCTCTTCCATTTCCATAATATTGTCCTCAAGTACATCGCCCTTGTATAGACCCTCTATATGATAAGATGTAATGATAATAAATGATAATGAATAATAATAAAGACAAGTACCGTTTTTGCAGCCATTATCATGTTGGAATTTGAATTTGGCGCAAATTTTTGTGGAGGGTTAGGTTAGTGGACATAGCACAATTGACCTATTTTCCCGCCAAAATTAAAATTTCCCCCCATTTTTCTGGAGGGTTAGGTTAGTGGACATAGCCCAGTTGGCCTATTTTCCCCACCAAAATCCGCCATCTTGGATGACGTCATACGCTGTTGCCAAGTCTACACGCCGTCATCTTGGATGACGTCATCGCCGCAATCTTGAATAAATTTGGTAACAATGCACAGTGGCCTGATACTCAGGTAGTCCCACTACTCCCTTCACCACTGCTAACGTGGGCCATCCTATATCAAATGCCAGCCTTGTGGCTTCGCAAGCTGTGCATCCCACACTTCAGAGATAAGCCATACTGGGGCATGGCGACACCTATTGATTCACGCAACTTCTCGATTTCTGCTTCTTCTAATATTTGGCTCATTTTTTTCTTTTTTATTAAGTATTTTTAAATTTTTTGAAGATCTTGTTATGCTGTGGCCCAATTTGCGTCAGTGCGTTGTTATTATAGATTGGGGATTATTTAAGTGAAGGTATTCTTGAAATCTTTTTCGAGGTGATCTACCTGTTTGGTTCAAATGGCTCTGAGCACTATGGGACTTAACATCTGTGGTCATCAGTCCCCTAGAACTTAGAACTACTTAAACCTAACTAACCTAAGGACATCACACACATCCATGCCCGAGGCAGGATTCGAACCTGCGACCGTAGCAGTCGCGCGGTTCCGGACTGAGCACCTTAACCGTGAGACCACCGCGGCCGACCTACCTGTTTGAGCTATATATTTTTTAAGGCAATCATTGCATGTAATGCTTTATACATCCACTTCCCTATACACATTTACCACGCAAAGAAATTAAAGACATTGGCTGCTAGCGGGCATTGATTGGAATCAATGGAGAAAGTTGAGAATTTGTGCCACACTGAGATTATAAACCGGTCTGTTACTTACTAGGCAGATACTCTAAACACTAAGACATCCCCACACAGAAGTCAATCCCACTGCACGGACTGCCCTAGGATGCCTCCTGTCAGACCCAAATTCTCTACTTGTCCTCACACTACTAACGTCCGAAAGAACAAATACCATTTTAATCCGGCAGCAATTATGAATTAAGACACAAAGGAATCACAGACGTTAGTGCAACTGGTAATTGACTCATAATGGCTGCTTAATCAAAATGGTATCTGTTCTTTGGGACATGTCCGAGAACAGATACCGCATATTTGTATAATTAAGGCGAAGTCGGCCAATGATCTCTTCAGTGCAGATGTACACCACGAACGGACTCTAACGGGAATCGGCGAAATGCCGCGCGTAACGAGGATGATGGGAAAGGGACACTCCATTAGCAGTGTGTGGTCGCGCGAGGAGTGGCCGCGCAGTTTGAGTCGCAATGTCACGGATTGCTCGGCCCTTCCCGTTGGAGGTTCAAGTCCTCAAGCGTGTGTGTGTGTGTGTGTGTGTGTGTGTGTGTGTGCTGTTCTCAGCATAAGTTAGTTTAAGTAGTGTGTAAGTCTAGAGACCGATAACCTCAGCAGTTTGCTCCCTTAGGAATTCACAAACACGCAATTAGTGTGTGGATAAGTTGAGAACTTGCGTCTGAGCAGGGGCGTGCTAAAGTCGTCTCTGCAGTTGCAATCAGCACTGAGGCTGGATAGCTCCGTGGTCACAGCATATGCCTAGTAAACAGGGGAACCGGGTCCGAATCCAGGCTTCTGGAAAAGCCACGGGCGTCATGCTGTCAAGGGCTCTCGTCGAAGCCTGCGGTAGGGCGTCGATAGAGTCGAATCGCTTCCCCTTTAGGCCTGTCTTGATTCGAGGGAAGAGGAAAAAGTCGCTTGGAGTCAAATCAGGGCTGTAGGGTGGCTGCGGCAGTGTTGTCACGTTGAACTTGACCAAAACTTCGGCGGCGGCGCGCGACGTGTCAACGGGCGCGTTGTCGTGGTGAAGAATCCAATCGCCCTTGATCGCCGGGCGGACGCGGCGAACTCGATCCCTCAAGTGGCAGAGCACTCTCCACATTTTGATCCGTTCGGCTTGATGATGGCATCCCAGAGCAGTCGTCGCCTTCAACATTTCCGCAGCCATCTTTGAAACATTTGTGCCACATGAAAACCATTGCACGCAACATGGCTTCTTCCTTAAAGGCCCTTTGAATCATACTGAGAGTCGCACGCAAAACTTAATAGCATAACGCTGCTCCAAGTGCTGCTCCATTTTCGCCTCTTCCACTTTTCGACCAAGGTCAATGACACCCACTCTTGCTGCAAGCGATGCGCACTCTCCAGGGTTCCAGAGGCAACTGCCGCAGCGTCAGTTCGTTCCCTGAGACCCCCCACTACTTCCCCTATCCAGCGGAACCGGTCCGCGCGTGCTTCCCTACTCAGAAATGAATCAGTTTTGAAGCTTCTGAATCACACCTCGTATATAGAGTTATATACCACAGCTTTTTCCTTATGCTTGAGTTTGATACCTCGATCTGAAGAAGTAAAATACACTGGAATGATGCTTTTTCGGATACTGCATTCAAATATAGTGTGTCACTAAAAGTAGTGTTCCTTGGCCTGGTCGGCTGGTTTAAGCGTTATAAGATCTGTCTCTGATTCTATATGGGAAAGAACATTGTTTTAATATACTTCTATTAACTGCGTTAACAAGTTCTAGATCATAACCGTTTTGATACGCCATATACTGTATGACACATTCAGCCATTTGAGCTTAGCTAATAAGGGCACTTCATATACAGCAATGGAAATAAGTATTCATGCACTAGAGCGTGGAAAAGTAAACTGCCTTTTTTGTCCATACGAAACCAAAAACACTAACTGGATATGCACTATACACATTGGCCAGTCGCCAATGCAGCTATGCTGGTATATAGAACGAGAATGAAAAAGCCTTTACAAAACAAAATACAAAAACGTCTCCCAAGTTCTCTACTGCGCTGGGAATTAAGTATTCATACACCAACAGAAAATGACACTTCTAACAAAGCCAGAGCATGTTTAATACTTCGTATGCATACCCTCCCGATGTATTACTTCTCGCAATCTCCGTGGCATGGAATGGACCAATTTTCTTGTAGTTTCCGACGTGATACCTTCCCATTCTCGAAGGAGAGCCTCTTTGAAAGAGGCCTTACTATGGATGTCGTGTTTTCTCACTCGTGTCTCCAGCTCACTCCACAAGCGTTCGATAGGATTCAGGCCCGGCCTCTGAGCTGGTCTTTTAAGAGTGTGTGGAGTGTTGTAAACAGCCGGTCAATTTACGCCGTATGTTTGGGACCATTGTCCCGTGCGAAGTAGTAATTTCTAGGAAGACCCAAGACGTCAACACTCTGTTTGAGAATGTTCATATACACAAATCTGTCCATGGTACCTTCCACAAACACTAATTTTCCGACAACGGAGGCTGACATACAGCCCCATACCATCACTCCACCACCTCCGTACTTCACCGTGGGTTGAATGTTATTTCGGTCGAGGTCTGTATTCGGTCTTCTCCAGACCAAGATCCTACTATCATTGTGCACGATATTACATTTGCTTTCATCACTAAACAATACAGTATCCCAGAAGACTGCTGTCTTGGATACATGCTGTTTCGCGAATGCCATCCGCCACTTCCTGTTCTTTTTGCTGATGTAGGGCTTTCGTCTCGGGACCCTGGCTCTGTAGCCCGAACGATTGAGAATGGTACGAACTGCCCTTGAAGTGATGTCCTTTCGGAAGTGGTCATGTACATATGCGGATAGGGCCGACGCTGTCGTTTTCGGGTTTTTCTTGATGATTCTTAGTAGCATTCCGGTCTCTCTTGTTGTAAGCTTCTATGGACGACTGCGTCGTTCACTGTTTATTACTACATGTCTGTCTTACTTCCCTTGATGATAGATTGCACAGTCGCTCGGCTTCGTCCTATGATGTTCGCAATTTCGGCATACGACTTGTGTTGAAGATATTGGGCGACAACGATGTTTCGTTCCTCAATGGTCGTTTCCTTCCCCTTGCGTCCCATTCTGCTGTTCCACGGTACCCACGTCCGACGTGCTGTTGCTTCACGGCCGCCACACGACTACGCAAGTGTGGCATGCACTCCGGGGCTGCGTCAGCCGTTTGTTTGGTTGAAAGTAGTCCGCTGTATGAACACATTTTGACCTGTCGTAGACCGTGCGGAGTGTAACATATTTTATTTTCCCAAAATAGATTCATGGCATACGGGAAGCTTCATTACCAAGAACATGGTTATCTGACGCAATATCATCGTACTTGTTCGTATCGGCGCTGTGGATGATTTACTATCCCGAAATACCATCGTAGTTTGTCACCACCTACTGTACAAATACTTATTTCCATGACTGTATACGGTTTAACGTGCCTCCGAATGCCACGGATTTATATTTCATTGGGTGACATGACTGCCTGTTTATAACAAGATCTGTATTCGCTATCTTCCGGTAAATATCGAAGCGAATGTCTAAAGAGGAGGACGAAATTATGGCTTCATTAAAAATTACTTTACTTTTATTTCAAATTCGGGAATGACCTTTACTTACAATAAGAAGGTTTATCGGTGGACAGTTAACTGGCAGTGCGCAGAGAATAATGGTTCAAATGGCTCTAAGCAGTATGGGACTTTACATCTGAGGCCATCAGTCCCCTAGACTTAGAACTACATAAACCTATCTAACCTAAGGACATCACACACATCCATGCCCGAGGCAGCTGCGTGGTTCCGGACTGAACCGCCTTGAACCGGTCGGTCACAACGGCCGGCCGCAGAGAATAATACTTTACCTTTTTCGGACTTCCAATTGACCGTAAAAAATGCAAATATTAGCTTCGGTATTTACCAAAAGTCAACCACGACAGTTCTTGTTATCCATAGGCGGTCATATCACCGAATGAAATATAAATACTCTGTATTCCGAGCCATGTTAAACCGTGTGTATGAAGTGCCCCTTACCAATGAAGCTCAAAATGATGAATATGAGCTTATACAGTGAATAGCGTGTCAACACGGTTTCGATCTAGAATTTGTTAACGCAATTAATGGAAGTATATGAAGAAAGAAAAACGTTCTTTCCCGTTGCAGTTTAGAGAAGGATCTTGTAATGCTGTATTTTTAGTAGAATATCATTTTGGCTGCAGTATTCGAAAAAAATAGGCAGATGTATGAGACCTAAAAACATAATTCCAGGGTATTTTATTTCTTCGGATCCAGGTAGTAAACTCAGGTATAAGGAAAAAGTTGAAGTAAATAAATGTAACGAAGCGGGTTTAGACTGCATTACATGCAATTATTGCCATAAGAAATATATAGGGCAAACCGGTAAGTCATTTCGAAAAAGATTTCAAGAACACCTTAATTTAAGTAATCCACGATCTATATCAACAATGCAATTACGCTAAGCGGGCCACATAATCATGAGCCTTTCAGGGCATTTAAAAATACTTCATAAAAAAGAAAAAATTTCATATTTTCAATATATTAGAGCAGTAGAAATTTTTAGATATAAAAAAAGAAAACACACAGTTCACTTTGGAAAATCAATTAGAATTAAAGCATCGTAGCGTTCTGGTTAATTTTGATTGTTTATACGATTAAGCATTGGTACGTACTAAAATTCAGTGTTATTTTGGTTTGTAAAAGGGAGCGACCCAGCGATCCTGGTCATAAGTACACGACGTCACACACTCCACTAGATAGTTGCCGTTCCGCCACCCTGTTAGTACACGTTAGTCCCTTGTGCTGGCTGTGTCTGCTGGGTTGCCCTGCCATCACACCGGTAAGAAAGTGCCACCTTGTATATTCCACACAGTAATTTTAATTGTGCCTGCACAGCTGTTTAGCCGGCCGGTGCGGCCGAGCGGTTATACCCGCTTCAGTCTGGAACCGCGCGACTACTACGGCCGCAGGTTCAAATCCTGCCTCGGACATGGATGTATGTGATGTCCTTAGGTTAGTTAGGTTTAAGTAGTTCTTAGTTCTAGGGGACTGATGACCTCAGATGTTAAGTCCCATAGTGCTCAGAGCCGTTTGAGCCATTTTTGAGAAGCTGTTTATGATTTATTTTGTTTCATGGCTGAAGTATATTGCTGAATGACGATCAGATTTCTTTGTTTGGTAGAAATCGTTGCATATCCGCAGGTAAAGAGCCCGCACTTTTAAACCAAATGTATATGTCGCTAGGGATGACAATTACCTGGTTAAAGATTTGCAGATTAAGATTTACAGCACTGCTGAGAGTAACTAAAATACTGAAGCTTGCACATCCTGAAACGTGTGCACGTTCCTGTGCTTCATTTACCACTGTTCACGTTACACTGCTCAGCGCTACATACGACTCTTCCAGACAGACGCCGGGCTGGTGTTCATGAACGAGACACACTGCAAAGGATTCCTGTGCGACGTGTGGGAGATTCTGTCTCGCAGACTTAATTTCACGTGAGTACTGCATTCACAGTGACTGTGCACCTTTATCTGCAGTTATGTTTACGTTTCTGGTGTGCTATTAGAACGAAAACTTATTGGTTAATTAGCAATGTGTGGATATTAATGAAGTTAATGTAGTAGTACCAATATCTACTTCGTTAAATGATGTAAGAATTTCAAGTTGCTCTTGTTGTTGAAGTTACTATTCATCTATACAAAGTTGCAACCGAACTTAAGTCTTCAGTAAGATAATTTATTTGGTTCAACATAAAATCCAAATTTCGAATCTTCGTGTTTGCACAGTCATATTCACTTCATAGCAACTATCGTCTATGTCATAAAATACAAATGGTAGAGCACTTGCCCGCGAAAGGCAAAGGTCCCGAGTTCGAGTCTCGGTCGGGCACACAGTTTTAATCTGCCAGGAAGTTTCATATCAGCGCACACTCCGCTGCAGAGTGAAAATCTCATTCTGGAAACATCCCCCAGGCTGTGGCTAAGCCAAGTCTCCGCTATATCCTTTCTTGCAGGAGTGCTAGTTCTGCAAGTTTCGCAGGAGAGCTTCTGTAAAGTTTGGAAGGTAGGAGACGAGATACTGGCAGAAGTAAAGCTGTGAGTACCGGGCGTGAGTCGTGCTTCGGTAGCTCTGATGGTAGAGCACTTGCCCGCGAAAGGCAAAGGTCCCGAGTTCGAGTCTCGGTCGGGCACACAGTTTTAATCTGCCAGGAAGTTTCAAAATACAAGGTGTTTGAAAAAAAAACTCTCTTGTTTTAAGTATAAATTTATTGGGAAATTAATGAAAAATTACATCAATGAGTACATATCATGAAAGAGCATTCCTTCAAGTTTTGTTTAATGTTAGTAGACTCAACGTGGGATCCATTTGTTGCCCTGCACACATCAAAACGATATTCCACTTCTGCAGTTATGACGATTAACTGTTCCTCATCAGAAAAGTGAATCTTTCTTTTAAAAAATTGACAATCATCATTAATTCTGATTAGTAAGTCAGTAGCAAACTCGTACCTTTCGATGTTATCAGTAGGTTTTATTTCATGTAACAGTTGCAATTTGTAGACGCACAACTTAAGTCTTTTGTGCACAACAGCATACACGGTACATTTAGGCACTCCTTATTGTAGACTACCTCTGGCCAATGACTTCTTCGGGCTCCGAACACACGAAACACGGATCTGTTCAATACCTTCGGAAGTTCTCGGTTTACCTGGTGATTTTACTTTTCAAACACTACAGGTTTCCTTGAAAGACTTTAGGCAATGACAGATATGAAACTTCCTGGCAGATTAAAACTGTGTGCCCGGCCGAGACTCGAACTCGGGACCTTTCGCCTTTCGCGGGCAAGTGCTCTACCACTTGCCTGCGAAAGGCAAAAGGTCCCGAGTTCGAGTCTCGGTCGGGCACACAGTTTTAATCTGCTAGGAAGTTTCATATCAGCGCACACTCCGCTGCAGAGTGAAAATCTCATTCTCAGTGACAGATAGTTTTTGCTGTAGGTGGTTCTCCACCATACTGATGACATCTAAAATTCATTTGCACTGTTATAACTGACTCAATTTTCACAAGCCAAATAAAACACTGCACTTTCTGTTGCGGAGTACACATTGTTGCTGAGTTGCTCTGTACTGCACTGCACGCACGCCTGGACTGAACTATGGGAACAGAGGGAAAAAAACAGCACTGGTGCCGTCCCAAGGTCAAGTAGACCTGCCAACTGCAGGGGAGCCAAACTTGGAGAGTTGATGAATCAAAGACAACACACTAGAAGAGTGTATGTCACTTTTTACAGATTCTAGGACACATTAAAACTAGGGGGTTCTTTCTCAAGCCCCCTGTATCTCTTCACAAAGACTGACTACCAGTGTACCAAGTAGAAGTCGAGAACCTATAGCTCTGGACAGTTGTAGAAATGGTGGACGTCAGAGCACCTGACTTGTTGCCAATGAAGAGCGCGCATCTTTAGGCTTGCGTGCATTTAAGTAGCCAACATGACAAACGTAGCTAGTTTAAAATCGCAATACCTCGTCGGCGCCGGCCGGGGTGGCCGAGCGGTTCTAGGCGCTAAAGTCTGGAACCGCGCGACCACTACAGACGCAGGTTCGAATCATGCCTCGGGCATGGATGTGTGTGATGTCCTTAGGTTAGTTAGGTTTAAGTAGTTCTAAGTTCTAGGGGACTGATGACTTCAGAAGTTAAGTCCCATAGTGCTCAGAGCCATTTGAACCAATCCCGTCGGCAGTCTCTAATGTCAGATCATACATTTTCAGTCGCTTACTTTGAGAACACTCCAATTTATTGCTTCTTAACATTCGTCTATTTAGTCCTGAAATGCTCTGTAGAAAGTGTGTATTATGCTCAATCACTTACCGATTGATATAAAATGCTACTGTAGCTTGCTCGTTTCTTTTGGTTTTGGGAGGATCGAAATGAAAGAAATAAATGGGTTCTAGCCGTCACTGTCTTCCCTACTATATGATTACAAGGATCTACTGGTTCCAGGCCGCAATGCAGCTACTGCATTCATTTCGATTGCTGACTGAAATTAACTGCATGATGAAGAGTACAGGGGGAGGCTACAGACTAGTAACAGACAAGCAGATATCTTCTCGTAAAGACATTGAAACGAGAGCCAGCTTCGACACACACAGATGGTACCTAGCCAGTCCACAATTTCGGACTACACGGCGATCCGCAGGTTTGTTGTGGGCCAAGCCAAAAGTACATGGAGAGACATAAAATACGAATAAAGATGACGATAACTGTTCCAGTCCATAGAGAGTTTTGATGCAGCTTAAAAAAAGACAAACTACTGAATTCGCATTACAAATTGAGGTAAAGGGCCATGAGAAGAAACACGTTGGGAACACACCGACAGTACCAGCACGACAGCGACTACCCAGTTATCAGTGATAAAACAGTGAGGCTGATCTGTCGCGGTGCAAACCGAATATTCGCATCTTAAACACGGTGAGTTTACTATCAGCGTTCAGTAGCCAATCACTTGATAAAAACAGAGAGTAACTACGCGTTGTTGCTTCCGTGTCTGTGGAAACGAACACAAGAATCACAAAATGGCGGATACTACAGTGCCATTGCTGGTCATGAAGTAAAGCTTACCAAGTACTACCACGAACTGAGACTACTAAGCAATGCAATGAACTGCGTCTACCGAGCACTGCAACCAACTGAGACGAGAGGGTGACCCTCAGCAGTGTTGTAAACTCGGGTCTTCGCACACTGTAAAAGGTTTCTGCTGCCAACATTGGCGGAGACGGGAAAGACAACGGTCGCTTGGACAGTCAGCCGAGAGGCAGTTCGGCCAGCCCACTCACAGGCCGACGGCTATTTTGAGGAATTTATGAATTAGCTGATAATTCAACCCAGAAATTTCTCCGTCCTCACCATTTGATAGTCCTGTATTCAGGGAAGCTATCTGTGGTTCTAATTGCCTTGAGAAAATTACTTTTAATGCATAATCAAGCAAATTAAATTCATCATCTTTTGAATACAGTATTGTGCAGCCCTGTGCCTACTATCATTGAACTCGTAATCGTATCAGCAACCCGAATCCGTGATTGGAACTCGAGTTTTAACTTTATTTTACTCCCTCTCTACAAAGAGGGGCTGGGCAGGACTGCTGTAGAAACTTCGTCGTTTGTTCTAAACGTCTCTGGATTGCCTCTGTGTTACACTTCATTTTGAAAAGTTAACTTCTAGGAAAAGTTGAAATAGTATAAAGCCTGTTAAATATGTGTCGCCAAAGCACAAAACGAAGAAATTGTATTGTATTGTATGTTGACCGGGGACCTAGAAATGACGGAGAGGCTCCGTCCCCGCCGCAGCCACAGTGGTCCACAACCCCACGACGACTACCGCAGTCCACTTCACCCCAGCGCCGCCCCACACCGAACCCAGGGTTATTGTGCGGTTCGGCCCCCGGTGGACCCCCCCAGGGAACGTCTCACACCAAACGAGTGTAGCCCCTATGTTTGCTTGGTAGAGTAATGGCGGTGTACGCGTACGTGGAAAACTTGTTTGCTTAGCAATCGCCGACATAGTGTAACTGAGGCGGAATAAGGGGAACCAGCCCGCATTCGTCGAGGCAGATGGAAAACCGCCTAAAAACCATCCACCGACTGGCCGGCTCACCGGACCTCGACACAAATCCGCCGGGCGTATTCGTGCCGGGGACCAGGCGCTCCTTCCCGCCCGGAAAGCCGTGCGTTAGACCGCACGGCCAACCGGGCGGGCAAGTGAAGAAATAGAAGTAGAGGCCTTGATTCTACGAAAGAGAACTACACTCGAAGCAACTGTTGCAAGTCAGACGACACAAACGCTCTTTTCATTTCTTTCATTTGACAGTATGATGCATCGTCGTACACTTATTTTCTTATTTATGTAAGTTAAAAATGGTTCTTACTTATAATTTTAAGGAATAATATACTAATTACTCTTAGACAATCAGAGTGATGCATTTAACAAGAATATTTGTAATAATTATTAAAAATGGGGAACATTGCAGAGCATTATTTTAAGTTCAAAATATATTCCATAAGACTGGAAATTACATTAAACACCACCTTTCAAAAATCACTTCACTAAATCGCTGTCCATTTTGCCGTACATGTGCAATGCAGCCTCAGATGTTGACGACTTTCTGTCCAATCTGACTTGAACCGTGCATGGGATCTTGGTCTAGTCTCGCATATAACGCTCTACAGGTGTCCCTATAGAAAGCAGACAGAGACTGGAAGGTCCGGAGACCAAGTCGATATATCATTTTAGCATTCCATGAAATTTTGCGAGCCGCAAGCAGACGTTTCACGACTGCCATAGACTCTTACCAGTGTGATAAAACTGCCATGAAACGAAGTGTGCTGAGTGTTGGGTCCAAAATAAAAACGTCTCTAGGTTCAGGTGGGTCAAGTACCTCGTTCATCCTCATAAAAATAAGAGCCGAGTGAGTTTTTCCTACGCACAGTAGCGGAAGTTCAGCTTATGCAATCGGATTTCATTCAACATCCAAAGGTTTTAAATGGCGTCTGTCCTTCATTGACTTTAGCCAACAATTCTTTATAAATTTGCACCGCGCTACACAATCACTAACAATTTTTGGAAAATCACGTGTTTGTACGACTGAAATCAAAGTTGAATGAGTATTCTTTAAACGCTCCAACGATCTACCCGCAATGACGACGCGATTTTTAGCATCAAAGTACGAGGACTCTTTACTATGGCGTCTTGCATGGCAACAATGTTTTCAAACGCTGCTCTGCCCTCAAAGACTTTTCTTCAAGGCTCACAGTTCTTAGAAAATCCAGTCCCATGTTCCCTACGCGTGTCACGAATAAACTTCACCACAGTATCTGTTCTGATAGTGCGCCGAAATTCTCTTTGTGCAATTGTCACTCTGTCACCACGTCAGAAAACCGAATGCTCTAAATCAGACCACTGCTTCATGGAAACTAAATGTCTGTTAACGTGTACACAATTTGTCGCCATTTCTGCAGTGCACGCATTTGGTAACTTTGTTGCTATGTAACTTACTAGCCTTCCTGCACTCCTGTTGCTCTGCACCATCCCGTACCGTTTATCTTAATCTTCACCACATCTGCCGGCCGATGTGACCGAGCGGTTCTAGGCGCTTCGGTCTGGAACCGCGCGACCGCTACGGTCGCAGGTTCGAATCCTGCCTCGGGCATGGATGTGTGTGATGTCCTTAGGTTAATTAGGTTTAAGTAGTTCTAAGTTCTAGGGGACTGATGACCTCAGAAGTTAAGTCCCATAGTGCTCAGAGTCATTTGAACAACTTTCACTACATCCCTGTAAATCTTTGATGAATATCATATCAGCTGACTCATTCATAGCCTCTGAATATGTCCTACAAATGATTCCTGTCATAAGTAATGCGGCATGATGGGGTGAATGAGTTAAATCACATTTTCAGCTTTTTGAGGTTTCTGAACTATTCCAACTTCTAGGAATGATTTCATTGATGTGTCTGCTACTGTTTCATCATCAGATATGATTAGTGCTCTTCATTACATACAGCCTCTTGTTCATTACTGTTCTTCTGTCGCTCTGTGGCTATATATCAAAGGTCAAACCACTAAGTCGTAGTCATCATTTTACGGTTCATTCAGTTACTATCTCAGATCCATAACTTCTGCTGATGTTTGTGGTCACTTTCGCCGTGTTATAGCGCAGATTAAAAAGTAAAAGAAAATGTAAGAATATTTCGATTATGCGCCTGTAGATTATTTATAATTGGACAGGAAAATTGTTGTAGCACCAGTTGACTTCAAGTATTCGTGGTTGTATCTGGACTAGGGCCCCACAGTTCCGCAATTGATCCCCTGTGAACAGCTGACAACTTGAAAGGCACGTCGGCGGCCATTGTGGTGGTAAACTTACCTGCTTTTCGTTATAACGCATCTTCTTATGAATTATGCCACAAGAAAATGCTAATTTAAGACTGTAACTATAAGACAGCAATTCAGTTTATGAACCAACGGCAACTATTCACTGTTTGCTGATTCTTTTATAGATATTATAAGAAACTTGCCGTAACTTTGTGTGCACGACTAAATGCATCTTATTACGAGGGTCGTTCAATAAGTAATGCCCCAATTTTTTTTCTCAAAACATATTTATTGTTAAGATTCAGAATTTGGTGACAATGTACATAAACATGTCTTGTCCGCGTCCTGTTTTCTACACAGTCTCCATCACGTTCTATGGCTGTAAGCCAACGTTGTGGAAGAGCATGTTTTCCCTGCTGGTTTTTTATTTATTTTATTTATTTATTGTTCCGTGGGACCAAATTAAAGAGAAGTCTCCATGGTCATGGCACGAGTCAATACTTGAAATTATAACACGATAGTAGAAACAGATAAAATGAAATACAAGAAACGTATTCAGGCGACAATTCGTAAGTTTAAATAAAGAAAATCAACAATGTAACACTGGAATTTGCTTAATTTTTCAGCTCTTTCAGGAGCTCCTCGACAGAATAGAAGGAGTGAGCCATGAGGAAAGTCTTCAGTTTAGACTTAAAAGCGTTTGGGCTACTGCTAAGATTTTTGAGTTCTTGTGGTAGCTTATTGAAAATGGATGCAGCAGAATAGTGCACTCCTTTCTGCACAAGAGTCAAGGAAGTGCATTCCACATGCAGATTTGATTGCTGCCTAGTATTAAGTGAGTGAAAGCTGCTAACTCTTGGGAATAAGCTAATATTGCTAACAACAAACGACATTAAAGAAAATATATACTGTGAGGGCAATGACAGAATTGCCAGACTATTGAATAGGGGTCGACAAGAGGTTCTAGAACTTACACCACATATAGCTCGAACAGCCCGTTTTTGAGCCAAAAATACCCTTGTTGAATAAGAAGAATTACCCCAAAAAATAATACCATATGACGTAAGTGTATGAAAATATGCGAAGTAGACTACTTTTCGTATTGAACTGTCACTTATTTCAGATACTATTCTAATGGTAAATAAAGCAGCATTTAGTTTCTGAACAAGATCCTGGACATGGGCTTTCCACAACAGCTTACTATCTATCCGAACGCATAGGAACTTGAACTGTTCCGTCTCGCTTATAATATGATCATTCTGTCTGATCAAAATATCAGTCCTTGTTGAATTGTGAGTTAGAAACTGTAAAAACTGAGCCTTACTGTGATTTAGCATCAAATTATTTTCCACAAGCCACGAACGTATTTTATGAGCTACGTTATTTGATAATGTTTCAATATTACACACAAGATCCTTCACTACCAAGCTGGTGTCATCAGCAAACAGAAATACTTTTGAATCACCTGTAATACTATTTATATAAATAAGAAACAGCAGCGACCCCAACACCGACCCTTGGGGAACGCCCCACTTAACAGTGCCCCATTGGGACTGAACATCACTACCACTCTCAATATTGCGGAGAATTACCTTCTGCTTTCTGTTCTTAAAGTAAGAGGCGAACCAATTGTAAGCTACTCCCCTTACTCCATAATGGTCCAACCCATGGAGTAATATTTTGTGGTCAACACAGTCAAAAGCCTTCGTTAAATCAAAGAAAACACCTAGCGTTCGCAACCTTTTATTTAATCCGTCCAAAACCTCACAGAGAAAAGAGAATATAGCATTTTCAGTTGTTAAACCATTTCTAAAACCAAACTGTACATTTGACAGTGAATTTAAATGCTCCAGTAACCTTGTATATACAACCTTCTCGATAACTTTAGCAAACACTGATGGCATAGAAATAGATCTATAATTGTCAACATTATCCCTGTCTCCCTTTTTATAAAGTGGCTTCACTACCGAGTACTTAAATCGGTCAGGAAACCGATCACTCCTAAAGGAAAAGTTACAGATATGACTAAGTACTGGGCTAACATACATAGAACAATACTTCAGTATTCTGCTAGATACCCCATCATATTCATGAGAGGTCTTGGTCTTTAGTGATTTAAGTATTAACTCAATCTCCCTCTTGTCAGTATCATGGAGGAGCATTTCAGGTAACAGTCCCGGAACACTTTTTTCTACGAGCGCTATATCATTCCCTGTTGGGACTAGGTTTCTATTTAGTTCACCTGCTATATTCAGAAAGTGATTATTAAATACTGTACATATATGCGACTTATCAGTAACACGGACGTTCCCGCTACGCACTGATTCTATATCCTCGACCTGTCTCTGCAGACCAGCCACTTCCTTTACGACTGACCATATGGTTTTAATTTTATCCTGAGACTTAGCTATTCTATCTGCATACCACGTACTCTTGTCCTGTAGGCGTAACGATGTTTCCATAGCTTGACTGACACTTTCGCCATGTTCAAAGTGTGTTCCCCGTAGAGAATCTTTAAGCGGCTCAAAGAGATGGAAGTCAGAGGTTGCCAGGTCTGGACTGTAGGGTGGATGAGGCGATGATGTCCAACCCAATTTGGCGATGTGTTCCGGGTTCTCAGACTTGTGTGTGGGCGTGCATTATCGTGATGGAGCAAGATTTCCGCTGGTTCAGTCGAACACGGTTCTTGAGTTTATTCAGTGGCTTCACGTATGCCTCTGAATTGACGGTTGACCCTCTTGGCATCACACCCACGAGAATGACGCCATCAAAATCCCGGGAGATTGTCACCATGACTTTTCCGGCACAGGGGGTTGTCTTAAATTTCTTCTTTTGTGGTGAATGTGATTTATGTCACTCTATTGACTGCCTTTTTGTTTCCATAGCAAAATAGTGCACCCAGCTTTCGGTCCCCGTAACGATCCATGACAGAAACGCATCTCCGTCAGTCTCAAAATGGTCCAAGAATTCAGATGAAATGGCCTTTCTTTGAATCTTGTAGTCTGCTGTGAGCATTCGTGGAACCCATCGTGAGCACCTCTTTGAATATCCGAGAGTCTCAATTGCAGCATCGCCATACACTGCACTGCGCTGCTGTTCCCCCACTCTCGATTGCGCCCGGCCGCACTTACAAGGGAACCTCCCCATCGCACCCCCCTCAGATTTAGTTATAAGTTGGCACAGTTGATAGGCCTTGAAAAACTGAACACAGATCAATTGAGAAAACAGGAAGAAGTTGTGTGGAACTGTGAAAAAATAAGCAAACTATACAAACTGAGTAGTTCATGGTAACATATAGAACATCAAGGACAGAAGGATCTCAGGAGCGTCATGGTCTCGTGGTAACGTGGGCAGCTGCGGAACGAAAGGTCCTCAGTTCAAATCTTCCATTGAGCGAAAATTTTTATTTTTTATTTTCAGTTTATGTGATAAACTCTTATGTTTTCATCACTTTTTTGGGAGTGATTATCACATCCACAAGAAAACCTAAATCGGGCAAGGTAGAAGAATCGCCAAGTGTACAAGTTAGGTGGGTCGACAACATATTCCTGTCATGTGGTGCACATGCCGTCACCAGTGTCGTATAGAATATATCAGATGTGTTTTCCTGTGGAGGAATAGGTTGACCTATGACCTTGCGATCAAATGTTTTCGGTTCCCATTGGAGAGCCACGTCCTTTCGTCTACTAATCGCACGGTTTTGCGATGCGGTCGCAAAACACAGACACTAAACTTATTACAGTGAACAGAGACGTCAATGAACGAACGGACAAACAATAACTTTGCAAAAGTAAATAAAGTAAAATTTTCACTCCAGGGAAGACTTGAATCAAGGACCCCTCGTTCAGCAGCTGCTCACGCTACCACGGGACCACGGCGCTCCTGAGCTCACATTGTGCATGATGTTGCCTATGTGACGCATGGACTACTCAGTTTGTATATTTTGCTTATTTTTTCATAGTTCCACACAACTTCTTCCTGTTTTCTCAATTGATCTGTGTTCAGTTTATCAAGGCCTATCCACTGTGCCAACTTATAACTAAATCTGAAGGGGGTGCGATGGGGAGGTTTCCTTGTTAGGTGCGCCGCTTATTGTTGCCACAGCAGCTGTTCGTGAGCGAGGTGCCCTTTGGTGATCCCGTCAAGTGCGAGATTCGCTCACCACGGTTTCTTTTTCTGCACACAAGAATTCAGTAACAAGACGCTGCTTGTAATGTGAGTCGTATATAGACGCCATTTTAACTCTGTACTACGGCTCTGCCATCTGCCAGAACGGTTCGAAACTTCACTGGCGCACAGAAAAAGCATCAAATGTGAAGCACCAACAAGGACGTTTGACTATGTATATTAACGGCATTTTTCAAAAAATGTGGAGCATTACTTATTGAACAACCCTCGTACATTAGCACGAGCGCAAATTGCAGTATTTCGTTGTTCAGTGCTCCAAATATATGAAGTGAAATGTATTTAGAATCACAAGATTTTCTGGTAAGAGGTAGACTACATAATTACCTTTTCGCACCTACGAAGCATGCAGGGGAATCCCGAAATCCGATGTTTGGTGTTCTCACCAACATCTGAGTTATTTTACAGCACCACAAAATGAAACGCTTTAAGCCTCACGTCCACCAGCAGGTAACTGTCAAAAACAGCAGCCGCTATTAGAAAAAAATAATGTCAAGTCAGTGATGTATTCCCTCTAAAAATGTTTAGTGCTACGACTGAAAGTTCCCAATATAACAAATCTAAACATCCACGTACCTGTGAAAGGTAACAGGGGTAGCTTTCCCGTATTTTTTTCGTACAAATAAATGCTGCACAATTTTCCTTCACTTACACGGGGTTGTGTAGAAAATGGTATAGTTAAATCAAATGGCTCTGCGCACTATGGGACTTAACATCTGAGGTCATCAGTCCCCTAGAACTTAGAACTACTTAAACTTAACTAACGTCCATGCCCGAGGCAGGATTCGAACCTGCGAGCGTAGCGGTCGCGCTGTTCCGGACTGAAGCGCCTAGAACCGCTCGGCCACAGCGGCCGGCTGAGGGTATAGTTACTACTTAAAAATCTGTATGTATTCCCTAATAAATATAAGGGAGAGCCACTTAAACACTTCACCGCAAATATGTCTGGAACAACAACAAATATTGAAAAACGACTTTCACGGGTATGTATGTAAGGTAGGGAGGGGTTCATGAAATACTACACTGAAGAGCCAAAGGTATTGGTACATCTGCCTAATATCGTGTAGGGCCCCCGCGAGGACGAAGAAGTGCAGCAACTTGACATGGAATGGGTTTGACTAATGTCTGAAGTACTGATGGAGGGAATTGATATCATGAATTCTGCAGGGCTGCTGGGACACCTGAGAGTTCTTACTGTACGGTTGAAAGAGCTTTGACGGAAAAATTCTGGTATCACAAGTGTTGCACTCGATGGGTACCACATATGCTGACAGCAGAACATAAGGAGAAATGCCTTCATTGTGCTCGCCAATTTCTTCAGCAGTGTCGAGAAGATAAAGGAGGATTGTTGGACTCCATTGTTACGAGAGACGAAACGAAAGAAAAATCCAAGCAGTGGCGTCATTCAGCGTCACCAGTTGCAAAGAAGTTCAAACAAACTCCTTCCGCTGTCAAAATCATGGCCACTGTGTTTTGGGATCGTAAGGGGATACTGGCGATTGATTTCATGGAACCTGGGACAACAATCAACTCAGACAGTTATTGTTAAACACTACGAAAACTCAGACGGGATATCCAGAAACGCCAGAGAGGACGACTGACAGAAGGTGTAACGCTACTTCACGATGACGCCCGACCTAACGTCTGCCGCCAAACCCAGGAACTTTTGGCAAACTTTGGTTGGACTGCCATGCCCCACGCTCCTTACAGTCCGGACCTCACGGCTAGTGATCACTTGTTCCCCAAGTTAAAGGAAACACTTGGGTGGCCAACGCTTCTAGAGCGACAATGAAGGCAAAGACGAGGTGAAACGCTTCCTCAACGGGTTGGCGGCGGAGTTCTACGACATTGGGATACAGAAATTGGAGCACCTTCTACAAAAATGTATAGAAAAAGATAATGTAGAAAAATAGAGCTAAGTTTCTTTTTTCCAATGATGTAAATGTCTATTAGAATAAACTATGCTGTCTATTTGAAAAAATGAAGGGAGCTTTTCTTTTGGATCAAACCTCGTATTTAAGCTGTTATTAAATGGACTGGAAACAGTACAGACGTTGAGTCACAAACTACATAGAAATATCATTTACCCTTCTGTTATATCCTTGGTTAGCTATTAATTATGTTTACCGTGGCCGGCGATATTCGGTTATTCGTTGCCGTTATGTCCATTCAAGTACTGTAGTAAAGATCAACAAAGCACGAACGAGTAAACCCTTTCCTTATTTTTCAGTGTGTGTAACTGGAGATTCTATTATTCCGAGTCCACTTAATAACAGTGTAAATATTCAAAATTAGTTGCATCGTCGGAATGTGCATTAGCAGCGGGTTTCGTTTATTTCAAGCGTCGACATCGCTTTATAATTACTCGGAATGTAACTGACGTATTACGACTCAACCAACGCCATTCTTTTCGTGATTTTTCGTGTTATTGCTTAGGTAAGAAATAATATGGGGTGTCCATTTAAAAAACATATGTTTGTGTTGAAAATTATATTTGCTTACGTTTTAAAGTTTCTTATATTCATTCCCGTGAAAGTCGTTTTTGAATATCTATTGTTTTCCAGAGATATTTGCCCTGAAACATTTAAGTGGACTATCCTGTATAATTTGGTATGTGTCATTACAAACGACAACACGCTTCAGTTTACCAGACTCTTACAACCGCAATGGCGTCCAGTTGAAGGTTCAAAATAGTTTGCAGTTAGCATGGGGACTCTAGTTTTCTTTTTCCAGGGTCTTTCATTTGTACACATAGTCCTTTGACGACGATGGAGAAACCAGTCGGTTGCAAATACCGTCCATCCAAAAAGTTCTGAGACTGATTTTATGCCTGTCACGTGTGGGACGTCAGTGCTGTAACCACGGTGGCAACTTTAACTAACAACTGTAAACAATAGTCGACAGTCGACAAGTAAGTTGGTAACAGGGAATGTTAAGTACTGGGCGTGTGGCTTTAGTGTGTCAACTTCGTCGTGTCACAAATCGAACTGGAGCAACATCTCTTAATCAAGTATTCAAGACATTCTCTAGGATGTTTTTTTTCTGTTTCTATAGATTCAGTTTCTAACTTATTGGACTAACGGGCTGGTAAACATAAATGGACAGACTGTCAGTTCGTCGATAGCAGAACCTTGTACCAAAACTTCCTTCCTTCCTAATCCAATTCTTGAGGAAGTGTGTTGTAACTTAACAGCCGCTAATATTTACTCAGACGTATGAAACAATCATGGCACACCCCAGGGAACACGTCAGTCTTTATCTACAGCTAAACAATTAATCATTGACATTCTAATGAAGTACGCTCTAACAAAGAAAAAGAAAAGAACGACGAACACGGAAATTGGTAGACGTGCAGTAAAAGTACAGACAAAAAAATGATTACAATTTCAGAGAAGTTGGATGATTTACTCAAGAGAAACAGCTTCACAAACTGAGCAAGTCAATAACACGTTGGTCCACCTCTGGTCCTTATGCAAGCAATTATTCGGCTTGCCATTAATTGATAGTTGTTGTCCAATTGGGACATTAGATCGTCAAAATCCTCAGATTGTTGGACGGCCCTCTCCATAATGCTCCAAACTTTCCCAGTTGGCGAGAGATCTGGCCACCTTGTTGCCCAAGGTAAGGTCTGGCAAGAACGAAGACAAGCAGTAGAAATTCTCGCAGTGTGAAGAAGGGCGTTATCTTGCTGAAATGTAAGCCCAGAATGGTTTGCCATGAAGGGCAACAAAACGGGGCGTTGACTACCGTCGATTTTTCGGTGCGCTGTAAAGGTGCCGCAGTTGAAAACCGAAGAGGTCTTAGTATGAAAACGAAATGGCACCTCAGACCATCACTCAAGGTTCTCGGGACGTATGGCAGCTGAGTCAGTCTGGTATCCCACCGGGTCCTGCGGTGTCTCCAGAGACTTCTTCACTGGTTACATTAATCAAATATCTTTTTTTTGTAAGAGCTGGGCGGAAACGTCATTATGTCCCCTTCATACGTGTGGGAAACATTGACAGTAAGCCTCAGTGTTTACAATTACCCCCAGCAAGGATTTCAAGAGGAGAGACGTCTGTCTTTCTTCAAAACAAACTTCTCCCCGTTACCAAGAACCAAGTAACGACTACAAACTTAGATATACGTTATAAAACTGTACACGCTAAAACCCAATGTTAATTACAATGAGAAAAATGCAACTCTGTTTTCTTTGAGACTACCGTAGTAACAATACTGAAAGTTCTAAACAAGTTTCTACGATGAAAAAATATTTTCCATCAGATGGACAGGTTCCGCAGACAGTGTCACTCAAATTCAACAATATGCAGGGTGGTGCATTAATCGTGACCGGGCCAAATATCTCACGAAATAAGCGAAAAAACTACAAAGTACGAAACTTGTCTAGCGTGAAGGGCTAAACCAGATGGCGCTATGGTTGGCCCACTAGATGGCGCTGCCATAGGTCAAACGGATATCAACTGCGTTTTTATGAATAGGAACCCCAATTTTTTATTACATATTCGCGTAGTACGTAAAGAAATATGAATATTTTAGTTGGACCACTTTTTTCGCTTTGTGACAGATAGCACTGTAACAGTCACAAACATATGGTTCACAATTTTAGACGAACAGTTGGTAACAGGTAGGTTTTTAAAATTAAAATACAGAACGTAGATACGTTTGAACATTTTACTTCGGTTATTCCAATGTGATACATGTACCTTTGTGAACTTATCATTTCTGAGAACGCGTGCTGTTACAGCGTGATTACCTGTAAATACCATATTAATGGCAATAAATGCTCAAAATGATGTCCGTCAACCTCACTGCATTTGGCAATACGTGTAACGACATTCCTCTCAACAGCGAGGAGTTCGACTTCCGTAATGTTCGCACATGCATTGACAATGCGCTGACGCATGTTGTCAGGCGTTGTCGGTGGATCACGATAGCAAATATCCTCAACTTTCCCCACAGAAAGAAATCCGGAGACGTCAAATCCGGTGGACGTGCAGATTATGGTATGGTGCTTCGACGACCAATCCACCTGTCATGAAATATGCTCTTCAATACCGCTTCAACCGCACGCTAGCTATGTGCCGGACATCCATCAAGTTGGAAGTACATCAACATTCTGTCTTGCAGTGAAACATCTTGTAGTAACATCGGTAGAACATTATGTAGGAAATCAGCACACATTGCACCATTTAGATTGCCATCGATAAAATGGGGGCCAATTATACTTCCTCCCATAATGCCGCGCCATACATTAACCCGCCAAGGTCGCTGATGTTCCACTTGTCGCAGCCATCGTGGATTTTCCGTTGCCCAATAGTGCATATTATGCCGGTTTACGTTACCGCTGTTGGTGAATGACGCTTCTTCGCTAAATACACTCCTGGAAATTGAAATAAGAACACCACGAATTCATTGTCCCAGGAAGGGGAAACTTTATTGACACATTCCTGGGGTCAGATACATCATATGATCACACTGACAGAACCACAGGCACATAGACACAGGCAACAGAGCATGCACAATGTCGGCACTAGTACAGTGTAGATCCACCTTTCGCAGCAATGCAGGCTGCTATTCTCCCATGGAGACGATCGTAGAGATGCTGGATGTAGTCCTGTGGAACGGCTTGCCATGCCATTTCCACTTGGCGCCTCAGTTGGACCAGCGTTCGTGCTGGACGTGCAGACCGCGTGAGACGACGCTTCATCCAGTCCCAAACATGCTCAATGGGGGACAGATCCGGAGATCTTGCTGGCCAGGGTAGTTGACTTACACCTTCTAGAGGACGTTGGGTGGCACGGGATACATGCGGACGTGCATTGTCCTGTTGGAACAGCAAGTTCCCTTGCTGGTCTAGGAATGGTAGAACGACGGGTTCGATGACGGTTTGGATGAGCCGTGCACTATTCAGTGTCCCCTCGACGAGCACCAGTAGTGTACGGCCAGTGTAGGAGATCGCTCCCCACACCATGATGCAGGGTGTTGGCCCTGTGTGCCTCGGTCGTATGCAGTCCTGATTGTGGCGCTCACCTGCACGGCGCCAAACACGCATACGACCATCATTGGCACCAAGGCAGAAGCGACTCTCATCGCTGAAGACGACACGTCTACATTCGTCCCTCCATTCACGCCTGTCGCGACACCACTGGAGGCGGGCTGCACGATGTTGGGGCGTGAGCGGAAGACGGCCTAACGGTGTGCGGGACCGTAGCCCAGCTTCATGGAGACGGTTGCGAATGGTCCTCGCCGATACCCCAGGAGCAACAGTGTCCCTAATTTGCTGGGAAGTGGCGGTGCGGTCCCCTACGGCACTGCGTAGGATCCTACGGTCTTGGCGTGCATCCGTGCGTCGCTGCGGTCCGGTCCCAGGTCGACGGGCACGTGCTCCTTCCGCCGACCACTGGCGACAACATCGATGTACTGTGGAGACCTCACGCCCCACGTGTTGAGCAATTCGGCGGTACGTCCACCCGGCCTCCCGCATGCCCACTATACGCCCTCGCTCAAAGGCCGTCAACTGCACATACGGTTCACGTCCACGCTGTCGCGGCATGCTACCAGTGTTAAAGACTGCGATGGAGCTCCGTATGCCACGGCAAACTGGCTGACACTGACGGCGGCGGTGCACAAATGCTGCGCAACTAGCGCCATTCGACGGCCAACACCGCGGTTCCTGGTGTGTCCGCTGTGCCGTGCGTGTGATCATTGCTTGTACAGCCCTCTCGCAGTGTCCGGAGCAAGTATGGTGGGTCTGACACACCGGTATCAATGTGTTCTTTTTTCCATTTCCAGGAGTGTAGAAGGCGTGCAAAAAATCTGTCATCGTCCCATAATTTCTCTTGTGCCCAGTGGCAGAACTCTACACGACGTTCAAAGTCGTCGCCATGCAATTCCTGGTGCATAGAAATATGGTACGGGTTCAGTCGATGTTGACGTAACATTCTCAACAACGACGTTTTTGATACTCCCGATTCTCGCGCAATTTGTCTGCTACTGATGTGCGGATTAGCCGCGACAGCAGCTAAAACACCTACTTGGGCATCATCATTTGTTGCAGGTCATGGTTGACGTTTCACATGTCGTTTGACCTATGGCAACGCCATCTAGCGGGCCAACCATATCGCCATCTGGTTTCCCCCTGCAACCTAGACAAGTTTCCTTCTTTGTTCTTTGTTGTTTTATCGTTTGACGTCTATTTAGTGAGATACATCTACATCTACATCTACATTGATACTCCGCAAGCCACCCAACGGTGTGTGGCGGAGGGCACTTTACGTGCCACTGTCATTACCTCCCTTTCCTGTTCCAGTCGCGTATGGTTCGCGGGAAGAACGACTGTCTGAAAGCCTCCGTGCGCGCTCTAATCTCTCTAATTTTACATTCGTGATCTCCTCGGGAAGTATAAGTAGGGGGAAGCAATATATTCGATACCTCATCCAGAAACGCACCCTCTCGAAACCTGGCGAGCAAGCTACACCGCGATGCAGAGCGCCTCTCTTGCAGAGTCTGCCACTTGAGTTTATTAAACATCTCCGTAACGCTATCACGGTTACCAAATAACACAGTGACGAAACGCGCCGCTCTTCTTTGGATCTTCTCTATCTCCTCCGTCAACCCGACCTGGTACGGATCCCACACTGATGAGCAATACTCAAGTATAGGTCGAACGAGTGTTTTGTAAGCCACCTCCTTTGTTGATGGACTACATTTTCTAAGCACTCTCCCAATGAATCTCAACCTGGTACCCGCCTTACCAACAATTAGTTTTATATGATCATTCCACTTCAAATCGTTCCGTACGCATACTCCCAGATATTTTACAGAAGTAACTGCTACCAGTGTTTGTTCCGCTATCATATAATCATACAATAAAGGATCCTTCTTTCTATGTATTCGCAATACATTACATTTGTCTATGTTAAGGGTCAGTTGCCACTCCCTGCACCAAGTGCCTATCCGCTGCAGATCTTCCTGTATTTCGCTACAATTTTCTAATGCAGCAACTTCTCTGTATACTACAGCATCATCCGCGAAAAGCCGCATGGAACTTCCGACACTATCTACTAAGTCATTTATATATATTGTGAAAAGCAATGGTCCCATAACACTCCCCTGTGGCACGCCAGAGGTTACTTTAACGTCTGTAGACGTCTCTCCATTGATAACAACATGCTGTGTTCAGTTTGCTAAAAACTCTTCAATCCAGCCACACAGCTGGTCTGATATTCCGTAGGCTCTTACTTTGTTTATCAGGCGACAGTGCGGAACTGTATCGAACGCCTTCCGGAAGTCAAGAAAAATAGCATCTACCTGGGAGCCTGTATCTAATATTTTCTGGGTCTCATGAACAAATAAGGCGAGTTGGGTCTCACACGATCGCTGTTTCCGGAATCCATGTTGATTCCTACATAGTAGATTCTGGGTTTCCAGAAATGACATGATACGCGAGCAAAAAACATGTTCTAAAATTCTACAAGAGATCGACGTAAGAGATATAGGTCTATAGTTTTGCGCATCTGCTCGACGACCCTTCTTGAAGACTGGGACTATCTGTGCTCTTTTCCAATCATTTGGAACCCTCCGTTCCTCTAGAGACTTGCGGTACACGGCTGTTAGAAGGGGGGCAAGTTCTTTCGCGTACTCTGTGTAGAATCGAATTGGTATCCCATCAGGTCCAGTGGACTTTCCTCTATTGAGTGATTCCAGTTGCTTTCCTATTCCTTGGACACTTATTTCGATGTCAGCCATTTTTTCGTTTGTGCGAGGATTTAGAGAAGGAACTGCAGTGCGGTCTTCCTCTGTGAAACAGCTTTGGAAAAAGGTGTTTAGTATTTCAGCTTTACGCGTGTCATCCTCTGTTTCAATGCCATCATCATCCCGTAGTGTCTGGATATGCTGTTTCGAGCCACTTACTGATTTAACGTAAGACCAGAACTTCCTAGGATTTTCTGTCAAGTCGGTACATAGAATTTTACTTTCGAATTCAATGAACGCTTCACGCATAGCCCTCCTTACGCTAACTTTGACATCGTTTAGCTTCAGTTTGTCTGAGAGGTTTTGGCTGCGTTTAAACTTGGAGTGGAGCTCTCTTTGCTTTCGCAGTAGTTTCCTAACTTTGTTGTTGTACCACGGTGGGTTTTTCCCGTCCCTCACAGTTTTACTCGGCACGTACCTGTCTAAAACGCATTTTACGATTGCCTTGAACTTTTTCCATAAACACTCAACATTGTCAGTGTCGGAACAGAAATTTTCGTTTTGATCTGTTAGGTAGTCTGAAATCTGCCTTCTATTACTCTTGCTAAACAGATAAACCTTCCTCCCTTTTTTTATATTCCTATTAACTTCCATATTCAGGGATGCTGCAACGGCCTTATGATCACTGATTCCCTGTTCTGTACATACAGATTCGAAAAGTTCGGGTCTGTTTGTTATCAGTAGGTCCAAGATGTTATCTCCACGTGTCGGTTCTCTGTTTAATTGCTCGAGGTAATTTTCGGATAGTGCACTCAGTATAATGTCACTCGATGCTCTGTCCCTACCACCCGTCCTAAACATCTGAGTGTCCCAGTCTATATCTGGTAAATTGAAATCTCCACCTAAGACTATAACATGCTGAGAAAATTTATGTGAAATGTATTCCAAATTTTCTCTCAGTTGTTCTGCCACTAATGCTGCTGAGTCGGGAGGTCGGTAAAAGGAGCCAATTATTAACCTAGTTCGGTTGTTTAGTGTAACCTCCACCCATAATAATTCACAGGAACTATCCACTTCTACTTCACTACAGGATAAACTACTACTAACAGCGATGAACACTCCACCACCGGTTGCATGCAATCTATCCTTTCTAAACACCGTGTGTACCTTTGTAAAAATTTCGGCAGAATTTATCTCTGGCTTAAGCCAGCTTTCTGTACCTATAACGATTTCAGCTTCGGTGCTTTCTATCAGCGCTTGAAGTTCCGGTACTTTACCAACGCAGCTTCGACAGTTGACAATTACAATACCGATTGCTGCTTGGTCCCCGCATGTCCTGACTTTGCCCCGCACCCGTTGAGGCTGTTGCCCTTTCTGTACTTGCCCAAGGCCATCTAACCTAAAAAACCGCCCAGCCCACGCCACACAACCCCTGCTACCCGTGTAGCCGCTTGTTGCGTGTAGTGGACTCCTGACCTATCCAGCGGAACCCGAAACCCCACCACCCTATGGCGCAAGTCGAGGAATGTGCAGCCCACACGGTCGCAGAACCGTCTCAGCCTCTGATTCAGACCCTCCACTCGGCTCTGTACCAAAGGTCCGCAGTCAGTCCTGTCGACGATGCTGCAGATGGTGAGCTCTGCTTTCATCCCGCTAGCGAGACTGGCAGTCTTCACCAAATCAGATAGCCGCCGGAAGCCAGAGAGGATTTCCTCCGATCCATAGCGACACACATCATTGGTGCCGACATGAGCGACCACCTGCAGATGGGTGCACCCTGTACCCTTCATGGCATCCGGAAGGACCCTTTCCACATCTGGAATGACTCCCCCCGGTATGCACACGGAGTGCACATTGGTTTTCTTCCCCTCTCTTGCTGCCATTTCCCTAAGGGGCCCCATTACGCGCCTGACGTTGGAGCTCCCAACTACCAGTAAGCCCACCCTCTGCGACTGCCCGGATCTTGCAGACTGAGGGGCAACCTCTGGAACAGGACAAGCAGCCATGTCAGGCCGAAGATCAGTATCAGCCTGAGACAGAGCCTGAAACCGGTTCGTCAGACAAACTGGAGAGGCTTTCCGTTCAGCCCTCCGGAATGTCTTTCGCCCCCTGCCACACCTTGAAACGACCTCCCACTCTACCACAGGTGAGGGATCAGCCTCAATGCGGGCAGTATCCCGGGCAACCACAGTCGTAGTCCGATCAGGGGATGCGTGGGACGAGCTGGCCGTCCCCGACAAACCCCCATCCCGACCCCCACAGTGATGCCCATTGGCAACAGCCTCAAGCTGTGTGACCGAAGCCAACACTGCCTGAAGCTGGGAGCGAAGGGATGCCAACTCAGCCTGCATCCGAACACAGCAGTTGCAGTTCCTATCCATGCTAAAAACTGTTTTGCTAAGAACGTCTGAACTAATCTACAGAGAGCGCAAACAAATCGACAAAATTTAAACGGTTATTAAAATACAAGATTGCCTAGTAAATGCAGTAATGCTGCTACTTGCGCACTGCTGACACTGCTCGGCGGCGGAAGGAGACTAAGCGAAATTACACCATTCAGGTACTAAAACACGATGCTACACTCTCAAATACTATAATACGCCCGAAATTTATGAATTAAACAATGCAAGAACCAAAAACACGCAAAGAAATTAAGAGTTAAACTATGTAACAAATGAGTGAGCTAGGAGTATACGACTTGTTGCTCAGCTGCTTATCCAACGGCGGCAGGGAGCACACTGACTGCGACCAACCGACACTGGCCGTTCAAAACAAAACAGTAGACAAACGACTACGCGAATTTACACTATTCAGGTACTAAAACGCGATGCTACAACTCTCAAATACTATAATACGCTCGAAATTTATGAATTACACAATGCAAGTACCAAAAACACGCAAAGAAATTAAGAATTAAACTATGTAACAAATGAGTGAGCTAGGAGTATACGACTTGCTGCTGCAGCTGCTTATCCAACGGCGGCAGATATTTGGCCCGGTCACTATCAATGGACCACCCTGTATACTGGAATAAAAGAAACAACTTTGGATGCATGCCTGCTCTGTCAAGAATAGTCTCTCCTAGAGATATCCTTCCAAATCAACAAACAAGCAAGACAAAAGAAATTAAACATATTTTTCTGACTTTATCTGCAATTACAGTTGTCACTACTTTGCTCATTCTCACTTTCCTTAGGTCTTTGGGGATGGTTATACATACATCATGTTGGTGGAATTGACGAACTGTCAATGAGAAGTGGGAGGGAGGGGTAGGAGATGGAACGAATGGTCACACAGTACTTTCCTTTCGTACCTGGTTTCATACACTGGTGCAGTGGTGCAGTTGTGTTTGCTGGTTGCAAATGGACGACTTTTTTCCCTGAGGAGGAGTCGTTGGCCAGGCAGCCTGACCAAGTGGCTGGCCAGCTCCACAAGGGAGAAATTAATTACAAGCAACGTCCGGCAGGAGGCGCTGCCTGAGTGCCAGCTGTCAGCCTGTGGCTGTTGTCTCACTCCGAGGTGGTTGGCTGCAGGTGTGCAGGTGAAACAAGCCCTCATATCTCAGTGAACAGTTTTTTATCTCCCAGCTCCCTGAGAGAAATCTGTCTTGTGCGCAGCTGTTGCTGCACCGATCAAATCCTTTGGCAGTCGGCCTTTTTGGCTCATGAAGCTCTTCCTTCCCTGTGTGGGCACTCTTTGCTTGATTTGCCGATTAGATGCCAGGAATGATGAATCAGCTGTGCGCATACTGTCTCAGTTTCCAGATTTGGTTTCTGCAAAGCAAATACTGCTCTTAATAACAATACAAAAATAATAAAGAATGTTGTTATCAATACTATTCTGCGATCACCTTTCTACAAGTGTGACTCCGATCACTAATTCCAGGGCGTCTTGAGCTTCTAATTTACCATATTTTTCTTAATTCCACAAGGGGTGCTCAATAAGTAATATAGCACATTTTTTTCTGAAAGCAGGCTGGTTTTATTCAGGATTCCAATATACTGTATCATTCCCCACCCTTTTGGCTACAAAATCCTCTTTTTAAAAGTAATCTCCATTCAAAGCGATGACCTTATGCCACCATACTGGCAAGGCTCGTATGCCTGCATGGTATCACTCTGCTGGTCGACGTCAGAGCCAACGTCTTGCTGCATCAATAACCTCCCTGTCTTCCACGCACTGCTCCCCGCCGAGTGCATTCTTCATTGGACAAAACAGTTGGAAGCCGGAATGTGCGAGATCTGGGCTGTAGGACAGATGAGGAACAACAGTCCAACGAAGTTTTGTGAGCTCCTCTCGGGCGACAGACTTATGTGAGGCCTTTCGTTGTCATGGAAGAGAAGAAGTTCGTTTGCATTTTTCTGAAGTCGTTTCTTCAATTTCCAGAGGCCGACCGGCACACGGGAAATGGTACACGTTTACATAATCTTGTTTTGATGATAACAGAACCCTTGCACAACCACTCACCGGCTTTTGTTCGGTGCCAGGTCTCCGTATACATTCTGCAATCGCCTATGATTATCTACAATGCCTTGATTTTCCTCCAAAAGAAACTTAACGACAGCTCTCTGCTTGGAACGGACCTCCGTTACAGGCGCCATTTTGAAGGCTATTTTAGCGCTGCCATCTGTTGGAACTTACTGAAACTATAGGGTCTCAATTGGGAATATTCCAAGATATGTAACAACAAATTCCATGTTTTTTCAACCGAAACTGGCCGAGAAAATAATGTATTGCGTTACTTATTGACTGTCCCTTGTAGTATCTAGCATTTAGATTACTCTGCTCCACATTGTTTTGGTGGAGTAGAGGGACACTGGTCTCATTTTGCCTCATTAAATTCATTCAAGTCCATCCACTTTTAAAGCTGTGACCGGTATTAGATAAGATGCCTTGTGAGACAAGGTTAATACAGAATATGTTTATAGGTTATCTTTCCCTTATCATTCAAAGTGCCACTGACCAAACTGGCTGCGAGAACCAACACAATCCTCATTACTGCCAAGCACTAGTTTGTTGTTGTAGTCTTCAGTCCAGAGACTGGTTTGATGCAGCTTTCCATGCTACTCTATCCTGTGCAAAAAATGGTTCAAATGCCTCTGAGCACTATGGGACTGAACATCTATGGTCATCAGTCCCCTAGAACTTAGAACTACTTAAACCTAACTAACCTAAGGACACCACACACATCCATGCCCGAGGCAGGATTCGAACCTGCGACCGTAGCAGTCGCGCGGCTCCGGACTGAGCGCCTAGAACCGCTAGACCACCACGGCCGTCTATCCTGTGCAAACTTCTTCATCTCCCAGTACCTACTGCAACCTACATCCTTCTCAATCTGTTTAGTGTATTCATCTCTTGGTCTGCCTCTACGATTTTTACCCTCCGCTCTGCCCTCCAATGCTAAATTTGTGATCCCTTGATGCCTCAGAACATGTCCTACCAACCGGTCCCTTCTTCTTGTCAAGTTGTGCCACAAACTCCTCTTCTCCCAATTCTATTCAATACCTCCTCATTAGTTATGTGATCTATCCATCTAATCTTCAGCATTCTTCTGTAGCACCACATTTCGAAAGCTTCTATTCTCTTTTTGTCTAAACTATTTATCGTCCACGTATCACTTCCATACATGGCTACACTCCGTACAAATACTTTCAGAAAAGACTTCCTGACACTTAAATCTATACTCGATGTTAACAAATTTTTCTTCTTCAGAAAAGCTTTTCTTACCATTGCTAGTCTGCATTTCATATCCTCACTACTTCGATCATCATCAGTTATTCTCCTCCCTAAACAGCAAAACTCATTTACTATTTTAAGCGTCTCATTTCCTAATCTAATACTCTCAGCATCACCCGATTTAATTCGACTACATTCCATTATCCTCGTTTTGCTTTTGTTGATGTTCATCTTATGTCCTCGCTTTCAAGACACTGTCCATTCCGTTCAGCTGCTCTTCCAGGTCCTTTGCTGTCTTTATCGCATGGATTTCTCTCCTCGAGTACCGTCTCTACTGTTCGCTTTTCTGCTTTACTTTTAATGCCGAGTTCGGCTATACAACGTGGTATACCGTCATTTCGATTTCACCTTGCTTATCGACGAAGACCTTAGTCTCATGCTTTCGTTTCGCGCTATGCTAATATCGCGATCTCAGTCACCTTTTATTCTTCTCCCATCTTAATATTGTCTTTTTATCGGATATCCTTTTCTTTTTTTAACAGATATTTCACAATATTAGATGGTAATCTGGACTCCTTCTTCCTCAGCACGTTTGCAGCTGGGAACATGCATAGAAGGACTATTCCTTCCAAAGTCATTGGCCTCTATGTTTGTCAATAATTGTTTGCGCTCACGCTTAATGTCGACAGATTATTTGGTGAATTTTCGGCCGCGTGCTTTGTGGGAGGACATCAGTGCTGCGGATCGATCCTTTGGTCTAGTCTACCTCTGGATGCTATTCTGTGGGAGATGTGCACCAATCCAAACCCACTACGCACTAGCAGTAACTGAACAGAGCATCCCGCTGCAAGGGGAACAGTTCCTTTACCGTTTCCGCTGCTGTCAAATCAATCCCACCTGAAGATATGGATCCGTATCTCCATCTTCATCTCTATGATGAACTAAGGGCCTCTCCTGGCTATTTCAGAGACTGTCCATTGACAGAGGAATTTTCTTTCCCTTTCCACTGAGTTCCCACAACGGAAGTTCCCACACTTAAACAGTTTGTTACGACATATAAGTACTTACTTGCACAGAAAGCAGTACTTCCACGAAACAAAACTTATGTGCTACACACTGAGACATACCGAAACATAAAAGACATTTCTCATTGCCTTAAAGATTACTCCTTAAATTCTAGTTTGTCACAGGAACGAGACAGAGGGTTGGGCTGAGGAGCCACGGAGGGCGGGAGGAGGGGGAGGAATGTTCTCCAACTAATAATCACCTTTGCCTGTGATTGCGGTATTTTGTATTCACCTGTGACAGGGTATGCTATGTAAGAGTGCTCATCTAGGACCTTCTAACTTTGTACGAGCTATCAAACAAAAAAATAAAACGTAGAGCTTCTTCTCCACTACATCCGACCGTAGGTGGACCAGCGCTAAATCACCCACCTTAATCAAGGACTTTGTTCAGTCACGTTATTCCTTTCGCTAAACTTCCTTTCTGTATATGCAATCTCTACTTTCTTTCCAGGTTCATATCTGGGAGAGGCGGTAATCTAGCCACTTTTCTAATGGGCATGATTGTTGTCCTATTTAGAATCAGTTCGACAGGCAGATAACCTAAGGCACCATGAACTGAGCTATTAATGACAGATTTTATTGAAGGATGCGCTTTAATCACTTTGTATGTTTCTACGGTCGGTGTACGTGGGCCAATTTACTGATATCTTAGAAACATCTTTCTATCAGGTTTGCCATGGCATTATACTGTTGATTTCTTGGGGTTGTACCTCATTGGTCCACGTTCGTAAGATGACTGCAGAGCGTTTTCAACTATATTCCTTTAGGGATACCTATGCTAGTACAACTTGAACTCAAGCAGCTGTCTTCATGAATTTTGTTTTCTGATTCTCATTCTGTCGAATGTGAGGGAGATCTTCCTGTCTCCTTTACTGTGGCAACACCAGAGATCGAGTCTAGAACAGTTTTTCCAGCCAGGTGTAGAACAAAATACACAGTGAAGGTCACAAACATGTAACAGAAAGGGAGAAAGTCAGTTATAGCCACACAAGAGAACGGAAGAGAGGAGAGTATTTACAGAATGGGACAGCACAAGTCAACAATGTTGGATTTTCCGTAGTATTACCTCCCCTTCTTGGGAATAAGAATTTATGAAATACTAGCAGGTACCTGTGACTCCACTCACATATCAGTAATTTTGTTGTGATTAGTGACGGTGAGTAAGTAAGCTACTGTGCGTCCTACAACATGAGCTGCCCTCACATGTCTGTATATTTGGGTAAGCATAGCTGATGATTCGTGCCACCCCCAACACACAATTGGAAAATTTTGGAAATTTGTGGTAAGTTCTGCGGGACCAAACTGATGAGGTCATCGGTCCCTAGGCTTACACACTACTTACTCTAACTTAAATTAACTTACGCTAAGGACAACACACACGCCCATGCCCAAGGGAGGACTCGAACCTCCGACGGGGGGAGCTGCGCGAACCGTGACAAGGGGCCTAGACCGCACGGCTACCACGCGCGGCCCAACCCGCAATTGCTACAGAGCACAAATGACGCAACATGTGTTGTCATAAATCCATAATTTTTGGATCTAAGTTGAGAATCTTCCTTTATGTATAGGAATCCCATGCATTTCATTAGAGAATTACGCTATGAATTATTATTTATTGCACATATTATTGTAACTCATTTCTGTGATTTTTGTCTTCTACTCCGGTTTTTAAAATATCCTTGTTGACAAAAATATGGAAACACTGCGAGAAATGCATGTTTGAACGTACGAGTAAATGCAAATGCTGCCCAGTACGGTGGTTGCACTGTTGTATTTGACCACGAATGGCACCAGTGCAATATCCTCAACATGTTGCAAGTGTCAATCGGGTCAAAACAGCGTTCTGTGTAGTTATGAGTGCCGTATATCGTATGTCGTATGTCGGAACTCAGTTAATTCACCCAGCGTGGGTAAATTGTTAGTGCTCGAATGGTGGGCACTTCCGTAACCAAGACGGCCGATGTGTTTGGTGTCTCAAGAGGTAACCTATCATACTAAGTCACAACGCGAGCGAAAGTGTGTTTTGAGTGACTGTGACAACGCTCAGTGAAGAGCACTGTGGCGATAAATAAAAGGGCGACAGCTGCTAAAGCCACTGCAAAACTAAATGTCGCACTCGCGGACATTGTCAGCAGAAAACAACACGAGGGAGCTCCATAAGTTTTTCATTGCAGGTTGAGCTGGGATACAAAATTCACTCGTCAGTGATTCAAATTCCCGTAACAGAAAAACAAGGTGCTGAAGCCATAATGCCTGGACTATGAAGCAGTCGAAGAAAGTCATTTGATCGGGTGACTGTACTTCTAACTTCTGGCCGAGTGTGAAACACGGCAGGGATGATTTGGACAGCCATATTCCATCGTCCGCACGGTTACCAGCTGTGCATGTACGTAACCGGAATTTCCCTATAGATGGTGCTAGCCGTCAGTGTAGGGCCCGTGAGACCGTGTCTGCAGCACCATTAGCCGGCCGCTGTGGCCGAGCGGTCCGAATGCTGCCTCGAGCATGGATGTGTGTGATGTCCTTAGGTTAGTTAGGTTTAAGTAGTTCTAAGTCTAGAAGCCTGATGACCTCAGATGTTAAGTCCCATAGTTCTCAGAGCCATTTGATTTTGCAGCACCATCTGCTTTATGTAACGGCTGACGACGAATGTCAACACACAGTAACTCAAGTTCCATACATTGGTATCTGTTTCAAACACGTAAACATCTCGAGTTCTGTACCTACGAACTATGATTTGCGCACAGCATTAGTGTTCTGTTATCATTTGAACAAAATGCTGCAGAATCGCATCGAATACGTGTCAAAGCTTCGGCAAAATAGCACTAGTTTCGTTCAAAAATGGCTCTGGGCACTATGGGACTTCACATCTGAGGTCATCAGTCCCCTAGAAATTAGTGCTACTTAAACCTAACTAACCTAAGGACATCACACACATCCATGCCCGAGGCAGGATTCGAACCTGCGACATTAGCGGTCGCGCTGTTCCAGACTGAAGCGCCTAGAACCGCTCGGCCACTCCGGCCGGCATGCTCTTGGGAAAACAGTGTTTCGGGTAGTTCAGAAAATTCAAAAGTAGTGATTTTGACATGAGACACGACGAGCTCAGTAAACCACTGAAGAAGTTCGAAGACAACGAATTGCAGTCCTTATTGAATGAAGATGATGCTCAAACTCAATAGGAACTCGCGGAACAATTGAATGTGAGGCAGAATACCATTTCTCTTCGGTTGAAAGGTATGCGAATGGTGCAGACAGTGGTAAAATGGATTCCGCATGAACCGAATGAAAGATAGCAAACAGTTCTAAAGAGCACTTGTGAAATGCTACTCGCCAGATACAAAAGAAAGTCGTTTCTCCATCGAATAGCGACAGGTGATGAAAAACGGCTATATTTTGAGAACCCTGAGCGTCATAAATCATAGGTGAATCCAGGCAAACGCCACCATCCACTGCAAGACCAAATCGCTTTGGAAAGAAGACACTGTTCTGTGTTTGGTGCGATCAGAAGGGTGTCATCAATTTTGAGCTGCTAAAACCTGGTGAAGCCGTTAACACTGATTGCTACCAACAGAAAATGATCTATCTGAATCGACCATTATGTGAAAAACAACTGGAATATGGGAAAAGGCAACACAAAGTCATATTCCGCCATGATAACGCCCTATCACACACAACAAAACGGGTCAGGGAAACGATCGAGGCATCCAGTTGGGAAATACTAGGGCATGCGGCTTATTCTCCTGACTTGGCTCCTTCCATTTATCATCTATTCGCATCACTGGGACACGCTCTCACTGAACAACGCTTCAATTAGTATGAAAATGAACTAAAACGGCTCGCCGACTGGTTCACTTCAGAAGAAGTACTGTTTTTTTGGCGTGGCATTCACAGCCTGCCGGAGAGATGAGAGAAATGTGCAAATAACAGTGGAGTTTATTTTCATCAACCGCTCGCTCAGATCTGTACCTACAGATTGGAAAATTGCGCAGGTCGCACCAGTGTTTAAGAAGGGTAGTAGGAGTAATCCATCGAACTACAGACCTATATCATTGACGTCGGTTTGCAGTAGGGTTTTGGAGTATATACTGTATTCAAACATTATGAATCACCTCGAAGGGAACGATCTATTGATACGTAATCAGCATGGTTTCAGAAAGCATCGTTCTTGTGCAACGCAGCTAGCTCTTTATTCGCACGAAGTAATGGCCGCTATCGACAGGGGACCTCAAGTTGATTCCGTATTTCTAGATTTCCGGAAAGCTTTTGACACCGTTCCTCACAAGCGACTCCTAATCAAGCTGCGGGCCTATGGGGTATCGTCTCAGTTGTGGGACTGGATTCTTGATTTCCTGTCAGGAAGGTCGCAGTTCGTAGTAATAGACGGCAAATCATCGAGTAAAACTGAAGTGATATCAGGTGTTCCCCAGGGAAGCGTCCTGGGACCTCTGCTGTTCCTGATCTATATAAATGACCTGAGTGACAGTTGCGTTTCATTGGCAGGACACTTAGAAGATGCATCAAGTCCACTAAAGAGACAGCTTACACTACACTCGTTCGTCCTCTGTTAGAATATTTTTGCGCGGTGTGGGATCCTTACCAGGCGGGATTGACGGAGGACATCGAAAGGGTGCAAAAAAGGGCAGCTCGTTTTGTATTATCACGTAATAGGGGAGAGAGTGTGGCAGATATGATACGCGAGTTGGGATGGAGGTCATTAAAGCAAAGACGTTTTTCGTCGCGGCGAGATCTATTTACGAAATTTCAGTCACCAACTTTCTCTTCCGAATGCGAAAATATTTTGTTGAGCCCAACCTTCATAGGTAGGAATGATCATCAAAATAAAGTAAGAGAAATCAGAGCTCAAACAAAAAGGTTTAGGTGTTCGTATTCCCGCGCGCTGTTCGGGAGTGGAATGGTAGAGAGATACTATGATTGTGGTTCGATGAACCATCTGACAAGCACTTAAATGTGAATTGCAGAGTAATCATGTAGAAGCAGATGTACTGTTTATCAGTTTCAAACAACAGACCTGTAATTATTGCAATCGAATTCCAGTTTCATACTTCTACAGCTGGTAATCTGCGAGGTCGCCTTACTGTCCAGTGTTAAGTGACCATTTTGGCGGATCACATCCATCCCATGGTACACTTCGTGTTCTACAGTGGTGATGCAGTGTTACAAGACCACAGGACCCTGTTCGCACAGCTCGCATTATTTAGGACTAGTTTAGTTAATTCGAGGATCTCCCCTGTCATCCTGAGTCACCAATGTAAATATTACTGAGCCTTTATGGCCGACTTTCCAGAGGAGAATGCCTGGTTACTATGCACCTAATGAACCTGCCACTATAGGGCAGAAAATTTGATATACACAACTGGCCATTAAAATTGCTACACCAAGAAGAAATGCAGATGATAAACGGATATTCATTGGACAAATATATTATACTAGAACTGACATGTGATTACATTTTCACGCAATTTGGGTGCATAGATCCTGAGAAATCAGTACACAGAACAACCACCTCTGGCCATAATAGCGGCTTTGATACGCCTGGGCATTGAGTCAAACAGAGCTTGGATGCCGTGTACAGGTACAGCTGCCCGTGCAGCTTCAACACGATACCACACTTCATCAAGAGTAGTGACTGGCGTATTGTGACAAGCCAGTTGCACGGCCACCATTGACCAGATGTTTCCAATTGGTGAGAGATCTGGAGAATGTGCTGGCCAGGGCAGCAGTCGAACATTTTCTGTAACCAGAAAGGCCCGTACAGGACCTGCAACATGCGGTCGTGCATTATCCTGCTGAAATGTAGGGTTTCGCAGGGATCGAATGAAGGGTAGAGCCACGGGTCGTAACATATCTGAAATGTATCGACCACTATTCAAAGAGCCGTCAATGCGAACAAGAGGTGACCGAGACTTGTAACCAATGGCACCCCATACCATCACGCCGGGTGATACGCCAGTATGGCGATGACGAATACACGCTTCCAATGTGCGTTCACCGCGATGTCGCCAAACACGGGTGCGACCATCATGATGCTGTAAAAAGAACCTGGATTCATCCGAAGAAATGACATTTTGCCATTCGTGCACCCAGGTTCGTCGTTGAGTACACCATCACAGGCACTCCTGTCTGTAATGCAGCGTCAAGGGTAACCGCAGTCACGGTCTCCGATAGTTCATGCTGCTGCAAACGCCGTCGATCTGTTCGTGCAGATGATTGTTGTCTTGCAAACGTCCCCATCTGTTGACTCAGGGATCGAGACGTGGCTGCACGATCTGTTACAGCCATGCGGATAAGATGCCTGTCATCTCGACTGCTAGTGATACGAGGCCGTTGGGATCCAGCACGGCGTTCCGTATTATCCTCCTGAACCCACCGATTCCATATTCTGCTAACAGTCATTGGATCTCGACCACCGCGAGCAGCATTGTCACGATACGATAAACCATAGTCGCGACAGGCTGCAATCCGACCTTTATCGAAGTCGGAAACGTGATGGTACGCATTTCTCCTCCTTACACGAGGCATCACACCAACGTTTCACCAGGCAACGCCAGTCAACTGCTGTTTGTGTATGAGAAATCGGTTGGAAACTTTCCTCATGTCAGCACGTTGTAGGTTGCATATCACAGCATCTTCTTCCTGTCGGTTGAATTTCGCGTCTGTAGCGCGTCATCTTCAAATTGTTCGAATGGCTCTGAGCACTATGCGACTTAACTTCTGAGGTCATCAGCAGCCTAGAACTTAGAACTATTTAAACCTAACTAACCTAAGGACATCACACACATCCATGCCCGAGGCAGGATTCGAACCTGCGACCTTAACGGGTGTCATCTTCGTGGTGTAGCAATTGTAATGGCCAGTAGTGTAAGATACTCTTGAAAAACCATACAGGACCTGTGTTTTTCCGTTCCGAAACGACTGCAATCTTTTTGAAAGAGAGAGGTTTCCGAGCGCCGTATCAGGCATGGTAATGTGTTGTATTTTCGGTGTTTCCGTATTTTTGCCCGCCCTCTGTAATGAATCGTTCCATGAACCAGAACTTTCACCTCACATGGTCCATTCATGCTGCGACCTGTAGTGTAGTGTTTGTGTCTGGCAGGTACCGGTTCGAGCAGAGCGCGGGCTGGGGTTTCCGCAGCCGCGGCGGCAGCTGGAACGGTCTGGTGGGGCGGCTGCTGTCGGGGAGCGTCGAGGTGGCCGTCGCCTTCGTCATGATGACGCCCGAGCGCCACCGCGTCGTCGACTTTTCCCTGCCCCTCGTCTTCTCAGGGTCAGTGGCCGTCCTTCCTCCAGGGACGACAAGTTCTCCTTGGCTTATGTCCGCAGCTCGTGGTCGTGCGGTAGCGTTCTCGCTTCCCGCGCACGGGTTCCCGGGTTCGATTCCCGGCGGGGTCAGGGATTTTCTCTGCCTCGTGATGACTGGGTGTTGTGTGCTGTCCTTAGGTTAGTTAGGTTTAAGTAGTTCTAAGTTCTAGGGGACTCATGACCATAGATGTTAAGTCCCATAGTGCTCAGAGCCATTTTTTTTTTTTTTCTCCTTGGCTTAAACAGCCGGTTCACTGCCAACTTCTTATCATCCATAACACCACTTCGCATAAACTGTCCATATAATGAAAGCGAAAAAATTTATTTAGTTGGCCCTGGGTTCCCTCGAGAGTAAAACCAAATTTGTGTGTAGAGTATTTATACAAGGTGGTGCATTGATAGTGACCGGGCCAAATATCTCACGAAATAAGCGTCAAACGAAAAAACTACAAAGAACGAAACTCGTCTAGCTTCAAGCGGGAAACCAGATGGCGCTATGGTTGGCCCGCTAGATGGCGCTGCAATAGCTCAAACGGATATCAACTGCGTTTTTTTTTTAAATAGGAACCCCCATTTATATTACATATTTGTGTAGTACGTAAAGAAATATGAATGTTTTAGTTTTACCTCTTTTTTCGCTTTGTGACAGATGGCGCTGATATAGTCACAAACGGTATTTGCTTCGTGATACATTACCCGTGTTAAAATGGACCGTTTACCAATTGCGGAAAAGGTCGATATCGTGTTGATGTATGGCTATTGTGATCAAAATGCCCTACGGACGTGTGCTATGGATGCTGCTCGGTATCCTGGACTACATCATCCAAGTGTCTGGACCGTTCGCCGGATAGTTACTTTATTTAAGGAAACAGGAAGTGTTCAGCCACATGTGAAACGTCAACCACGACCTGCAACAAATGATGATGCCCAAGTAGGTGTTTTAGCTGCTGTCGCGGCTAATCCGCACATCAGTAGCTGCGAGAGAATCGGGAATCTCAAAAACGTCGGTGTTGAGAATGCTACATCAACATCGTTTGCACCCATATCATATTTCTATGCGCCAGGAATTGCATGGCGACGACTTTGAACGCCGTGTACAGTTCTGCCACTGGGCGCAAGGGAAATTACGGGACGATGACAGATTTCTTGCACGCGTTCTATTTAGCGACGAAGCGTCATTCATCTACGTGTCTACATCTACATCCATACTCCGCAAGCCACCTGACGGTGTGTGGCGGAGGGTACCTGAGTACCTCTATCGGTTCTCCCTTCTATTCCAGTCTAGTACCGTTCGTGGAAAGAAGGATTGTCGGTATGCTTCTGTGTGGGCTCTAATCTCTCTGATTTTATCCTAATGGTCTCTCGCGAGATATACGTAGGAGGGAGTAATATACTGCTTGACTCCTCGGTGAAACTTCAACAAAAGCCCGTACCAAGCTACTGAGCATCTCTCCTGCAGAGTCTTCCACTGGAGTTTATCTATTATCTCCGTAACGCTTTCGCGATTACTAAATGATCCAGTAACGAAGCGCGCTGCTCTCCGTTGGATCTTCTCTATCTCTTTAATCAACACTATCTGGTACGGACCCCACACTGCTGAACAGTATTCAAGCAGTGGGCAAACAAGCGTACTGTAACCTACTTCCTTTGTTTTCGGATAGCATTTCCTTAGGATTCTTCCAATGAATCTGTCTGGCATCTGCTTTACCGACGATCAACTTTATATGATCATTCCATTTTAAATCACTCCTAATGCGTACTTCCAGATAATTTATGGAATTAACTGCTTCCAGTTGCTGACCTGCTATATTGTAGCTAAATGAAATGGGATCTTTCTATGTATACGCAGCACATTACACTTGTCTACATTGAGATTCAATTGCCACTCCCTGCACCATGCGTCAATTCGCTGCAGATCCTCCCGCATTTCAGTACAATTTTCCATTGATACAACCTCTCGATATACCACAGCATCATCCGCAAAAACCTCAGTGAACTTCCGATGTCACCCACAAGGCCATTTATGTATATTGTGAATAGCAACGGTCCTACGACTATCCCCTGCGGCACACCTGATATCACTCTTACTTCGGAAGACCTCTCCATTGAGAATGACATGCTGCGTTCTGTTATCTAGGAACTCTTCAATCCAATTCACCAACAGCGTTATTGTAAACCGGCATAATATGCACTATTGGGAAACGGAAAATCCACGATGGCTGCGACAAGTGGAACATCAGCGACCTCGGCGGGTTAATGTATGGTGCGGCATTATGGGAGGAAGGATAATTGGCGCCCATTTTATCGATGGCAATCTAAATGGTCCAATGTAAGCTGATTTCCTACGTAATGTTCTACCGATGTTACTACAAGATGTTTCACTGCATGACAGAATGTGCGATGTACTTCCAACATGATGGATGTCTGTCACATAGCTCGCGTGCAGTTGAAGCGGTATTGAATAGCATATTTCATGATAGGTGGATTGGTCGTCGAAGAACCATACCATGGCCCGCACGTTCACCGGATCTGACGTCCCCGGGTTTCATTCCGTGGGGAAAGTTGAAGGATATTTCCTATCGTGATCTACCGACAACGCCTGACAACATGCGTCAACGCATTGTCAATGCATGTGCGAACATTACGGAAGGCGAACTACTCGCTGTTGAGAGGATTGTCGTTACACGTAGTGCCAAATGCATTGAGGTTGACGAACATCATTTTGAGCATTTATTGCATTATTGTGGAATTTACATGTAATCTCGCTGTTACAGAATGCTTTCTCAGAAATGATAAGTCCACAAAGGTACACGTATCACATTGGAACAACCGAAATAAAATGTTCAAACGTAACTACGTTCTGTATTTTAATTTGAGAAACCTACCTGTTACCAAATGTTCGACCAAAATTGTGAGCCATATTTTTCTGACTATTACAGCGTCATCTATCACAAAGCGAAAAAAGTGGTCTAACTAAAACATTCATATTTCTTTACGTACTACACGACTATGTAATAAAAAAGGGGGGTTCCTATTTTAAAAAAACGCAGTTGATACCCGTTTGACCTATGGCAGCGCTATCTAGCAGGCCAACCATAACACCATCTGGTTTCCCCCTTCAAGCCAGACGAGTTTCGTTCTTTGTAGTTTTTTCGTTTAACGCTTATTTCGTGAGATATTTGGCCCAGTCACGATCAATGGACGGACCACCATGTATGCAGTGACTATCCAGAAAGTAACCATCATCCGGCTATAATACACTCCGACACAAAAAAAAAACTGACACACCACAAAAGAATTATCCGAATGGGTCGGAAATCAGTAGATGTGGCGTACATGTACAGACAAACAAAGGATAACAATTTCTTAAAAAACTGGATGATTTATTCGAGAAAAAGAGCTTCACAAAATGAGCAACTCAAGAACCCGTTGATCCATCTCTGACCCCTACACACGAAGTTATTCGGATTGGGATTTACTGATAGTTGTTGAATGTCAACGAGAGGGTATCATGTCAAATTGTGTGCAATTGGCGCGTTAGATCGTCGAAAACCCGATATTCCTCTAAACATTCTCTATTGGAGAGAGACTCGTGAAGGAGCTTCAATATGCGGGGGCAGCGTGTGGGAGGAAACACCACCCGGCATTGAAATTCGTCTCTACCTAACAATATCACACCCACAGAGACATTAAATCTGTGCCGTAAGAAAAAATAGTTGCGCCATTCCGGGTCAGTGTTCTTAGGCAAATGCTCTGGTCAACTCGGCACATAGCAGCCAACACCCTGTGGAGTAGTGGATTACAATCTACACTCCTGGAAATTGAAATAAGAACACCGTTAATTCATTGTCCCAGGAAGGGGAAACTTTATTGACACATTCCTGGGGTCAGATACATCACATGATCACACTGACAGAACCACAGGCACATAGACACAGGCAACAGAGCATGCACAATGTCGGCACTAGTACAGTGTATATCCACCTTTCGCAGCAATGCAGGCTGCTATTCTCCCATGGAGACGATCGTAGAGATGCTGGATGTAGTCCTGTGGAACGGCTTGCCATGCCATTTCCACCTGGCGCCTCAGTTGGACCAGCGTTCGTGCTGGACGTGCAGACCGCGTGAGACGACGCTTCATCCAGTCCCAAACATGCTCAATGGGGGACAGATCCGGAGATCTTGCTGGCCAGGGTAGTTGACTTACAGCTTCTAGAGCACGTTAGGTGGCACGGGATACATGCGGACGTGCATTGTCCTGTTGGAACAGCAAGTTCCCTTGCCGGTCTAGGAATGGTAGAACGATGGGTTCGATGACGGTTTGGATGTACCGTGCACTATTCAGTGTCCCCTCGACGATCACCAGTGGTGTACGGCCAGTGTAGGAGATCGCTCCCCACACCATGATGCCGGGTGTTGGCCCTGTGTGCCTCGGTCGTATGCAGTCCTGATTGTGGCGCTCACCTGCACGGCGCCAAATACGCATACGACCATCATTGGCACCAAGGCAGAAGCGACTCTCATCGCTGAAGACGACACGTCTCCATTCGTCCCTCCATTCACGCCTGTCGCGACACCACTGGAGGCGGGCTGCACGATGTTGGGGCGTGAGCGGAAGACGGCCTAACGGTGTGCGGGACCGTAGGCCAGCTTCATGGAGACGGTTGCAAATGGTCCTCGCCGATACCCCAGGAGCAACAGTGTCCCTAATTTGCTGGGAAGTGGCGGTGCGGTCCCCTATGGCACTGCGTAGGATCCTACGGTCTTGGCGTGCATCCGTGCGTCGCTGCGGTCTGGTCCCAGGTCGATGGGCACGTGCACCTTCCGCCGACCACTGGCGACAACATCGATGTACTGTGGAGACCTGACGCCCCACGTGTTGAGCAATTCGGCGGTACGTCCACCCGGCCTCCCGCATGCCCACTATACGCCCTCGCTCAAAGTCCGTCAACTGCACATACGGTTCACGTCCACGCTGTCGCGGCATGCTACCAGTGTTAAAGACTGCGATGGAGCTCCGTATGCCACGGCAAACTGGCTGACACTGACGGCGGCGGTGCACAAATGCTGCGCAGCTAGCGCCATTCGACGGCCAACACCGCGTTTCCTGTGTGTCTGCTGTGCCGTGCGTGTGATCATTGCTTGTACAGCCCTCTCGCAGTGTCCGGAGCAAGTATGGTGGGTCTGACACACCGGTGTCAATGTGTTCTTTTTTCCATTTCCAGGAGTGTATTTCTGCTGCTACTTCGTCCACCGTAATCGAAAATTTGTTAAGATGTATCATTGATTTGCACGTAAGGCAAAATACAGAACTCCGTGCCTATCAATCTCTGTATCTGGGCTACACACCAAGTGGGAAAATGTGTCGGGGTTGGAGTGCTGGATCTCATAGGTTTAGTTCCTTAGGAACAACACCCACCACTGCAACTGCTGCGCCTTCCTACTTGGAAGTTTCGAATGGAGATGGAAAAGTGAAATGAGGGATTTGTGATTGGTGAAACTCAGTACCACAGAGATACACGTGAAACTTCCTGACGCCGTATTTGATAGCCAGAGCTTCTTTCTCAATCTGCGAATAGTTCCTGTGCGCCACATTCAATGTGTTGGATGCAAATGTAACGGGCTGTTCTGTGCCAGCGGCGTATTTGTTGACACCGTGACATCGATGTCACAATCTGATGCATCAGTGGCAATTGTTAAATGTTTGTTTGGATGGAAGATTACTAAAAAGCGCCCGACCTAAGGTATTTGTTAAGTTGTAAGACAGCCTTCTGTCACACCTCTGACCATGCAAACCGAACAACTCCTTTATGCAATTCATTAAGGGGGCAGAAAATCTGGGCCGCATTGGGAATAAACTTTCCATAATAATTTACTTTACCGAGAAACAACTGAAGCTTTTGGAGATTGAGATCTTTAGGAGCTGGTAAGTTAGTGACTGCATCCAAATTATCCTTTGTGGGTATGAGCTCATCTTTACTTAATGCATGCCACGAGTACTTGACATTCGGATCAAAGAAATTACATTTGTCGAAGCTACAATGCAGACCACGGGTTTTTTGCTGCCCATACAACATCTGTAGGTTGCACAGGTGCTGCTCTCTCATGGACCCAGTAATTAGCAAGTCATATACTGTAAATAATTAACACAGTTTCGGTACCTTGGATGAGTTGCTCAAGCTCTCTCTGAAATATCATGGGAGCACTTGCGAATCCAAATGACAACTTGTTATAATGATATGAGTCAAATGACGTATTAATCGCTAAAAATTGTTTTGTCTGATCATCGACAGGCAACTGCAAATACTTCTCAGCGAGATCTGTGTTTCAAAAAAATATGTCTGAAAAATAATGGTCCCCAGCCAATTTTGCCAATAATTCCTCTGGCGTAAGAAGTTGAAACACCTATGTAACATAGCAGCGATGGCGAGGCATTGTAGCATCTGTGACCAGAGAGTATGCGCTTGACCGCGCGAGTGTTGCGAGCGGGTCTCAGTCAGTCAGTCGTTGCGAGTCTGTAGCTCTGTCTAGTTGAGAGCAGTACTCTGTTCAGTGGCAGGCAGTACGCTAGTAGTCGTCATGCAGAGCGGTCGGTCAGTGGTAGCAGTCCAGTGGGATTGCGTGATGTGGTCTGGCGACAACACTGGTCAAGATGCTGAATGAGGTATACTGTTAATTAAGATAATCATCGGATAATGTAAAGTTTAATTATTGTAACTAATTTTCAACAAGTGCCCCCAATAATAACTTTGATTTCAAAAGCAATTTTACATAAAATTTTCATTTTTTTATTGAAGTAACTATTTCGTTCCACTTCCCCTAAACAAAAGTTTCAGTTTTCAATTAGATTACAAAAAAAAAAAAGGAATATTATTATTTGCAATGCAGTTCCTCCAAGCGGTGCGCAACAACAAGAGCAGAAATTTGACTAGGTGTTGCAATGAGGTAAGAATTTAATTTTGATTTTTGCACAGGGCCATAGACCGATATTTCGGTTTAATTGAATTTCATTAGCACTGAATTGTTTTTCATTATTTTTGTGGGAGCTTACACCAGAGTCAGATTGCGAATTTCACATTTTTGTTGCCTTGGTCAGTACATTTCATTGCAGGGAGGTTATTCTTGGGTCCTATTCATTTATTATTTCTGTCTTTAAATTTTGGTGGAGAAGTTACACTTAGCGCAATGTCCATTGGCATTCCATAAATAATATTTCTGTCATGTAAATTTTTGTGGGGAGGTTACACTTGGCGACACCCAGTCCAGGATCGAATTTCGTTGAGAATCTTTTGAGCGACAGTCAGATATCTGCTCTTATTTGCTTAGATATAATTAGGATTTAGCGCAACGCTTTTAATAATATTGTGACTTTCTTTCTACAGGTCAACGGCAATTTGTTGCTTTGTTGTATTTGTGTGTTGCTTTTGCATTGTGCTTATTTATTTTGTGAATAATTTTGACTATTGTTAAAATGCCGCGAAAGACTGTGAATAGTGTATCGCGAGGTATTATGAATGAAATTACCGACACAAACAACTTTACCGATAGGACATGTGACACGCAGTGTAATGATGACAATCCTGCATTCACTAACAATCAGTGCATTCCAACCACTAATGATGACTTTTATCTTAATGATGAACAAACGAACTCAATTGTCTCGTCTGTTAATTTGACGACAATTGATGACGCGGGACGCTCTATTGTAATGAGCGCTGCCCAGCTTAACACACCCGATTCGGAAAATTTAAGTGACGAACAGACAAATTTGTCTAACGAAAATGGACAGTGTTCTGAAAGTACGACGGATCCATTTAATTCAGAAATAATGACCGACAGTGTACATTCGTCTGGCAAACCTTTTTGTAAATCTCAGAATAACCAAATTGTTACAGAAAGCGAGAGAATTCCAGATCCACCACTAAACAGCACAGAGAGTATAAACGCTAATTTTGGCCTTGATCGATTTTTGGCACTAGTGTTGCAACGAATTGACCAAATGTGTGAAAAATTAGATGAGCAGCACAAAGAATTTATAGAATGGAAACAGCGGAACGAAAAACACGACAACGTTAATGAACAGAAGAAACAAGTTAGTGAACAGATTACAGCTGTTACCGTGCAATGTCAGGACAATAAAGTACAATTACATGTGGATACTAAGACTTGTGCTAATAACAGTAATGAAGAAGTTGGCACTGTTGCACAAGAATTAAGTAGCACACGTGTAGACACAACAGAATCACATAAAGACGAGATTATTGCAGTCACCGAACAATGTTCGGCAAACGCAACATTGATACACGAAATTAATGCAGTCACTGAAGAATGCCCTAAAAACGTAGTACAGATTCGCGACGAAGTTGATTTGGAGTCAGTGGAAGTTTCACACACTCCGAATACGGAGGCTGACGAGAAATTTGCACGACAGATCAACCAAATTGACGAAAGTATTACAGTAACAGAGTTGAAAACTATTTCAGTCATCAATACGTCACAGAATCCGCCACTTTGCGAACATTTGTCTGACTCACGCAGCGTGTGTAACGTGAACAATTTACAGAGAATACGCGAATTAAAATCCGAAAAGCCACGCGACTTAAAATCTGAAAAGCTATGCAACTTGAAATCCGAAATGACACAGACGAACAGATTCACACACAAGCCTGAGCGTGTTATCAAATTCAGTGACGAGAACGTTGATTATGAGCAATTTGCATTTGTAAGAAAATGTAAGGAATTTAATAATGGCAGAACACAGATACACGATTTGCGCTGTATACGATAATTTGTTTTTATGCTTTCACCGCTATTGCGTGTAATGCAGAAGCTAGCTTTGAACCAGATGCGACAATTTATTTTTGTATTTACAACAGCATTGCCTATAATGAAGAAACTAGAATTAACTTGGATACAACTATTTGCTTTTGAATTTATACCGCAATTGCCTGTAACGCAAAAGCCAAAATTTATTTGCAGTGCGTAAAAGACCTCAGGGGATTCATTACGCTTTAATGAATATGTGCCGTAGCGAGCGTAGGGCCCCGAGCTGTAGTACTGCTATTTCATCTTTAGTTTTCTGCACTGCTGCCTTCTCTTCTACTATGCTTTATATCTATCAAAACAGCTCTTTAACTATTGCTCTATCTAGGATTAAGAATATGTAATGAAAACCGGATATGACAAATCTTTACCGAATGTGACAATTTTCAGTAGGCACTCCCGTAATGACAACTACCGCCGTAATTTTAATAACGGATAAAATCGTAATCATCAGTATGTGTAAAATTAACAGCAAACGCATTTTTTTTTGGTAACAATAGACCTTTTCACCACAATAGCATGAAAGTGAGCCGCTTAGCATACCTAACCAACAATGCAGTCTACAAGGTCAACCAAACTTTAATGTTTCGCCGCGTGCACGTATAGTCCCAGCCCCAACAAATAGTAACGCGTGGCAGCAAAGAAATAACTACGTACAGACAACACACTATTTCAACTCGCATCGCAATGCGCCGTATAGAAGTTACTATCATGACAGACGTAAAAATAACGAGCACAATTTTCAGCGTACATTTAATAACAGTCGATCTTATGAGCAGCAACAACTTCAGCAACAACAAATAATCATGAATGAAACAGACAATAGGTGTCATCGATAGCGTAATACGTCAGTAAGAAATAACAGAGCAGTTCAAATAGTCGAAATGCCACAGCATCCTCCCGTAAATAATAGCACGTACGACAGAATTTGACCAGACACAGTACAGGTTTCATATTCCAGTAACGTAAGCCACAATTTTTACACGCAGAGTCCTGTTCACAAAAATGTTCTTAATTTTGACGCCATCCGACACACGTTTGCATGAAAGACATTATCACGACGTACGTAGACGACATTCTTATCGCAGAAGCTAACTGGTCTGAACACAACCTGATTCTTGAACAACTGTTACAAACTTTTCGTGCACAATGACTTACAGTTAACCTCAGTAAACCGCATTTTGGCAAAACTTCTATAAAATTTCTTGGACACGTGATTTCAGCAGAAGGCATTGCACCTGATCCGGAAAAACTTCAAGCTCTACGTGACATTACCGTTCCTACGACGAAGAAGCAATTACGCAGTTTTTTGGGCTTAATTAACCTTTTTCGTAAATCTATTCATTATTCCGCTTTAGACACGCCTAGACTATGCCAATTAACAGGTAAAAACACTATTTGGTCTTGGGATAAGCAAGCACATTCTGAATTCATGAACCTGAAGCATGCTTTGTTGAATGCACCACTTTTGTCGCACCCAGATCTTACTAGAAATTTTTCCATTGCCACCGACAGTTCCAACACCGCTTTAGGCGTACACATTTTCCAGGAAATTGAAGAAGATGGTTCAATAGTAATTAAAAACATCGCATTTGCAAGCCGCATTCTGTCACCTGCTGAGCGAAATTATTCTGTTACAGAATTGGAAACATTATGTGTTGTATGGGCTTTTACGAGATTTAGGCACTTTCTTTATGGCAGACATACCACCGTTTACACAGACCACAGAGCGATACAATTTTTACTTTCGGCTAAATTCACTCACGACAGATTAAGCAGATGGAAACTTTATTTACAGGAATTTAATTTTACAATAGTTCACATTCCTGGCACACAAAATGTTATAGCAGACGCACTATCGCGTTCTCTCGGCAACAATCAGCAAGACGTAGCAACCAACTTCTGCAAAACAAATTTCAGTGTCATGTACATTCAGCAAGTTGCATTTGAAAACTTTATTTCATCGTCATTACAGGACATAGCACAAGAACAAAACAAAGACAATGTGTGGAAAGAAATTAAACACCTTTGGCAAGATAGAAAAAATGTTACGATTAGGAACCACTACACTGTACGCAATGACATTCTGTTTCGCCGCTCTCATCCTGACAGCAACAATTGGTTATTATGCATTCCTGACGAACTGGTTAACAAATTAATCTGGTACACTCATTTAAGTTACGCACATTACGGAGCACGAAAATGTTTTCTTATACTGAGACAGAACTCTTATTTTACCAACATGGAGAAACGTATACGACGAGTTTTAGCGTCTTGTAAAATTTGCCAGAAAGCTAAATCAGACACCACTTCACATATTCCTCCATTATATCCCATTATACCTGTTAAATTAAGACATATGGCCGCAGTAGATATTTTTGGTCCGATTCCGAGAACTAACAGAGGTTTTTGCTACATATTTGTCGCTGTTGAGCTCACTTCAAAATTTGTTACTTTCACTCTATTACGCAAAGCTACTGCTAAAACTGTTTCGAAAGCATTTGTAAAACATTTTCTATTTCATGTAGGGCATGTGATGAGAGTAATTTCTGACAATGGATCTCAATTTCGTAGTAGCGTATGGACACATATGTTACGAGCTAGAAACATTTCTCCGATTTATATATCCAAGTACCATGCTTCTTCGAACCCCTGTGAAAGATTAATGAAAGCAATTGGTAAGCTGTGCCGAATATACTGCCACAAAAGACATATTGATTGGGATACACACATACTCTCATTCCAAGATGTAATTAATTCCATTCCAAATGAATCCACTATGCTATCTCCGTCTGTTATACTGAAAAACGTAGAACCACCAAACAAAATTAAAGAATTAGTAAACTTCCCCAAATGTCGTCGGCTAAGACACCACGAAATAATTGACATTGCGCTGAACAACATCAAACGTGCCGCAGAGCGCCGGAGAAGACAGCAAAAACAGGTTTGTAGACGCCGAGACTTTCACGTGGGACAGAAGATATTAGTGCTTACACACTATTTATCCAGCAAAATAAAAGGTAAGTGCAGTAAATTTGAACTTCTATACGCAGGTCCTTATCGGATTCGCAGCATCCCTCACCCCAATGTTGTACACGTCGAAACTTTGAGAACCGGAAAATCGAAAGGCAATAACCATATCTCAAACATTAAACCGTTTATTGAATGAAACCACTTTATGATTCAACACACTATGATGCCATTTACTAATGCAATTATATTCACCTAACTAATTACTGAGGATTATCGTATTTTTATTGGCAAGTGCCCGGCAAGGTATGGTTAGCAGGTCGCTTTTCTTGTCGTTACACGTCAGACCGTGCACATTTTCCATTTTTTTTGTGTGTATGATTGTACTCCAGTTTTGTTTATATGCACTGTGAAATACACTCCTGGAAATTGAAATAAGAACACCGTGAATTCATTGTCCCAGGAAGGGGAAACTTTATTGACACATTCCTGGGGTCAGATACATCACATGATCACACTGACAGAACCACAGGCGCATAGACACAGGCAACAGAGCATGCACAATGTCGGCACTAGTACAGTGTATATCCACCTTTCGCAGCAATGCAGGCTGCTATTCTCCCATGGAGACGATCGTAGAGATGCTGAATGTAGTCCTGTGGAACGGCTTGCCATGCCATTTCCACCTGGCGCCTCAGTTGGACCAGCGTTCGTGATGGACGTGCAGACCGCGTGAGACGACGCTTCATCCAGTCCCAAACATGCTCAATGGGGGACAGATCCGGAGATCTTGCTGGCCGGGGTAGTTGACTTACACCTTCTAGAGCACGTTAGGTGGCACGGGATACATGCGGACGTGCATTGTCCTGTTGGAACAGCAAGTTCCCTTGCCGGTCTAGGAATGGTAGAACGATGGGTTCGATGACGGTTTGGATGTACCGTGCACTATTCAGTGTCCCCTCGACGATCACCAGTGGTGTACGGCCAGTGTAGGAGATCGCTCCCCACACCATGATGCAGGGTGTTGGCCCTGTGTGCCTCGGTCGTATGCAGTCCTGATTGTGGCGCTCACCTGCACGGCGCCAAATACGCATACGACCATCATTGGCACCAAGGCAGAAGCGACTCTCATCGCTGAAGACGACACGTCTCCATTCGTCCCTCCATTCACGCCTGTCGCGACACCACTGGAGGCGGGCTGCACGATGTTGGGGCGTGAGCGGAAGACGGCCTAACGGTGTGCGGGACCGTAGCCCAGCTTCATGGAGACGGTTGCGAATGGTCCTCGCCGATACCCCAGGAGCAACAGTGTCCCTAATTTGCTGGGAAGTGGCGGTGCGGTCCCCTACGGCACTGCGTAGGATCCTACGGTCTTGGCGTGCATCCGTGCCTCGCTGCGGTCCAGTCCCAGGTCGACGGGCACGTGCACCTTCCGCCGACCACTGGCGACAACATCGATGTACTGTGGAGACCTCACGCCCCACGTGTTGAGCAATTCGGCGGTACATCCACCCGGCCTCCCGCATGCCCACTATACGCCCTCGCTCAAAGTCCGTCAACTGCACATACGGTTCACGTCCACGCTGTCGTGGCATGCTACCAGTGTTAAAGACTGCGATGGAGCTCCGTATGCCACGGCAAACTGGCTGACACCGACGGCGGCGGTGCACAAATGCTGCGCAGCTAGCGCCATTCGACGGCCAACACCGCGGTTCCTGGTGTGTCCGCTGTGCCGTGCGTGTGATCATTGCTTGTACAGCCCTCTCGCAGTGTCCGGAGCAAGTATGGTGGGTCTGACACACCGGTGTCAATGTGTTCTTTTTTCCATTTCCAGGAGTGTAGTTAAGATATGACACACACCAGTCGACTTTGACATTTTTTTTTGCCTTATGACATCTCAACATCGTGACTGTTTTACATTTTTTGCTGCTGCATTGTATTATTCTGTGTACATTTTTTGCATCTGACCACTGTCAATGTTTTTGACATATTACGTTTTCTGTCATGTTATTCTGTATGCTTAATTGTGTTACCATAAACCAGTCATTATTTAGTGGGTATATGATTTAAATGCAAGACATTAATCTCTGTCCATCAATTTCAGAAAGAAATGATGATTGTAAGAAATAAATTCAACAGAAATGGGAATTTCACCTACGGAATAGACGAAAGAAGATGCAATAACTTTATGAGGAAGAGTAAATGGATCAGGATTAACAAGCATTAACAAGAATATACTATACTCATCGTAGAATAGCAGTCCTAACTAATTTTTTCTTTCAGAATACAAGGTGATTGATGCAGGCTGTCAGACAGAACTACACATCTTAGTTTTAGTGATGAAATATGCTAGAGATAAGGAATAGTTGTGTAATGAGTAATGAAGTGATTATTTTGCAGATGGTAATGAATAATGATGAAGAATATGCTGTTATGAATAATGAAGTTTTTCTTTACAGGTGATGATAATAGTGAAGTTTTGATGATATGGATAATGAAGTTTTCTTTACAGATGAGGATAATGTTGAAGTTATGTATTTATGCTATGTAGTTATTTAAGTATTTGTTGCAGTTTGTTTTGACAGCAGGTGTTATATTGCATAGTAGGATGACGGAAAGTTTTGGAAAGGACAGCTATGGAACACATTTTTATACACATTTCACTACCTGTTAATTCGAAGTTCACTACTTTTCAGCATAGTGTGCGTTTCTTCTTTCAGCTGAATAATCCATTTTGTATTTTTTCAGGAGAAGTTTTTCATGATACTTACTAAACCTGTTACTTATTATACCTGTTCTAGTACTTGCATTTTTTTTTACCCATTTGTGTTTACCATTTATAAATGTAATCACATATACTGCCTTGTTACATAACCTTGCTACAGCTGACTCATGACGAATGACGTTACCTATCCTCACTGGCAGCAATAGGTCAAAAGCAAAAAGTGTTATGCCTCAGCAATTAATTATCGATCCCAACGCAATGCATTGCTAACAAAAAAAAAAATGTATTAACAGTCCCAAATAGTGATACCAGTTTGAGAAAATTCTGAATAATACTGATTAGCTCTGAATAGTATGTCACTTGAGTAATGACTTCTTAATGAGACAACAAAAATACACATATATATAAAATAATGCTTAGTAACTGGCTAGTAATTGCCACTGTTATTGTAATGAGACTACTTATAATCCCCATGATTATTAATGCTATGACTATAATTAACTGATTTTTAATAATGACTTCGTAATGATCTGAATAATACTGAATGATGAACAATGTTTTATTCTATTCAATACTTGCTGGCCACTGAGTGCCAATAATTAATGTCACTCGATGAATTGTTATTAATTATGCCATTAATTAGCTCTTGTTTTCAATGTTCATACTTTGTAATTGGAAATGAATGTGACTGTTTAATAATGCTTTGTAATTAGAAGAAGGCTAATGATTCTTACTAGATTGGAATGACACATAATTAATTAACTATGCTATTGTTTAATAATGCTTTGTAATTAGGAAAAAGCTAATGATTATTACTATTGGAAGACAAATGATTAATTAATTATGCTATACTTTATAACTGGAAATGAATGCGATTGTTTCATAATGCTTTGTAATTAGAAGGCTAATGATTCTTACTATATTGAAATGACAAATGATTAATTAACTATGCTTTATAATTGGAAATGAATGTGACTGTTTAATAATGCTTTGTAATTAGGAAAAAGCTAATGATTATTACTAATGGAATGACAAATGATTAATTAATTATGCTATGCTTTATAATTGGGAAAGAATGTGATTGTTTAATAATGCTTTGTAATTAGGAAAAAGCTAATGATTATTACTATTGAAATGACAAATGATTAATTAACTATGCCATACTTTGTAACTGGAAAAGAATGCGATTATTTAATAATGCTTTGTAACTAGGAAAAGAAGATTGCTGATTCTATGTAAAACGATTAATGAACATTTTTCTGTAATACTACATACATGGTACAGAAATGTTCAATAACTGGGCTATGAATGCCGCAAACTACTACTGTAATTGACAATATTATGTGACTTAATGTCCATTTGTCCTGTTTATCCTAGTGATCATGGAGCACTATATTTGGTTTTGCACTAATTCTACGTTGATGTGCCGTGTAAGAGCGTGGTGTTGACACGACATGCTGTCCACCACCGTGAGCGATGAAGATGTTATTATGGTCCCACTGTTTGGTGTACCTAATATACTGCCAAAATAAAAATAAAAATGGAATATTACTACGACAGTTCAGTGTCTTGGCTACGCTGATAAATTCTGAGGGGAAAAGAACTTCAAGTTGTGTCACTTGGTGTTGTACTTCTGTGGAAAGATATGGACTTTCAAAACAGCTGTGTGCAATCTAAAGTGCTACAACCATGATGCAATCCTTCCCTTTCCTATCCTAATTCTTATCACATAGTGAAAATCATTTTTGCTAACATTATTTATGTTCATGGCTATACATTTTTTCAATTCGCTAAACTCCAGTGCGAGTGCACTTATGTCACTGGTCGACATGATATTTTTTTGCTATTATGTTTATTTATTGCCAAAATGCTAAAGACATTTTTTTGATTTGTTCTGAAGTACAGTATATGTGCACTTTTGTCTTTTATATTGTATATACATTTTTTATTTTCTGAACTACAGTGCATGTGCACTTCTGTTAGGTGTTAATATGTTTTCTACTGAACTTCAGTGCCTGTACACTTTTCTCATTTTTCAATATGATTTCTACTATTCTGTATATTCAATACTTTAATGTGAATGCACTTATGCCATTTGTTACTAATTGTACATACATTTCATCAATTACTGATATGTTCTCAACTGCAGTGCATGTGCACTCATGTCACTTGTCAACATAATATTTTTTGCCAGTCTGTTTATTTGTTCTGAATATGCTAAAGAATTTTTTTCAGTGCCTGTGCACTTTGTTATCTGTCAAATAATTTGTATATACATTTTTCTGATTTGCTACTATGTTTTGTACTCACATTTTGTCTTTGTCTGATATATTTTGTACTTAGTGCGTGTGCACAACATTTAAATAATCTGTAAGTTGTAGAATTTTGTTAATTAAAGAAAAATTTTGTCGCGCTTAGCAAATCCAAATGACTCACCATCGCTGCCAAATTTTTGCCCCCCCAGTGGAGGGTTATGAAACACGTATGTAACATAGCAGCGATGGCGAGGCATTGTAGCATCTGTGACCAGAGAGTATGCGCTTGACCGCGCGAGTGTTGCGAGCGGGTCTCAGTCTGTCAGTCAGTCGTTGCGAGTCTGTAGCTCTGTCTAGTTGAGAGCAGTACTCTGTTCAGTGGCGGGCAGTACGCTAGTAGTCGTCATGCAGAGCGGTCGGTCAGTGGTAGCAGTCCAGTGGGATTGCGTGATGTGGTCTGGCGACAACACTGGTCAAGATGCTGAATGAGGTATACTGTTAATTAAGATAATCATCGGATAATGTAAAGTTTAATTATTGTAACTAATTTTCAACAAGTGCCCCCAATAATAACTTTGATTTCAAAAGCAATTTTACATAAAATTTTCATTTTTTTATTGAAGTAACTATTTCGTTCCACTTCCCCTAAACAAAAGTTTCAGTTTTCAATTAGATTACAAAAAAAAAGGAATATTATTGTTTGCAATGCAGTTCCTCCAAGCGGTGCGCAACAACAAGAGCAGAAATTTGACTAGGTGTTGCAATGAGGTAAGAATTTAATTTTGATTTTTGCACAGGGCCATAGACCGATATTTCGGTTTAATTGAATTTCATTAGCACTGAATTGTTTTTCATTATTTTTGTGGGAGCTTACACCAGAGTCAGATTGCGAATTTCACATTTTTGTTGCCTTGGTCAGTACATTTCATTGCAGGGAGGTTATTCTTGGGTCCTATTCATTTATTATTTCTGTCTTTAAATTTTGGTGGAGAAGTTACACTTAGCGCAATGTCCATTTGCATTTCTAAATAATATTGTCATTACTTTTAAATTTTTGTGGGGAGGTTACAAAGTGGATACAAAGCAACATTTGGTTGAGCATTAAAGTAAGACTTAAAATTACTACAAATTCGAAGTGATCCATTAGGTTTCTTAAGTACGACCCTAGGCATAGCCCAATGGCTAGATCATACTGGGGATATAACTCCCATACGCTACAACTTATCTAGTTCTGCTTTGACTTGGTCGCACGCGGCAAAAGGCACTGCCAACTGCTTTAAGGATGCGTGGGCCTGGAACCGCATTTTAGATTCAAACAGCTGCTTAAAGTCCACACATAACGTATCACAACCTGTGAATGGAATCGCAGATGAAACTAGATTTTACCTAGTCCTGACTTTCAAAACCAAGTGGTAGAAGCGTCTAAATGAAAAAGTTACTTGACGTCCAAAGTTGACTGCTAGCAAGTTTAGTTGCTAAACTATATCTCTATATTTAGCTTGGACTACGATGTGGCCCCACAATGGGATGAACTAGCTATTGTTTGTCATCACTTTATGCTGAGGAGGCCTCAGCTGCAAGGAGCCAATCCACTGGTACAGTCCTGCTCAAAAGTATCCGAACGACCTGAATTGAATTTCGCCTGATTCGCATGCAACCCGCATAACGCAGCTGTCTAGCTGGTCCACTAATCGCTCCTTGGTACAGACGTTTACCTATTGAAAATGGTTCCAACAGGTCATCACGATACTGCTCTCTATCGCAATAACTCAAGATGTAAAGTAATACCACGATACTACAAATATCAGGTAACACCTTATCACAGATAAGACTGACCTTGAGGCTTGTTAGCTCCCATTTATTACAACAAATGACATACCTGAAATGTTACCACCCTCATTAATACGTCAGATAGTTAATGTACGTAGTAATTTCGTCGTATTCATGATTTCCTCTTCAAAGTAACATACTGTACTTATTATTTAACACAAAATGACATTAAAAATTTAAGTTATTCACGAGCAGCTTGTTGAGAATATGTATGAACTTCAAATCATACGACGAACCGTCTCGTTCTGCATATGGATTCATACCCAGGTAATGCAGGCTAAGCAAATATTTCGTGACTGACGGAAACTAACAGTCATTCCTGACTAGGCATACAGAGAGTGATATACCTCGATTTTAGTTGGCAAATATCTACTTTAAATTACATCACGTAAACATTTTTAACGGATGTGAATTCCTACCCAGCATCTAATGTCGCTGTTAACGAACTACGAGAGATGTTAAATATCGCTTCTTCACAAGTAACTTACTTGAAATGCCGTGAGGTAAAGCTTTGTGTTGGATAGGGATTCGAACCCAGAACCTAATCGGATTGTTATCGAAGCACAATCAACTGTGACATATCGGATTTTATCGGCAGTAGCTAGATGTTTTAACTGAAATGACGAGACGAAACATTAATTTTTTCCTTCCTAGGACTCCAACCCGGCACCTATCGCTGTTATATTCTAGAGAAAACGAACGTTAAATATGGGTTTCTTACACCAGCAACGACATGTGAGCATGTTTGAACTAGAAATAATATGACGAAGAGTTCAGTGCTGACTGGGAATCGAACCCCACACATATCGTCGTTGACTACACACAAAGAGACGTCAGCTACCGAATTTTTCTCCACCAGCAGATCGGAATAACATCATTGAACTTAAACTGATCTCGCAAATAGTTCTGTGTCTCACTGTGAGTCAAAAACGTCAGATATCGTTAGTGCTGACAACGAATGAAAATACACTCCTGGAAATGGAAAAAAGAACACATTGACACCGGTGTGTCAGACCCACCATACTTGCTCCGGACACTGCGAGAGGGCTGTACAAGCAATGATCACACGCACGGCACAGCGGACACACCAGGAACCGCGGTGTTGGCCGTCGAATGGCGCTAGCTGCGCAGCATTTGTGCACCGCCGCCGTCAGTGTCAGCCAGTTTGCCGTGGCATACGGAGCTCCATGGCAGTCTTTAACACTGGTAGCATGCCGCGACAGCGTGGACGTGAACTGTATGTGCAGTTGACGGACTTTGAGCGAGGGCGTATAGTGGGCATGCGGGAGGCCGGGTGGACGTACCGCCGAATTGCTCAACACGTGGGGCGTGAGGTCTCCACAGTACATCGATGTTGTCGCCAGTGGTCGGCGGAAGGTGCACGTGCCCGTCGACCTGGGACCGGACCGCAGCGACGCACGGATGCACGCCAAGACCGTAGGATCCTACGCAGTGCCGTAGGGGACCGCACCGCCACTTCCCAGCAAATTAGGGACACTGTTGCTCCTGGGGTATCGGCGAGGACCATTCGCAACCGTCTCCATGAAGCTGGGCTACGGTCCCGCACACCGTTAGGCCGTCTTCCGCTCACGCCCCGACATCGTGCAGCCCGCCTCCAGTGGTGTCGCGACAGGCGTGAATGGAGGGACGAATGGAGACGTGTCGTCTTCAGCGATGAGAGTCGCTTCTGCCTTGGTGCCAATGATGGTCGTATGCGTGTTTGGCGCCGTGCAGGTGAGCGCCACAATCAGGACTGCATACGACCGAGGCACACAGGGCCAACACCCGGCATGGGGAGCGATCTCCTACACTGGCCGTACACCACTGGTGATCGTCGAGGGGACACTGAATAGTGCACGGTACATCCAAACCGTCGTCGAACCCATCGTTCTACCATTCCTAGACCGGCAAGGGAACTTGCTGTTCCAACAGGACAATGCACGTCCGCATGTATCCCGTGCCACCCAACGTGCTCTAGAAGGTGTAAGTCAACTACCCTGGCCAGCAAGATCTCCGGATCTGTCCCCCATTGAGCATGTTTGGGACTGGATGAAGCGTCGTCTCACGCGGTCTGCACGTCCAGCACGAACGCTGGTCCAACTGAGGCGCCAGGTGGAAATGGCATGGCAAGCCGTACCACAGGACTACATCCAGCATCTCTACGATCGTCTCCATGGGAGAATAGCAGCCTGCATTGCTGCGAAAGGTGGATATACACTGTACTAGTGCCGACATTGTGCATGCTCTGTTGCCTGTGTCTATGTGCCTGTGGTTCTGTCAGTGTGATCATGTGATGTATCTGACCCCAGGAATGTGTCAATAAAGTTTCCCCTTCCTGAGACAATGAATTCACGGTGTTCTTATTTCAATTTCCAGGAGTGTACAATAAAAATCAAAATTATTATCCGCCAGCAGATAGACGTTCTCATGCTAGAGCTTGATAATACATAATGAAAACTTTAGTGCCAGGTCAGGTTTCGAACCCATTCACGCGCAATATGTGGAGATGTTGAGGACTCTGCAGTTTTGAACAAACAACAAGTTGTAGTCGACCTGTATTGTCACGAAGAGATCAAATTCCGCGTTAAGGGCGGTCTGAGTTGCATTCCAAGTTCAGAACCAATTTTATAGACATACAGAAGCTCAAATAAAAGATGGAATAAGTGTCCTGTGACCATATATAGCGTTTGTTTCGTCACTAGAAATAAATAACTAGTATAAGAAAGGTTACTGGTGATAGAGTTTCTACATGTCGCCACTCCTGACTTTATTGTGGTTCAACCTAATGTCTACTGGGTAGAGAAGGAATATTATGTTTAATGTGAATTTCAGACCACAATGCGGTTATACCTTCTTCACTTGACGTAGCCAGAAGAGAACAGAATCTGTCTCTTTCTATCAAAAACCATTGGCAGTAGTTGGAATTGAACCCACAGCATTAGTATATGAAACTATCATCAATGCAACAGACCACCAAATCCTCATTTGTCTAGCATAACGCCGTTGCGCCACATTGGATGAGAATTCTGACACACAGGCTCGCTGTAGTGGTTTTTCAGCATGTTCAGTACATTCATTTACTTTATTGACCGAGTCGCCATGAACTAGCTGCCTGGGCTACCCAGTGCATCTGCCTCAGCTACCCAGTGCATACAGTCGACTCTATTTTGTAATCATTGAAATAAAATCACGTAACTGCTACCTTCACAGAACTGCCAACAGTGTGGGATGCAGAAATTTAAATAGGAAGTGTTCTTTTCCAGTTGCGCTACTCTATTGCGTTATCTGTTTGTTGAAAACGTCGTGCAGTGCAAAAGAAAAGCTTTAACTGTTTGTCTCTCAGAAGTCTAGATCCGGCCATATGCATTATCTCACAGCACTGTGGAATGTGGAAGTTCTGGAGGAATTGTTGTTGACTTCTGGAGCCGCTGTAGTTACGTATCAGCTAGTAGCGTAACGGTGTCATGCACCGTATACCGGGTGATCAAAAAGTCAGTATAAATTCGAAAACAGAATAAATCACGGAATAATGTAGATAGAGATGTACAAATTGACACACATGCTTGGACTGACATAGCGTTTTATTAGAACCAAAAAAATACAAACGTTCAAAAAATGTCCGACAGATGGCGCTTCATCTCATCAGAATAGCAATAACTAACATAACAAAGTAAGACAAAGCAAAGATGATGTTCTTTACAGGAAATGCTCAATATGTCCACCATCATTCCTCAACAATAGCTGTAGTTGAGGAATAATGTTGTGAACAGCACTGTAAAGCATATCAGGAGTTATGGTGAGGCACTGGCGTCGGATGTTGTCTTTCAGCATCCCTAGAGATGTCGTCGATCGTGATACACTTGCGACTTCAGGTAACCCCAAGGCCAATAATCGCACGGACTGAGGTCTGGGGACCTGGGAGGCCAAGCATGACGAAAGTGGCGGCTGAGCACACGATCATCACCAAACAACGCGCGCGACAGATCTTTCACGCGTCTAGCAATACTTTGTTTTTTTGGTTTCTTTTGTTCTAATAAAACCCCATGTCATTCCAAGCACGTGTGTCAATTTTTACCTCTCTATCTACATTATTCCGTGGTTTATTATGTTTTCAAATTTTTACTGACTTTTTGATCACACAGTATAAGACTTCGTGATTTCGAGTACATTCAGTGCTACATTTTTTAAAACGCAGTTCTGCTATCTGCTGAAGTTATCAATCTAATGGAACTTTGAACATAATTCCCTTCACTTCTCAACCCAAAATAGTCGCATTTGGAAGAAGTGCTAACTTCTGTGACATTTTGTTCTTTTCAGGTTTAATAGATGGCCAGGCAGCAGATGCATCTCGAAACTTTTGTATTATGTATCGTGCCCAAATACGTCATAAAAGTATTTTCTACATTAGCTGTCGTGTGGTAGTGGCATTTTATTCTTCTTCAAACCTGTTTGACAGCTTTAACTCAGAATAAGTTTTCTACATGTACGTAATCAATAAACTGCATGTGCAGTGTCAGACTGTTATAGATAACATCAGAGAATTCGCATATGTCATTGATGATTACTTTCTCTCTCATGTTTACTATTGCTTTAACAACACTAAAAGAAACCTTACGAAAATTGTTCCTTGTATTGTAAGAAAGGAAATAAAACTACCCATGATAACCTTACGACAAAAGTCTGTTTTAAGAAAAATTGAATATCTGTACACAAGCGTACCTCTATGGGCATGTATTAGTAAAATACTACTCACTTAGATGCGCAAAACTATAGACCTATATCTCTTACGTCGATCTCTTGTAGAATTTTAGAACATGTTTTTTGCTCGCGTATCATGTCATTTCTGGAAACCCAGAATCTACTATGTAGGAATCAACATGGATTCCGGAAACAGCGATCGTGTGAGACCCAACTCGCCTTATTTGTTCATGAGACCCAGAAAATACTAGATACAGGCTGCCAGGTAGATGCTATTTTTCTTGACTTCCGGAAGGCGTTCGATACAGTTCCGCACTGTCGCCTGATAAACAAAGTAAGAGCCTACGGAATATCAGACCAGCTGTGTGGCTGGATTGAAGAGTTTTTAGCAAACAGAACACAGCATGTTGTTATCAATGGAGAGACGTCTACAGACGTTAAAGTAACCTCTGGCGTGCCACAGGGGAGTGTTATGGGACCATTGCTTTTCACAATATATATAAATGACTTAGTAGATAGTGTCGGAAGTTCCATGCGGCTTTTCGCGGATGATGCTGTAGTATACAGAGAAGTTGCTGCATTAGAAAATTGTAGCGAAATACAGGAAGATCTGCAGCGGATAGGCACTTGGTGCAGGGAGTGGCAACTGACCCTTAACATAGACAAATGTAATGTATTGCGAATACATAGAAAGAAGGATCCTTTATTGTATGATTATATGATAGCGGAACAAACACTGGTAGCAGTTACTTCTGTAAAATATCTGGGAGTATGTGTACGGAACGATTTGAAGTGGAATGATCATATAAAACTAATTGTTGGTAAGGCGGGTACCAGGTTGAGATTCATTGGGAGAGTGCTTAGAAAATGTAGTCCATCAACAAAGGAGGTGGCTTACAAAACACTCGTTCGACCTATACTTGAGTATTGCTCATCAGTGTGGGATCCGTACCAGGTCGGGTTGACGGAGGAGATAGAGAAGATCCAAAGAAGAGCGGCGCGTTTCGTCACTGGGTTATTTGGTAACCGTGATAGCGTTACGGAGATGTTTAATAAACTCAAGTGGCAGACTCTGCAAGAGAGGCGCTCTGCATCGCGGTGTAGCTTGCTCGCCAGGTTTCGAGAGGGTGCGTTTCTGGATGAGGTATCGAATATATTGCTTCCCCCTACTTATACTTCCCGAGGAGATCACGAATGTAAAATTAGAGAGATTAGAGCGCGCACGGAGGCTTTCAGACAGTCGTTCTTCCCGCGAACCATACGCGACTGGAACAGGAAAGGGAGGTAATGACAGTGGCACGTAAAGTGCCCTCCGCCACACACCGTTGGGTGGCTTGCGGAGTATCAATGTAGATGTAGATGTAGATGTAGATAGGGTCTGTGTTTAATTGGTATGCTGTATCATACTCAAGAGATATGCAAATGTGCAATTTCATAAATAAAGTTATGTATTCCCAGAAACCCAAAATTGGCTTGTCGGCAGTGGAAAGAGGCGTTACCTGTTGTGCAACATCGTAAGTTTGTCACCATTGCACTATGAGCTGAAAGTATTTTCTTGCGATTTCCTTATCGATGTTTGATCTGACTGCTTGTAGTTCTTTCACAAAAGGGATAAAAACGTTACAATCAGCGAGGGTGGAGCCGCGAACCAGAACAGAGGCTTTTTTACAGGTCAGCACGTTACCACAGAGCTAGCGAAGAGGTCCATGAGTATTATATAGCACGAGTCATTCAAATGGAAAGGGAATATCAAGTGAATTTAGCGAGTCAATTCAGTACCATACGCGGAAGTGACTGCACTGTCACAGTGTTGCCAAATGTTTGTGACGATGTTGCCAATTCTCAGCAGTGCTAGGAACAGCTCTGTAGCTGTAAGCAAGGAGAATCCCGTGCTCGCGTCATAGGAAGATATGGAGAGGAGTCGCGGGGTTTGGTTAATATGCAGCGTTTTCTCCTACTAGTTGTGTCAAATATTCAGGTGTATAATCTTCCATCACGATTATAGTTTCCCACAAAATATATACGAATAAAACACCTTGTTACTTTGTGACAAAATTTTATTTCAGTACAATAAAAAGTCTTTGGAAATCAACTTTGCCCACCTGTCACGAAAAGTAAGATTAACACTTTGCACCTCGAAATCGATTGCATCTATGTGCAATCTTGTGATCATACAAGTAGAATTTCATGAATTGCACGAGAATGTAGAAAAATGTTGGTGCGAATGGAAGCTATAAGAAAAACAGTTAACTAATTATTCAGTGCCACGTAATAATCAATTCAAATGAAAATTCAGAAGAGAAGAAACTAAAAATTATGCCCATTAAGACAGAAACTAAAGTGCAGATGCGGACACTGTGCAGATCTGCGCTTCTTCATCTTCAGATGTATACAAATAATGTATACTAAACAGCGTATTCATTGCTTTAGTAATGTTTCCCTCTTGGTTAGTCTTCTAATGATGAACTGGATCCACATTCATGAGTCTGATTGTTTCTTTGTATCCTTCCAGCTACTATCTTTATGTGTTATTGCTCGGTGTTCAAAACGAAAAATATTATGCATGCTCCCACGAGGTATTAGAACGAGGTCGCAAGAAAGCTAACGAATTATAATCAAAATACACTGAGACGCCAATTTGCCTGTCGTCATGGTGTTAAGTCGACAGAAATAGTTGGGTATTATTGCCTGCATCACCAGCATCCTGTTGTCGTCTTCTCTTACTGAGATTTTCATATTACTCTGAACACAAGACGTCGAGATAAATGTGTATATTCTTCGTGACGAAACATCCCACATCCCATTCATCCTGATCCATTCGTTACATGCATCGATAGCAATGAGTGATAGGAAAGCTGTTGTGATGTGACAAATAACAATAACAATGGTAGTAATAACAAATCAGAAATCAAGTATGTTTACTGCATTACAGAAAATTGTTAACGATTAACAAAATAACCAAGAAAGGCTGAGTGTTTAATTGGCGCATGCATAGGTGTTCTTACCATTTTCTTACTGAATTCTGTTCTGGTTGTTTGCAAAGAGAAGAGGAAAAACCTTGTAGCCATACATAAGGCAAGCACAACGAGATACCTATCAACTATCCTTGCTTTATATCACGAGACGAACATGGCGTCACCGAGCTGATATTTGAAATACATTTCTGTTTTCTCTCTCTGTCTCTCTCTTTTCATTATTCTTTTTATGTTTTGAGGAAAGCATCGAGAAGCGCGAGTAATAAGCAAGCAGGCATATAATCCATTTACAGTTATTTTCATCGGGATACATAATGCAAAAATACATCTTTTAAGTGTGTTATTGCATAATTCCAATTATTGACAGTCTATTCGTGAGCTTGCTCGCATTCAGTGGGGTGAAACATATCACAGAAGCAAGCAAAACACAAATATTTCTTGCACCATGCGCAGCACACAAACGAAATATCGCTGCGCTGACGTGTTGTCCGATATATTGCTCGGAAAACATACCTGACTCGTGTTGCTAAATACAGCTCTATCAGATATCAATTTGGACGCGTACCAAGTGTATAAAAGTATATCTTGAAATACACAGAAAGGCACATAGAGGTATTCGACTGAAACATAGCCATGACCAAGATCGTCTTGACTACTCGAACGTTGACAGTGCTCGGCCGGTTACTTACGTTTACTGGTATCAAAACTACAGCATGAAAACACAAAAATGTTAATAACCCAAGGACCATTAACTTTGGAACCCATAGTAAAGTAAAGCAGTTGGAAGACTGGTTTGAACACCACACTGCTTTAATAGGCACTGTCCTGTTGGGGGTGGTATGCCGTTGTTTTGAGTTGACTTGCCTAGCCAGTTAATAGGGGAACCTACAGTTTAACATGGTTTTCGGACCACAGCGCAACTCGGATAGCTTAGAATGAAAATCTTTATGGTAATTGCAAAGGAAAACAATTAATTTTCTAAAACATTCTCTCTCATACACAACTTAAAACAGGTCACGTCGACCAAATCATATGGAAGAACTGACAGCGACATACATCGGAGGCAGTAAGATCCCTTGGCTTTTGGTTTGGCAGTATTCGACAGCCATTTCTAGGCGCAAGTAAATGAAGAAAGGCAGTGCGTTGTTGTTGTCAAGTAACGTCTTCATCAATTACTTTAGTTTTAATGTAATCTACGAGTAATTGCTGATGTTTGATATTAACATGAAAAAGATTCCGTAGATAGGGAAAGAATCTGTTCTTGGGCAACTACTTCTATAACGACCAAAAGCCATTAAATGATCTTCAAGCACATGTGTTCCAGCAGCGGTATCAAGAAAATGATGGTAATAATCGAATTATCCGGTAACTTCACACTTCACAGTGGATTTTTCTCGGACTAAGAAATTTGCTGAATTAGTGAAAATTTCAAAATGGCTTCACATCGAGGATATAATGCCTAGAAGAGTCTTTACATCCTGCTGACATGAGAATAGCAAAATCTCCGCGTCAGAAGCTTGCTTTTACTTAACCATTTAATAGACTCGTATTTTTTCCACCATGGCTAATTTTGTAAGCTAAGCACATCAATCCGTTACAGCACACTCCTGGGGCTGGGAAATGTGGCCACAATGGCCTGGTGGAACGAACTATCACAGGTGTAATGCGTGGGTTCAGGCATTTACTTTTAAGAGACACAAACAGATTTGCTTTACCTCTGGTAACCTGAAGAGAAAGACGTTATAATCCAGAATCCGCATTAAACATCACGTTCCTTCATTACCAACTGGGCAGAGCCAGTTCACGTTGGATAATGACATAGGCGGAAGTCATGGTAAACAGAAACACTGTCGCCAATAAACTTACTTACATTAGAAAATTTTATTTTATTTGATGAATCGATAGCCATTTAAAGGAACAGGGTTCTTATTTTACTTGTACTTGATTGAACTACAGACGTTGAAAAATTTCGTGCTGGACTGTGATTCGAATTCGTATCTCCTCTTTCGAGGATCTGAAACTCTTGGAACAGTATAGTTCAATCATTTCGTTCCTTTTCCCAAGACTGCAATCTTCTCTAGGTGTCCTCCAAAGGTATGTGGGTCCAAATCCTGATCCAGTACAAAAATATTCATAATTTCACTTCAAGCCCTATCAAGTGCACACCGGCCTGCTAGTGAAAATTAACGTGCATTTTTAATGTCTATTCATGTGTTGCCAACAAAGGCAATAGGCGTCGTTATTTCTGGTCAAACACGCACACATCCTACTGTTGGTGAGTAAGCACTTGATACTTAAACTATATTCGTGGATTATAAAGAAGGACGGTAGGTTTGCGGTTCGATTGTCGTTCAGGCACAAAAATTTGTATCCTTATTTTAGATTCAAACGCCTAGCAGCTGGTTAGGAAAACCGATACGTAACATTTGACTTTGCTTAGTTAACAATCCGCTTACATGTTGGGTTCGTATCTCCGTCACAGAACTTCACTTCATGCACTTCATCTTTAAATGCATGCACACTTTGTTACTTCAGAATAGAGGTATATCAGACATCTTTCGTGGTTAGTTAACAGGGATGAAAGGGTCTTGATAGGAGTCCCGGTTCATTACGGAAACTGCCGTCTTTTATTTTCAGGTTTAGATTTGGTTACTGATATTGGCGAAAATTTCGGTAATTCATGGCCCTTAAGCAAGTAGACGTTAGGTTGAACCACAATAAAGTGGTGACATGTAGAAACTCTATCACCAGTAACCTTTCTTATACTAGTTATTTATTTCTAGTGACGAAACAAACGCTATGTATGGTCACAGGACACTTATTCCATCTTTTATTTGAGCTTCTGTATGTCTATAAAATTGGTTCTGATCTTGGAATGCAACTCAGACCGCCCTTAACGCGGAATTTGATCTCTTCGTGACAATACAGCTCGACTACAACTTGTTGTTTGTTCAAAACTGCAGAGTCCTCAACATCTCCACATATTGCGCGTGAATGGGTTCGAAACCTGACCTGGCACTAAACTTTTCATTATGTATTATCAAGCTCTAGCATGAGAACGCCTATCTGCTGGTGGATAATAATTTTTATTTTTATTGTATTTTCATTCGTTGTCAGCACTAACGATATCTGACGTTTTTGACTCACTGTGAGACACAGAACTATTTGCGAGATCAGTTTAAGTTCAATGATGTTATTCCGATCTGCTGGTGGAGAAAAATTCGGTAGCTGACGTCTCTTTGTGTGTAGTCAACGACGATATGTGTGGGGTTCGATTCCCAGTCAGCACTGAACTCTCTGTCATATTATTTCAAGTTCAGACAAGCTCACATGTCGTTGCTGGTGTAAGAAACCCATATTTAACGTTCGTTTTCTCTAGAATATAACAGTGATAGATGCCGGGTTGGAGTCCTGGGAAGGAAAATATTAATGTTTCGTCTCGTCATTTCAGTTAAAACATCTAGCTACTGCCGACAAAATCCGATATGTCACAGTTGATTGTGCTTCGATAACAATCCGATTGGGTTCTGGGTTCGAATCCCTATCCAACACAAAGCTTTACCTCACGGCATTTCAAGTAAGTTACTTGTGAAGAAGCGATATTTAACGTCTCTCGTAGTTCGTTAACAGCGACATTAGATGTTGGGTAGGAATTCACATTCCTTAAAAATGTTTACGTTATGTAATTTAAAGTAGATATTTGCTAACTGATACTTTCTAAAATCGAGGTATATCACTCTCTGTATGCCTAGTCAGGAATGACTGCTAGTTTCCGTCAGTCACGAAATATTTGCTTAGTCTGCATTACCTGGGTATGAATCCATATGCAGAACGAGACGGTTCGTCGTATGATTTGAAGTTCATACATATTCTCAAAAAGCTGCTCGTGAATAACTTAAATTTTTAATGTCATTTTGTGTTAAATAATAAGTACAGTATGTTACTTTGAAGAGGAAATCATGAATACGACGAAATTACTACGTGCATTACCTATCTGACGTATTAATGAGAGTGGTAATATTTCAGGTATGTAATAAATGTGAGTTTACAAGCCTCAAGGACAGTCTTATCTGTGATAAGGTGTTCCCTGATATTTGTAGTATCGTGGTATTACTTTACATCTTGAGTTATTGTGATAGAGAGCAGTGTTTTCTAGTGGTGACTTGTTGGAACCATTTTCAATAGTCAAACGTCTGTACCAAGAAGTGATTAGAGGACCAGCTAGACAGCTGCGTTATGCGGGTTGCATGCGAATGAGGCGAAATTCAATTCAGGTCGTTTGGATACTTTTGAGCACGACTGTACATGCTCTCATTAATCAGAGACACGGTCACGCCTGTGTACAGCTGGAAACGCGTCTGCTACCGCAGTTCAATCATTGGTCACTTAAAATAAGCTGTCAACAGAGCATCTCGCATTTCCGACATACGTCGTGGCCGCTTACAAAATAGCTTCGCGCCCTATTAACAGCCTTTGCCAAGTGATTTTCTTGTTTGTGTGTCAGCTATAACCGAGTGGTAGCCGGCAGCCGATGTGGCAACACCGTAACAGCAAGTGGCAGACGTCAACTGTCACGTAATTTTAAACAGACTACAGCAAGAGACTGACTAGTGCGAGCTGGGCCGTGAGTACTTACCGGCTACCCGCGTCGAGTCAGCTCGTGGCTCCAGGTGCCGTGCTCGCTGCGGCTGCAGCGCCTCGCGCGGAGGCAAGCTGCAGTTTTAGTAGTTATGGTGGTTATGGCTGAAACAGGTGGTTTTCGGCTATAGCTACCGTTTTTTTTTCATCCCCAGTTTAACCTGCCTGCTAAAACCGCACAAAATGACCGATTTCTAAAATAGCCAGATTTCGTTTTATTATTACTATTATTTCTAGTAGTAAACGTAGACGTCGAATAAAAACTGAAAATTTCCGAGACTCCCTCAGACTTTTGCATTATACGTTACAGGGTACCTAGAACCAAAAATCAAATAAAGTAGGTACATAATAGAAAACTTAATCCACATAGACTACTGTTCGCTGCTTTTCTCGAAACGTAATGAGGGACTGAATACCACAAAAAAATCACCAGTATTCTACTATTGATTCTAATTTTTTGAAGCTCTGCTCATAAGATATGTTGTAATCAGGGCCGTTGCTTGTTTTGCCACCCTAGGCAACAACAGAAAAATGACGCCCCCTCTATTTTGCTACTATCAGTCTCCCCAATATCGTCCCCTCCACCACTACCAAGTCACAACGGCAAGCCTCCTGTAATACTTTTAATCATTAATCTAAGATGATCAGACATCCTCATTTTCACCTGGACTGCACAGACAAAAACAAAAGAGGGACAGAAGGAGGTATGGTATCAAGTAGCAAAATGATCGCAAGCCAGCGCACGTGTTTCGCTCCAGCGCTCGGCAGAGATGAATCAGGGTCATGTTTCTTCCGTCTGGTAAGCTGTGGCAGCTGCTTTCGTTTTGACGTAGATAGAGGCAATATGTTTGCTTGCGTCAAAGTAAGTAAAGAGTAACTGTTCCAGACGCTTTGGAAAACAAGTCGCTGTTTAATTTTTCCTTTTTTTAATTTTTTCTCCTCATTTGCTCAGTTTTGTCGCTATTTGATTTGAAATGAACTTTTTCCTCCCTTTACCGCTCCAAAAATTTTGACGCCCTGGACGGCGCCTAGTCTTGCCTTGCAGGATTTTAGAACATATATTGTGTTCGAACATCATAAATTACTTCGAAACTAACTCTTTATGAACATGAAGTGCTGAGTGCTATTGACAAGGGATTTCAGATCGATTCCGTATTCCTGGATTTCCGGAAGGCTTTTGACACTGTACCACACAAACAGCTCGTAGTAAAATTGCGTCGTTATGGAATATCGTTTCAGTTATGTGACTGGATTTGCGATTTCCTGTCAGAGAGGTCACAGTTCGTAGTAATTGACGGAGAGTCGTCGAGTAAAACAGAAGTGATTTCAGGCGTTCCCGAAGGTAGTGTTGTAGGCCCTTTTCTGTTCCTTATCTATATAAACGATTTGGGAGACAATCTGAGCAGCCGTCTTCGGTTGTTTGCAAATGACGCTGTCGTTTATCGACTAATAAAGTCAAAACAGACTGCAAAACGATTTAGAAAAAATATCTGAATGGTGCGAAAAGTGGCAGTTGACCCTAAATAACGAAAAGTGTGAGGTCATCCACATGAGTACTAAAAGGAACTCGTTAAACTTCGGTTACACGATAAATCAGTCTAATCTAAAAGCCACAAATTCAACTAAATACCTAGGTATTACAATTACGAACAACTTAAATTGGAAAGAACACAGAAAATGTTGTGGGGAAGGCTAACCAAAGGCTGCGTTTTATTGACAGGACACTTAGAAAGTGTAACAGACCTACTAAGGAGACTGCCTACACTACGCTTGTCCGTCCTCTTTTAGCACACAGCTGCGTGGTGTGGGATCCTTACCAGGTAGGGCTGACGGAGTACATCGAAAAAGTTCGAAGAAAGGCAGCTCGTTTTGTATTATCGCGAAATATGGGAGAGAGTGTCACAGAAATGATAGAGGATTTGGGCTGGAAATCATTAAAAGAAAGGCGTTTTCCGTTGCGACGGAATCTTTTCACGAAATTCCAATCACCAACTTCTCATCCGAGTGCGAAAATATTTGTTGACACCGACCTACATAGGGTGGAACGATCACCACGATAAAATAAGGGAAATCAGAGCTCGTACGGAAAGATATAGGTGTTCATTCTCCCCCCGCGCGCTATACGAGATTGGAATAATAGAGAATTGTGAGGGTGGTTCGATGAACCCACTGGCAAGCACTTAAATGTGATTTGCAGAGTATTCATGTTGATGTAGATAGATGTAGATGGTAGAAGCGGCCGTGGTTTGAATCGAGGATCATACAGCTCTTACGAATAGTGAGTGCAAAAAGATGAAACCTGAGGTTGGAGGAGATTTCGTGTTATGTTGTCCGTCCCAAAAGCTGCAAACAGATAAAGGCATCCATTGGTCAATATTTATTGTCCAGTCTGTTAATAAATAGCCGTTCTGTAATGTATGCATCTGTGAGTCGACTCCTTTCATCAGAAACAATGTCATTCAAAGACGATAACAATCCTTCAGAGGTCACAGAACTTCATACCAACGATAAATATTTTTGGGCTGGAGATGACAAGCCTTGCGTACACCATCTACTTTCTATAAAAGAAACAAAAGATCTTTGCTTCTTGGCAGAAAAGGACAAGAGGTACATTGTTGTCTTAGCAATCCCGTACCGAATCTTCTGTAATATGCTTGTTGCTCATTTTTATCCGTCGGCGTTGTTATTCCATTTTCTACAATAACCGGTTATTTAAAAGTAATGGAAATTTTACGAAAAAGACATTACTCATTTTTAAAAATGTTTTATATGAAAACTAAAATTTTGGCCCACTGCCACGTCAAGTTGATATACCGGTTTTTGCCCGCTTATTAGTATAAACAAATAAATAAATCGGTTATTGAGAACTAAAGTACCGATGTCGGCTTTACCCCGTCGGTTTGTCCCGTGTCTAGAATGCAGCCCAGTTGCCTCTGGCACTTCTCCCTAATGGTACTCTGGCTGGGTGGCGAATCCGTGTCACCGTCGGGTACTTGATTTTCAGCGCATTTCCCGCCATACATTGTACCTACTAAATAATTATTTTTTAAGCTGCGACTTGGGATTCACGAATCATCTAAATTTCAATTTTTTTTAGCTGTCCGGGTCTCCTTTGCGGTCCAGATAGACAAAATAACTGCCATAAAATAACGAAAGAACGACGTTTCGATTGTACTCGAGAATTCAGTGACTTTTCGAATGTTTTGTTTGAAAATAGTATATTTTCTGGAAGAATCACGTACAACTTAAAAAACAAATTTCCTCATCGGCCATATTCAGATCCACAAGGGAAATTTAAAAGTGAAGCTGTGTAGATTACATCAAAACTAAAACATGTAAAATGCAGTGATGTGATACTATAAGACATTATGTAGCTAAACAAAAGGATCACAGTGAGTTTGTATGAGATGCATATTTTAAGATCTTTGACGATATTTTATGAACACATTTCACTGCACCTGCCATCTGGACCCTCATGATAATATGATCATAAATTCTGTAAGGCGTTTTTCAGTGCGAGTAATGCATTTATTTGTGGATAATCGGCTATAGTTAAGAGTAATCGCGACATTAACATCAGGCAAGACATTTTAGAGGACTAGAATTCAGTAACACGAAGTCTTTAATCGAACTCATTACATTCAAAATTTATCACTACTAGACACACATTACCTTTCAAGCTTGGTTTGTTACTGCTGTCATTTCGAATGGAAACGGTGTGGAGTGTAAGAATATGCAAGTCGTATTCTTATAGGCGCGAGCTTAACGTTTCCTGTTTCACGTCTGCACTGAGATGTCTCCCCGAACTGCTTTGTTCAAAAAACTGGAATTCAAACCCAGTAGTTGCGTACTATTAAACTAACTTTTTTTTCCTTGTAGCTTATCAACCGCTGAGCTTCGAGAAACTTATCACACAAGTACATTTACACAACTTCTTTGTTTGTGCTAGTGTTATTAGCTTAGAAAATGTACTTCGAAGCCCACATTTCTACTATTTTGTCTGCAGGTATAACGTATACATACAGCAACCGAGTGAGCAAGAGTTCACATGGGACCACTTTCTACGACCTTTCGAGAGTCGCCTCTGGCTGTGCACCATGACGTTGGTAGTCACTACTTGGGTGGTGCTCAGAATGCAGAGGAAGTTTGGACAAGCTTCCGAGAAAGAAGGAGATGACAAGGGAACATACAGCGATTTCCTGCAGGTCATGGGAATATTCCTTATGCAAGGTAAGGGCATAACTTTTGGATAAATGAAGCTATGTGGCTTAAATCTGCATGGAAGCTTACGATGAGCACATAAATTTATCTTTTTTACTTGAAAAATAGGAACGGCACTTACCTAACGCTATACGGGTCGTTTCCGTAAAAGCGCGCAAAAGTGTAACATGACATAGAGAATGCTCCACTGAACAATTTGAGGTTGGAAGCCTGAGGTCGGAGAAGCCAGCTTAGGGTGATGTGGAAGTAAACTCGTCTACCGCTTTGTCTAGCATTAGTGTTTTCCAACTTATTTATAAACTAACATACATAAAGTGATTCTTCAGTTTCTCCCGGCGTATTTCTTACTCGAACAGTACACGGGTGTACTGCCGGTCCATAGTGTCCAACGGGCACAATATTTCGGCGATCATACATGTCGCCATCGTCGGGTGCGCTGACGAACTGAGCTCCTGAGCCGCTGCAGAATATATTGGGGTATCTAGGATTGCCCAGTCTGAAAGTAGAAGTTCAAGCCTTGTGGCTGCGCCTTCAATAATAAAAAGTGACAATAAAACAAGAGCTTTTTGGTTATCTTGTTTTTTTCTGCATTTAAATTGGCTGAATGTTGTTTCTTTATTTTTTATTTTAGGTTTTTTAATTTTTTTTATTTTTATATTTTTATTATTTTTATTTTTATTTTTTCCCCATTCGCTCACACATTCACACGATATATACATTGTACACACTTATACATATTACAGTGAACACATTTGCACACATATGGATTCTATTTTTTAAAAAAAAGAAAAAAAAGAAAGATAAACTAAAATCAATTTTAAAGATTTTAAAATATATATACACAAGATGTATAGTCTTGTTATTCGCGTAGGTCGTTGGGCCATCTGGTGGAGGCCAGGTAGTGCACCCTGCGTCCAAGTTCTCGTACGAGGTTGTTATCCGACTGTTGTGTGCTTTCGTAGAAGCATTTGGCAGTGGTTCTGAATCGTTCGCTCAAATAGGGTACCCCTGCGAGTTGGTGAAGTTCGTTCGTCGGGAACCGGTATGGCAGGTGGAGTGCCCTTTTCAGAGCACGGTTCTGAATTCTTTGTAGCCGTTGTATGTGGGTTGGAACAGCATTGCCCCACACAACAGCGGCTTAGTTCAAGATTGGTTGCACCAATGCGAGGTACAATATCACTCCCAGTCTTGATGGTAGTGTTGACGATGGATTTAGTAGTGGGTAAGGCTGTGCCATTCTTCTTCTGGCTTTCTCTCGAATGTTTTCTATATGAGGTTGCCATGTCAACGCCTGTCAAGGGTCACACCCAGGTATTTTGTCGTTTTTGACCATGGGACTGGGGTGCCCCTTATCTCAATGGGCTGGATGTTAGGTGGAAGAGGTCTTCTGCAAATAGCTACTGCCTGCGTCTTCATGGCGTTGAAAGACAATCGCCATTTCGTCGCCCGTTCCCTCAGCTTATTACATGCTTATCGCAGTCTTGCCTGGAGGTGTGCAGCATTCATACTTCGAGAGTAGATGGCTGTCTCATCGACATAGGTGTGTTCTGGCCGTCGATGGTAGGTCAGATAACAGTGGTCCCAGTACACTGCCCTGAGGTACTCCTGCTTTGATGGGTCTGCTGGACGATGTACCATCTTGAGTGCGGACATGAAATGTCCGGTTTTCGAGATAGTTCTTCAGGAGTGTTGCGTGTGACACAGGGACCCCTATATCTAGGAGTTTATACAGGAGTCCCTCGTGCCACACGCAATCAAAGGCGATGGGTTTGTCAGGCGAATAGGTATAGACTCCCCATTGCCTTTTCTTGATTTCCTCCGTGACTTTCATAAAATCCGCGGTAGTTATGGTTTGAAGCTTGTAGAGATCTTTACCAGCTGTTCTGAAGTGGAAAGGGTTACTGAGAAGGCCCTAAATAGTTTGCAGAAGGATTTTATACGCCTCCTTGAATTCTATAATGATGGGAGGAGGTTTCTGTGCTTTTGTAGTAGTCTGGGCCGTGGTGGCCAAGGTGTCGTTTTGGTCGGTTGGGTCGGCGTCCATAGCCGCGAAAGAGTTGTTTGTTGATATCGGAGCAGCACTCGTGATCTTGCGGGCAGGAGCCGTCCGAGTGGCTGGGATGAATCCCTCCTCGTCAGAGATGGGGCGGGACTTCTTGTGTCGATTTTCGCTAGCTGACGAGTTCGGGGTTGTCTCGTCCGTCTTTTTCCTCTTGGCAGGCCCAGGAGGTTCTTCTGTTGGCGTAGAACACATGGTAGTGGTTGGCATTAAGCCAGTAAGAAGCTTCAGGCTTTCATTTGGATCCTGCTCGGCATTGCTGGACGTTGAAGTGCCTGTCTGATGCAGGTCAGTGTCTCTCTTGGCGATGAGTTCTTGCTTCTTCTTCGTAGCCTCGGACGAGCGAGGTGCGTTTCGTGTGCAGACATAGCGCCAGTGAAAGCGACGAGATTTGGACATCGAAGAAGGAAAGCTAGCCTCGGCCTCTGCGAGCGCGGGCTTGTCCCATGCGAAGGGGACCATGACTCACTAAATCCCTCACTATCGGTCCCTAGGTGCGCAGGATTTTATTTATGAATAAAGCACTGCGCAACCAACAAGCGCTGGAACACGACGGCATGAGCTCCTGAGGGCGGGTGGCCGACTTAAATCCCCTCCCCTCACGAGGCGTTCTCTCCTCGGTCCGCGCCCGCGCGTCAGCCGTCGTTGAGACGCTGGCGTCGGCGTCTGTGGTAGCGTCGGTGCAATTGCCTCGTCCGCCCAAGTCGCCCGTTCGTTTCCTTTGCTGAGCGTCTTTTTAATTAGACTCAATGCTGGTTCCCATTCCCTGCTGAGGCTGTAGTCGCAATCTCGGTTGATGAGTCCGTCCCTGGTACGAATTTCGATAGCCTCTCTAACGACGCTGTCCCAGTATTTAGATGTCTGTGCCAGGACCCTGGAATTTCGTGATTTTCGGACAAACAGTGGTCTGCGACCGCCGACTTGTTGGGGTACCCACGTCGAGTGTGCCTCTGATATTCTCGGCCACGATCTTCGATGGTGCGCCCTGTCTGCCCAATATGAGTCTTCCAACACTGACACGGAATCTGGTATATACCGGCCTTCCGCAAACCGAGATCGTCTTTGACACTTCCCGATAATGCTCGCGTTTTATTTGGTGGGCAAAAGACAGTTCCTACTCGGTGTTTCCTCAGTATTCGTCCTATTTTCCCCGATAGTGCGCCAGTATATGATACATAGGCAGTGGCTGTATCTTTCTCCGTGACTTCTTCCGTCTCCACACGCTGTACTGTAGAGGTGGGGCGGAAAGCGCGTCTGATCTGCCATTCCGAGTACCCGTTTTCCCGGAATACAATTTCGAGGTGTTCCAGCTCTTGGGGCAGACTCTCTGCGTCAGAGATGGTGTGCGCCCTGTGCACCAGTGTTTTTAGCACTTCGAGGAGGAAGCTTTCGCGTCATCCAAATGGAAACCTACTTGTTTTCTACGTTATGTGGATGACACGTTCGTGATCTCGCCCCATGGAAGGAACAAGCTTCTAGACTTCCCTACACACCTGAACTCAATACATCCGAACATCAAATTCACTATGGAGACCGAAGCAAAAGGAAAATTACCATTCCTGGACGTCATGGTCAAAAGAAGAGCGGATGGCACTCTGGGCCACGGGGTATACAGGAAGAAAACGCAAACCCACCTGTATTTGCAAGCGGATAGCTGCCACCACCCTGCGCAGAGAAATGGGGTGCTAGTTGTCGGTATGATGACGCTTCGCCTTTGGCCTGATACATCCACTAATTCTGTTGGGAAGGATGTCGTAAAGCCATGATGTCCTCTTCTGAGGCAAGATGGCCCACAACAGTTATAACTCTTCCGTGGTATCCTGGACGATGGCACTGGGACAGAGCTGATGTCCCAGCTGAACCAACATATGTTCTGTTGAGGACCGATCTAGGGATTCTGCTGGCCTCGCGAGTACCTCAACAGCACGCAAATGGTTTATTGAGATACGTGCCCTGTGCGGACAATTGTCCTGTCGAAAAATGGCACGATGATACTGTTACATGAGAATGCAGGGTGCGCGACACCATGATGCCAGAATAAACGCTGCTGTACCTCTCCAAAACACTTGCCGAACGGGTCATCTTACCAGGTCGCAACCATAGTCGCCAACGATAGTCGTAGGGGTTATTGCGAAAACATTACTCGTTGATCAAAACAGTACGACGCCATTCAACAGCAGTCCACGCTTCTCGGTCACGCGGCCACTCTAAACGCAGCCGTGTGTGTTATAGTGTTAACAACAGACTACGCATCGGACGGTGATTTCCTAGTGCGGCTGCTGCTAGTCGCAGGCCAAAGGTGCGAGATCACACAGAATGTTGCAGGCAGTCCATTACCTGCTCTCGGACGGCAGGCGAAGATGTGAAGGGAGTATAATGTGCTTGGTGGACACTATTGCAATCGTCCCTTGTTGTGATAAGACGTGATCGACCAGAAACTTAGCGACGAAAATGCCTGCCCTCAAATTGCCGCATGATCCAATCTCGGATCACTGTCACAACCAAACGCCGCACAAATCTGGATATTGCACGATTCGACCTGCCGTCCAATCAGGTGCTGAGAATGCTGCTTACAAGTACGCAGCATGTCCGTTTCCCTCACTGATCACTCAACATCTGAAGCTGTTCACGTCCCTTCTTTGTCTTACCAGACCTCTTAACAACACAAAACACGAACAACACTAATGCTCTCTGGTGGAAGTTCTGTCAGAGCGAACTGCAACTCATTATACCGATCAACGGTGTGTACATGTACACAGTTACGCTGACATCCGACCTCGTCCCCTGGGTGTCTTATTATTATTATTATTATTATTATTATTATTATTATTATTATTATATTGTCAGGCAGTGTACAAGCAGTCTTTTGTGTATCTGCTATTTCCATTATCTCTGATCTCTCAGGTTTTCTCATTGCAGTTGATTAAAGTTGCATTTCTGGGTGTTCTGCCGAGTTCTTCTCCCCATTTTCTTCTTCTTCTCATTTTGTGCTCAATATTCCGACGACCGACCTAGCTGCTCTGCCGTTGGGCGTACTCGCTGCCTGGAGTCCAACCACACTGTAACATGTTCTTGGTCTTGCACCGCTATCTATAGCCAAGTTCGATTCCCGACACTCCTTCCTCTGTTTTTTCAGGGCATGTACTGATATTCAGTGAAACATAAATTCTCTCAGCGTTTCTACAAATGAAAACATCTCGGCAAAACACCCGGAAGCACACCGTTTGCTTGCCAGTTCATTTTCGTAGTGCCTCCAGTGTGGTCTTCCATGGGTCAGACAAACTTGTGACCACAATTAATAAAATATTTTGGGCTATTATGCCGTGCTCTAAGTGATTTCACTTCAAAACCCGACGTTTCGTCCCCATCTGCAGAGGACAGTTTCAAGGGGGATCGTAGCTTTGTTGAACGTCCGATTCACACCTTGTCTCGCCCGACGTTTCGTCCCCATCTGCCGAGAACATTTTCAAGGGGGATCGTAGCTTTGTTGCAGGTCCGATTCAGCGAGCCAGGCTGTGAATCGGACGATGAACAAAGCTACGATATCCCTTGAAAATGTTCTCCGCAGATAGGGACGAAACGTCGGGTTTTGAAGTGAAATCCCTTAGACCACAGCATAAGAGCCCGGAATATTTTATTAATTGTGACTCATCCGGCCGTGAAAGTAAGCAAATTACAGAGACCCTACATTCTCATTGAATGCACTAAACTAGATAGTTGCTTGAACGATATATATATATATATATATATATATATATATATATATATATATATATATATATATATATATAGTGAGAAAGAGAGAGAGAGAGAGATAGAGACAGAGGGAGAGAGAGGTTGCGGTCATGTAAGTATTGGAGCAACCTGTGTTCTGAACCACTCTGCATTGTTGCCAGATGTATCCAAGATGGTGGCAGTGACGTCATCAAAGATGGCGGATTTTGGTGGGAAGTTTGAATTTTGGCAGGAAGATAGGTCAACTGGGTTACCTCCACTAACCTCACCCCCATCCCCTCCCCTCCCCCAGAAAAATGGCGGGAAGTTCAAATTCCAATAGGATAATGCATCCCACCACGGTTACCTCCACTAACCTAAGAAAATGGCAGGAAAATAGTTCAATTAGGCAACCCCCACTAACCTAAGTCATCTGACTGCCACCTCGTCTTATGAACTGGCGCCAAGTTCAAATTTTAGCTGTGAAATAGGTCAATTGGGGTTTCTCTACCAACCTAAGAAAATGGCGGGAAAGGTAGCTCACCTCCACTAGCCTAAGTCACCCGACCGCCACCTCCTCCTAAAGGATTTGTGGGAAAAGACCTCGACCAGTGCTAGACATAAGTCTTTAATATTTTCATGCACTACTTTATTTGAACAATTAGAGGCACTAACACCATCCAGTGTAGTCGCCATTGGGTCCATACTCCAACTGACCTTAGTACACAGTACCACCACCAGAAGGCACTCTCATCCATGATGTAATCCAAGATGGACACCATGATGTGAGTACCATTATCCAAGATGGCAGGAAACTGTGTTCGCCATGAGGTACAGGTCTAGTACACAGTACCACCACCAGAGAGCGTTGACATCCGTTTCATGATGTAATCCAACATGACAGTCTGTGGTTGGGGAAATGGCGGGAAAAGGACTCTGCCTGTGCTGGACATAAGTCTTTAGTTTGCAGATAGTGTCTCCGCTATGAGATCTAGAGTCCAACTGGCCTAGTACACAGTACTACTACCAAAGGGTGCTGTCATCTCCCCTGTGACTCAGCCTGGGCTGGGCTGGTGGAGAGACTGAGGAAGGAGTGTACTTTATTTATTTTGGAACAATTTATTTAGGGATGAAGTATATTCATCACACTGATACAAAACACACCACACAGCCCACAGATCTGTAAACTACTCCTAAATAACGCTCTACGGACACACAAATAACTCCTAACTTACTGAAATAATTTCAGTACATACCTGCAAACTGCTCCTAAATAATGCAGCACAGTGATGTGTAGACACGCTCAGCACTCATCAACTGTCCAAATAGCGCATAGCCCAGCCTACAGACCAGCACGCAAAATAATGTAACAGGCACGCGCAGACACCGGCCTCCGCCCCCTGTCCACTAGACCGCACAGCAGGCTACCGACACCCCTGCAAAGTGACGCGGCCGTCAGTTGTCAAACCACACAGAGGCACCTGTTCAGGTCCCGCACGCATGAGGCAAAGGCATCCGTTTCATACCCAACACCCGAGAAATTCCTGTCGAAATACGTGATCACCTAGGCGCCATTGATGACGCAACTGGATGGGAGCAAAGACCTATTTACGAATCGCAGATGTTCCAAGGTGGGCCGCGCACCCCTTTGTTCACCGCTACTGGTGTGAATACCCCCTCTACCTGCGGTCCAGAGAAGAGCTAATTGCCGGGTGATGCTGCAGAAATCCATTCCAGAATAGCACAAGCTGCTTTCTCCCTAGTGATTCTAACGGACCATACGTGACATGTGGCTGACGCATGGCCATGCTTAGCTACATACCATCACAAGTGCATCTAGCAACGTTCTCAATGTTATATTGAAGCCACATGGCTATCTAAAATAATAACGAAGTCGAATTCTGGTAAATTGCATAGTGTCCCAGAAATATTTAACGTGCACTTTTGTAGTAGTTTTCGTGATGTCTCAGCTTGTATGCATGGAAATTCTTGAACTAACAGAACCTGTTTACGAAAATAGCACAGAATAACATCGAATGCACAAAACCCGATCGCAACAACTACTGTATGTTACTGTCACTAGCGGTCTTGGTTCTACAGGTACAAACAAGTATCCATGTTAAAAGCTATACTTGCTTTATAAATCCACGTATGGCGTTACCTACGAATCACGTGGGTTTTCCAGACAAATACCGAGACGGTGATCGTCTTACAAACCGCCAGATGTTAAAAAAAACCGATCCCAACAACTACTGTATGTTACTGTCATAAGCGGTCTTAGTTGTACAGATGCACACAAGTATCCATGTTAAAAGCTATACCGACTTAATAAATCCACATATGGCAATAGCTATGAATGACGTGGTTTTTCCAGACAATTACCATGACACTGAACATAGACTGTGAGCGCCGGAGTGTATATTATCACACCAGCAGTGCAGTTACATGTCGCCGACAGTGCACCCTTGTAATAAAATTATTCAATTTTGAAAGTGATTCAGCTAAGTAGCGTGGTATGAAACAGATATGTGCAGCACCCTCACGCCGCCGCCACTAGATATTTCTCCAGTATTTGTAACACATTCTGTCTTGATGTCATATCATATTTCTGGCACTCACATATCTCGAAAACAAGCCACCTTTCTCGAACCTATTTGCTACAGTAAAATTGCAACGTGGTTTTAGGTAGCCCCTGTGTACCTTGCAACTACCCCTCAGACTCTACACTACCGTTCCTTCAGCTTTGCACATGTGATTGTTCCAATGTAAGTCAGAACTGAGTACCACCTTCGGCAACCCGTGTAGAAACAGTGGAAGCTGAGTTACTGAGACAGAACTGTGTTTGGATCATTTGCCGGAAATGAAGCCTGATCCTGCAACACGAGGTAGTATAAAAGACAGTACGGGAGCTGGGGTAAGGACATGGATTTTGCTACTACATTGTGGTGCTTCTGCAAACTACAAGCAAGACAACAGATCCACATCCCTCAGGGTCCATTCACGTCTATCACCCCAGCATTCTGTCCTCCTTATTCTATACCATCCACCAGCGAAAAATTATGAACTATAAAAGCTCAAATAACTTCATCCGATAGAGAACAGGATAAAATTTTAACGCATCTCTCTCCTCCCATATATCGAAACCAAATACCGCATGTGTGCAGGCATCAAGCACATGTGACGATCCTATTAAATATACTGGTACTGATCAACTGCACAGACAATTTTAAGGTTTCATCATCCGTACTGTAGGATGATGACCGTATCCCGCAGACTAAACTGTATGTCGCAAGAGACACTCCCTGTGGCCCTGTGTCGTTGTTTGAAACATTGTTTTCTAATATGCTTTGTACACTGCCATACATTTTATTTTTCTGCCACGACTTTGAGGTCTGTGTCAGGTCCTAAACTGGCATTAAGACGCTCTGATCCACGGCAGAAAATTAGACATCACACAGTGTAAATCATTTTGTTACTGCGGTTACCATAACACACGACACACTGGGGATACTTTTAAATAAAAGATAGTTACAACATAAGGAAACTAGAAGAGTTTGGCTGTGTTGAGGAGAGTTTCCAAACTGACGTCCGAAAGTGATTGACGACCTCTACATTTAAAGTAATATGCCCCAGTGACGGAACAGATGATGGCTCTGTGTTCCCTTTCGACTGATTCCTCGTATTGCACTCATGTACGCAATCACTGTTTCGGTGCTAGCAACCCCCAGAAGGTGTCACCCATCCACGAAACTCATTCCCTAACTCAAACAAGAGCTGTCAGTCAATCATTGTGTGGTAACGAACAGTGCACCAATGCACAGATGGGATGGAAAAGACACCACCGATGTACTGTAATAATAAGCATCACAGTTGATAGTGTGAACAATTTTAGCAATTTTGCAGCAATTTCAACACCGGTCAATGATGTGACAGCATGTTTCCCCAATTTCAGTATCACAGCTAAACTGCCCCTTCTCTACTTTGCGAGTATCATTGCGAATGTAGATAGATGACTTCGCAGTACGTCCATTCAGTGTTAATTCTTAAACACATAAATCATCAAAGTATACCAGACAGAGCTCTACATATTTCTAACACCTCGAGCACAGTGCTTAATTTGTGATCTACCTCTCTGCGTATGAGAGTCACAGGGCATACTCTTAAGTATTGTTCTAGAGACTAGGGTCGGTACCTGGAAGGTATTGATAAGAGAGAACATAAACACATGCACTCCTAGGGCTACAACGTTCTGCACTTAAAATGGGCTATTGTGTTAGATCGCCTGCATTTCCAACGTATCAGTCATATGGAATGTAGCGCTGTTAATATTCCAATGTAAGAAATATATTTCAAGTGCAGGACATACATCCTTCTTCTCGGTTTCTCTACGATAAACTGTTATCGAGCCGTAAAACGAAAAAACTACTTCCTTAAAACATTAGCCCTGTGTGATATGAGTACAATATAGGTTTCCAGAGATGTATAGTGCCCACTGTTCACATCTAATCACGGTTTGGAAATTATACCATGCCTACATCAGCCCTCTATAAAATGATCGTTAGTAATGGCGAATACCTCTTACAAGGAAACAGATAAACGCATAGCAGCAGCGTCTGACATGTGAAAATTACAAGTCATTCCGTCACTAACTTTGTAAACAGGACACCTGTCAGACAAATGTGTAAATGTGGAATGCAATGCCTCACAACACCTATCGCTAACTTAGTTTGACGCTGAAGGCTAGATTTTACACCCAAGATGCGACAGAGGGGATGGAGAACATCGCATAAATCAAAGTTCGTTTAGAGGAATGTGTCACGTTTCATCACACATGAGATGGAAGTCCTCTGATGACCGATAGGTTTACCGTTAACGGTCGCAAGTAGACAGTGCTTTAAACCACATACAGAACACGTGACTGTATACGAGTAGAACGGAGGCTATATCATGCGACTGATGCATCCTGACAGAACTGTAGAAAAATTGACCTGCAGCAACTTCCTCTTCTCTAGAATGCATTGTCAGTCAACCATCAAATCGTACCTCATTACAGCTCCATATCAATCGATCACCCTGTCCACACTCTGTTATCCTTTAACAGAGATGCAAGTAAGTTTAGAGGCGGATGGTTCTCTGTCTTCCTGAAAAGTATCAAATACAGTAGTCAACTCGCGTGTATCACTGGTACCTCAAGACATACTGTATAATGCTGCCACGAAGGAGGAAAATTGACTGCCTCCCTGATTCCCTTCGTTTCCCTTCGTCGGCGTTTTCTCGGATTCCTCTTGCTGCTGCACACTTGTTCCCAAGTACAAATTGTTCAGCGAGAACCACGAGATACACAAATACTTCCTCAATTGCCTCACATTTCGATGTACACTACTGGCCATTAACAATGCTACACCAAGAAGAAATGCAGATGATAAACGGGTATTCATTGGACAAATGTATTATACTAGAACTGACATCCGATTACATTTTCACGCAATTTGGGTGCATAGATCCTGAGAAATCAGCACCCAGAACAACCACCTCTAGCCCTAATTGAGTCAAAAAGAGCTTGGATGGCGTGTACAGGTACAGCTGCCCATGCAGCTTCAACACGATACAACAGTTCATCAAGAATAGTGACGGGCATATTGTGACGAGCCAGTTGCTCGGTCACCATTGACCAGACGTTTTCAGTTGGTGTGAGATCTGGAGAATGTGCTGGCCAGAGCAGCAGTCGAACATTTTCTGTATCCAGAAAAGCCCGTACAAGATCTGCAACATGTGGTCGTGCATTATCCTGCTGAAATGTAGGGTTTCGCAGAAATCGAATGAAGGGTAGAGCCACGGGTCGTAAAACATCTGAAATGTAACGTCCACTGTTCAAAGTGCCGTCAATGCGAACAAGACGTGACCGAGACGTGTAACCAATGACACCCCATAACATCACGCCAGGTGATACGCCAGTATGGCGACGACGTATACACGCTTCCAATGTGCGTTCGCCATGATGTCGCCAAACACGGATGCGACCATCATGATGCTGTAAACAGAACCTGGATTCATCCGAAAATATGACGTTTTGCCATTCGTGCACCCAGGTTCGTCATTGAGTACACCATCGCAGGCACTCCTGTCTGTGATGCAGCGTCAAGGGTAACCACAGCCATGGTCTCCGAGCTGATAGTCCATGCTGCTGCAAACGTCGTCGAACTGTTGGTGCAGATGTTTGTTGTTTTGCAAACGTCCCCATCTGTTGACTCAGGGATCGAGACGTGGCTGCACGACCCGTTACAGCCATGCGGATAACGTGCCTGTCATGTCGACTGCTAGTGATACGAGTTCATTGGGATCCAGCACAGCGTTCCATATTACCCTCCTGAACCCACCGATTCCATATTCTGCTAACAGTCATTGGATCTCGACCAACGCGAGCAGCAATGTCGCGATACGATAAACCGCAATCGCGTTAGGCTACAATCCGACCTTTATCAAAGTCGTAAACGTGATGGTACCCATTTCTCCTCCTTATACGAGGCATCACAACAACGTTTCACCAGGCAACGCCGGTCAACTGCTGTTTGTGTATGAGAAATCGGTTGGAAGCTTTACTCATGTCAGCACGTTGTAGGTGTCGCCACCGGCGCCAACCTTGTGTGAATGCTCTGACAAGCTAATCATTTGCATATCACAGCATCTTTTTCCTGTCGGTTAAATTTCGCGTCTGTAGCACGTCATCTTCGTGGTGTAGCAATTTTAAAGGCCAGTAGTGTATATTCGGTCAATTTATGTCTATTCTCTCGTCATTTTCCGCAATGCTCTCGATTTTATGTCAGATCTGTCCATGCAGTCATGACATAGCCTCTCGTTCTGTGTTCTAAAATTGCTTGTAAATGTAGCGCAGCTGCCAACACCTAGCCCAAATGCACTGCTTGGGAGGCGTAATACAGCACTGTATTCGACTGCATCCAGTCACCTCCACATTTGGAGAACGTTTGCTCTGTTTTCTGCCTTCCACGAAGCATGCAAATACACAGACATACAGAAAACAGAGAAAACGCTCTTCAAATGTGGAGGTGACTGGATGATGCAGATACTCAATGGGCATGTGAATGCTGACTGAGCTGGCTTAACTCTGTAACAGTGTGCTGAGTCCGTTTTGCGTTACTAGCGTCAGCAGTGGCAGCTACACTGTCTTACAGCGCCCTCGTGCGCTGCTGTTGTGTACAGGTGTCGGCACCGGACAGGATACGACGTCACGTGACTGCGTGCGGGCGTCGCTGGCGGTGGCGTCTTTGTCTGCGCTCCTGCTGTACACAGCCTACTGCGGCGTTATCACAGCTATCAAGGCGTCGGGGCGGCCGCGGCTGCCTTTCCAAAACATGTCAGGACTGCTGCGTGATGGCTCGTACACTCTCATTACAATCGCAGATTCTTCTCCAATGAACACCTTAAGCGTTAGTAGTTTTATTTCTTTCTTTTGCCGAGCAGGCTACACAACGAGAAGTAGGTTTGTGTCTAAGAGTTAACTTTAAAACGCGACTGCAAGTAATAGATGTAAGTTACTGCGTGATGTCTTGTGTATGTGTGTGTGTAGATGTAACTCAGTCTTCTTGCTGATTTCCTTAGATTATTAATGTTGCTGCAAGGTGTCTACCTACTTTTTAAATCGGGCTCAATGCAGTAATTTTTAAGTAAAAAATATTCTTATACTATTTTACAGGTATGTATAAGGCCGTCGACACATGGAACGTGCTGTCGACCGTTAACGTTGAGTGTGCCAAGTTCAACGTGCTGCTGAACGCTCAGGAACGATGCGACTTGTGCATACAGTAGGTGGGCCCCAACATGGTATACGCGATCAGAAGGCACGCAGTAGAGGGATGTTTCTAGTTCGTAAGTCACACTGTTTACTCAACGGGTAAAATTCCCATGTTAGTCGGCCGGAGTGGCTGAGCGGTTCTAGGCGCTTCAGTCTGGAACCACGCGACCGCTACGGTCGCAGGTTCGAATCTTGCCTTGGGCATGGATGTGTGTGATGTCCTTAGGCTAGTTAGGTTTAAGTAGTTCTAATTCTAGGGGACTGATGACCTCAGATGTTAAATAAGTCCATAGTGCTCAGAGCCATTTTGAAATTCCCATGTTAGCTCTATTAAATCGCACATTTCTCCATCGTCCACGAAAAGGAAAGTACCATGTCCAATCAATAAGGACACAGGCTTATAAAAGTTCCATTACAAACAGTGCTGTACAAATGTGGAATACTTCTCTGCATAAGATAAACATTATTTAATCATTCCTACATTTTAATAAAACCCCAAGGTCAGTCTTACTTGATCACTGTTCCTACCCAGTAGCAGAATCTTTGCAACATGTGAATTATGAAGCGTAAAAGAAAAAAAGGAGCAAAATATCTTTATACAAGTTGCGCAAGCTGTCCTGTAGATTAAGCCAATCGAACAAAGTCACCCCTCAAAAGAAGGTGAACTTATATTTACATAACATCAAATATTATAGCATATACTTATATTAAACTAATAATAAAGTATCAGAACCTAATAAAAACGCGAATGTTAGGAAAAAAATTTGAAAATACTTAGACGTGAACCACCACCCTAACAAAGAACTCTTATATCAGGCATGCGTGTGACGTAGGTGGCGTTGTGCCATCTCATTGGTCAACGCTCAGTCGCATGCTCAGAATATCTGACATACCAGATACTGCTCTGCACGTTCAGAAAGACTCCCGAACGTGCTGTTCCACGCTATGACGTCAGAAACTCGGCACGCTCAACGCTCAACGCCTGGATGCACAGTCCGTGTGCCGACGGATTAAGACTGAGATTCAACAGACACTGAACTCACACCATTCCACACTGCCCAGCACTGCCCCCATGGGCAAAAACGCCATGGTATAAATATACACCAACAATTAACATATTTTATAGAATTGTTAAATACTTTTTTTTTTGACAAATTGTAATGAAACTCTTGCTAATGTAATCAGTTTAGTGGTGAATTAAACTATGACATAACTCAAAGCTTTCCACAAGATAATGATTTTACAAATCCACTAACATGAAAATGTGCAGTTACGTAAAGTAAATACAATAACAATAACACACCTGCCTCTGTGGCCGAGGTCGTAGCAAACGTTTGTGCAGTGACAATTGATTCGAGGGTAACCTATTTCGAATTCTGGCAGTGGTAAAAAATTTCACTGCCCGTATTTGACCGTCAAGGGCTTCAGGTGCCGGTGTAAACTTTCTGACCACCCAACTTTGCACCAATGTCCTGTTTTAAATACCAAACCTCTCCGCAGTGTCTCATGAAGTGAAGGCATGTGACACTATTGAAGGAGATCTGTCTGTCAGATGGGGATGTTAACCTTGGCATTGCCTTGGTTCTATTTGCGAGGAGTAGGTTATGTGCCGGCACCGGGTTTCACCCTCACCCTTCTATCACCACCATCACAGAACACAAGCATTGCACTACACTCCACCCACACATTCAATGCATACAGGTAATATTACAAATAATGTAAAGGAGCACATCGTAAACAAATAAACAAAACAAAATGACAGCTAAAGAAACACGAATTACAATGACACTTAGGTGAATTGCAGATTACTAATATGTTTTCAGCAATTTTACATCAAGTAGTTTTTACTAAGCTAATAGTTTTTATTTAGTAAGGTCATGAAATCTAGATTCTGGAGTTTGTCTATGTTGTGAGAATGATGAAACGTTTTGCAGTTGGATACTTTTTTGAATATTTTAGCTGTTTGACAATAAAATAGTTAAAAACAATTTCTGAAGATTACAAATATTTTTCTGCAACTCACACGCATCTATACAAAACCGTAGGTTGTTCACTGTGAATGAATACAATATGTGACAATGGGTACCATAAACTGCGGTTGAAAAAGATATCGATAGATTTGTTTCGTCCATGCCCATTCTGTCTGTTGAAACGTAACTTCATCCTCATATTGATTTGCTTTCTTCTTGTGGTCTGCCATATGTCACTGTAGCAACAATGTCAATATAGATCACTTAACAAAACAAAAAGCCTAGGGCAGGAATTGTGTGTCCATTTGGGGAAACACACTTGCACTACGTACGCATATTTGAGGAGAAAATGCTAAACCAAAATTGTATTAATTGCAGTTGTTTTTATAGTTTCTTTGCTGTCATGGCACTATTCTTTTTTCACACTACCTATTTTCATTCAAGTTCCAGCAAAAGAATGTATTCAGAAGTGTGATATATTGTCCCTACAACCTTACTTCCCTCTCTCTCATTACATGCAATTCGCGTAAAAGGGATTAACAAAATGTGTGACCAATTTGAAAACTCAATAATTAACATTGGCTTCCGGGAACTGCATGATTACCGTTCTTCTAACTTCTAGATAACTTACAAAAATGCAAACAGGTGGCAACCAACAACACAGAGTTTATGCTCAGAGCTTGCAAGAGATAGATCTTCAGATGACAGTAAGGAATGGTCATGCTCCGCTTGGCCACTAGGTGGCAACCTAGGCGCCGCACAGTGGGCCAGAATCTTGAAAAGGTGGCCAAAAAGGCAAAAAAAGTTTATAGATGGGAAGTTTGGGCTATCGGGTAGGCTTCAGCAATGTTGGAACGACTGAATGCTGGCTGTGCGGACGACCACATATTCATTTTTTCGGTTATATCTCAGGTCAAATGCGGCAGTTCATTGTTAGCCTACGTGCAGCTGGCCGGGCTACAGAAACAGCCTTGTTGTTAAGGATTTTGTGCAAGTGAAGCTAATATTTCCAATATGGAAGGTATTCCAGGTGGTATGTACTAATGAAAAACATTTATATCACTATTAAATCATCAATTATGCATGTTTATTTTTCAATTAACGTACTATAGGAAAAACGACGAGAAGATTTTAAATGCGCTTAAAAAATTGAGATAAGTTATGAATTCCATGACATTCCGCTTTCTTTTGCGCTGTGTCCGCAAGTATATATTATTACCTTTGTAAATTAAGCTTCAAATCCTGATACTGGTCGCTACTCTGGCTTTGAGCCAAGTTTCAAATGACACTTGTAAAATGTCATTGTTGAGACTCTTCAAAAATGACAATAGAATTAATTAACTATGAGCTGCATTGGTACAATCGAAGCGTAGAAGCATTGTAAAGAATAAAATAATTAGAAAAATAACGGATAGTGTAACACAGAACTTTTTCTTTTAATTTCAGTTTCATCTGCTCCAGCGTATTCCAGAATCGGATTTTCGAGGAAAGATATTTTTCTAATAACAAAAGAGTATTTGTCAAATGATTTGCGGTCATAGAACATTTGGAAAAGTCGTCGACAGAAAAAAGTGAACATACATTTATAATTCCCGATGATATGAGGCCTACCATTTCGATTTTGTTGACAAAGTTAAGAAGCAAATATAAGGAAGAAACTGGGCGACAGGATTATTTTTTCATGAAGAACGAAAGCTGCTTAAATACAATAGTATATATTCCGATTGATGCAAGTGTGACTAAATCCACAGGCCGACCTGCTATAAAATTTGAAACATTATCTGATAGGTCCAAAGGAAGGAGAACTGAGGAGATTCGTACGAAGTTCAGTATTGTCGAATCTTCGTTAGCTGCGCAAATGAGTCTTCGATCTTCGGGGCACCCAGACGCTATGAAGATTGTGAAAGACGGCACAATCTCAAGTCCATCCAAGGTGAAGAGTGTCAATATCATCGCCATCCTTGTATGATGCAAATGAAGGTCTAACACTTCTTTTAGACTTGAAATTATCAAAAGAATCTTACCACCATTTGAGAAATGGGGCTAAAGGAAAAGGCTTAAACACTCTTTATCCACGGTACTCAGCTGTTTTGACAGCAAAACAAGCTTGCTGAGCTCCAAACGAAACCCTCACTTTTAACGAATCAAAAGCTGAGGTACGTTTGCAAGCTTTGTTAGACCACGCCGTTTAACGTGTTCTACTGCTGAAATGAGACGATGTTGTGCGTATGAGTGATTCGGAAATGTCTAATATGGCTTTTATTTGCAAGTGGGGCTTCGGCGGATTTTCCGGGCAAAGCATGTATAAAATGAAGTTTTCAGATGCAATTTTATTTTTCACTTCGCTTTTTTCACTGAAACTTGCAGGTGTAAATGAAGAAAGAACAAAAGATCTTATGGATTAATCCGAAGCCATCTTCACCTCTCTTTTGCAGACCACTCAAGTTAGAATTTACAAAGAAAACAGGGCAAACGTCTTTAAATGAGAAAGCGTATTACAACAAACGGATCAACACAACTCCAGCCATTCAAAACATTCATTCATGGGAAAGACATTTCCATTAAATACAATTTAAGCATGACCATGGTAGATGGTAAAGTGTGCAATGCTATGACCAACACAAAATCTGCACAACCGTGTTATCTCTGCCAGGCCACGTCCGCCCAATTTAATAACATTAACGATGTTTTGAAAAGACAAGTTACTGCCGATTATCTGTATTATGGACTGCAACTCTTCACACCTGGATTCGATGTTTTGAATGCTGTATTCATTTGGCATACCAAATGAAAACAAAAAAATGGCAAGCTCGTAAAGCAGAAGATAAAGAGGAAAAAGCAATACTGAAAACCAACATTCGAAAAGCTTTCAAAGAGCGGCTTGGAATTTTAATCGATATGCCAAAACAGGGGTCTGGCAGTATGAATGACGGAAACATCGCTCGACTTTTTTTTTTTTTTTAAACACTCCAACATCAGCGCTGATAATTGGAGTTTCCGAAGAACTAATCCATCGTTTTCACATAATTTTGCAGACGATTTCGAGCGGACGTCAGATCGACGTTGAAAAGTTTCGAGCATACACTTTAGCAACTGCCAGGCACTACGACAAAGAATACCCCTGCCACTAAATGTCAGCAGCAGTCCATAGATTGTTGATCCACGATCCAGACATTGTTTCTTCAGCCATTTTAACCATCAGTCAACAGTCGAGGATGCTCTGGAATCAACCGATAAGTTGATAAAGCAATATCACCTGAGTTTTTCTCAAAAGTTTTCAAGAGCTAAGACTGGAAGACGTGTTGAGGACATTGTTGGCAACGACAGACCCCTACATTTCTTCCTTACGCAAATCTTCGCCAAAGAAACTGAAGAGTTTGTCGCCAGAAGCCGTTGCTCTCTTAGTTCCTGTGGCGAAAGATTGTGAAGATTCAGATTCAGATGATGAGGAAACAGATGATGATTATTCAGCTGAAGCAGAAAAAGAAAATGATGAAGGTGAAAAAGAATAAGAAAACGAAAACTTGTAATTTAGTTATGAAAATTTACAAAATAAATAATTTTAATTGGAATGAAATAATTTTTGTAGTATTTTACACTACCTTCTATCCTCTGTTTAATCCTTTCTTCGATCTTTCCACTTTTTTGGTTTATATATTTAGCCATTAACTACAACCCCTAAATACTGACTTTTATGTAAATAAATATAAATAAAAAGACTTATCATTTTTTGACCGCCATCTTGGATCGACCATTTTTTATTATTTTTGAACTCAGTCTTCATCAGCAACCTCGATAATTCCCTAAAAATTACTTTTATATGAATAAAATAACAGTAGTTTACATAGAGCCCGTCATCTTGGGTCCGCCATTTTGTTTTTTTTTTCAATTTTTCATACTATATTCTTAATCAGAAACTTAGTTAACCCTTGTGTACTAAGTTTGGTACAAATTCAACAACTCCTTATATTTTGACCAGCTTTTTCGGATTTTGGCCCACTGTGCGCGGCCTTTTCTCCTCCATAAGCCTTGTGACTGGAAGTAGCTGCAGTTTCCTGGCGCTCAGGCAATATTTTGGCTGGCTCCTGGGCTATGCTCCAGCAGTATGCTCCAAGTGAGTTTCCTGGGCCTGGTGCCAACTGCGAAAGCATTCTCACAATCAGAATCTCACTCTGCGGCTGCCACTACGACGATGCCACATTCCACATCTACCTTTGCCTCCAGGAGCTGGCAGCTGTGAATCTACACAAACCGTTCCCTTTGAAATGAAGAGACGTGGCCTACAACACTGTGACCAGCAGTTCGATTTTGTAATATGTGTCTTTGTTTCTCATCAGCAATACTTCTGACTTAAACCTTTGTGTGTGCCTTTGTGATTTTTAACTTTGACTCATCATTTCAGGACTTTAACTTTTTGGATGTCCCTTCTGGACTTTGACTGTGGCATGCCTAGTGCATGGACATTGGGTTTTGAAACTTTCAGTTTACTGTTACGTTTTCAAGCTTTCAGCTTTCTGATATCATTATTATTCTTTCAGTTTTCAAGAAGTGATTTGTTTTCAGTTATTGTGTTCAAAATTATCTCCTGTTGGAGAAGATTGTTTATGTGCCCTAAAATAAACTTCATAGTAATTTATACCTGGGTATTTTTCCTGCACCGCCCTCAGCAGACATATGAACCACAGTTCATTATGGTTCACTGGGCATAAGAAAAGGTGGGAGGTTTTTAATAGGATATGTGATCACCTCAGAAGACAACGCACACTCTGAAAGATGCTCCCATGCTGGCCACAGGGCTGATGAACATTTCTTGTAGAAATGCATTCTGTTTGACAGCAGCTGGTTGGTCTTTGTTCCATGTGGACATTCTGCAATACGTCCGCATAACGCATTCCACATGTGCTCTATGGCTTTTAAGTTGAGGGAATGGGCAGGACAGTCCATTCGCCAAATATCGTCTTGTTACAAGTGCACCTCCACCTGTGCTTTTCAAAACGATCGTGTATATTCATCTATAAAAATGAAGTCAGAGACAAATGCACTGCTGAAACAATGGGGAGTGAGTACAGCATCACAACACTGTTGACTGGTGATCAGCGGTGCCTCGAGCAAAATTTTGCTAGTGGGCTGCAATGTGGTGCCCTACAGCCATTTGACATACAAGGGTAGTAATCGCAACTAAACTGAAGATATTAATTTCACGTATATACGAGGGTGAGTCAAATGAAAACATTAAATATTTTTTAAATATTATTTATTGTGCAGAAGTTGTACAAAGCTGTATCACTTTTCAACATAATCTCCCTCACGCTCAATGCAAGTCCTCCAGCACTTACAAAGTGCATAAATCCCTTTAGTAGTCCGCACAACCACTCATGCACCATGTGGCGTATCTCTTCATCAGAACAGAACTTCTTTCCTCCCATTGCGTGTTTGAGTGGTCCAAACATATGGAAATCACTTAGAGCAAGGTCTGTGAATATGGTGGATGAGGAAGACACTCAAAATGTAGGTCTGTGATTGTTGCAACTGTTGTATGGGCAGTGTGGGGCCTTGCATTGTCATGTTGCAAAAGGACACCTGCTGACAGCAATCCACGTCGCTTTGATTTGATTGCAGGCCGCAGATGATTTTTTAGGAGAACTGTGTATGATGCACTGGTGACAATGGTCCCTCTAGGCATGTAATGCTCCAAAATGACGCCTTTTTCGTCCCAAAAGAGAGTCAGCATAACCTTCCCTGCTAATGGTTCTGTTCGAAACGTCTGTGGTTTTGGTGATGAGGAATGGGCTTTTCCTTGCTCGCTCTCTTCGTTTCCAGTTGGTGGAACTGAACCCAGGTTTCGTCCCCAGTAACGATTCTTGCAAGGAAGCCATCACCTTCTCGTTCAAAGTGCCAAAGAAGTTCTTCACAAGCATCAACACGTCATTCTCTCATTTCAGGAGTCAGCTGCCGTGGCACCCATCTTGCAGACACTTTGTGAAACTGGAGCACATCATGCACAATGTGGTGTGCTGACCCATGACAAATCTGTAAACATGATGCAATGTCATTCAGTGTCACTCGGCAGTTTTCCTTCACTATGGCTTCAACTGCTGCAATGTTCTGTGGAGTCACAACTCTTTGTGCCTCACCTGGATGAGGAGCATCTTCCACTGAAGTCACACCATTTGCTAAATCCTACTCCATTCATAGACTTGCTGCTATGAATTTCAATAGGTTTCACACCTTCACTACGCAAAAACCGAATAACATAACGCTGTTCTTCCCTGGTGCATGTCGCAAGTGGGGCGGCCATCTTTATACTGATCCTGCGATGGTACGTGTGCTTCTGCACTATGCTGCCACCTACAAGCCATTCTGCACGCTGTCTGTAACACGCTTACCAACTTACACGATAACGGCGCGAAATTTCGATTTGTTATTACAAATTTAAAGGTTTTCATTTGACTCACCATCGTAAATTGGACTGTTTAAATATATCTAAATTTTGTATTTAGTAGTTTAGCATTATTCTGAATAAAATAAAATGGAGAAAAAGATAAGAGCAGTTATCGAACCTGTCAGTGTGCTTGACCCCTCCGTCACAGCACATGCACAACTTTTCATGAATAAAACTTGCAGTAAACTTATCGCTGCCACAAGATTACACATCATATAATACCAGAATTTTAACATCTGAGCTGGTGACAGTTTTCTCCCTGGGTACTAAGTTCATGAGTGATTTGCGTTCACTATGATGAACTGATAAAAATTAGCACCTCTGGCCATTAACAAATTAAACCTAAGAAGAATACATCTCTACAGACAGCTATTCTGATTTATTATGTTATACTGCTAATATTCTAGTTCCCCACGTATTTTTTCTTAAACGTGTTTTTGTGATCGGAATTAATATTCTAGCTCTTTATTCAAATTGCATTAATAAAAAAATCTGATACGGACTTTCGACAGTCATGTTAAAGTTCTATCAGAAGAAACTTTGTTTCGTGCAATCATTTAAGATATTTTCAAGTTCTTATTCTTTGAATTATCTTCAAGGCACATCAACATTTTCGATTTTCTGCACCTAATATATTACTGCATCTACAGAATGGGTCTTTAAATGTGCTTACTCGCATCGTTTTTCTCTTTAATGTGATCCGTTACGTGATTTGGGATACTGCGTAGATTTATTAATGCTGGTTGTACTCTTGCACCAGCTACAAAATAATGTGCTGTCTTTGAGTTTACTCCCTCACACCACTCACTGTCTTGCAACAGCCACTCACCCAAGGAAGACCACTGACAGTGACCACCTTGTCTGACCATTGCCCTTCTAACACCTGCGGTTTACTTCATGGGTGATACATCCCACCAACAGCAAAGCTCGGGGGCCACGAGAAAGACAGGCCGTAGCACGTACGTCACAGCACGTGATACAAGTGCCAGGAGCCATCTCGGACAGGGAACGAGTAACTATTTCAGACTATTTTAATAATTCTTAACAGCATGTTTACATGCATACAAGCTCTCAATATCACACGACAAAGTCGAGACTTTGCTTGGGTATCTTTTCACTGAAATATCGATTTCCTATGAGCCCTGCACGGAGCTGAACATTCGCGGCGTATGGCGGAATAGGCGATTAGTGTGACATCACAAGTTCCTTGCAGGCTCCGTATTTCTCGTAGGCCCCGAGCAGAGCTCAAGTGACGTCAGCTGTTAGTGACAGCTCCAACCACGCCGCCATACAGCGATACTCCCGCCTATCTACAGACTCATCGCACCGTCTGTCAAATCTCTCATGTCACCCACGCCTGTCTGTCATCTCACATTCCCTGTACCCGTCACGCAACAGCGCTGGAAGATCTTATTATACCACTCTTCTCAATGACCAGAACTTTTCACCCACGTTCAAGGTTTCTGACAGGCAATTAAATAGCTTGATCAATCGTTCTGATTGACTATTAGGCGCATAATGCCGACTGTTATTGTGGCTTCCTCATATTATATCTGTTGCTGGAATTCAATACTTCTAAAATTGCCACATAAGGAAACAGATAAACTGCACTCTGTTGCAGTTCTTTAGCTGCCATAAACTTTCAGATTTTTATGCGCCAATAAGAGAAGCTTTCTGGACGCATTATTCGTATAATACTCTCAAGAAAACCCGTTGCTGTCCATATCAACGGCACTGTCCACCAACGCTGTGCGTGATTTCTCTTTATTACTATTATATTGAAATATTTTCAAATTGGAGAAGCCTTTCCAGTATACTGTGGTACCTGAATGACATATTTTGTTTCCCGTTTTCTTAAACAGTGGAAACAGTTGCGCCATTGTACTGTGACATCGGTATGGTGTGCAACCATCCCTCTGTTACACTCCTGCATTGTCCGACTGTGTTACGTCGAGGGCTCGAACAACCAATGCGCAACAACGATTAGAACTGACGTGAACAGTGACTTCCGTCAAGGCCACATATTGTTTTAACTTCAGGAAATCCACCTCTTGTCAAGCAATGAGTAGCTATATGCACGTACTGCAAAACAGAAGTTAAAGAAAAGCGTGGGCATACCGTCACATTTTACCGTTCTGTACCTGTCGGTAAAAAACAGGACCCTTGTACGATCACTTTATCAGTAAATTAGTTTTTACTTGGCAAAAAAATCAAATAAAAATGAAAATTGCACGTTGGAAATACCACAATAATCATATTACAAAAATGTAGTAAAATGACCTTTTACTTGCCGATTTTCAGGATTCAAATAATCCAGTCGACAGGACGATTTACAAGAAGTACATTGAGGGCAAAGATATGCCTCGTACATCAGAAGACCTCTTTGGCAGGCTGTGCAGCTCACGGAAGTACGCCGTGATGGTATCCAAGACGAGGTTCATCGACAGCACTAACTACATGCAGTGCTCAGTCACATGTGTGTACGAGTCCAACGGAATGCAGGAAGCTTTCGCGTTCCCAAAGAAAAGTCCTTACCGGGAAGCCATTAATTACCAGTAAGTACATACGCCCATGATGCAGTAATTACAACAACCAAACATTTATTCTTGATTATTCTGTCCCATGGAAATGGTATTGTGTGCAACACCTTTGCTCAGTTCCTTCTGTTTCAAACTATATTTTTATATCCAAAAACATGCAGGAAGGATCTATAGTGTAACTCATTTTGTGTTGCTAAGACTGAAACAGGGGAGAAATCGCTACACTAATACTTGCTCGGAAAGAACTGTTGTAAACGTTAAGTACATAATGTATACAGTGTGGAGAACTGTACCTGAATCGAATTTTCTTTTTAATGTACACTAAAAGGTAAAAAGGCACTGGCATTTTTGTAACAAGATTATTGCATAACATATATCTTAAAGTAACAAGTCCGTTAACAGTATGGGTAAATGTTGTCAGGCGTACCAGACTTTTACAGACTTAGACGCTCTTTCACAGTACTGGCTTTGTGGACACAATACACTACTCTCTAAGATACACAAAGACGTTATTTGAATTGTCAGTATGATTACTTAATAATGAAGTATTTGTGTGAACATTGTGAAGATACTGTTTTAGTTTATTTTCAACATCTGTGTTCAGATCATTTAGTTTTCAGCCGTAGCAATGTACTGATGAGTACCGGTGGCAAGTAGTGAGGAGAGTAGCATGGTTGTGGGCAGGTGGGTCCCAGTAGACACTCTGATAACCAAGAAACAATATTTTTTTAACTTTAGATACACAATACATGTGAGGCAGGCATGCACCATTTCAGTGATGTAGGCTGCTGAAGCCTCACAGGCGTCGGTTTCCACCCCAGCGAGAAGGAACAATGTCAGAGTCCCACAGTGCTGGCGTTGGCAGAGTGATAGCCAATGGCCGAGAGTGGGCCACGGCCTCGGCATCAACGGCCCTCCATGTTACGCTTCGACAGCATACTGCAGAGCTGGGACCCGCACTTAGGTGACACACACACGGCCATGTCCACCACACAATCAAATAAGGACTCCTGTGCACAGGACACAACCCACTGTCTTGTGGCAGGAGCCAGACAAGGGAATGTGCAGATGGCAGGACAGTGGCGCCGTGGCACTAAGCCCCACAAGGAGGTTCAGTAATGGCAGCAGCTAGCCCGACCCTGTCCCAAACCCAAGGCTACAGACGTCCAGAGTGCACCTGGTGTTGTGTTGGTGCTGCTGAGCTTCAAATGCCTCTACCTCAAAATTCGCATTTGTTGCACTAAAACTCTGCATCCAGTCACTTAGCACACAACAAACCCTGCCCTGGTGTGATGACATCATCCTGCCTGCTACAGCTATCAGCGCTGCACAGTGCATTTTTCTGCTGAGTACAACTAAAATGTCTCACAGCCCTTTTGCGTAGATGTTATTCTATCCCACATGTTGATACACTGCACTTACTGACCAGTGCTAGTTCGATGCAATACTACACCGTGACTCCTCATAAATTATTCCAGGTTCTACTAAAACTACACACATCACTCCGGTTCCCAGAACTCCTGAAGATGGACGTTGACTGTGGATACTGTATCATAGATACAGTCCCTTTGACTGTTCAGAGATGTCACTAAACCCGCCCAAAGATGTAAACAACCATGCATGAGCAGCACCTATTAGACGGAGGGGGTCCGACAGCCAATCACTTCCAGTCATTCCACCAGGAAGGTGGTAAACAGCTCATGTTGTCTGTAGATCAACCATGCCTAGATGGTCAATACTGCGGTTCGATTGTGTTCGCATTGTAACTTTGTGCTGGGAAGGGCTCTCAACAAGGGAAGTGTCCGAGTGTCTTTGGGCCCAAGAACATGTCAAATGGACCGCTCAAGATTGGCATCATGTTCTCTTCACCAATGTCCTGCCATCAACCAGACAACCGTCAGAGACATGTTTGGAGGCAACCCGGTCAGGCTGAACGCCTTAGACACACTGTCCAGCGAATGCAGCAAGGTGGAGGTTCCCTGCTGTTTTGGGGTGGCATTATGTGGGGCCGACGTATGCCGCTGGTGGTCATGGAAGGCGCTCTAATGGATGATTGATACGTGAATACCGTCCTCCGACCGACAGTGCAACAATATTGGCAGCATATTGGTGAGGCATTCGTCTTCATGGACGATAATTCACGCTCCAATCATGCACATCTTGTGAATGACTTTCTTCAGGATAATGACATCGCTCGACAAGAGTGGCCAGCATGTTCTCCAGACATGAACTCTATCAAACATCCCTGGGATATATTGAAAAGCCAGCTGCTGTGGCCGAGTGGTTCTAGGCGCTTCAGTCTGGAATTGCGCTGCTGCTGCAGTGACAGGTTCGAATCCTGCCTTGGGCATGGATGTGTGTGATGTCCTTCGGTTAGTTAGGTTTATGTGGTTCTCAGTCTAGGGGACTGATGACCTCAGATGTTAAGTCCCATAGTGCTTGGAGCCATTTGAACCATTTAGATTGAAAAGGGCTGTTTATGGCCGATGTGACCCACCAACCACTCTGAGGGATCTACACCAAATTGCCATTGAGAAGTGGTCAATCTGGACCAACAGTACCTTGATGAACTTTAGGATGGTATGCCACAACGAATACAGGCTTGCATCAATGTAAGAGGATGTGCTACTGGGTATTAGAGGTACAGCAATCTGGAGGTCTCCCTGTATGGTGGTACAACATGCAATGTGTGGGTTTCATGACCAATAAAAAGGGCTGAAACAATGTTTGTGCTGATCTCCAGTCCAATTTTCTGTACAAGTTCTGGAACTCTCGGAACCGAGATGATGCAAAACTTTTTTTTTATGTGTATAGATACTGACACTAATTTACCTCCTGCTGGAGACCTGTCCCCTCGAGTCTTCCCTAGTACCGGTTCCCCACCATAACCACTTCCACCTTTATAGTAAAATGTCAACTTCAGATACCGTATATTCATTATCTTAACAGTATATGGCTACCTCCTATCCTCTTCCTCTCCTGCTTTCAGGATCCAATCCACTGGAACCTGGATCACTCATGAAATGAGGTTTCTTTATGGCTCACTGTTGCAGATAAACAAAAGCTATGCAGAGCTAAATCAGAGTCACCACAGCATTAGGAGTTGTGACACTCAAGGTCACAGCTGCTAGTTGTCTACCATCCCATTTCTGCTCCACGTGCTGCATTAACAGTGTGATCTGTCTCCCCTGTGTAGCTATCGTCTGACTTATTGAATGGACTAGTCTTCGTTCCTAGGTATCATTCAAGAAGCTAACATTTTGCTTAGGCAACATCTCCAAGGCATCATCTGGCCAATGCAGCTTAAGTTCTGTTATATTTAACTGAAGAACTCCCATTACTGCAGTCGGTAAATGAAAAGTTGGCCCCATAATATCACACATAGTTCCGTTTATCAACAACCTATTACCTCTTAATTCTAAGTGTCTGGCCCCCATGAGCTTCCCTTGCTCAGAGCAGTTCTCAACCACTATTGTTTTATTGTACACTGAATACACCTCAAGTAGTCCTGCTTGCCCGAAGTAGAGTTTTATTTCCATCACCTCCTTTCAGCGTGGACAGCCCTCTGCCTTTCCAGTGGACCACTGCATGGTGCAAGTACTTCCACCTGAATCTTGCGAGGAGTGATCATTTTAGCTGATCAAGTCCATCTCATATACAGTGTTTGTTCCCCAGTTGTGATGCTGTGTTCCAAGATGAAAGGGCTTTTGTTAACACAGCTCGCATGGTCAAGGATTGGTTTTGTGAGCACGAGAATAAATAGTCGCATCTCCACTCGAACAGAAAGTACATCTTTTTGGATAGCTCAATTGGAAAGAACACTGACCATGACAGGCAAGTCTTTCCCAGTCTGACACACAGTTTTAATCTATCATTGTGTTTCAAAGCAGACATTTGTCCGCTACAGGATGAAAAATTAATTGATTGCTGTGTGTTGCAACAGAAGTCTCTGATGAAACTCCAGGCTTTTTACTCCTCATTATTTTGTTTCACATTTAAGTGTTTCCCTCTGTTATCGTTTGACTCCATTGTCTATTCATAAGCCAATGAAATGAAGCAGCAGCCAGCATGTTAAGTACTAACAGAAGCCTTGTTGAGTGTCACAGTTATCACTGTTTACAGCCTGCTGCGCTTGAGGAATGAGGGGGTGCTGGATCATCTGCTGTGGAACTTGTGGAAAGTGGGCAGCACACAGCACCACCAGCAGCAGTCCACGCCTATGGTAGCTGCGAGGCAAGTCGCCCCAGCACTTGTGGTCCTGGTAGCTGCTGGAGTGATAGCCCTATGCCTGCTGTTGCTGGAGAATGCCTGCTGTAGGAGGGGTGCAGAAGTAGTCTGTGCCACAGGTGGATGCAAAGCTAGTGACTCCAGTTATAGCAGTCACTGTTCTCTCCACCCCATGCCTCCTGCTGCTGTGTACTAATAGAATACAATTACCTTCATGTTAATTTTTTCAGTATGTATTTTACAACTCGTTCAAGGCATAAAAATAGTTGTACATCCATTCTCCCTCTTTTATGTGCACACTCAGTAACATTCAGGTGTGTCTCTGAAACAGGGTACGCAATTGAGAGATTAGTTTTCTGATGGGCAAGCAGATTTCATATCATCTTCTTTGACATTACTGTTCCATCAGGCTGCACGTGTCCATCTAATACAGTGTTTCTCAACTTTTCTGATATCAACAACCCTAAGCGCAAGCAAATACCCTTACAGGAAAAAAATCACAACACCAAAAAAAATTAATGTAGAATAATAAAATTTCAGGAATACATTGTTCTAGCTAATATATTTCAGTTATTAACATTGCAAGATCACAGGTTAATGTAATTGTGAGATAAGCCATTCCAAATGTGTAATGCTGCTACATTAATAAGCAGTGTAACTGCCAGAATGTTGAATGCAAGCATGCAAATGTGTGTGCATTGTGTTGTGCAGCTGCCAGATGTTAGTTTGTGGGATGGAGTAGCTTACCTGTTGCATTTGATCAGTCCATACAGAAATGGTTAATGCTGCTTGAGGATGACACTGGAGTTGTCATACAGTGATGTCCCATATGTGCTTGATTGGAGACAGATCTGGTGATCAAACAGGTCAAGACAACATGTTGACACTCTGTAGAGCACGTTGGGATAAAACAGCAGTATGCAGATGAGTGTTATTCTATTGGAAAACACCCCCTGGAATGATGTTCATGAATGGCAGCACAACAAGTTGAATTATCAGAATGACATACAAATCTGCAGTCAGGATGCTTGAGATAACCAAGAGAGTGCTCCCAGTATCATTCGAAATCATACTCCAGACCATAGCTCCAATGTGTCTAGCACACAGACAAGTTGGTTGCAGGCACTCACCTGGCCTCATAAACATCATACAGCTTCAATCAGCTTTCATCAGAAAACATAACAGACCTCCAACCTGTCCTCTAATGAGCTCTCACTTGATACCACTGAAGCCACAAGTCGTTGCAGTTTGGGATCAATGGAATGCATGATACAGAGCATCTGCTTGGACTGTCCACGAAGTAACTGATTTGTAAAAGTTCGATGTGTCGCTGTGGTGCTCACTACTGTTCAGATTGCTGTTGGAGAAGCAGTACAATGCAATGGGGCCATATGCCTAACACAATGGTCTTCCTTCTTGGTAGTGCTACAAGGCCATCTGGGTCCCGGCCTTCTTGCGACCATACCTTCTCGTTACTATTGCTGCCAGCAATGATGTACAGAAGCTACATTCCTGCTAAATCTTTCTTCAATATTGCAGAAAGAACATCCAGCTTCTCATAGCCATATTACATGACTTGTTCATGTAGCCCTATTATACGACCTTGTTCAAACTCAGTGAGGTGTTGATAATGGCCTCTTAATAGCCTTAGAGGCACTCTTGACCAGCATCAACTCATCATGTCAAATCTCAAAAATAACTTATGCTCATGATTTTTAGAATGTGTAGTGGCACAAAATTTGACTACACACCATATATCAGATGTGAAAACATGCCTCTCAACTTTCGTTTATGTCACACAACTCCTTCTTGGTGGTGCAGTTTTTGTTCCTTGGTGTATCAGCTAATGCTCCAAGACCCTGCACCATCATCAACATTAGCACCTGCAATTTAGAATGAAAATTAATTTTCTTTGAACACGTTTGGTTTGCAAATAACTAAAGATAAACAATATTTAGTTTTTGTAGGTGTTTTGTTAAACCACATACTAATCAGTGAGAGATTTGGTTTTGCTTATTTCTAATAATATTTTTTTATAGAACAACAATGCAATTCTCAGTAACCCCAAATGCTACCTACAACTCCTCCTCAGAAAAAAAGCTAACTATCCATACTGAAGTAGACACTCATTACAAAACATGATTCCTCTGCACCACTCCTCTCCCTAGCAACACTTACTTCTTCCATACATTGCAACCTCATTTAAAATACACCAAGTAACAATGTATGATCTTTATTTTCTAATCACTGGATTGCTGGTTTCCCCACTTCTGAATTGGCAGAAATTGGTAGACATTGGACAGCCAGTGATCTGCATATGATAATTGCCACTAATAATAATAATATGTAGGCCCTAAAGCAATGTAGTAAGTGGACTATCAGAGCGGTGGCTCATGGGAGCAAACACAAATCCAAAATGCCTTAATGGTCACTCCCATAAGCTGCCGCGACAAGTGTCAACTTAGTTTGTGTAAATAATATTCTGTTGTGCTCCAATTAGTTCGTTTCTCTGTTGCAAAGTGAATAATGAAGCAATTACCGGTCCATTGTGGGAACTGCCTGTAACTTGGAGAAGGCATTTTCATGATATATTTAAGAATATGTGATGTGTATGGCGTATGTCTTAATTTTACTGTTGTATATACATGGTACAAAGTACAAAATATATGTTGGTGGGCAGACTGTGTGAGGAAGATGACATAATATATGGTATTCTTTTTGGAAGCTGTAACCTTGACTACATTGTGTCACGCATTAATCCTAATATTTAAAAATGATTAATGGAAAATCTCATATAAGATGTGAAACAAATACTAACAAAGAGTTTATGTGTATCTATCGGCTGTACTGAGCTGAGGTAAGTACTGGCCAGCCCCTCTATCTCTTTGTTAGTACTAATATTTAAAAAAACAAATGTGGTTCTTTGTAGCTTATGTAATAAATATTAGTCTTATGACAGAGTGTTAAAAGTTATAATTCATGACCAAAACACACTCAAACACTTTCCTTTATACCCATTAGAAAATTTCTTTTTGCCCCTCAGGGGTAATTATTTCCGGTTTCCAAACCTCTGGTTTAATAAGTGCTTTAGTAGCAATTTCAACAAATGAAATGCATCACAGAATAGCCACACTTTTCTGTTGTGGTCAGAAGGGGTCAAAAATACATTTAACCCATGGATACAAACAAGCAATGTTTGTTTCCTCAAATATGAGGACAGACACCATTTCATAGGATTTAAGCAATGCCATTTTAGTAATAGATTTTATTTTGTAACATCTTTTGAAGTCACCAGTGTAGTCTCCAGTTGCATTGCCAACATTTGAAATGTTGAATGCCTAAACAAATAACTGTGCACTTTAGGGCAAAATTCCCTGTTTTGTTTTTTATCATCATGATTGACACTGGTTGTGTATCCTGCTACGTAAACTGATTCGTTCTCCATGTGTGTTTCCTGAATGGCAGCAACGTCAATGTCATTATTGTTTAGAACCTTTTGCAGGACATCACTCTTTGCCCTGCTTATTCCTTCTATATTCAGCTGGCAAATCCTGAGGAAAGGTCCAAGTTTTCTTGTCAGCTGACCATGAGAATGACCAATGAGTTTCATCTGTGCCATTTTGATTAGGATGTGCTATTATAAACAGCCAGGAGATCAATATGATTCCAGAATGAGATATTTTCACTCTGCAGTGGAGTGTGCACTGATATGAAACTTCCTGGCAGATTAAAACTGTGTGCCCGACCGAGACTCGAACTCAGGACCTTTGGAACGTAGGAGATACTGGCAGAAGTGAAGCTGTGAGGACCGGGTGTGAGTCATGCTTCGGTAGCTCAGTTGGTAGAGCACTTGCCCGTGAAAGGCAAAGGTCCTGAGTTCGAGTCTCGGTCGGGCACACAGTTTTAATCTGCCAGGAAGTTTCAGCAATATGATTGTCTGGCTGCCAGGTAGCACTAGTTCATTTAGTTCATATCTATAATTAGATGCTATCCAGGGTGCACATGTAGTATTCTATTACAGATCGAACTAGCCTTACACCCCTGAGCATTGTCAGGCCCTCCCCTGCATCACCGAGACCACCCAGATATGAACTACCATGTAAAATATGGTCATTCCTTAACAGAATACGCACAAATCACAGAAGATATGCAGATACTCTTTAAAGATGGGGAAAAACACCAACTCCCAAATGTGACTGTGGAGCTAACAGACAGGCCATCCACCACATTGTCCAAGAGTGCAACAAAAGAGCATACATTGGCAAGTTCATGGATTTTCTGATGGTAACAGACACCACAAAAGACTTTATACATAATCTTGATGTTAGTATTTAATTGTATTGACCATATATAATCTTGGTGTTTGTATTTAATTGTATTTCCCTCTATCTGTATGTTTTATACTTCTTATATAGCACATTTTATTGTGTTTTTATGTATATCTTTCTTTAAACATTTGTATGAGGTATAAAATGATGTGTATTGCCAAATGCTAAATAAATAAAATAAATAACTGATTTTTTTAGTTTTGTGATTTACGGGAATGTTTTTGTTTTATCTTGATGATTTTGCTACCGATAAGTAGCTCACTTGGGCATTTATATAACTGCTGCCATCTCAGATTCATTTGTCATCAAAAGAAGAAAAACGACATATGAAATTGATGAAAGAAATCAAACTACACCCTTAGGATGGCGTTACTGCAGGGATAGGACTGATAGCATTGTAAAAATTTGTGTATGTTCATGAGATGATCCGGAAGAGCAAATAAACAGTGAATTAATGAAAGCTTCTCTGACGCACCGATAATATTTCATGAAAGTATTTAATATTCTCAATGTAGTTTTGTTAGATCCACATTGGCATGCAGCAACACAGGGTTCAATACGTATGCCTGTTAAAAATGTAGGTATGCCATAAAATGGGGTGAATAGAAACAAATTTGAACTTTAGATTAAAAATTTATCTATGGTTTGTTAAGTTAAAACAAGAAAATAATACCCAAAACACAGGTCTGTATTGCGTCTGTCAGCTTATGATAGTATTATTAAATTATTTTATTTCATAAAATTTTCAAAAATGTAAACATGGTGTTTTTAATCATCCCACAGATAGGGGAGAATAGAAAGTGTTTTAAAACCATCGTTGTTTCTTTTAAAAGCAAAGAGATTTGGGTAGAAACTATGAAATATTTGTATTAGGAAACAAACAGATAAACATTTATTTCACAATAAAATGTCTTGTTAATGTAAAAAAAAGTAATGAATATAATAGAAAGAAACATTCCACATGGGAAAAATATATATAGAACAAAGATGCTGTGACTTACCAAACGGGAAAGCGCTGGTAGATAGACACAATAAAAAACACACAAACACACACACACAAATTTCAAGCTTTCGCAAACCAAGGTTGCTTCATCAGGAAAGAGGGAAGGAGAGGGAAAGACGAAAGGATGTGGGTTTTAAGGGAGAGGGTAAGGAGTCATTCCACACACACACACACACACACACACACACACACACACACACACACACACACACACACACACACACATTCTTCTTCCACACATATACAGACACAGACAGTCATATGTAAAGGCAAAGAGGTTGGGCAGAGATGTCAGTCGAGGTGGAAGTACAGAGGCAAAGATGTTGTTGAATGACAAGTGATGTACGAGGGGCGGCAACTTGAAATTAGCGGAGGTTGAGGCCTGGTGGGTAGTGGGAAGAGAGAATATATTGAAGGGCAAGTTCCCATCTCCGGAGTTCTGATAGGTTGGTGTCAGTGGGAAGTATCCAGATAACCCGGATGGTGTAACACTGTGCCAAGATGTGCTGGCCGTGCACCAAGGCATGTTTAGCCCCAGGGTGATCCTCATTACCAACAAACACTGTCTGCCTGTGTCCATTCATGCGAATGGACAGTTTGTTGCTGGTCATTCCCACATAGAAGGCTTCACAGTGTAGGCAGGTCAGTTGGTAAATCATGTGGGTGCTATCACACGTGGCTCTGCCTTTGATCGTGTACACTTTCCGGGTTACAGGACTGGGGTAGGTTGTGGTGGAAGGGTGCATGGTGAAATATGCTCACTATTTTTATTTACTTAAATTTGGCATATTTCGTGACAGTACCTTTTCCGTGAAATGTTTACAAGACAATATTTGTCTTGGCTTCAGTCGTCTAGTGGAAGTATGATTCCACAATGCAGTTTCGTCGGCTGCAGAAATGACCTGGTTCAATGCGTTTGCCTCATTTTTGGTGCTTCAAATACCATTTCTTTGAATGTGGATCCTTCTTAAAGTTTATATATAAAAAGTAATAACATAATTCATTTTTTTCCTTTTCACTAGCAAATATTTATAACGGCAACCTGCACATTGTTCTACCGTCAACACACACCAAGAGTTCACTGCCGACTGACTACAGCCAAAGATGACTCCAGCGTCAAAGATATTTTACACAACACACAAGCTTCCACTTGTAATCAGTCTCTTTGATATTCTTCGTCACATCTACTAATAGTAATCAATATGCTGTCACTCTCAAAAATATAAGTAAATTAGCATAAATAAGGCAAATTACAATTATAAAAAAATTCTGAAAAAAATATAAGAAAACATTTACAACTTCCCTCTTTAAATTTTGTATCGACAAATCCAGTAGAAAATAACACATCTCCCAGATCCATTACAATGGGACAGGTTTTTCACTGGGGGCAGTTACAAGGGTAGGAGCCAGAGGGTGGGGAAGGTGGTTTGGGGATTTCATAAGAATGAACCAAGAGGTTACGAAGGTTAGGTGGACGGCGGAAAGACACTCTTGGTGGAGTGGGGAGGATTTCATGAAGGATGGATCTCATTTCAAGGCAGGATTTGAGGAAGTCGTATCCCTGCTGGAGAGCCACATTCAGAGTCTGATCCAGGACCGGAAAGTATCCTGCCACAAGTGGGGCACTTTTGGGGTTCTTCTGTGGGAGGTTCTGGGTTTGAGGGGATGAGGAAGTGGCTCTGGTTATTTGCTTCTGTACCAGGTCAGGAGGGTAGTTGCGGGATGTGAAAGCTGTTTTCAGGTTATTGGTGTGATGGTTTAGGCATTCAGGACTGGAGCAGATTTGTTTGCCATGAAGACTTAAGCTGTAGGGAAGGGACCGTTTGATATGAAATGGGTGGCAGCTGTCATAATGGAGGTACTGTTGCTTGTTGGTGGGTTTGATGTGGACGGATGTGTGAAGCTGGCCATTGGAGAGATGGAGGTCAACGTCGAGGAAAGTGGCATGGGATTTGGAGTAGGACCAGGTGAATCTGATGGAACCAAAGGAGTTGAGGTTGGAGAGGAAATTCTGGAGTTCTTCTTCACAGTGAGTCCAGATCATGAAGATGTCATCAATAAATCTGTTCCAAACTTTGGGTTGGCAGGCCTGGGTAGCCAAGAAGGCTTCCTCTAAGAGACCCATAAATAGGTTGGCGTACGAGGGGGCCATCCTGGTACCCATGGCTGTTCCCTTTAATTATTGGTATGTCTGGCCTTCAAAAGAGAAGAAGTTGTTGGTTAGGATGAAGCTGGCTAAGGTAATGAGGAAAGAGGTTTTATGTAGGGTGGCATCTGATCAGCGTGAAAGGAAGTGCTCCATCGCAGCAAGGCCCTGGACGTGCGGGATATTTGTGTATAAGGAAGTGGCATCAATGGTTACAAGGATGGTTTCCAGGGGAAACAGATTGTGTAAGGATTCTAGGCGTTCGAGAAATTGGTTGGTGTCTTTGATGAAGGATGGGAGACTGCATGTAATGGGTTGAAGGTGTTGATCTACATAGGCAGAGATACATTCTGTGGAGGCTTGGTAACCAGCTACAATGGGGCGGCCGGGATGTTTGGGTTTGTGAATTTTAGGAAGTAGGTAGAAGGTAGGGGTGCGGGGTGTCGGTGGGGTCAGGAGGTTGATGGAGTCAGGTGAAAGGGGGCCTAAGGTTCTGAGGGTTCCTTGAAGCTCCACCTGGACATCAGGAATGGGATTACCTTGGCAAACTTTGTATGTAGTGTTGTCTGAAAGCTGATGCAGTTCCGCAGCCACATACTCCCGACGATCAAGTACCACGGTCGTGGAACCCCTGTCGGCCACAAGAATGACGATGGATCGGTCAGCCTTCAGATCACGGATAGCCTGGGCTTCAGCTGTGGTGATGTTGGGAGTAGGATTAAGGTTTTTAAAGAAAGATTGAGAGGCAAGGCTGGAAGTGAGAAATTCCTGGAAGGTTTGGAGAGGGTGATTCTGATGAAGAGGAGGTGGGTCCCGCTGTGATGGAGGACAGAACTGTTCCAGGCAGGGTTCAATTTGGCTGGATACTTCCCACTTACACCAACCTATCAGAACTCCGGAGATGGGAACTTGCCCTTCAATATATTCTCTCTTCCCACTACCCACCATGCCTCAACCTCCGCTAATTTCAAGTTGCTGCCCCTCGTACATCACTTGTCATTCAACAACATCTTTGCCTCTGTACTTCCACCTCGACTGACATCTCTGCCCAACCTCTTTGCCTTTACATATGTCTGCCTGTGTCTGTATATGTGTGTGTGTGTGTGTGTGTGTGTGTGTGTGTGTGTGTGTGTGTGTGTGTGTGTGTATATATATATACCTGTCCTTTTCCCCCTAAGGTAAGTCTTTCTGCTCCCGGGACTGGAATGACTCCTTACCCTCTCCCTTAAAACCCACATCCTTTTGTCTTTCCCTCTCCTTCCCTCTTTCCTGATGAAGCAACCTTGGGTTGCGAAAGTTTGAAATTTGTGTGTGTGTTTTTTATTGTGTCTATCTACCAGCACTTTCCCATTTGGTAAGTCACACTAACTTTGTTTTATGTATAAAAAAAAAAGTAAAATATACAAAAATGTTTATCTCACAGGGTCAATGCATTTCTACTTATGGTGAACAAACAGAATACAACTCTTTACCATGACTCTGGTACTTTATTATTAATAAACTTCTAAATCACACAGATCATCCTCAAATCATAGCATGTCTTTGAAATGACCACTTGAACTGAGAACTGGCAATGGCAGTTTTATGATGACATCATTTTTTGAGGCAAAAGATTCTTGTCCAGTCATTGTCAGCTTTTTGGTTTTAGGAACTCTTTTTAGAAATATTGCAACAAAATAATTGGCAACAAGGTAACTAACTTTGCATACATAACATCTAACAGAGATTTTTTTTTTCATGCATTTTGACACCATATTGTCACCTTGGCTTGTGGAGACATTAGTATTTTCTTCTAGATTGGAAGACTCTGCAGAGTAAAAAATCAGATCGTGTGTGTATGGGGTTATATCCTCCCCAGCCACGTACTCAAAGTCATTAACATTAACATGTCTGCCAGGTTGGACATTTACTTTCATCTTTTTTCCTAGGTGTAAGAGTATACTCTTATGTAAGTCTTTGAAACAGTTCTTTAAAGCTATTGTCAACAGCATTAGTGGATTCGTCAGGGTTCTTCATATTCTGGGTGTTGTCTAACAGTACCTGAGAACACTGGCAACACATTATTGCAGTCTAGAGGGGCAATCCCATATTTCCCTAAAATCTGCAGTAACATTGTCTTGCTTCAAGGAATCGTGCACCTTTTCACCTTAAGTACTGTTGCCTTTTCTTCCTGGGACATTCTTCCATTCTTATAATATTTGGCACCAAGTAGTTTTATGAGGCTGAAAAAATACCACGTTCAGCAGTTGTGTGAGGTATGTTGAATTTGCTGGTGGGAATATAAGTCTCATGTCATTGTCTTGACACAGCTTAACTAATTCTATGGACAGTTTTGAAGACAAATTGTCCCCCCAGTAGGCTCATGGTTCTTTAGTGAGTTTGTGCATGGTGCACACGAGGCCCTGAGCTATTGCAGTCAATTCTTCCTTCTCTGGCTGCATTTCCTTCACCCTGCCCTCCCTCCCTATCCTAGCTCCTTCCCTGTTGCCCCCTCCTTCCCCTCTCTCAGTGTTCTGATTTATATCAACCTGGCTATCCACCTGGTTTCCTGAATTGGTTGCAATTTTGTTCCTTTTGCCTGTTCTTTCATATTTTTGGGCGTTTAGGTCCCCACTTGAGGTTTGACCTCCAAAATTTCCTGTTTTTAGTGTGAGCCATTTGCGGAAGAACTCCCTCCCTAGCATCTACGGTGTGCACTCCTCTCCCCACTTCCTTCCCCCTCTCCCTTCCCTGCTGTAGCCCCCTTCCACCCTGCTAGGTCACCAGCATGTGTAGCTAGTCCATGTGGTAGGGCTGTTATGTTCTCATATGGCTGAGTCCCCTGACAACACAGGGATCACACTACATATACCTGAGCTGTTCCCTCCCCATATATGCCAAGTAGTGGTTGCTTATCTTCTCGGAACATCGGACCTCCTGGCAATGGCCACTGTGCCAGAGGGCCCTTGCTGTGGCTGGGTGGCGCCTATGTGCAGGGGGAGGGGAGCTGGTCAGAGTGGGTGGTATCAGGGTGGATGCTTGGCACGAAAAGTTTATCAAACTGCAAAAATCTGGCCATTCTCAAAAGGCTGTTTCTTCAAATGGTGAAGCATCATTGAGTGCTGCTTTGTATGACCCAGCAACCTTCCCTTCTCTAGCTATACCATGGGAGGAGGGCCAGGCTCGCCATCTTGGGATGAAACCCTTCCCCCATTACCTCGTCTGTACTAATACAAATGGGGGATACACCACAAATCCATTGTTTTTTATGGTAAATATTGAGTACAATTTTGGTGAAGTGAAGTCTCTTAGTAAGATCCGGTCGGGCTCCCTGTCGATCAAAGCTTCTTCTGCCATTCAATGCACAGCTGATCATGCCTGTGATTGTCTCGGCAATGTACCGGCGTCTATTACTCCTCACCAATCTCCGTATATGGTCCACAAAGTGATTTTTCGTAGGGACCTCATCCTGCAAACTGATGAGAAATTCCAAGCTAATCTGGAGTGGCGCGGTATTCTTGCTGTTCGATGTGTGCAGAAGGGTCATAAAGACAACTGCACTGATACTGGCGCCTTCATTCTGGCTTTCGAGGGGGATACCATCCCAGAGATGGTCAAGGTTATGTGCTACAGATATGACATGAAGCTGTACATCACTCCACCTATGCGGTGCATTTTGGGCATATGTTTTCCCGCTGTACGGCAGACCCTATGTCTGGTGACTGTGGACACTCACTCCATGAAGGAAGCCCCTGTGTTTGTCAGTTGTGCTGACCGCCACTGCCCTCGCTTGCCAGATTGCGTGGCTCACAAGAGAGAAAAGAAGATCCAAGAATACAAGTCCCTAGATCACCTGTTTTATGCTGAGGCTGGCCACAAGTATGAGAAACTCCATCCAGTGTCACTATCTTCAACTTTTTCCTGTGTTACTTCATTTCCTCCTCCTATCTTTTCCTTACTGCAGCCCCATTCCCTCTTCCCTCACCCTCCTCTGCAGTTCCCACGACATCCCAACTGGGAGCCACTCCCCCTCTCTGGCCAAAGAAGTGCCCCCTTCTTCAGCACCTGCTAGTGATTGGGCTCCCTCCCAAGACCCCTCTCCCTGGTGTCTCTCAGGTTACCACAACTTGGCCATGTCATGCACCACCTGTGTACCCCAAGGTCGCCTGCTCTCTTTTGGTTTCATATCTTGCAGACATCTGTACTGCCCTCCTCCACCTCTCGAAGAGGAGCAGAAGAAGAAGAAGAAGAAGAAGAAGAACCATAAATCCCAAGACAAGACCTGACCAGTGCCTCAGGAAGTGCCATCTCCGTCCCCACAACCTGACTCCAACATTTTATTTATGGATGTCACCCCATCATTGTTGGTGATGACTACTGACCGAATGACATGACTTCCTCTCAGCTTCTTTATGTCTAACCTAGACTATCGCAACACGATCATCCAGTGGAATTTGCAACAGACCCTATCATCACCTACAGGAAATGCAACATCTTGTTCTTCAAGAAACACATTTCCGTGATGACCAACCTTCAACATTTTGTGGTTATTGGGCATACGGTCAGAACCCTGCCAGCCCCGGGATAGCATTTGGTGCACTTTGATTCGCTATGACATCATTAGTGACTGCATGCCCCTATGTATCAATTTGGAAGCAATAGTCATTCAAGTGCAAATGACTCTGGCAATAACCGTTTGCAACGTCTACATCCCTGCAGGTAGGCCACTTCCTTATGTTGCACAGTCTACCTTAATCCACCAACTCCCACCCCATTTCTCCTCCTTAGGGACTTCAGTGCCCACCACCCACTGTGGGGGAGTGTCACTTCAATGAGTAGAGGTCTCCTAATTGACCAACGTACCGTGGACCTCAATTTGTGTCACCTCAATTATGGTTCCCCTACCCACTTCAGTGCCGCTCATGGCACCTTCTCTACAATCGATCTCACAGTTTACTCCCCTGCCCTCGTGGCTCCCCTGCATTGTTCATCCCATGATGATCGTGACAGTGACCACTTTCCGGTGATTCTATCATTTCCCTGGTGCCGCCAGGCAGACACGCCACCACGGTGGACATTCTGCAGGGCCAATTGGCCTTTATATACGGCTGCTGAGCACTTGAACACCTCCCTCTCAAATTCCATTGAAGTAATCATGCAAGGCATCTCTGCCACAGTTCTTCCCGCTGCTGGCACTGCTGTCCCCCTATCCTCATCCCCCCCCCCCTCCCCCTTGTCATCAACTGGTACCTTGGTGGACCAAGGATGTCCAGGACCACTGATGGACGCTGCAGAGATTTAAGTAACACCCTTCACAAACCATCCTCCTCGCTTTTAAGCATGTCCATGCTAAGGCTCATCACCTTATTAAGTGCAGTAAAAAGGAATGCTGGGAGCACTATGTTTCCTCCCTGGGGACATATGCCTCTTCATCGCAGGTTTGGTCCAAGCTCTGTAGCCTTCTGGGCTGCCAGAGACAGTCAACTGTCCAGGTCTTAACCTTCAAGGTGCTCCGTGCAATGATCCATTGGTCCTCACAGAACACCTCATGGCACACCTTGAGACAGCATCAGCATCCTCCTCCTATTCTACCACCTTTCTCTAGCAGAAACGCAGAGTTGAACAGACCCCCCCTCTGTTTCATCCCACACCATGCTGAGCCCTATAATGCACCCTTCACTGAATAGAAATTCTTGCAGGTTCTTACCTCTTCCTGAGACATGGCCCCAGGCACAGATTCCACCCACAACCAGATGATCCAACACTTGGGCATTCCCCATAGGCAACATCTCCACAGGGTCTTCAACTCCATTTGGTTCATGGGTGCTTTTACGTCACAATGGTGAGACAGTATAGTCATCCCCATCCTTAAGCCCAGGATTAACCCAACACCAATTGACAGCTACCACCAAATTAGCCTGACAAATGTACTTTGTAAACTGCTCAACAAGATAGCCAGCTTCAGATTATGTTGGGTACTCGAATCTCGGAGCCTTTTGTCCCAGTATTAGTGTGGCTTCTGGATAGGACAATCTCCAACTGGCCATTCACTCAGATTGAAAACACCCATCCGACAGGCTTTTATCTCACCGCCCGCACCTTGTCGCAACCTTCTTTGACCTACATAAGGCATATGACATGGCTTGGCCCCATCACATTTTAGTTACCCACCATGACTGGGACTTCCATGGTCCCCTTTTTTATCTCACCAGCTCTTTCAGGTTCGAGTTGGCACTTCACTCAGTGCCCCTTGGATTCAGGAGAACAGTATCCTGCAGGCTTCTGTGCTAAGTGTCAGCCTCTTCCTCATTGCCATCAATAGGTTTGTGGCCTATGTTGGGGCTCTGGTTACCCTTACATTGTACATCGACAATTTTTACATCTGGTGCAGCTCCCTCTCAGTGGCATCTGCTGAGTGCTGGCTCCAAGGCGCCATCCAACAGGCCTCTGCGTGAACCATCTCCAATGGCTTCCATTTTTCTTCCTCCAAAACGTGGGTTATTCATTTTTGTCATCGACAACAGTACACCCTGATCCAGGACTTTATTCAGAGTACCAGCTCCTCGCTGTTGTAGGACAGTCACGTTCCTTAGGCCTTATTTTTGATAAAAAGCTGACATGGCTGCCCCACATTTGCCACCTAAAGACTACATGTATACAGAAGCTTGATGCTCTCCGTCTCCTGGCCCACACATCATGGGGTGCACACCATTCCACTGTCTTGCTCTGGTCTTGTCCAGACTAGATTATGGTAATGAGGTTTATGGCTCAGCAGCTCCTTCCACTTTGAAACTGCTTGACCCTGTCCATCAATGTGGGGTGCATATGGATATTGGTGTCTTTTGCACTAGTTCCATTGATAGTCTCCTCACAGAAGTGGGGATTCCCCCTCTACATATAAAACACAGCCAACTCCTTGTTTCTTACACAACTGCCATTCGCCAATTCCCTGACTGTCCTGTGCTCTTTGCCGATGAGAGATGTCTCCCTCCATGCCAGTTGGCATGCATCTCACATCCTACTGTCGGGATCTCCATCCCCACTCACTGGACTGCACCCCGTGTCTTTCCTCCCATAACCCCCCCCCCCCCTTGTGTCTACTCCACAGATTAGGACTGATCTACTCCAGTGTCCTAAGATCTCTGTCATTCCTATGGTTTTCCAGCATCTTGTATGTGCCATCCTTGCAGAGTTCCAAGGTGCCACCATCTTCTACACTGATGGTTCTAAGACAATCGATAAGGTGGGATATGCTTTCACATCTCCTACTGGCTTCGAACACCATTTATTGCCAGGATCATGTAGTGTGTTCACAGCAGAGCTTCTAGCCATTGATAGGGCCCTCCTTTTTGTTTCTTAGGCCTCACTCCACAGTTTTTTAATTTCTTCAGACTCAATGAGCAGCCTGCAGGCTATCGACCAATGCTACTCTTGTCTTGGTCTCTGGCCTTTGGTCTCTGCTATCCATGACCTCCTCTCTGCCCTTGAGTGTGCCACCTGTTTGGTTCTTTCTCTGGGTCCCAAGTCATGTGGGCATCCCAGGGACTGAACTGGCTGACCATTTGGCTTCCAGCTGCAGATATGCAAATCCACGTCGAATCTCTCATTGCCCAAAATTGGAATGCCATCTGGAGTGCTACTGCTCATAGTAATAAACTCCGTACAATCAAGGAGTCCACTGCAGTTTGGCATTCCTCCTTCAGCTCCTCTCAGAAGGAGTCCACTGTTTTGTGCCGTTTACACTTTGGTCATACCCAGCTGACCCATTGTTTCCTCCTACATAACAACCCATCCCCACAATGTGGTTGTGGAGCCAGACTGATGATAGCTGACATATTGATGGAATGTCCCTTTCTATTGGCCCTTCGTATTAAGTATAGTCTTCCTGATTCCCTAAATTTAATATTACTAGACGATCCTCAGTTGGTTGAATTGGTTCTCAGTTTCCTCTGTGAAAGTGTGTTTTATTTCCAGATATAAGGCTCCACCTTACTCTTGGAGCAGGGGCAGGTTGGTTGTGTTTGGGACTTCTTTTCCAGTCTTCTCAGTCTGTGACCCCATGACTGCCCCTTTTTTCCAGTTTTTAGCTCCGGTCTAATCTTTTATGCCTCTTACTGTGTGTGTTTAATGTTCATTATTTTATAATTTGACTCCCCTGATTGGATCCGTCCACTTTTAGTGGACCCTCTTTCTTCTGTGATTAACTTTGGAATTGCGGGACTGATGACATCACTGTCTGTTCCCATAACCCCTCGCAGTTAATCAATCAATCAAGATAAATTGTCTCCTATAAGAAATTTCTGCCCTCTTATATTAGATGGTGGCACCTTCTCTATTTCATTCGATAGTTCATTGAAGTAACTGTTGATGGTTTCTGGTGTTACACCGGCTCTGGAGTGTTTTATGTTGCGACTCATTCACACTGCCAATTGATCTTTTTATTGCCTCTTCCACAAAATCACTACCAGGGAGATTATCCTTAAACCTTTTCACCTCCTCCCCCTTTCTGACCAACAAATCCTTTAGTAAAAATCTTAAGGTTGTAGAGTCGATAGGATAGCCTTATTTGCTGCATATTTTCAATCTATCTACAAACAGCTTCTCTTCTTCAAAATACAAGGTAATTTGTCCATCCTGATATTTAATGTTGAGGTTTCATTTCAGGTGCCTGTGTAGTACATTACAATGAATTCCATGTTTTTTTAGCTGCTTTCCACAGGTTAACACCAAATTCAACGTCAGAGAGGGCATTTTTTTATATGTATGATCAGGTCTGTTTTTTCTGTAACCGCCTCCAGCGATGAGTTTGTATCTCCATGGCATATTTGAGCACCAACTCTGAAACAAGAAAGATATGTTAGTTATGCATATAACATAATTATAGAATGAATAATAGGCTTCTATGTAGTATTAATATGGGATAATAGGACCTTTTTTGTGATGTGAATAGGAACACCAGAATTGTTATGTTTCTATTCGTCCCACAAACTTTAAAAACCAAACCTAAGAAATATGAAAATTCTCAGAGCTGATTTCATTAAAAGTAGAAGAAAAATCAACCCCTACTGTTTTATGTTAATGTTATAGGTAGTATTTATGCCATCAACCTTCATATGTATAATATACGTTTACTTACCAGAGAAGTTCGAAGTAGGTAGGCTTGAAAACTTTTGAGGCAGACACTAGGATAAATGTCAACCTACTGTGCTGCCAAACAAACAAAACATAATATCCTTGTTGGTGCAAAGTGTTGCCAACTCTGAAATATTAATAGTTAAAAATAACAGCACAAACATATTGTACCCAAAGTAATTATGTATATGAAGTTTTGTCTCTATTCACCCCACTGTTTCTATTCACCGCTTTTCATGGTAAAACATTTTTGTTATTAAGAGGAAAGTCATAGAAAGTAATTCAAACAAAAATAAGATTATAAAAATTGTGACTGTTGATCAAGATGACAATTTTCTGAGGTGAGCATGCAAAAAACGTCAAAATAGCATGAAGTTTACTACATGGTGGGATTGCAAATGCTTTGTATTTCAGCACAACCACACAAAGTAGGTAGAAATCACGCCATCTAAAGTCTGTGTAACATCACAGAGCCAGGTCATGTTCTGAATCAAGAAATAAGCCTGCTTAGAGCAAGATAAGTATCCACACACACACACACACACACACACACACACACACACACACAGTATAATGACATCCAGAGCACCAAGATGACCGAGTGGCACCACACACTACTTTCAGAGGAGTCCTGCTTCTTGTTATAGGAGCACAGTGGGTGTACCTAAGGAGAACTAATGTTGTTAGATTATACTCATCATTTTCAAAAGGGGCTACCACCTGTAAGATTCTATGGAGTACCATTGGGTACAAAATGGTATACTTCTGGTAAACATATCTGGTAATTCAGGAAGCAAATCCACACAATAAACTCAGTTTCAGTGTGGGCAACAGTGGGGTGAGACCACTGTTGTTTTTGCCTCCCTGTGCTAATCAAACCAATTTGGATAGTGTTACATTTCTGACATTCTAAGGTTAGTGGATGTGCCATATATTTGAAGTTTCAATGATGTTATTTTTCAATAAGACATTGCAAGACTGCATATGATCTGTGTTGTCCTTACCCATCTTGACACAGAGGGCATCCAACTACTGCCTTGGACAGAACTTTCTCCAGAAATCTCACCCAGTGAAAACCTACAGTCACGGGTTGTCGTGGACCAGCGGGGCACCACTTGCCAGTACTGTGATTGATGAACTCTAGCATACAGATGAAGCACTGTGGAGTGATGTAATGAATCTGTTATCCAAATTCACTTCGACTTGATATCCAGCTGGGTTAGAGGGATTGTTGTTGCCAGAGGTGGCAGTTCTATGTATTAAATTTCACACCCATACCAGCACTTCATACTGGTCCCGGCTGGTCATTCAGTACCACCGGTCCACTGTACCAGCCTTTGCCACTGGCATCGTTCATATTCTGTATGAAGGGGTATGGGGTAGTAATATCATTCTCCCAGCCATTGTCAATTTCCCAGACCTTGGAGCGGCTACGTCTCACACAGGAAGCTCCTCAACTGGTGACGCAAAGCTGAATGCAGCCCATTTGAGTTCTCCCAGCAAGGAGAAATCTCTGGCAGTACAAGGAATGGAACCCACGTCGTCTGCACAGGAATCAGACATGTTGCCCACTTAACTGTGGTGGCAAAGAGTTTCACATCCTGTATACCCACAGATAAATGACAAATTTAATTGTGTATTTTTGTAATAGATTGTACAAGAACAATAAGTAAAATTCCATTATTGGCAGTGTAGTCTCAATCTTAGTCTTAGTTTCAAAAATTTTGAATTGTGCTATATGTTATTTTACATTAAATTAATTTCTGTAAATTTCATTTCATGGACAAATATGCTAATATGAGTGTATTAAAAACCAGAATTCAAGTTAAAGGAATGGAAGAAACAGCCTGCAGGAAAAAGAGGCAATGGTTACTGGAATAAACACACGTTACACTTTGTATCTATAATAAAATCAGCATTAAGTTTGTAACAGGTCAAGTGATAACAACGCCTTTCCTGAAACATTTTGTGTTTTCTAGTGACTGATTTGGTGCAGTTAGCTGACACGTTTCATGTAATGATGGAAGCTGTTTTGTTTGAGACACTATTGTGACTGTGCACACTATGCTACAATGAATATATTTTAATTGCCACTAAATTTAATTTTAATTTCCAGTTTGGTGCAAAATTAATTTTTTTGATTGGTTTGGAACAATATATAGTGAAGGAATTTGGTCCTGTCGTAAGTTAAATGATTTCATGCTACATGGATTTGTTTGAGCAGATAAATCAGTTAACAGAAAAAATTAGTAGCCTGATCATGGCCATTGCAACTATGGTTGAGTCACAAAAGAACTGTCAATGAAAGTAGGCAGCACGAGTGAATCACAAAATCAATTGTCAGCACAGCCATTTTGGAACAAGCTATATAGGTAGAAGCAGTCGAGGAAATGCCAACTGAATATGAATATACAATTTTAACACCTAATAGAAAATGCTGTTTAGAGTTGTTTTTTTCCCCTTTGCAAATGTATGTTCACAACACAATTTGATTGGTTGCATTAAGATACCCAAGGCTTTTTTTTTTTTTCAATGACACCAACTACTACTTTTAATTACTATCCTTACAGCCCTTTTCTGTAGTTTGAAAACTGTGTTCATGCTTTGCTCATTTTATGTGCATATCAAAACTCCATAGCTATGAACTGAATGTACATGGAAATACTGTCACCACAAGACACTAGCTATTACACACTGCTGACATGACACTAAGGACACAATATGCTGCTGATATTCTCCTTGGCAGTATCTTGAAGTGCCACCTACATCAGTTAACAATCAACATTCATCCCTAAAAACTTTGTGTTTGCTACACAGTAAATAGATTTATCATTTATGCTATGGTGCTTTCTCTCTCTAAGCTAAAAGTTATGCTAATTGTTTTCTTTATGTTTGGTTTTAATTTATTACATACCACCAAACTGTACTCATTAACGACAGCTTCATTACATTTAACATTAACTTATTACAAACTGTTCAATTGTACACATTAATGATGGTTTCATTTTCCTTCTCATCTAGAAGTTCTAGTGTTTTATTGGAAACAATAATGTTCTTGCCATCAGGAAAGAGAATTCTTCCTCCGTGTATTACACTGTTTAAAAGGTCTATGGTCTATATTAATAACATAACTGGTCATAATTAGAGTATATTAACATTAATCATAATTTGTCACTGTAGTTTAGAGACACAGCATACAGTAACTACTTCTGCTTGTGAATGTGTAACCTGATTTTTTTGCCACATTCATGAAAGCCCTCCTTGATGATATTTACAGAAAATAATGTGTGAACGAATGCATTAATTCAAGAAGTATGCATTGTACAGTAATTTATCACATATGACACACTGTATTCAGCGGTGAAAATTTACTGTAAAGGGCATCGGATGATTTATGGAGTTAATTTTTATTAAGTCGCCTTTTCTTGACACAATCTTACTAGATACAACACATAACCACAATTTGGTAACAATTTTGTCACTGCAAGGCAAGCTTTTCATTTTTGAATATAGTTTTTACCTCTACGGATCCCTCTAGTATCACAGAAGTTACTCCCTGATGTCTGAACACAAGTTTTCTCACCCTGTAACTTCTTCTTGTTAATGTTTTCCACATATTTCTGTCCTTGCTGATTGTGTGGAGAACATCATTTCTTATCTGACCAGTCTACCTAATGTACAGCGTCCTTCTATAGCTCCACATCTCAGACACTTTGATTCTCTTCTTTTCAGCTTCCTCCACAGTCTGTGGTCAGAAATTTCGTCTGCAAAATAAGGACCATGTTTAATTCTAGTAGTCATCTTGTTCTAATCTGCATTTCATGTTATTCTTGCTTCACCTGTCATATGTTATTTTGCTCCCACGGTACAAGAAGCCCTTCACTTCATCTACTTTGAACATCCCAGTTTTAATGATAATTTTGTCACTAAACCCCAACCACATTTCTGCTACTCCTCGTCAGTTTCATCTTCCTTCTGTTAACTCTCAGTGCATATTCTGTGCTCACTAGACCGTTCATTTCATTCTGTATGTCCTGTAAGTCTTTCTCACTTCCACTGAGAATAAAAATGTCATCAGCAAGTCTTATCACTGATATTGTTTCACCTTGAATTTTAATCCCACTTCTCAGTCTATCTTTTATTTCCATCATTGCTTCATTGATCTACAGACTGAACAATAACCCAAACACTTCATTCTTGGTCACCATTCTTATTGTTCCTTATTGGTTGTTACACATATTGTGTATTACCCATCTTTCCCTAGTTTCCACCCATTTTTTCGGAGAATTTTGAACATCTTGCACCATCTCACATTGCTGAACACTTTTTGTAGGTTGGCAGATCCTATGAAGGTGTCTTCATTATTCTTAATTCTTGCTTCATTTATCAAGTGCAATGTCAGGATTGCTTTTTGGTGCATTTACCTTCCCTAAAGCCAAATTGATTGTCACCTAAACGATTCTTGATTTTATTTTCCATTCTTTTGCATATTATTCTCATCAGCAACTTTGAGGCAAGAGCTGTTAAGCAGATTCTACTATAGTTTTTGTGCTTTTCTGCCCATGCTATTTTAGAGACTGTGTGGATGATAACTTTAAAAAATTCAGATGGTATGTTTCCATTCTCACATTTTCTACACACCAACTTGAATAGTTTGCAGCATTGACAAGTACAAACAATATATCTGTCATCGTAAGTTCTTTGAGTCTGAACCTAATGACCCAGGCCATCTTGTTTGTTCAGTTTGCTGCATGATTTGTTGTAATGTGGACATCTGTAGGAAATATACTGATCCTTACAGAAATCAATGTGTTTCTTTGGGCTACAACCCAACAGAAATCCCACAGTGGTGACCCCAAGTAAGAATTTGCATGTCGTTTCCTCGTAGTGCAAGTATTTTCATGTCTACCGTGCCGGCTTTGTTGATGCCTTCGTTCGTTCCACTTGGCCGTGTATCCTGCCATGCAGCACGAGGATATTGAAGCTCCTGCACCTAAAACGGGACATTTTGTCACTTCACCACCACCTGGATTCTACAACACGTTTCCTGCAGTTTCATCACCTCAACACTTTCGCCATTCGACAATGTGACACGTGACTGCAGACTCAGGCTTTGCCTCTCTAGTGATTGTGCATCGACATGTGCATTTCAAAAACATTAATGAGGAGAGCAAAGTTCCTCCATTTCATCATGCTGACATGGATTCTGCAATTTCGTGCACAAACTATGTATCAGACGGTTGCTGCCCGGGCGACTGTTACAACAGTGTCGTGTGCAACATCACCTTTGTTAGGACAGACGATGTGTACTGATAGAGCTCCCATGATGTCCGAGCACTTCACCACTTCACCAGTTTACAAAGTGGACAATGCCCAGTGTATATCACAAACAATTGAAAGACAGTTTCCGTCCCTCGTGACCATTCGGCCCCTCAGTGCACTTTACTGTCCCCCACCTGGTGTGAACAGTGTGCCGTGTAGGGTGATACTAACTGTGGTTTCTGCCCCTCCAAACATGCCCTAGCTCGTCATGTCAACAACCCGGTGGGAACATTTTACTGTGCTGCTCTGTACACGTCCGTTATTCAACCTCACCACCAAAAGTAAACTTGCAGGGGATTTCGGCTGCAGCCATTCCTCCACTTGCTTTTCACATGGCGCCGGCTGTGCCTTCTGCGGTGGGACTACCGTGCTGCGAACATTGCAGTGGACAGTTGTACAGCATCATTTCCTGGTACTTCAATGCCATTCTCATCTCCTCTGACAGACTGCTCGACCGCACCCTACGCAGTGCCTGCCGGTCCAGCATCCACGTCATACGAGTGATACGAGGGACTCAGATACAGAACTAGCTGCACCTTCATCACCACCACTAGGCCGCTTGCTGAGGCTGCCTACGCTATCTGAGGACAACCCAGCAATCCGGTTTGTACTGGCGGAGACCTTGTTCTAACTATACCACGTAACCCATGACAATTCAAAATTCCTGTGCTTCACGACTCAACTGCACAGGCACACAGACCTGACCTGTGACCTATTTCTGACACCGCTGCTAATTTCAAAGAACGATTTCACAAAACAGACTATCATCGAGTGCTCTCAAGTTCCCCACAAGAGGTTATTCTGTGAATACTGTGTGAGGAACATCTCAGCGACCGCACCCCATCCCAGCTTTGGCGCCGGCTATGCCTTCTGGTCAGTAAGCAGATGATGCTGGACAAAACTCTGTGGTTGGTGTGGTTATCAAAACTGCCTACAGATCTCCAGGTTCATCTTCTCGTAAATACCCTTGAATCCATCGATTCGCATTTGCAGATGGCTGACCAGGAATTCACTCACTCACCAGTGCCACCAGCTGGAGCACAAGCAACAGGTTGGCACTCCTGTACCAGTAGCTCACCCGGCCACAGGCACGGGCAGGCCACGTTCTGCCCCCCAGACTGCTGCGCCACCTGGCACCCTGCATGTGCCCTCTCTGCCCACCGAACCGCTGCCTGCACCGACCACTCCAGTGTATGAACCCAAACACACAGAGAACGATTGGCCACCTCCTCTCCGAACATACTTTCACTGTTGGTACCACACAGTATTCAGCTACTATGCAAAAAAATGCCACCCCTTATGCAAGCATCCAAAAAGCCAATCGTCTGATAAGTGGCAACCCATGCTACATTCCATCCACACCTCCATCCTATTGAATGGCTGCCTTAACGTCAAATACATTATTGGACATTAAAATTGCAACACCATGAAGATGACGTGCTACAGACGCGAAATTTAACCGACAGGAAGAAGATGCTGTGATATGCAAATGATTAGCTTTTCAGAGCATTCACACAAGGTTGGCGCCGGGGCCGACACCTACAATGCGCTGACATGAGAAAAGTTTCCAACCGATTTCTTGTACACAAACAGCAGTTGACCAGCATTGCCTGGTGAAATGTTGTTGTGATGCCTCTTGTAAGGAGGAGAAATGCGTACCATCACGTTTCCGACTTGATAAACGTCGGATTGTAGCCTACCGCGATTGCGGTTTATCATATCGCGACATTGCTGCTCGGGTTCATCGAGATCCAATGACTGTTAGCAGAATATGGAATCGGTGGGTTCAGGAGTATAATACGGAATGCCGTGCTGGATCCCAATGGCCTCGTATCACTAGCAGTCGAGATGAAAGGCATCTTACCTGCATGGCTGTAATGGATCGTGCAGCCCCGTCTCGATCCCTGAGTCAACAGATGGGGACGTCTCCAAGACAACCATCTGCACGAACCGTTTGACAACGTTTGCAGCAGTGTGGACTATCAGCTCGGAGACCATGGCTGCGGTTACCCTTGACGCTGCATCACAGACAGGAGTGCCTGCGATGGTGTACCCAACAACGAACCTGGGTGCACGAATGGCAAAACGTCATTTTTTCGGATGAATCCAGGTTCCGTTTACAGCATCATGATGGTCACATCCGTGTTATGCGACATCACGGTGAATGCACATTGGAAGCGTGTATTCGTCATCGCCATACTGGCGTATCACCCAGCGTGGTGGTATAGGGAGCCGGAGCCATTGGATACACGTCTGGGTCACCTCTTGTTCGCATTGACGGCACTTTGAACAGTGGACATTACATTTCAGATGTGTTACGACCCATGGCTCTACCCTTCTTTTGATCCCTGCGAAACCCTACATTTCAGCAGGATAATGCATGACCGCATATTGCAGGTCCTGTACGGGCCTTTCTGGATACAGAAAATGTTCGACTGCTGCCATGGCCAGCACATTTTCCAGATCTCTCACCAATTGAAAACGTCTGGTCAACAGTGGCCGAGCAACTCGCTCGTCACAATATGCCAGTCACTACTCTTGATGAACTGTGGTATTGTGTTGAAGCTGCATGGGCAGCTGTACCTGTAAAAGCCATCCAAGCTCTGTTTGACTCAATACCCCGGCATATCAAGGCCGTTGCAACAGCCAGATATGGTTGCTCTGGGTACTGATTTCTCAGGATCTATGCACCAAAATTGCGTGAAAATGTAATCACATGTCAGTTCTAGCATAATATATTTATCCAATGAACACCCGTTTATCATCTGCATTTCTGCTTGGTGTAACAATTTTAATGGCCACTAGTGTGTTATTCTTTGAGTCGCAGCTTCCTCATGGACACCGGCGCTGACGTCTCAGTCGTACCTAAATCGATGGTTACATGCCCCCTCACACACACACACACACACACACACACACACACACACACACACACACACACACTCCTGCAAGCCATGATCTCATCTACCCTCCAGACCTGCAGCTCCATCAAGCTTCAACTCTGTCTCTCTAACGGCCTCTCCCTCCCCTGGATCTTCCACGTGGCGGACATTGCAGAACTGATCCCGGAAATCAACTTATCACATCACCACCTGTCTCCAAACATTGTTCGAGGTTCTCTATTTCACCACACCTCTAACTCTCACATCCCATGTGACCATGCTCCGCCAACTGCTTGAAGTGTAAACGCCGTTAACTGTTTTGTGAATCAGTGCATGACTCTCGTGAGAAGGACTTGGGCAACTGTGAATCGCGTCCTGGTGGGAAGTGCCAAGACATGCGCTCTCTACTGTGAGAACGCCGTTTTGAAATATCCCATTGTATGCGCTGAGGATGAGCTGCCCACATCAATTGACACCGTTCAGCAGCATCGACACCCGAGCCTTCATCCGCCGCACCCGACAGCTCTGCTGACAACAGCACGCAGGTTAGCAAGACCACACCTATCTCGTGTGACTCAGTGACTCCAGTCTCAACCACACAGTGTTACCACCCCATCAAGTGTGTTCTGCTCAACATCTCTCTCACCTCTTTCGCAAACTGACACTCTTGCACCTTACAACAATCCACCTGTCTGGGCTCTGACCACACCCCCTGCCGCTGCATGCGCGCCAGCCCAGTGTTGATAAAAACTCCCCCACTCTCACACCTCCTCACACGGCTCGCTCCATAGCTCCAAACAAGCTAGCAACGCCGCTACTGCCGAGCGTGCCTGTGTTGCACACTATGGGCAATAGACAGCCTCTGCGCACATCACTGACACCCGCCTCATGCTCTGCACTCGCAGACTGCCATCTGCACCGGCGTAAAGATAAAAAATGTGACTTTTTCATTGCCATTCCTCACTCGAAAAGACAATTATGCTGCTTCCAAGCCATGCGGCCCTAATAAATCGATCAATACCACACCCCACCCGCACACAGTCATTGAACATTCAGTTTCCCCCATCACGAATGGAACTGTTCATCACATCGTCACGTCCAAGGGCCCACCTTTCCGCCACAAGACTTGCTGTCTTAACCCACTTGAGTTACACTAGGGTCGCCAGCAAATACAGGAGCTTTATGAGGTGGGAATTTTACAGCCCTCCAATAGTAGCTGTACATCACCCATACACTTCACCCCTAGACAAGACGGCTCCTTTCGTATGTGTGGCGATTACAGACGCTTTAATGCTGGAATTGTGATGGACAATTACTCAATACCAAACATTTCCGACTTCACTCATCTTCTCGTGGATGCTACAATTTTCAGTGAACTGCATTGTAAATGCACTTATCACCAAATCCAAGTTGCACCAGAAGACATTCCAAAAACAGTGATAATCACGCCCATTGGGTTGTACAAGTACAATTTCATGCTACTCGGGTTAAAAGGCATTGCTTTATTGACTCGCTCTTACTTCAGTTCGACTTCTGTTTCGTATATCTCGATGATATCCTGATCTTCAGTAAATCAGCGCAAGTTCACAAACGTCACATAACTATAGTAAAGGACATTCTCTCTTCAAACAGAGTTGAGATCAACACCGACAAACTGCAACTGCGCCAACAATCTGCCCAATTCTTGGGGAACACAGTCTCGGCCACCAATAATCATACCCCTGAATCAAAGGTACAACCAATCTTATCCATGCCATGCCCTATCACATACAAAGAGCTACGTTGGTTCCTGGGAACCCTAAACTACTAGTGTCATCATTTGCCTGCAGCAGCCAACACCCAGGCTGCCCTCACTAACACCATCGCCGGCAAGCAAACTAAAGGGATGCATCCTATTCCATGGACGGAACCAATGTGTGCAGCCTTCCAAGCCCTGAAAGACTCTCTCGCACAAGCCATTACCCTCGCTCATCCAATCTTGGATGCTGAACTCTTCATCACCACGGATGTCAGTGACTCTGTGGTAGGCGTGGTCCTACAACAATGCCGCAACAATGTGGTCACGCCACTTCAGTTCTATTCAAAGAAACTTTCACACACCCAAAAGAAATACTCAGCCTTCGGCTGCGAACTTTTAGCGGTTTATGAGCCAGTGAAACACTTCCACGCCACTGTCATGGGCCGACCTTTCCACATCCTGACTGACCAGAAACCAGTATCAGATGGCATATGCAACCCCCTGTCGACACCCCCTCCCTCCTCCCCCATCACTTTTGGCATTTCGATTTCATCTCTCAGTTCTCTACAGACATCCGCCATATCAAAGACACCGACAACATCATTGCAGATTTCCTTTCCCACATTAACACCATCTCAATGGTCGACGACCCTTCCTACCTTGCATCCCTACAGAACCAGGACAAGGATACACAGCAACTTCTCAACAGCACCTCCACTATGCTGTCTTTCACCAAAGCAAAATTCACCGGCATCCAATAGGAAGTCTGGTGTGACTCCTCCACTAACACCCTAGAACCCCTCATCCCCAACCCCCTCCACCTTCCAGTTTTTGACAAACTAGATTCTCTAGCACACCCCAGAATTAAGTTATCGACACGCATTGTGTCCAAATGATTCTTGTGGCGAGACATGAAGTGTGATTGTCAGATCTGGCCCCGGAACTGCATCACCTGCCAGCGCAATAAAGTCACCAGGCACACTGTTCCACCTGTTCGCAAATTTGACATTCCACCTGGCTGCTTTCACCATGTACACCTAGACCTCATCGCACCCTTTCCCCCCCACAGAGGGCTTCTGTCATGTTGTTTCTTGCATCGAGCATTTATCTCAGTGGGTAGAGGCCACACCTCTCACCAACATAACCATCAAGACAACACTGCAGTGTCACGACAGTCTTTAGACCAAGCCCCTCCCGTTGGTACTCCTTGGCCTACAGTCATCGTACAAACCAGATATCAAGGGCACCACAACTGAGATCATCTATGGTGAAAACCCTGTCCTCCCTGGGGAGCTGTTACAACCTATCTCCCCCGACAATCCCACCCCCCTTCCTGACTTCATAAGCCACATTTTGTGAAAATTTCCATGACCCCTGTCTAGCCATACTTCCCTTCCCTCCGACCCCCCCCCCTCCCCCCCGCTCATACTTGCCCTCTGATCCTTTCATGCAAGTTCGTTTTTCTCTGTGATGACAGTGTCCGGGCCCCATTTGTCCCACCATATTAAGGCCCATACGAGGTCATAAGCCACCCAGCTAACACGATGGACATCCAGATTAAAGGTTTGCCACTCACTGTTTCTGTCCATTGTGTGAAACTGGCATGTCTTTCATGCCTGACAACATTATGCACCTCCCAGCACTGAGGACTCACATTCAAGCTATGCCCCCTCAAAGCTGCCACTGCAGCCCTCACCTGAACATGCATCTGTATCACCATCAATGCCGTTCCTCAGGTTCTCTCTACCTCCTCCCCCCTAACCCCCCTCTATTGGTTCTGCAAACCGACATCCCACACAAATTTGTGAAGGAGATCACCTTCCTCATCGATGACAATCACATCTTCATCGTGCTGCAAGACAACTCACCCCACCCGACAGGAGATCTGGTTTGTCAGTCGATTGCTGGCTTCCGCCTGCTCCCACTTGGGGTCAATTACATGCTCCTCCGAGCTACGGTAAACCCCCTAGGGAGGGTCACAGTTCAAATGCTGCCAGCCAGTCATGCGGGGGGGACAGTCCTTCCCTACACAACTTCATCTTCACATGCGGGCCTACGCCTCTTCCATCCACATCACCTACAGGAGTTACACATCTACCTCCCAGCATGGTCCCTGCCAAAACAACCTCTGGAGATGAACATCCCCATCAGATCACTGCCGTCTCCATCACCGCATTCACCACCGGACACGCCCCCCTCTTCCACTGCACTCAAACTGTGCACCACACTGCAGAGAGCGGTTTTGTGGCATTGAGAAGTATGAATGATATATCTCCGGCATTGCAAGTTCTTTGACTCTGAACCTAACGGCCCACACCATCTTCCTGGTTAAGTTCACTGTATCATTTGTTGTAATGTGGATGTCTGTAGGAAATATACAATTCTTACAGAAATGAATGTGTTTCTTTGGGCTACAACCCAACAGAAATCCCACAAATTGTTTGGTTGCCACATCCTCCAGACCATTTAGAAATTCCAAAAGAATGTTAGCTATTCCTTTCATCTTATTTAATCGCAGTTCTTCTATATCTTTGTTAAAATCTGACTGTAGTACTGGACCACGTATGTCATTCCATATTGATTCTCAATTCTTCTATCTCATCATCAGACAGTACCTCACAGTCACAGAGGACTTTAGTATACTCTTTCCATCCATCTGTTCTCTCCACCACACTTAACAGTGGAATTCCTCTTGCAGTCTTAATGTTGACTCCTTTGCTTTGAATTTCATTCAAGGTTGTTTTGATTTTTCTGCATGCTGAATCTGTCCTTCTGATGACCATTTCTCTTTCGATTACTTCACATATTTCCTGCTGCCCTTTCGCCATAGCTTCCTGTGATACTTATTTATTTCATTCCTAAGTGACTTATATAGCTGTATTCCTTTCTTTTCCTGAGCATTGTTGTACTTCCTTCTTTCATCAATAAATTGAAATATTTCTCCACTGTTATCTTCCTTGTAATTGTATTGTCCTTCCAACTTCTATGACTGCCCTTCTTGGAGATGCCTCTTCAACTGAACTGTAGACTGCTGTACTCATTACAACAGTATATACAGCCTTATAGAATTAAAATGTACATAATCATTCCTCAGTATTTCAGTATCCCACTGCTTCATAGTTACCAAATTCTAGTCTGTGTCTATATCTGCTTCTGGGTATGCCTTATAATCCAATATTTAATATCAGAATCACTTTCTGACCCAGATGTAATCCAGCTGGTATCCTCCCAAGCATTTTCCAAGTATACTATCAACTCTTGTGATTTTTTAACAGTGAATTTGCTATTACCAGTTGAAATTGTGACATGAAAGGCACATATATCACTGTGTGGTATTTGATTTTTTTTTTTTTTTTTTTTTTTTTTTTTCTGATTGTCTCGGCTATTTTTGAGGAGAGTACATAATTTGCCGACTCAGAAAGAAAGCTTCACATTATCTTGTTACAACCAAGTGGGCCCTCATGTTCACCCCAAGGTCTCACTTGACGACAGGAGGTCAGTCACAGAGGCTCTGAAGGAAGGATGTGGGTCCCCAAACCACTGCAGCTTGTAGACATCAGTTGGACTCAGCCCTGGCTCCACACTTTGTCAGCAAATGTAGTTTGCTCCTTCAAATGCAATCTGCTCCTATGACACTACATGCCCCTAGTGTATAGTGAGAGTGACAGTCATGTTCCTGTAAGCAAATCAACAAACAGTGCCTTCTCTAACAAATACTGAATTTAGGATGAACTGCGGAAATCACAACCAAAAATCTAAAATTATCATAATCTCCACATAGACAGTCTTGGGCTTGAAATGCAGTTTTATACCCTGGTGCAAAAGTCTGTGACAGGCTGCCAGCAGAAATGACACAAGAGATTGAAAATCCCCAATATTTGAAAATAAAGTAAAAGAACACGTCATTAGCTACTCTTAATATTCCTTATAATATTTGCACTCAGAGTTGTAAATTTACGTTAACTCTAACATTGGTATTCAACAAATCTTGTTTTAACTCTTAAATATTCTACTGATAATGTTACATTTGGTGTTGTTGTTGTCATCATCATCGTCTTCAGTCCGAATACTGGTTTGATGCAGCTCTCCATGCAACTCTATCCTGTGCATGCCTCTTCTTCACTGAATAACTACTGCAACCTACATCCATCTGAAACTAATTACTGTATTCATCTCTTGACCTCCCTCTATAAGTTTTACCTCCCACACTTTCTTCCAATACTAAACTGATGATCACTTGTTTCAGCCAGTGTGTTTTTAACTGATCTCATCTTTCAGTCGAGTTTTGAGGCAGATTTCTTTTCTCTCCAGTTCAATTCAGTACCTCACCTTTAGTTATATGGTCTATCCCCTCTGACTTACAGCATTCTTCTGTATAACTACATTTCAAAAGCTTCTATTCTCATCTTGCCTGAACTGCCTCACTTTCATAAATGGCTACACACCTGACAAATACCTTCAGAAAAGGCTTCCTAACACTTAAATATATTAGATTTTTTTTTCTTCAGAAATGCTTTTCTTTGCATTGCCAGTATACATTTTATATCCTCTCTACTTCGGCCATCTTCATTTTGCTGCACAAATAGCAAAACTCATCTGCTACTTCTCATAACCCATTTCCTAATCTAATTCCCCGTTATTTCCTGATATACTTCAACTACATTCCATTACCCTTGTTTCACTATTGTTGTTGTTCTTAGTCTTATATCCACTTTTCAAGACACTATCCATTCCGTTCAATTGCTCTTCCAAGTCCTTTGCAGAACTAAAATGTTATTGGCAAACATCAAAGTTTTTATTTCTTCTCTCTGAACGTTAATTCCACCTCTAAATTTTTGTTTTGTTTTGTTTCCTTTACTGCTTGCTCACTGTACATCTTGAATAACATCAGGGATACGCTACAACCATGTCTTACTCCCTTCTCAATCACTGCTTCCCTTCCATCCCCTCAACTCTAACAAAAGGCATCTAGATTCTGTACCAGTTGCAAATAGCCTTATGCTCCCTGTATTTTACCCCTGTTATGTGTAAAGGTGCATAACTATACTGTTTCAAGTATTAGATAAAAACGCCAGGTGAGTGGGAGAAGAGGATTCCTCCTAATACACACAAATATACAGGCAATAATCAAGTAGCAATTCCCTAAATTATTAGTGTGAATATATTATCATACTTAATTTGTTGTTAGTATACTATAAAGAAGCAGGCAGAAGTAGCTGCTTCTACAAGTTAAGATGTAATCTCACTCACTCCTCATTCCTGAATTAATGGTGGAATTCACAGAATGCTGTGAGAATGAACGAGTGAATGGTTGAAAAGCATAAGGCAATTTCTAGGACTTACTTGTTCAAAATATTTTTTCAGTTTTTATAAATAATGCATTCAGCAACATTTGAGTGCCACAAGCCTCTTAATTTATCTTATGTTGCTCATTAGGACAAAATTATGGCCATAATTTAAATGAAAGGCGACTGTTTTGGACATAAAATCTGGCAAATCAATAGGAGATGGACTAAGGAATATCTATGCTAGTTTTCAAGACACAATAAGAGGCCAAGAAGATGACTTAATGAAAGAGGGACAGGCAACATTAGAAAACATCTAGGAGCAAGTGATATTCATTTTCCCATTATACAAGAAACAAGTCACACACATTCTAAAGTTGTTTTCTGCCATCCGTGTTTTTCATTATTGAAGAAATACATGAAATATTTTATGACATACGATAAATGGCAAAGTATTCCGTGTGGGTAAACAACCATTTTATAAACATAATCTTTGATAACCCCAGGTCACTTCTCAAACATCTGTGTATATTATAGAAGTGTTGTACATAACTCATCTACTGAGATTTGTGTCTTGGTTACTATGTAAACCCTGTTCTCCTTGCCTAGTTTCACTACCTTGTCAAGGAATAAGTTACCCGTCTGTACTCATTACAGTTCATATTATTTTGTCTCCTATGATATATAGCACCTTGCCAATCATTATATCTGTATCTGTTGTTTGGATTTGGCTGGTTCTGGTAGCTTGGTTCCTAGCCATGGCCACCTGTTTTTTGATAACCATTGTTTCCCCAATAACTGAAATTTCTCTGCTTATTATCTGGTAGTGACACATTTGGTTGCCAATGGTGGCTGTTGTTCTTGTTGTTATAATGGTTGTATCTATTGCTTTGGACACATGACCATACATTTCAATTGTCTCCTTGCCCTCAGTCATCCTCATGTATGAGAGCTATGGAATCCAATACCGAGAGAAAATACGCAAAGTCAGTTCAGGTACAGTAATAAATTTTCTCACAAATTCGGAAGCAATCTACTTTTCAAGATTTTTAACACATCTACATGTGAAAGATATGTTGTTGTTGTTGTTGTGATCTTCAGTCCTGAGACTAGTTTGATGCAGCTCTCCATGCTACTCTATCCTGTGCAAGCTTCTTCATCTCCCAGTACCTACTGCAACCTACATCCTTCTGAATCTGCTTAGTGTATTCATCTCTTGGTCTCCCTCTACAATTTTTACCCTCCACGCTGCCCTCCAATACTAAATTGGTGATCCCTTGATGCCTCAGAACATGTCCTACCAACCGATCCCTTCTTCTAGTCAAGTTTTGCCACAAACTCCTCTTCTACCCAATCCTATTCAATACCTCCTCATTATTTATGTGATCTACCCATCTAATCTTCAGCATTCTTCTGTAGCACCACATTTTGAAAGCTTCTATTCTCTTCTTGTCCAAACTATTTATCGTCCATGTTTCACTTCCATACATGGCTACACTCCATACAAATACTTTCAGCAACGATTTCCGGACACTTAAATCTATATTCGATGTTACCAAATTTATCGTCTTCAGAAACGCTTTCCTTGCCATTGCCAGTCTATATTTATATCCTCTCTATTTCGACCACCATCAGTTATTTTGCTCCTCAAATAGCAAAACTCCTTTACTACTTTAAGTGTCTCATTTCCTAATCTAATTCCCTAAGCATCACCCAACTTAATTCAACTACATCCCGTTATCCTCGTTTTGCTTTTGTTGATGTTCGTCTTACATCCTCCTTTCAAGACACTGTCCATTCCGTTCAACTAATCTTCCAAATCCTTTGCTGTCTCTGACAGAATTACAACATCATTGGCGAACCTCAAAGTTTTTATTTCGTCTCCATGGATTTTAATACCTACTCCAAATTTTTCTTTTGTTTCCTTAACTGTGAGAGGCTACAACCCTGTCTCACTCCCTTATATATCATCTTTTGTATATAGTTTTTTGATTATTTTTGCAATCCTCCATCTCTGCTGTTGAACCTTTGAAGGTCAAACATTTCTCACTGCAATCATTCTTGAACACCAGTGAACCAAAACTTGTCTAAAAAGACTTGCTCAAACTGTTCATATGTTTGACAATGTCCTGCAACATCTGCTACCCAGAGCAGTGCACCTCTTACGGTGAATATTTCAATGCAGTGTATTTTTTGTTATTGGTCCAGCTTCATGGCAGTATTTTACAGAATACTCTTGTAAAAGTTAGATGGCAAACCTTTTTTCTCTCTGTGGAAAACACCTGCATTTGGCAATATTTAATAAACTTCCATCCATCAGTATTGACGAAGCACAGGGTCCTATTTCCAGTGAATGTTGTAGTGAAGTGTGGCAGTGAATGGGGTAATTTTGTCTCCAGTATTGGCAGTTCGCTCTACAAGCTAAAACCCTTTTCATTGACTCTGAGAAACTGGAGAGGTGAAAATGTATTTTCTCTTTCATTTGGAATACTGTTTTGCTTGTTTCTGGTCTTTTAACAGTTTTGTTCAAGCTAACTCTGCAAAGAGTCAGTTTAGAATGTATTTGCTGTACAGTAGCATTGATTTTATTTTACTTTTTGTGCATCCATTTTTCGGTGTCAGTTACATAGGTTTGATGCTGCAATACAAACATTTGAATTAGTGTGATATTGTTGAATGCCCCCACATCCATGTGATTGGTCAACTACATTATGTCTTTGTCAATGCATTTTTGTCCTATTTTTATAAACACTTCATCTTCTGATGGTTTTTTTCACTTTGTTGGGATATTCATTACAACCAGCCCGTATTTCTGAAATCTCTCTCTGAATGTATCTATAGCCTAAGCTATCTGATCATGTGCTGTTTTGAGATTGTTTTGCTTTTCAGTGAGTTCACCTAACCTACCAATTGTTTTCTTAAGTTCAACAAGTAATTGTGAAAATTTTTTGTCAAAACTTTTTGATGCATCTTCAAATTTTTGATCAAGTTTGCTTGACATATTTGTAAAATCTTGACTGAGAGCATGTGACATATTTGTAATCATCTGTTTGAAAATTTCTACTGTCTCAATCACTGTACTTGGCTTCAGTGAGGTGTTTTTTTTCTGATATTTGGGGTACCCTTTTGCTCATAAGCATTTTGTGTTCATGCAATAGCAGACTGTCAGAAATTTCAGTCACCTACAACGCCTCTTCCAAAACTAATAGGTGAAAAATCACTCTCTGTTGACAACTTTGTTGGCAGTGCATCAACTGCTTGCACTGAAATATTTCCTAATAAAATGTGTCTGTCTGTAGTTTTTCTTAAAATGCTAAAAGGAAGGAAAGCAAGGGTCTACTACTATTGAATCGAACTACAGAACACTAATCATTATGATAATTGTTTCTTACCTTCCGCTGATGTGCTCATTTATATAAATTTTCTTTTCAATGTTGATTTTGTATTTCCTTTTACAAGGTGCTATACAAAATTTTCGAGACTGGTGCTGCCATCTGTTGAAAACCTTACCTTTGGACTAATGGTCACCATCACTGTCAAAATGCTTCCTATCCGAAAGTACACACCAGTCCCAGCACTTCTGCACTGGCCAAACATTTTCTGGAAGTCCTGTTCTTTGAGGGTGTTTATCACTGCCAACAACGCTTCTTGAATCCTCTCTAGTGTGTCGAACCAATGGCCTTTCAACTTGAGTTTCAGTTTTGGGAATAGCATGAATTCGCAAGGTGCCAAATCTGGCAAGTCTGGTGCATGTGGTACAAACGCCATGTTGTTTTTTGCCAAAATGGTCCTGGTGAGCAAGGATGTGTAACAGGGCATGTTGTCATGATGCAGCAGCCAGCTCCCTTGAAGTCAAAGTTTGGGCCGTTGTCACCGCACATCTTCATGGAGCTGTCACAAAACGTCCAGTAGTATGCAGAATTCACCACTTTGCTCTTCACCTGTGTCCCTTTTTTGGGTCTTGGAGAGCCCGGGCTCTTCCACTGGGGTGATTGTTGCTTTGTCCCTGGGTCATAACCATAAATCCAGCTCTCATCGCCAGTGATAACCTGTGACAAGAAGGTTGGGTCATCAGATGTGATCTGACGGAGATCCATGCACACTTCAACACTGTGCCTTCTGATCAGCAGACAAGATCCTTGGCTCAAATTTTGCACCGACATGATGCATGCCCAATTCATCGGTCAACATCCGTTGACATGTCCCATAACCAATACCCACTTCATCCACAAGGGCTTAAATGGTTTGACATCGATCCACATGAACCAATTGTTGAAGTTTTGCAACAATGTCTGGCATTCTGCGGCTAATGGGCCTTCCAGTGTGAGCACCGTCTTCGACATCCGTACCGCCAGCCCTGAACCGAGCATGCCACACAAACAAACGCATACAGCTCATGCTCTGTCCCCCAAACGCTTGTTGAATCATTGCAATGGTCTCTGTAGCACTTTTCCAAAGATTTGCACAGAATTTGATACACACGAGCTGTTCTGTTCACAGATCCATCATAAAATCGCCACACACCAAACACAAAAGTATTACGGAAATCACTGTGGACACACAACACATCCTCCCAGCTGAATGCCACTCTGCGCACTGACTCATCAGATATGCAGCTCTCACCACCTAGCAGTGCAAAGATCTACTACTCCTACTTTCCAGATGGCAGCATCAGTCCTAAAAATTTTGGATTACACCTCGCAATGTAGCTTTGCAAATTTCCCTCTCGGCTTTAATTGTTATTGTTTTCTTGCCAATCTCATATCATGCAACAAAGAAAATGTTCATTATTATTATATGAAAAATAAAATTCTTGACATAGTATCAACAATAGTACTTACATCTGATAAGGTACAGTACCTGTAAGGTCGACAGTCCAATGAAACTACTACTACTACTACTACTACTACTAATAATAATAATAATAATAATAATAATAATAATAACAATAATAATAATAATAATAAGGTCTGAGAAAGGAAAGAATAATAATAATAATAATATGCACCACAAAATGTACTGGAAATGATGAATACAAATTGTACTGGAACAGAACCATTATAACAGATGAAACAACACCACATAACAAACCTGACATCTTTCTCACCAATAAAAAGAAGAAATTAACACAACTAATCGAAATATCCATACCCAATACAACAAATATACAGAAGAAAACAGGAGAAAAAATTGAAAAATACATCCAACTGGTTGAGGAAGTCAAGAACATGTAGCCTCAGGATAAAGTTGACAGTATACCAATTATACTATCAGTTACAGGAGTCATACCACACAATATCCACCAGTACATCAACACAATGCAGCTACATCCAAACTTATATATACAACTACAGAAATCTGTAATTATTGATACATGTTCAATTACCCGAAAGTTCCTAAATGCAATGTAACATATACCGTACAGTTAAAAAGAAGTCACGTTTGATCAAGGTCCGCGTCACTTTCCATTTTTGACCAGACATAACGTCTGAGAAAAGAAAGAAAGATAATAATAATAATAATAATAATAATATGTGTAATTATATTGTTTTAATGTGTCCCTCACACAAACTAAAAGAAACATTAGATAAAAAGATTTTACAATGACCTTTTGTAAACACTGTGTTAAATGTTTGTCGTTTTTTTGGATACACGTTGCTACCAATGGGTATGAAATTGTGATCACCTTTTACCTCGGGAGTTCATCGTATTTCAGTTCCTCTGAGTTAACTGTGGTCCACCCAACATGTCCTTTATTGTTTCTGTGTAGCATAGACTCAGCAATCTGACATGGTTTTGCGTTCCATCGTGCAGAGATTCTTTTTCCATCGATATTTCTTCTTTCACATACAAATAAGTAAAAAATTTTGTGTTCAACAACTTTGGCAATCATATTTTCCATTTAAGTGTTTTTATTACAGAGCACTGTTGTGTATGCTCAGTACAGGCATCGCTCTCAACATATCATCAGACCAAGGGAAGAAGTTCATTAAAAAAAATTTGGATGAATTCTACTTTCATTTTCTGCTTCACAGATATTTTATTTCTTGGTTATCATTACACTGTACAGTTTACCACAAGTTGTTGAAAGATAATAAAGTTTATAGTCAAAACAAAACAGAAAAATATGACTTTTTTTCTTTCCTTATGTTTGTATGCATTCAAAATATCTTAACCAAAAGAGGCCCTTAGCCATCTAATTTACTTTTCGGATTTGCACTTAGCAGTTACTTCCAATTCCCCAAGCTTATTGCATCATTATTAAGTTCTGCATATATTTTTTTGTAAAAGTCCTTGCAGCATCTCTGAATGAGGTGCGCCACAGGTATAATAAAGTATCCTGAACTTTGAACACACATACAAGAAACGCACGAGCATGTAGTTCTTACTCTTTATTTATATCTAAAAACAAAGATGATGTGACTTACCAAATAAAAGTGCTGGCAGGTCGACAGACACACAAACAAACACAAACATACACACAAAATTCTAGCTTTCGCTACCAATGGTTGCTTCATCAGGAAAGAGGGAAGGAGAGGGAAAGATGAAAGGATGTGGGTTTTAAGGGAGAGGGTAAGGAGCCATTCCAATCCCGGGAGCGGAAAAGACTTACCTTGGGGGAAAAAAAGACAGGTATACACTCGCGCACACACACACATATCCATCCGCACATACACAGACACGAGCAGATATTTGTAAAGGCAAAGAGTTCGGGTAGAGATGTCAGTCGAGGCGGAAGTACAGAGGCAAAGATGTTGAAAGACAGGTGAGGTATGAGCGGCGGAAACTTGAAATTAGCAGAGGTTGAGGCCTGGCGGATAACGAGAGGAGAGGATATACTGAAGGGCAAGTTCCCATCTCCGGAGTTCTGACAGGTTGGTGTTAGTGGGAAGTATCCAGATAACCCGGACGGTGTAACACTGTGCCAAGATGTGCTGGCCGTGCACCAAGGCATGTTTAGCCACAGGGTGATCCTCATTACCAACAAACACTGTCTGCCTGTGTCCATTCATGCGAATGGACAGTTTGTTGCTGGTCATTCCCACATAGAAAGCTTCACAGTGTAGGCAGGTCAGTTGGTAAATCACGTGGGTGCTTTCACACGTGGCTCTGCCTTTGATCGTGTACACCTTCCGGGTTACAGGACTGGAGTAGGTGGTGGTGGGAGGGTGCATGGGACAGGTTTTACAGCGGGGGCGGTTACAAGGGTAGGAAAGTTCACAATCAAATGCAAGTACTTGGAACAACAAAGGGAAGACTTTCACAGTTAGAGTTGGTTCACTATAAGTTTACTATCCAATATTTAAGACTTCGTTGTCCTTGAGCAGAGCACTTTGGAACAAATTAACACTTACAGTCTATATGAGTACACAGTTTCTACAGTCTTGCCAAGCGAGACTGACAGAATACCAACAGAACTGCAAGCAGATTCCAAGGTCTCAGCAGCAATGGTGGCCTGCAGACAGTGGCTCTGGACCTGCAGCAGACTTCCTCTTTTGGCTGGCTGCATTATAACTGCTGTGAGTGTCTTGGACACGGTCCTAAATACCTGCACAGGGGGGGTTACACTTCTTCCTGATTGGCTGCCCATGGCACTAGCGGTCAAAAGGTTCATGATACGAGCGACCTCTGTTGCTAATGTCATACCCTCTGTACTGTGATCTGCTGTACATGAACGTCCTCTGCAGATTGCGCTGCAAATCAACGAGTCGGAACATCGTGTAGTCGCAAGGGCTGAGATGGCAGCCAGCCAGACAGCGGTGTGTTGCCTTATGGCATCAGCACTTGGCGGCTTTTGCAACACATCATATAAAATGCACAATACATTTATTCAGCTCAAACTTTTGGACAATTTTGTACTGTTAGGACACTGTCTATACATAAATATAGGTTGGGGTTTAAAGAGAATAATAAATATTTGTATCTGAAATTGAGAAGTACTAAATATTTTGCCTCGTGGCTCTGATAGTCCAGCATGGTGATTTTGAAATCCCACTGGAGGGTACGGAACTTGATGACAGCCTCTAGATGGCACTGCTAAACCTACAAGTGCCTGTAATCGCCTTTGCAGCACTGGCTGCACATTGCCACCAGGACATGTCCATCTTGCCAGCCAATTAGTGCTTGTGACTGCATCTTCACTCCCATATCATTCTCATTACACATCATTGGTGTGGTTTTAGATTATTCAATTTTTTTTTTATGTTTTTGATCTTGGATCACTTGTTTGGACTATCATTCTGTGGTGCTGCTCCATTGTTTGTTCTTTTTGTTGCTGTCCTTGTGTCCACACTCAGTAAATCGCTGTTGACAGTCTGTGCAGTTTCTTTGGCTGTTCCTAACTTTCTGCTGAATCCCTGTCACTATAACTGGCAACAAGGTAAAAGGTTAGTAGCGTCCCATGGACACAAAAAGTTCATGCAATTCATGGAACAGAAACAACAACATCTGCTCCAGCTGCTGCAGATGTAACAGCAGTTCCAGCGACAACAACTACAACTACTACTACTACTACAGCAGCAGCAAACTGAGTTGCTCCATTAGGAAAGTCTGACTACAAAAGGATCAACTCTATGTTCAGAATACCCACCATCTAAAGGCGAAGATCACCTCCAAGGCGGAGAGGCACACACCCATGTTTCCACTGTTTAACAATGCCAAAGAAGATTGGGACATGTATTCACAGCAGCTGAAACAGCACTTCACCACCTTTCCATTCTCTTATGACTCTTCAGTGGCCACTTTTCCTTTCTTGGGCTTCCCTAGAGACGTTTCCTTACTGTAGAAGTTGTCTCCCTTCTCAAATCCAGTCGCACTAACATCTGAGGAGAAATGCATGTTTCTTTCAAATTATTATTCGCAACAACTTCATTTGGTCACATCATGACTCAAATTTCATCAGTCTCACAAGCAATTTGGTCAGTTGCAGTGCTCGTAGATGACCAAATTACAGAGATCTAGTTGCTGATTATATTCCACTTGTGTGAACACAGCAGGCAAAACCTCATATGCTGACCCTTTTAATTTAAGATTTTGTTGTCCAGTTTGCTCTCCGTCTAGAAGTACACATAGCAACCTTCAAACCGGACAATCATTTCTTTGACAATTTGAAAATCACATTCATGACTACAAGTAGCAGCAGTTCTGCCCCACATGGGACCAGAATACTGGTACACCACTTCCCAGATGGCAGTGGCATTAATCATTGATTTCTGATGTCAGTGCCCTCTGAACATACAGTCACACCCTGCCAGTGAGATCTTCCATCACATTCAGACTGTTTCACAGCACACACACGTGAACTGTCTGGATCGCTGGGTGCACTGCATCCATTGCAGAAAATATGGATTTCTTCAAACTGTCTGTTGTAAACTGTCAAGCTAATTGAACTATGTTCCCTGAATGTGTCAAGGGGTAGTGCATGAACGTAAAAGCAACTGTTCTGCTGGGCATTCCTTTCACAATCAAGTTGCTTATCAACCTCATATCTGTGAACTAGGTGTCTGTATCCAGGCAGACATAGGAGGTTCCGTTTCCATGGTAAACCTCCAAATATATGATTGTATGGGTTCCCTCAAAATGGCCTGGCCCTCCCATACATTGGTCACATTTGGTGACTGTTCAATTCCCCTCTGTGGTCAGTTCACTGTCAATACCACCTACAAACAAGCCACATGGCTGATAACACTGTTGTCAATATAACCACTTGGCTGGAAATATTTTCGACTTCTAGATGCCTTCTCATCTGGATTCTCCATCACCAATGATGTTCAGGCTGTATCAGATATGTCTCTTCCAGGAACTTTCAAACATTTGAGCCGCATTCGCACAAATCTTTGAGTCTGGCCTATGATGCACCGCAGATATCCAGGACTTCTGTCCTGATGTAGCACCCTGTTTCTGCAAGGTTAAACCCACTCCATCCTCCTAGCACATGGACTTTACACAGGAAGTCAATCACATCCATGAGGCTGGGGTGAGTGAACCTGTTGAAATCAGTGCTTTGGCTACGCCCGTGGTAGTGATCAAAAAACCTAATGGCTCCTCTGGCTATGTGCACATATGTGCAGATTTTAAATTGACAATCAGTGCCGAGGCACAGGTGGAAATGTATCCTATACTTCATCTAGAGGGCCTCTTCACGAAACTTGTCAGAGGTGAAAATTTCTGACACATAATTTGCATATCCCATTGGATAAGGAGTTGCAATGCATCACAGTTATTAACACCCCCTTTGGTTTATAAAAATAAAAGTACTCGCCTTTTGGAATTTCTCTCTCTGCGGCAATCTTCCAGTGATACAGGAATACTTAACCTTCTCCATCCTCACTTCCACTATCTTGATGATTTAATTTTCATGGGCACTATGAGGTCAGGACCACCTGTGCACCCTATTTACTATGTTGTGTGACACAGGGCTCAAGTGTCACACAAATGCCAATTTTTTCAGGAACAAGTGGGATACCATGGACACTTGTTCAATAAAGAAGTGATTCAGCCGACTGACTGCAATATTGCACTCATTGATTCTCTATCCCACCCTCCCACAACTTACAGGAGATTCAGGCCTTTTGGGAAAAGGTGAATTGTTATTCTAAGTCTCTCCCACAATTGGCTCACACTATACATCTCTAAACCAGTTGCAGAAGAAGGGCGTTCAGTACAGGTGAACAGCTGCCTGTGAACAAGTTTTCAAGTAGCTGAAGCATATCTGCACTCAACACTTTAATTTACATTCCTTTCCCCATAATGTCCACTAGTTTTGGGCGTGGGTGCCTCTCCATGTGGCACTGGTGCAGTGCTGGCGCATAGGAACGATGATGGTACTGAGGAACTGATTGCCTGTGCATCAAAGGTGTTGTTGACACTCACTCAAAAGAACCACTCACAGCTCACAGGTAGGAAAGGAAGCTTTCACATTATCACCGCAATTAAAAAGTTCCATATTTACCTATTTGTGACTAAGTTTACACTCAAAACATAACACAATGCATTATTCCGGCAGCACTCTTGCCTTCCAGAGCAGACAGCACAATGCCTATGACACTGGATGTGTCTCTGCAGCTCCTAAAATTATACCATTAAATACAAGCCCACAGCACATGAAAATGTGGACACATTATCTTGTCTACCCATAGGACCTGACTTGACCTTTGACCAGCAGGAAATCTTATGTTTCCACACAGATGAGGAACGGCGATACATCTTGGATGAGTTTCTCATTACGGCTGCTCAAATCACTGTACACACAGCTTTGGCCCTGTCTTACAGAGTGCCGTGCATTGTGTCTCCCAATGATGTTAAGCAGTATACTCATTGTATCATCATCCCAATTGCCCTGCGACATCAAGTCTCACAACTCTTCCATCGTGGGCACTGTGGTGTGTAATGTGTGCAAGCCCTCGCGCTGTGGCATGCCTACTGACTAGCAGTGACCAAGGATGTGGCAGCCATGGTGCACAGCTGTTCCACTTGCAGCTAGTGTTATGGCTCTCCACCCCAATCTTTTGTCACCTGGCCCACCCACATCGCTTCTGTCTTAGTGGGTCCCTTTGTGGGGTTTATGTGACTCATTGCCATGGACACTCACTCTAACTACACACACGGTCAGGACAGTGACAAGCACAACAGATGCCGCAATAAGCACACTCATCCAGAATCTAAACATCAAAGGGCTTCCTCGAACCATTTCAGACAGAGGGCCCCAATTTGTGGCAACAATCATGCATCTCAAATGGCATCCAGCACACATTTAGTCCAATGGCGAAATACACCGTATTGCGCAGACGTTTAAAAAGCAAGTGTTAAATCAGTGGGAACCACCACCACCACCACCACCACCACCACCACCACCTGCACCACCACAACTGCACTCATAATGTTCTTGAGGACCACTAGCATCCAGTCATATCCCAGGAGAGCTCCTTCACGGGTGGCAGCCACACACTCTCCTCCATCTCCTAGCCCCATAGCCCTGAAAATCCCAGACCCAGCACACTGGAAGCTACCCACCGGTCACAACAGTGTGGGCATGCTCATACAGGGCAAAAGAAGCATGGATGCTGGCTACAATGCTTACCACCCACGGGTGGCACCTTACAACAGTTGACACTCCAAGGGGTTTGGAGTGCCATCATACCTACCAACCAAGTCCTCACCTTCTGACTGCACCACTGTTAGTGGCATAATTGGACTTACATGGCCCACTTTTGCTGATACCACAACAGCATGGGTACAACCTGAGTATAGAAATGGACATCTGAACATGGCTCCTGCAATCTAAGCCACCATCACGAAATCATCACACCCCAGTACTTTGTTGAATGGGCCCCAGTTCTTCCCACCAGCCAATGGGTTTAAGTGCCAGGACACCAACCATGCTGCCAGTTCACCCCTCCAAACCATCATCATGGATACTTCTGGGGGAGAGATCCAGTTTACCGGACCAAACCACTGGAGGGCACATGAGTTGATGACAGCCACTAGATAACACTGCTACGTCAGTAAGCACTAGTATCACCTGTGAAGCGCTGGCTGCGCAATGCCGCAGGTCCGAGCCCACCTTGCAAGTCAGTCAGTGCCTGCAGCCGTGCTATGACACTAGTTGCACACAGGGGCTCTCCTATCTTCAGTTGCGTATTCACTGTACCCTCATATCGCTTTCATTACAGACTTTTGTTATGTCTTAGGTTTTGGTCTTGTTACACTCGTTTGGACTATGGAATGTGCTGTGTGTTCCTCTTTTTGAAATCGTTGGGTTCACATTTGGTGAATGCGTTAGGTCTATTGGTCGATGATGATGATGATGTTTGGTTTTTTGTGGGGCGCTCAACTGTGCGGTTATCAACGCCCGACTATTGGTCGATTTTGGAATAACCGTGCTGGGAGGAAGCCCAACAGCCAACACAAAGAATATGAATCAGCATGAAATTTACGTAATGAGGGATCATTACTACTGGAAATACTGGAATTAAAGCATGAATTCTTGTTGAAACTAAATTGGTGCCATGAATAGTCTTCCTCACAGCATAAGAAAAATATATTGTAACATACCAATACTGAAGTCACATAAATTGTATTTTTCAGTAAACTTAGTGCTTAACAAAAAGTCAAGTGTTCGATTATTACATACATATATATTTAATAGAAGTCACTATTGAGTTATACTGACATCATTAATTTACCTTGAATTTTCCGTGGTTGCCGATCATAGAGTCTGTCCCCTAAATCTTGATGATTAGCACATATAGTATTTTAAGATGTCTTGATGGATGGAAGAAATTACTGCCTCTTCTAATGATTGCAGGCAAAAGACATGCTTGTGAAGAAATATTGGTGTAACACATAAAAATATTCCTGCATGTATGATAATTCTTTACACACAAACACACACACACACACACACACACACACACACACACACTTGCATTTTCATCATGCATAACATTTACTACACATATTGTTGATGGATGAGTAAAAATCACACGTCCTTTTTGTGTGAGATCTAAAACATAAGTACTCTCAAGCGAGATTGAAAGAAAAGTTGTTAAAAAAATTGAATATTCCCGGGACATTGCCTTTTTTATTACAAAGATAATTTTAAAAGCCTATCCTTGCCTTCTTCTGCAGCAATGTACAAATTTTTTATTACTAATGAGGAAAAGAAAACATTCCTAGAAATTAATAATGAGAAAAAAAAAAAGGTATGATATTGGGAGCTAGTTTTTTTGGTATTAGACATGAACTGTTGCTGACAACCCGTGACCAGCCATTTCAGTATCAGTGGGCTCTTTGATTGTTCCCGAATTTCTGCCAAATATTGGACACTATACTGACTAACAATTGTGACTGCTCCTGGTATCTCAAGATGATTACCAGAGTGGAAGAGATCCCAAAACGTAAGCACTTGTTTTTGTTTAAGCCAAATGGAGACTTGTTGGGAGCTCCAATGTGAGGTGCGTAATGGGGGCCCTTAGGAACATGGCTGCCAAGGAGGGGAAGGAAATCAGTGTGCATTCCGGAGGGAGTCATTCCGGATAAGGTAGGGGTGCTTCCGGATGCCATGAAGAGTACAGGGTGCAGCCAACTGCAGGTGGTGACTCATGTCGGTACCAATGACGTGTGTCGCTTTGGATCAGAGCAGATTCTGTCTGGGTTTTGGCGGCTAGCGGGAATGGTAAAGACTGCCAGTCTTGCTTCCGAGATTAAGGCAGAGCTCACCATCTGCAGCTTCGTTGGTAGAAGCGACTGTGGTCCTTTGGTGCAGAGCTGAGTGGAGGGCCTGAATCAGAGGCTCAGGCAGTTCTATGACTGTGTAGGCTGCAGATTCCTTGACTTGCGCCATCGGATGGTAGGTTTCCGGGTTCCGCTTAACAGGTCAGGAGTCCACTACACACAGGAGATGGCTACACGGGTAGCAGAGGCTGTGTGGAAGGGTGTGGGTGGTTTTTTAGGTTAGAGGGTCTCAGAGAACCACAGAAGGGACATCCATCTAAAAGTGGGCAGGTGAAACACAGTAAGGTAGTTGTAGAAACGATTGGTATTGTAGTTGTAAATTGTCGTAGCTGTGTTGGGAAAGAACCAGACCTCCAAGCCCTAATAGAAAGCACTAAAGCTCAGATAGTTGTAGGTACAGAGAGCTGGCTAAAGCCAGAAATAACTTCAGCCGAAATTTTTTCAAATGATCTAACAGTGTTCAGAAAGGATAGATTAAATACAGTTGATGGTAGAGTATCTATTGCTGTCAGAGGTAGTTTACCTTGTGGCGAAATTGAAGTAGACAGTTTGTGTGAAATAGTATGGGTAGACATTATACCTGACAGCCAGACTAAACTATTAATTGGACAGTTTTACCGATCCCCTGACTCAGAAGATATACTTGCTGAACAGTTCAAAGAAAACTTGAGTCTCATTTCAAATAAGTACCCCGCTCATACAATTATAGTCGGTGGTGACTTCAATCTACCCTCGATATGCTGGAAAAATTATACGTTTAAAGCCGGCGGCAGGCATAAAACGTCATCCGAAATTATACTGAATGCTTTCTCAGAAAATTATTTTGAACAATTAGTTCATGAGCCCACTCGAAGCGCAAATGGTTACAAAAGCGTACTTGACCTTTTAGCAACAAATAATCCTGGACAAATAGTGAGTATTGTGATGAATATAGGGATTAGTGACCACAAGGCAGTTGCTGCTAGGCTGAATACCATAACACCAACAACCACCAAAAAGAAACGCAAAGTATATCTATTTAAAAAATCTGATAAAAATGCTCTTACTGCTTTTTTAAGAGACAGTCTTCACTCCTTCCGATCTGATCATGTAAGTGTAGAAAAGTTGTGGAATGTTTTCAAAAAGATAATATCGACAGCAATTGAGAGATACATACCACATAAATTAATAACTGATGGTACTGATCCCCCACGGTACACAAAACGGGTCAGATTGTTGTTGCAGAAGCAACGAAAAAAGCATGCCAAATTTAAAAGAACGCAACATCCCCGAGACTGGCAAAGTTTTACAGAAGTTCAAAATATAATGTGTGCTTCAATGCGAGACGCTTTTAACAATTTCCACAATGAAATTCTGTCTCGAAATCTGGCAGAAAACCCAAAGAGATTCTGGTCATACATAAAGCACACCAGTGGCAAGACACAATCAATACCTTCACTGCGCAATAACAACGGTGAAGTCACTGATGACAGTGCCACTAAAGCAGAGTTATTAAACACTGCTTTCCGAAACTCCTTCACCAAAGAAGATGAAGTAAATATTCCTGAATTCCAATTAAGAACAACTGCCAAGATGAAAAACATAGAAGTAGATACCCTCGATGTAACAAAGCAGCTTAAACCACTTAATAAAGGCAAGGCCTCCGGTCCAGTTGTATACCAGTCAGGTTCCTCTCAGAGTATGCTGATAAAATAGCTCCATATTTAGCAATTATATACAACCACTCGCTCACAGAAAGATCCATACCTAAAGACTGGAAAATTGCTCAAGCCGCACCAATACCCAAAAAGGGAAGTAGGAGTAATCCACTGAATTACAGTCCTATATCACTAACTTCGATTTGCAGTAGGGTTTTGGAACATATACTGGTTTCGAGCATCATGAAGTACCTCAAAGAAAATGATTTATTGACACATAGTCAGCACGGATTCAGAAAATATCGTTCTTGTGAAACACAACTAGCTCTTTATACTCATGATGTAATAATTGCTATTGGCAGGGGATGTCAAATTGATTCCATATTTTTAGATTTCCAGAAGGCTTTTGACACCATTCCTCACAAGCATCTTCTGACCAAACCGCATGCCTACGGAGTATCGCCTCAGTTGTGCGACTGGATTCGTGATTTCCTGTCAGAAAGGTCACAGTTTGTAGTAATAGAAGGAAAGTCATCGAGTGCAACAGAAGTAATATCTGGCGTTCCCCAAGGAAGTGTTAGAGGCCCTCTATTGTTCCTGAACTATATTAACGACATAGGAGACAATCTGAGTAGCAGTCTTAGATTGTCTGTAGATGATGCTGTCAATTACCGTCTAGTAAAGTCATCAGATGATCAAAATGACTTGAAAAATGATTTATATAAGATATCTGTATGGTGTGAAAAGTAGCAATTGACCCTGAATAAAGAAAAGTGTGAAGTTATTCACATGAGTACTAAAATAAATCAGTTAAATTTCGATTACGCGATAAGTCATACAAATCTGAAGGCTGTAAATTCTGCTATATACTTAGGGATTACAATAACAATTAACCTAAATTGGAATGATCACACAGACAATATTGTTGGTAGAGCAAACCAAAGTCTGTGATTCATTGGCAGAACACTTAGAAGGTGCAACGGGTCTACTAAAGAGACTGCTTACACCACACTTGTCCGCCCTATTCTGGAGTATTGCTGTGCGGTGTGGCATCCGCATCGGGTGGGACTGACGGATGACATCAGAAAAGTACAAAGAAGGGCAGCTCGTTTTGTATTTTCACGTAATAGGGGAGATAGTGTCACAGACATGATATGTGAATTGGAGTGGCAATCATTAAATCAAAGACGTTTTATGCTGCGACAGGATCTTCTCATGAAATTTCAATCATCGGTTTTATCCTCTGATTGCGAAAACATTCTATTGGCACCCACCTACATAGGGAGAAATGAGCATCATGATAAAATAAGAGAAACCAGGGCTTGCACAGAAAAATTTAGTGCTCGTTTTTCCCACGTGCCCTTCAAGAGTGGAATGGTAGAGAGACAGCTTGAAGGTGGTTCATTGAACCCTCTGCCAGGTATTTTATTGTGAATAGCACAGTAATCACGTAGATGTAGATGAAATAATCATTATGCATTGCAACTCCTTGTCCGGCAGAATCTGCAAAGTATGAGTCATCCAAATCTAGCTTGAAAAACTAGTCATATCTGACAAGCTTTATGAAGAGGGCTTCTAGATGGGGTATGGGGTAGGTTTGCACTTATGCCTGGGTATTGACTGCCAGTCATCACATAGCTGGATGGAGCCATTAAGTTTCTTGGCCACTACCAGGGGCGTAGCCGAAGTGCTGGTTGTAACAAGTTCAGTCATCAAAACCTCATAAAGGCAGTCGTGTTCTTGCCTAACAGATGTCTGTAAAGATATTGGAACTGGTTTTACCCAGCAGAAACCGGGCACTGCATCTGATGCAAGGAGATATGAGCCTGGATATCTCTGACACAACCCAAGCCAGGGTTGAATGTCATCAAGGACTATTGACAACAAACAGTATCAGTTGCGTGACCCATTTGTAAAACACAATGACTGTGAACTGACCCCAGTGTGGAATCGAAGTCACCATATGTGATCAATGTTCAGGAGGGCTGGGCCATTTTGGAGGAACCCACACAATCACACATTTGGAGGTTTACTAAGAAAAGAAAAGCTCTCGTGTCCACCTGGATACACAGATATCCTGATTCGTAATTGTGAGGTTGATAAGCAACTTGGTATTGGAAAGGGTCACATCTGGGGAACAAATTCCTTATGTTCATTCAACGCCACTTGACGGAAGAAAGGAATGGGATTCAATTGTCCTGACAGTTTACAACAGACAGTTCGAAGATGCCCTTCTTTCACACAATGTGTGCAGTGCACCCAATGATTCAGACTGACTACACTTGAGAGTGCTGTGAGACAGTCTGGACGTGACGTAAGACCCCACTGATGGGATGTGAGTGGCTGTTGAGAGGCAGTCGACAAAGTATGGCATTTGGATAGCTGCAACCTGTAGACAAGCCATGAGGTGCTCATTTTCTGCCCATGCAATTTCAAAAGAACATGACATTTTCAAAATTTTGTCCAAGAAACAATTGTCCATGTATACCTCCATATATATATAACTGCTGCTGCGTTTTCGTCAGGGTCTACAGTAGAGTTGCGCAGCACGTGCCAATAGTCCATTTATCTGCATAGTTTAGTTTTCCATGGCCTTTAGTATGAACAGGGACTGCAATTGTTGTGTGCGGATGTGAGCCGAGTTGGTGACACTTCGCTCTCAGCTTCAGGCTGTGATGGCTTCTGTTACACAGCTTGAGGCTGCAGTGGATGGGCACCACTGTTGTGGGCCGGCCATGGGGATCCAATGGACTTACAGCAGAGTCCTCCAATCTGTCCTCACCAGTGGACAACCCAGTTATTACCGGCACTGCGGTTGACCCCTCACCTGGGGTAGAGTGGGAGGTCGCCTTGGGGGGGAAGCAGGCGGTGAAAGGCTTCCCAGGCGGCTGTACTTAAGGCCTCCCCAGTTTGTCTGACAAACAGGTTCCAGGTGTTGTCTGTGGCTAACACTGTAGCTGAGCCAGATGCTATCGCCTGTCCTGTTCCAGAGGAAACCACTCAGCCTGCAAGATCCGGGCAATCGCAGAGGGTGGGATTATTGGTAGTTGGGAGCTCCAACGTTAGGCGTGTTATGGGGCCCCTTAGGGACTTGGCCGACATGGAGGGTAAGAAATCCATTGTGCACTCCGTGTGCATACCGGGTGGAGTCATTCCAGATGTGGAAAGGGTCCTCTCGGATGCCATGAAGAGTGCACGGTGCAGCCAGCTGTGGGTGGTGGTTCACATCGGTACCAATGATGTGTGTCACTTTGGATCAGAAGAGATTCTCTCTGGTTTCGAGCGGCTAACAGAAGTGCTAAAGGCTGCCAGTCTTGCTTGCAAGATGAAAGCAGAGCTGACCATTTGCAGCATAGTCGACAGGACCGATTGCGGACCTCTGATACAGAGCCGAGTAGAGGGTCTGAATCAGAGGCTTAGACGGTTCTGCGACCGTGTAGGCTGCAGATTCCTCGACTTGCGCCAAAGGGTGGTTGGGTTTCGGGTTCAGCTGAATAGGTCAGGTGTCCACTATACTCAGGAGGCGGCTACACAGGTAGCAGGAGCTGTGTGGCGTGGAATGGGTGGTTTTTTAGGGTAGAGGGTCTCGGGAAAACACAAGAAGGGTTTCAGTCACAAAGGGTGCAGGTTGAACACAGGAAAAACGTAGATACAGAAACCATTGGTATAACAGTTGTAAATTGTCGTAGCTGTGTTGGGAAAGTACCAGAGCTCCAAGTGCTAATAGAAAGCACTGATGGTCAAATCAGCTGGCTAAAGCCGGATATAAGCTCAGCCGAAATTTTTGCGAAGAACCTAACGGTGTTCCGAAAGGAAAGGCTAAACACGGTTGGCGGTGGCGTGTTTATTGCTGTCAGCAGTTTAGCTTGTTGTGGAATTGAAGTAGGTACTTCCTGTTAGTTAGTATGGGCAGAGGTCATTGTTGGCAACCGGAATAAAATAATAATTGGATCCTTTTACCGACCTCCCAATTCAGATGATACAGTTGCTGAAAGGTTCAAAGAAAACACGTACCCAACTCATACGATAACAGTTGGTGGTGACTTTAATTTACCCTCGATATGTTGGAGAAAATACATGTTTAATTCCAGAGGTACGCATAAAATATCATCCCAAATTTTGCTAAACGCATTCTCTGAAAATTATTTCGAGCAGTTAGTTCATGAGCCCACGCGAATAGTAAACGGTTGTGAAAACACACTTGACCTCTTAGCAACAAATAATCCTGAGTTAATAACAAGCATCAAAACCGATTCAGAGATTAGTGAATACAGGGTTGTCGTAGTGAGATTGAATACTGTAATCCCCAATTCCTCGAAAAATAAGCAAAAAAGATACCTATTCAAAAAAGCAGATAAAAATTCACTTGACACCTTCCTGAGAGACAATCTCCACTCATTCCAAATTAATAATATAAGTGTAGACCAGATGTGGCTTAAATTCAAAGAAATAGTATCGGCAGCAATTGAGAGATTTATACCAAATAAATTAACAAATGACGAAGCTGATCCTCCTTGGTACACAAAACGGATTAGAACAATGTTGCAGAAACAACAAAACAAACATGTCAAATTTAAACAGACGCAAAATCCCCAAGATTGGCGATGTTTTACAGAAACTCGAAAATTTAGTGCGGACTTCAATGTGAGATGCCTATAACAGTTTCCACAACGAAACTGTCTCGAAACCTGACAGGAAATCCAAAGAGATTCTGGTCGTATGTGAAGTATGTTAGCGGCAAGAAACAATCAATGCCTTCTCTGCACGATAGCAATGGAGATACTATCGAAGACAGCGCTGCCAAAGCAGAGTTACTAAACACAGCCTTCCGAAATGCCTTCACAAAAGACAATGAAGTAAATATTCCAGAATTTGAATCGAGAAGAGCTGCCAGCATGAGTAACGTAGAAGTAAATATCCTCGGAGTAGTGGAGCAACTTAAATCACTTAATAAAAGCAAGTCTTCTAGTCCAGACTGTATACCAATTAGGTTCCTTTCGGAGTATGCTGATGCATTAGCTCCATACTTAACAATCATCTACAAACATTCACTTGACGAAAGATCCGTACCCAAAGACTGGGAAGTTGCACAGGTCACACCAATATTCAAGAAAGGTAGTAGGAGTAATCCACCAAATTACAGGCCCATATCGTTAACGTCAATATGCAGCAGGATTTTAGAACATATATTGTGTTCGAACATTATGAATTACCTTGAAGAAAACAGTCTATTGATACACAGTCAATATGGATTTAGAAAACATCGTTCCTGTGAAACACAACTATCTCCTTATTCACATGAAGTGTTGAGTGCTATTGACAAGGAATTTCAAATCAATTCCGTATTTCTGGATTTTCGGAAGGCTTTTGACACTGTACCACACAAGTGGCTTGTAGTGAAATTGGGTGCTTATGGAATATCGTCTCAGTTATGAGACTGGATTTGTGATTTCCTGACAGAGAGGTCACAGTTCATAGTAACTGAAGGAAAGTCATCAAGTAAAACAGAAGTGATTTCTGGCGCTCCCTTAGGTAGTGTTATGACCTTTGCTGTTCCTTATCTATATTAATGATTTTGGAGACAATCTGAGCATCCGTCTTCAGTTGTTTGAAGATAACGCTGTCGTTTATTGACTAATAAAGTCATCAGAAGACCAAAACAAACTGCAAAACGATTTAGAAAAGGTATCTGAATGGTGCGAAAAGTGGCAGTCGACCCTAAATAATGAAAAGTGTGAGGTCATCCACATGAGTGCTAAAAGGAACTCGTTAAACTTCTGTTACACAATAAATCAGTCTAATCTAAAAGCAATAAATTCAACTAAATACCTAGGTATTACAACTACAAACAACTTAAATTGGAAGGAACACACAGATAATATTGTAGGGCAGGCTAACCAAAGACTGCATTTTATTGACAGGACAATTAGAAAATGTAACAGATCTACTAAGGAGACTGCCTACACTACGCTTGTCCAACCTCTTTTCAAATACTGCTGCGTGGTGTGGGATCCTTACCAGATAGGACTGACGGAGTACACTGAAATAGTTCAAAGAAAGGCAGCACATTTTGTAATATCGCGAAATATGGGAGAGAGAGTCACAGAAATGATACAGGATTTGAGCTGGACATCATTAAAAGAAAGGCGTTTTTCACTGCGACAGAATCTCCTTACGAAGTTCCCATCACCAACTTTCTCCTCATAATGCGAAAATATTTTGTTAACACCGACTTACATAGGGCGGAACGATCACCACGATAAAATAAGGGAAATCAGAACTCGTACGGAACGATATAGGTGTCCATTCTTTCCGCGTGCTATACGAGATTGGAATAATAGAGAATTGTGAGGGTGGTTCGATGAACCCTCTGCCAGGCACTTAAATGTGATTTGCAGAGTATCCATGTAGATGTAGAGAGCTGATCACACAACGAAGTCTCATATTAGAGTGTCAGCATAAGAGGTTTTGCATGCTGTGTTCACACAAGTGAAATAGCATTGGCGATTAAATCTTTGCAATTCAGTCACCCAAAAGAAATACAACTGACCAGCTCGCTTGTGATATTGATGATATTCGAGTCACGATGTGTCTAGATGAAATGTTTGTGAATAATAATTCGAAAGCAATATGTACATTTCCTTAAAAGTAAGCGCAACTGCATTAAATAGGGAAGCCTACTTCTATAGTGTGAAAAGGTCTCCAGAAGCGCCTGAGAAAGGAACAGCAATCACTGGAGAGAGTCAATCAGAGACCCAAAAGACGGTGAAGCGCCGTTTCATCTGCTGTGAAGACATGTCCCAATTTTCTTCCACATAGGGAAGCCTACTTCTATAGTGTGAAAAGGTCTCCAGAAGCGCCTGAGAAAGGAACAGCAATCACTGGAGAGAGTCATCAGAGACCCAAAAGATGGTGAAGCGCCGTTTCATCTGCTGTGAAGACATGTCCCAATTTTCTTCCACATTGTTAAAAGGTGGAAATGTAGGTGTGCGACTCTCCGCCTCGGAGGTGACATCCTCCTGTATGGGGTGGGTATCCTGGACCTACAGTAGTAGTAGTAGTAGTAGTAGTAGTAGTAGTAGTTGTTGTTGTTGTTGTTGTTGTCACTGTCTTGGTGAAACTGCTGTTGGAACTGCTGCTGTTCCACAAGTAAACTTTGTGCCCATGGGATGCTACCAATGTTTTATTCTATCATCAATTATGGTGACCGAGATTCAGCAGAAAGTTGGGAATAATGAAAGAACCTGCTGAGACTGGACTGAGCAGACAGGGTTGTCAAGAGTGGTCTGTTAAGTGTGAACACAAGGCCAAGAACAAGAGGAACACACAGTGGAGATATCATTGCAGAATAACAAGGTCCAAACAACTAGTGTGCAATGAAAATGATATGACAATGCAGCAAATACACAAATGAGGACAGAGTTGCTGCATGGTTAGGTTTAACGTAAGCCATGAGCACTAATTGGCTGGAATGGTGGGCTTGGTCCATGGCGCTGCACACCCAGTGCTGATGACGTGATTACTGGTATTTGTAGGAGTAGCGGTGCCATCTAGTGGCTGTTAGCAAGTTCCCAGCTCTCCAATGGAATTTCAAAATGCTGGGCCGGACTACCAGAGCCAGACTTAACTTCAGGAGGTGGAATATTTAATACTGCTTATAGGCAGCTATTACAAATATTTATAATTCCCTCCTAACCCCAGCCTTTATTGGGATACAGACAGTGTCATAAACTAAACTCCGTCCGAACAGACCATGAAGGTGCAACAGTACCGACCAGCCGCCATGTCATCCTCAGCCCTCAGGTATCACTGGATGTGGATATGGAGAGGCATGTGTTCTGCACACCACTCTCCCTGCTGTATGTCAGTTTTCAAGAACAGAGCTGCTACTTCTCAATCAAGTAGCTCCTCAGTTTGCCTCACAAAGACTGAATGCATCCTGTTGTCAAAAGTGCTTGGCAGACCAGATGGTCACCCATTCAAGTGCTAACCCAGCTCAACAGCACTTAACTTTGGTGATCTGATGGGAACCGTGTTACCACTACAGTAAGGCCAATGGTCTATACAGTGTCATAGCAGTAAAAAATTGCCCAATAGTCTGGGAGCAACTGCCAAGTGCAAATCCAAAAAGTAAATTAGGTGGCTAAAGGGTCTCTTTTGGTTCAGATGCATTAAAGCAGTTTCTCAATGTGTTGTTATGAAGAAGAGGCCAGCATTGAATCCCTGTTCTCCACACTCTAAAGCACTCATATCTGTCATTGCCTTCGTAACTACGTAATGACTTACTTGCATACTGAGAAACTAATGTATTTTAACTGACTGTAATATCTAAGACTGGGCTGAATGTTGTCCACAAACTCCCTCTCTACATCACATCATTTCCATGTCAACTCTGTCACTGGCAGTGCAACATTATGCCACACTTCTCACCCAGTTAATCCTGAACATTAGCATACTAACAGATTGTAGAAGACTTTCTCTCATATAAATTAAGCTCTTTTATCTCAAATGCTACTGGATTATTTGAAAGTAGTAGAACAATATAAAATTAAAATTCTCTGTAGCAGCCATTTCATGCTTTGTTTGCTGAATATCTTTCTGGAGACAGGACATATTCTCTGCTGCCAGTAGCAGATCTCTCGTATATCAATATGCTTTTGTTTGATAACACTGCTTCATCATTCAACAGAACAAGAAACTTGTAACACAAATAAAAAATTTCATGTATTTCTTCAATAACAAAAAACGGATGGCAGAAAACAACTTCAAAATGTGTGTGGCATGTTTCTTGTATAATGGAAAAGTGAAGATCACCTACATATCCAAAAAATAGAAAACTCTGTTGTGTGTTATTCTTCAAATAAACTTATTATAGACGACTAATGATTATCTATCTTTTATAGGTAATTAAACACTGGAATATCCAAAATGGAGTATACAAAAGTAATGTCTCCAAGAAAGTTTACATGACACAGTTAACTTCACACAGCATGTGGAAAATAATTTGATATTTGAGTATATTCACTCATTTCTAAAAGGCAACCTTATTCTGCCTATCAGTAACAGAAAAAACTATGTACACATTACTGAATACTGTCCCTGAAATTCGGAAGACTACTGGCTTTATAAGGAAAACATCCTAAGAACATTAAATATATACTGCTGTAACTTTCCACTTTTTCATTTGCTTATAGAGAAGACAATTTATAGTTACTGCTGATCATCAGTAGATCACTCTGATCAGTGTTCTGGATTTAATTGTCTCCCATGATGTGTTAATAACATGCCAGTTTTAATAAAGCACCATTCCCTAGGTGAGCTTATTACTAGGATAAGTAAGATACTTCATGCTGCAACCAGTCTTGGTAGATGCTTTTCAGGTCTGCTCCACCACTTTGAGATGTCATTATTCATCACCAGGGTGAATTAAAATGTAGAGATCTAGGACATGAATATGTTTTGTTATTCTTCCAGTCCCTAAAACCATCTCTCCTTCTGGGTAACTATGACATTGGACTTGCTGAAGGTCATATGTTAATAAACAAAAAGTGAGAAGTAATGCAGCATGGTGTGAAAAGCATGAAGGTGACACCTGGAGAGCAAAAAATGGTTTTATGTGAGAAAATATTATACAAATTATACTACTTCTGTGTGGCTATAAGACACTATACACTAACTGTACAACAATGATTATGTTGAAAACTGCATGTTGTACCTGAACAACTTACGCACATTTGTCACACACAACTAGGAATTTTCTGCTTTTCATTTATGTCGAGCATACTGAGATCACGGAAAGATGGCCAAAGAAACAGTAAAAACTCCATGTTTGGAAGTAATTACAACCTTGTCAAACTTCAAATCTACAATTTCCTTTTATCATAATGAAACAGTAATTGTAACTGTAGCAAGTAAGTTCACCTCACAATCATTGTCATTGACACTGTACATTTGATAAATTTGTGAAACCAAACAACAGTTGACAAGATTGTAGGTTCTTTTTCATCTTCTAATTCACCTGTGACCTCTTTAAAAGGTTTCAGGAAATCCACTATTCTTCCTGCAAGCTCATTATCATATCCCTTTAACCTGTAAATGAAATTCTTTTCCATTAGTAAAACAGTAACTTTGTGATATCAACTGTGTAAGGACTCCAGCATAGTTTACTCTTAACTGTTCCACAATGTGCTGTCCTCTTGTTTCAAAGATTTGCAGAGGCCAATTTCCTTCATGTTCTGTACAAAATATTATGCAATATGTGTTGTTGCTATGATGTTCAGGACGTGATTTAATGATAAGATATCTTCATCAAAAGTGCACCTAACTTCTCTGTTTATACAATAAGCAGCACAAGGAAGTCTTTTATGATTTTTCGTGCTTTTATTAATCGGCAGCCTGGTCGAAGATAAAAAACAAAATAATGCAATATGTCAGGCAAAACGTTCCAATCAATCAGCCATTCTATCTATTATTTCTTTCATAACATTTACTCATGTCTTCTTAATGTCTGTAAATTTGGTTTTAAATAATATATGTCACAAAGGGCCAGTCTGTGTTTCTGTAATGTGCTGTAAGTATCAAACAATGTATCTGACCAGTCAACATATTGACTGTCACAATACATGTTTTGTTAATAAGTTACAGGATTACAGAAGGCATTACACTGTTTCAGCAGTGTCAGCCTGTTTGTTGACACGTCGATTTACAGTAGATGAATGTGGCATGACTTCTAAATAATGTGCATTTATATCTGTTAACTCTCAGGTTAGTTCTTTGAAACCTTCACCAGAAGTAGCATCAAAAAGGTCTCATATCTTAAGCACATTTTGCTGTTATACTATTTTTTTTATTACTGTTGGTATCCCTGGAAGGTCTGTGCTTACATGGGATCTCATACAACTGTGTTTCTGTAAATAATTTGTTTCTGACTGGAAACAGAATAATGCAGGGCAGTTTATGCACGATATGTACACAGTACACTTGCTACGAGGGTGAGTCAAATGAAAACCTTAAATATTTTTTAAATATTATTTATTGTGCAGAAGTGGTACAAAGCTGTATCACTTTTCAACATAATCTCCCCCATGCTCAATGCAGGTCCTCCAGTTCTTACAAAGAGCATAAATTCCTTTAGAAAAAAATTCTTTTGGTAGTCCATGCAACCACTCACTCATGCACCGCGTGGCATACCTCTTCATCAGAACAGAACTTCTTTCCTCCCATTGCGTCTTTGAGTGGTCCAAACATATGGAAATCACTTGGGGGCAAGGTATGGTGGATAAGGAAGACACTCAAAATGCAGGTCTGTGATTGTTGCAACTGTTGTATGGGCAGTGTGGGGCCTTGCATTGTCATGTTGCAAAAGGACACCTGCTGACAGCAATCCACATTGCTTTGATTTGATTGCAGGTCGCAGATGATTTTTTAGGAATCTGTGTATGATACACTGGTGATAGTGGTCCCTCTAGGCATGTAATGCTCCAAAATGACACATTTTTCGTCCCAAAATAGAGTCAGCATAACCTTCCCTGCTGATTGTTCTGTTTGAAACTTCTTTGGTTTTGGTGATGAGGAATGGCGCCATTCCTTGCTCGCTTTCATTTCAGGTTGGTGGAGGTGAACCCAGGTTTTGTCCCCAGTAACGATTCTCGCAAGGAAGCCATCACCTTCTGGTTCAAAGTGCCGAAGAAGTTCTTCACAAGCATCAACACGTTGTTCTCTCATTTCAGGAGTCACCTGCCATGGCACCCATCTTGCAGACACTTCGTGAAACTGGAGCACATCATGCACAATGTGGTGTGCTGACCCTTGACTAATCTGCAAACATGCTGCAATGTCATTCAGTGTCACTCGGCGGTTTTCCTTCACTATGGCTTCAACTGCTGCAATGTTCTGTGGAGGCACAACTCACTGTGCCAGACCTGGACGAGGAGCACCTTCCACTGAAGTCACACCGTTTGTGAACTTCCTACTCCATTCGTAGACTTGCTGCTGTGAGAAACATGCATCACCGTACTGAAACTTCATTCGTCGATGAATTTCAATAGGTTTCACACCTTCACTACGCAAAAACCAAATAACAGAACGCTGTTCTTCCCTGGTGCAAGTCGCAAGTGGAGCGGCAATCTTTGTACTGATACTGTGACGGTATGTGTGCATCTGCACTATGCTGCCACCTACAGGCCATTCTGCATGGTGCTTGTAACACGCTTACCAACTTACAGGATAACGGTGCAAAATTTTGATTTGTTATTACAAATTTAAGGTTTTTATTTGAAAACCCTCGTATTTTTGTCTACAGTTAACAGAAATCTGTTGCATATTTTGCTTTTTACACCCTCCTTTTTCTTCAATGGGTACGCATTGTTTCACTCTTACTGCGCTGGTTTTCCTAAGCTGCTTGATTACAGACAGACATACTGCACTGGACATAGTTGTGCACTGAGAAAGACACATTTAGCATCTTAGGAGTCAAACATTGCCTAGGATTCAGTCATTACTTCTCACACACACACACACAAACACACACACACACACACACACACACACACACACACACACACACACATTGTGTTACAAATTTCTTCTTCTGTTGGGCCTCAGCACCAGGAGATGAGCTCCTAGATGTTTTTACTCTCGCCTGCCTCTCTTTCATTACACCATCTGGCCATTTACTGTGACTTGGAATCCAGTAAATGAATTCCTTAGTCCACTTCCTATCGATTTGTGTGAATATATGTCTCTATTTCATTTTCATTATGATCATAATTACATTCTGACGAGCAAAATAGGACGTGTCAAGTTAAGAGACTTGTGACACTTGAGAATTACTGAGGGCAATATTTATAAAAATTGAAGAGGTATTAAAAGAAAGTGGGTTCAACAAATTGTCTTGAGGCTTTCCATCCACCCCTTCCATTCACACAATGTTCTGTGAATTCTACCATGAAGGAGAACCCTCAGAGATGAAGAATGAGTCAGTAGGAGCAGCCACTTCCGGCTGCTTCTTTAAAGTATACTAACAACAAACTGTATCTATAGTCCAATTAAAATTACTTGATGGTTGACATCTGTCACTTGCCACTAGCATTGCCACATCTAATGCCAGCTACTGCTCAGTTATAGGCAACACACAAACATGACAGGTCACTTCAAATATGCTGTTAATGTGTAACACGGAGCAATGGTGGAAGCGGCTGCCGCAAGGTATGACACAAATGGGAGATGCTCTGTTGACAGCTGAATTTTAAGTGATGAATGACTGAACTGTGCAATGGTGGAAGCGGCTGCCGCAAGGTATGACACAAATGGGAGATGCTCTGTTGACAGCTGAATTTTAAGTGATGAATGACTGAACTGTGCCAAACGACAGGTTTTGTAGCCGTGAATTTAAACTCATGTCCTAACCTGAACACAACCTCTTGATGTGCAATGTGTCCGAGGAAATGGAAATCAACACACTGCGGCAAAACAAAAAAATCTTGATCTCTTTGTTCATGGCATTTAAAGCTAACCTCTATAAGCAAACTCAAGATAGAAAAATTTCTTAATATGTTTCTTGCATAGCCATCTTCTATAGCAAACTTTCAGGTTTAGTGGTAAAAGCAAACGGTAATTTCTCACTGTCGCTGTTTACCTGGAACTATCCTCACACTGGCTACACAAGCTGCCGTGTTACCAACTGATGAGCAGTCCTGGTTGGTACTTGCAGATTATAAGCAACAGAGCAGATTCCAAATGAAAAAAAGAATGATGGGAAGGAAAATAAAATCAAACAAAAAAAGTCAATATGATGATAAAAATGACACAGCAAAGTATTAGAAATAAAAAAAATACACTTAAACCAACTAATTGATTAAAAATAATAATCACAGTCTTCTGTTTAAATTTACAAAAATTAAAAATTTCACTGGGCTTGATGAGATTTGTTCCTTCAACCTTCTACATGTCACGTTTATATGCTAACCACTATGCTATGCCATTACACTGTGAAAGAATGTATTTACTCTGGTATCCCAGTCACGACTGACAGCCTTCAAAAATTCGGCTTTACACACTGTCATGTGTAGCTTGCCTAATGTAAGCCAATCTCTGTGATTTCCATAACTGTGTAAATGAATCTGAAGTGCATCTTGTGCAGAAGAATCCAGTAGTATTCGATTAGTGGCGTGTATGAAACGCGTGTATTCTGTTAGCATCATTTGTGTGTGTGTGTGTGCGTGTGTGGTGGGGGTGGGGGGCAGGAGGGGAGGGGGGGGGGGGGTTCGTTGTGGTTATCATGTGTGATGAAATACAAAATAAAAGGGGCCAAACCCAGGATTCAGAATCCAAACATATCAAGAAAGAATGTCCAACAATAAATTGGAACTGAACAAATTGTTGCAGCAGTTTGACAACAGCAAATGGTTCATGTGTGATACTAAGGGTTCTGATTGGAGGAAACCAGCTACAACACATGAAATGTCAACTATCAAGGAATTTTAATCATAGTATAGAGATAATCTACTCACACTAATAAATTTGGAAATTACTTCAAGATCATTCTACTTAGGTACATGTATATTAGGAAACAACGGCTATTTTGGGGAAAAAATTGTTCCTCATCTTCTATCACACTTAACACGCAGTATTATCAGTACAATATGTAACAACTGTCAAGCTCCGTTGAATAGCAGCTTTAGAGTTAAGCTAAATTACAGCCCTGAGGCCAAATATTCCAAGGAATTGCAGGAGTAGCTAATGAAGTGTCCTCTTACTTTGTTTTTAAATATATGGGGATTTTCGATTTCCTATGGTGATTTCTGCTAGCAACTTGTTATAGATTTTTGCACCAGAGAATGAAACCACATTTCTAGCCCACAATTATTGTATGTCTATATGGAAAGTATATTAATTTTAGTTTTGTGATTGTGATATGCACATCATCCTACGTTCATTCTTGTTAGAGGAAGGCACCATGGTCTAGAGGTAGTGTGTTTGAGTGGTAATCAAAACATTCCAGGTGCTGATTTCGAACCCAGTCACTCCTTAAATTTTGAATAAAAATCATCAGTAATGACAGCAAGAGACTTCTGGCATAAGGAGTCACCCTAATTCCGCTAACAGTCTTGTCAAAGAGAGCAGAGGAATGGAAAGAGGCTCCGGACAACCTTGTGGTAAGAAACAGTGCCCAAAGGCAGAAGAATCAGTTTTGACCAACAGCATGAGGATGATCCACAGGACATGTATCCTGTAATTGAAAAAGTGTCATGATGATATCTGCATTGACTAAAGATTCTAGATTAGTTCCTCACTCACATCTCCAGGAGAGAATCATCAATATGGAAGTGACTGTGAGTAAAGGACTGAATAACCAAGAAAGACTAGTATTCTACGAGATGGAGTGTGAAATGTAAGAAGTCTCAATGAGATAGGGAAGCTAGAAAATCTGAAAAGGGAAATGCAAAGGCTCAACCTAGATACAGTGAGAATCAATGAAGTCACATATAGGGTAATATCTATAACTTCATAGAGTAGAATTCATTATGAATAGGAAACTAAGGTGAGAGTGAGTTACTTTGAAAATTGAGTGTTAGGACTGCTCTCATCTGAATCAACAATGACCCAATGCCAACAACAATAGTTCAAGTGTACATGTCGACATCGGAAGTAAATGATAAAGAGAGAGAATGTTTATAAGTACAAGTTTATCAGTACAAAAAGGGGGATGAAAATTTGATAATTGTGGATGATTGGAACACAAAAGTGGAGGAAAAAACAGAAGAGGAGGTTAGAGGAGAATATGGACACTGTAGCCTAGAGCACGGAGAAAGACTAAAAAAGTTCTTTGGAAAACTTCAATTGGTAATACCGAATACACAGTTCAAAAATCACAAGAGGCAGTATACTTGGAAAATGCTTGTAGACATGGAGAGATATCAGCTGGATTACCTCAAGGTCAAACAGTGATTCTGAAATTAGACATTGGATTGTAAGATATACCCAGAAGCAAATACAGACACAGACTACATTTCATAATGATGAAGAAATGAGATACTGAAGTACTGAGAAATGATTATGTATGTTAGAAGTTCCATAAAACTGTAGATCCTATGATAACGAATAACATAGCACACAGTTCAGTTGAAGAGGAATGGACATCTCTAAAAAGGGCTGTCACAGGATGTGGACGAACAGTTTTAAATGAAAGGAAGACAACTGCAAAGAAACCTTTGGTAACAGAAGAAATACTTCAGTTTTTTGACAAAAGAATGAAATACAAACATTTTCCAGTAAAGGCAGGAAAAATATGATGAAATCAAAAGAGAAATGATCATAAGGAGGACAGATTCAGCATATACGAAAGTTAAAACAACCTTCAGTGAACTTCATAGTAAAGAAGACAAAGGAGAGAACAGAGGTGGGTGGAAGAAGCACACTGAAGTTTTTTACAAAGAAAGGGAGGAAATGCCTGATGTTGTGACAAAAGAAAAATTTGGAGTCAATTGGATGACACAGTCAATTTCAAGAAATTTTCAAAATTTTCCATCAAATACGAAAGGCATAGATAACATTCCTTTGGAATTTCTCAACTCACTGGAGGAAATGGCAACAAAACACCTATTCGAGTTGATGTGTAGAATATAAGAGAATGGAGACATACATTCCGACTTTTGGAAAAATCCACACATTCCTGAAGATAGCAAGGGCAGATAAGTACAAAAACTGTGGTGGAATTCACTTACAAAACAGCTGACAAGAATAATACGCAGAATGTAAAAAAAATTAGGATTTTCTACATGACAATTAGTTTGGCTTTAGAAAAGGTAAAGGCACTGGAGAGGTAATTCTGACATTGCTCTTGATAACTGAAGCAAGAATTAAGAAAAATCAAGACATCTTCATATGATTTGTCAACCTAGAAAAATTGTTCAGTCATGTAAAATGATGCAATATGTTTAACGTTCTCATAAAAATTGATGTAAACTGTAGAGAAAGATGAGTAATATACAATATGTATAAGATCCAATAAGGAACAATATCAATGGAGAGCACAAATGAAATGCTTGTACTAAAAAGGGTATAATACAAGGATGCATCCTTTCTCCACTACTGTTCAATCTGTACACTGAAGAAGCAATGACAGAAATAGAAGCTAATTTCAGGAGTGCAATTAAAATTCAGGGTGAGAAAATATCAATGATAAGATCTGTTGATAAGATTAACATAGACAGTGGAAGTGGGAAAGACTTGAAGGGCATACAGAATGAAATAAACAGTCTATCAGGCTCAGGACATGGACTGAGAGTAAACAGAAGGTATATGAAAGTGACAAGGATTAGAAGCAATGAGTTTTGGGATTAATGTCAAAATTAATATCATCAACACAGCAGACAAACTGGACATCTGCTACCTTGGAAGCAAAATAACATGTGCCAAACAAACCAAGAACAAAATAAGAAGCAGATTAGCAGGTTGAATGAGAGCATTCCAGGCCAAAAGTAGCCTACCAGAATTAAACACTGGCCTTAATTTGAGGAAGAAATTTCTGATAATGAATGTCTGGACCACAGCATCATGTGGAGGTGAAGCATGAACTATGGAAGAAGCTAAGAAGAAGAGAATTGAAGTGTTGAGATATGGAGGTATAGAACGAAGCTGAAAATTAGCTGGACCGATAAGATAAGAAATGATGTTATCCATGGAATCAGGAAGGATAGAAATATGTGGAAAACATTGAGAAGATGGGACACAATGACAGGATTTGTATTAAGGCAGCAGGGATGACTTCTGTGGTATTAGAGGGAGCCGCAGAGGGTAAAAACTGCATTCTAAAATGAAATGCATGCCTTACAGTGATAAGAGTTGTACCAAATTGTGGTTAAGCATTATATCTAATAAGATTGTTTTAAGAAGCAGAAAGCGACTTAGTAGAAATGATTTTCCAAAACCATATGCTGGCCTGTGTAGTAAATTTTCACCGCTGGTTGTCATGTATCACATGTGATTTATTACAGTACAGTGTGTACTTCCTGAATTCATGCATTCATTCACATGTCTTGTTCCATAAATCTCATCATCAAGGACAGCCTTCACAAATATGGAACAAGTCAAGTTATACATTCACGAGCAGAATTTGTATGCTGTGTCTGTAAATTACAGTTTACAATGATATAGAATTTATCAATGTAATACAAGTAAGAGTTACGTGATATATAGACACAGGAATGTACCTACATCGTTAATGAGAAGAGGATAATACCATTGGCTGGTCATATGAACAAATTTTATGATTAATGTTAATGTACTCACAGTATTATGAACTCTGATCTTAATATATGTCAATGACTTCCTAAACAATACATGGAGAAAGATGAACTAGAACAGTCACAACCATAGGAAACGTCTTTTTTTTATGAGGTTAGCGTTCATTGAGTCCTCTGTTCACAGTCAATGTGTACCATTACAGAGTCAGGTCTGAAGATGGTCCAAAACTGGTAACAACATAAAAAAAGAAATTTCTTGCAGTTGTGACTGTTCATGTTCACTTTTAAGTAATAAAAAACTGCTGTACTGCAAGAGAAATGTGCTCAAAAATTACATGAAGGAAGAATTCTTTTTCCTCATAGCAGCAACATATATAGTCACTGATAAAATGCCAGAACTCCTAGTTGGGAAGACAAATGGAACCCTCTTTAATGAGTACAACTGGGATATATGTAAAAATTAACATTATACATAAAGAAAACAATCAGCATAAATTTTAGCTTACAGAGAGAAAACAGTTTTAAATCTCAGTGATAAATCTGTACAGGGTATCTCATTTACCTTGACCATCCTAAATAACTGTTTGTCCAGGTGCAAATTACAAAATGTTTCAAGCAAATGTTCTTTAGCTGTCAAGAGGACATCAAACAGAATGATTGCCTTCGTTGCAGCTTTGTTTCTTTGCAAAGATATGAACAGCACTATGACTTTTTTAAGTGGCACCCTGCATTTTTTATTCAGTAATTCATTTCCTCTCCTAAATATCTATTCAAAAATATATCACAGTATACCATTTACTGAAACATAATGTTATTAATTACATAACAACATTGATGTTGATATTCCCAGCGCTTAGTGCAGGAACTCGGGGTAATGAAACGCATCCACGCGATGACGATGACAAATGTAAACATAAGTAGAATGCACACCCATCATTCCATCAACCATTGTCAGTTGAAGAGTTGTGTGAGTAGAATGTACACCAACAAAGAGAAGGTAGAAATGCTATTCATCTATGGGGAATGTAAGTTAGCAGAGCAGTAATTGCAATACTGTTTTCTTATGTATGGGTACATTTAGTAGAGTAGTTTAGTCCTTTTAAATACTATTGTGTAGAGTAAGCATACAGTAAAGGCTATCCTTCCTACAAACTGCATTGACATAACGTTAATTTTATTATTGTTGCTGTTGTTGAAGGTAGACAAAATGCTGCGCAGGCAGCGGAACTGTACAGAGAGCAATATCCTGACAAGAACCCACCTTCCCGACGGATGTTTTCTCGTCTTGTTATGAAGCTTCAGGACACGGGAAGTTTCAACCCATGACAACGCAATCGTCGTAGCACTCGCACAGACAAAGCTGCCGAAGTTACTGCTTCCATTGCTATGAATCCACATGTGAGCACACGACAGCTTGAACATAAGATTAGTATTCCTAAAACCAGTGTACATCATATTCTTACACGTTACCGATTCCATCCTTACCACGTACACTTGCATCAAGAATTGCATGGGAACGATTTCCAGAATTGTGTACAGTTCTGTCAGTGGGCACAGCAGCAAATCCTCGCCAACCTGAACTACTTCTCCAAAGTTCTATTTACCGACGAATGTTCCTTCTCAAACAAAGGACAGGTAAATACAAGGACAACTCACTATGGCTTAGACAGGTGGAACTTCAGCGTCAATGGAGGGTTAACATCTGGTGTGGGATGACTGGTACTACAATTATTGACCCTTATTTCATCCACAGTAGTCTAAATGGCACAGCGTATGCCAACTTCCTCAGACAACTACTTCCTCCTCTTCTGGCTGAAGTGCTGCTAAGAACCAGAATGCTTATGTGTTATCAACACGGTGGTCCAGCACATAATGCCTTGCATTCACATCATGTTCTGAACCGAAGGTATCCTGCCAGATGGATTGGTCAAGGAGGAACAGTTACTTGGCCTGCTGAGTCTCCTGATTTAAATCCTCTGGACTTTTTTTCTTTGGGGATGCATTAAAGACATTGTATATCGCAATATTCCAACAACTACAGAGGACATACAGGAACGTATCGTGCTTGCTTGTAATTCTCTTCAGCAGGCAACACTGGAAGCAGTAAATAATTCTTTCATTCAACAGGTGCACCAGTGTATCAGTGTCCAGGGTCACAACATTGAGCACCTTTGAATGTTCTACTCCTGGGCATTGGTACAGGAGAGTCAAAGTCAATTTTGTGTTATCTTTTTACTAGGTTTTCATTTGTTCTCTGACAACTCCAGCAAGTGGACGGGTTTGTGATCCGGAGCTCAAAGTCAATGGTGTGTTAGGGGCCTATGTAATTAATAACATTGTGTTTCAGTGAAAGGTACATTGTGATACATTTTTGAATAGGTCTTTAGGAGAGGAAATGAATTACCAAATAAAAAATACAGGGTTCCATTTAAAAAAGTCATACCACTGTTCATATCTTTGTAAAAAACAAAGCTACAACAAAGGCAATCATGCTGATTGATGTCCCCTTGATGGCTAAAGCACATTTGCTTGAAACATTTTGTAATTTGCACCTAAACAAACAGTTATTTAAGGTGGTCAAGATAAATGGGACACCCTGTATAATGTGTAGCAAACACGATATTTTTAGAGACGAACATCGGTTAACTGATGTGGATGAACACATGAAGACACTGACAAAAAGATCACCAGCAAGTTATGCTCTTAGTGTCATATCATCAGTGCGTAATAGCCAGTGTCCTGTGATTCGGACTTACATTTGCCATGGGCAAAGAAATAAAAAGAGCTAAACAGCAATTTCTGTCAGGTATTAAAACTATGTAATAATTTATAATTTGGCTGAGGAAATTAGTGTGACACCTAGCTAAAAATACCTCTTAAATATAGCAGTTAATGATTAATTAGTGTGTTTTGGTGTATGGGGAGGGGGGGGGGGGGGGGGGAGAAGGTCTAGTTAGTGTATAATACTAATGTTCACCATGTTCTTCCAAGTTCAAAGTCCTACTCATCCTGAGGGGATGCTGACACCATTTTTTTGGATGAGCGGAAGGGAACACATGGTGAAGTAACAATGGAGCGGCAGCACGGTCGTATGCAGCAAAAAGGCTAAATGAACAGTGTATAATAATTATTCAAGTTGTTATGTTAAATGAACATGGCATAATTAATTTCATGTTCAGCTAACTTGTTCCCAGTACATACAAACATAAGAGAACTACATATTAGATATATCCGATGAGGTAATGCATTTGTTAAACCACGGGTGTCAGATTCGGCAGGATAGAAGTTTACGTTTAGTCCAGCCACCCTGATTTAGGTTTTTGTAAATCAGTTCAAGCAAATGTTGAGACAGATCCTTCAACAAGTACAGAGCCAGCCAATTGTCCTGTCCTCTTCTCATTAAAGACATAGGTATATTCCTATGTCTCTATATATCACTTAACTATTTCTTGAATTAAACTTATAAATCCTATATCATTGTAGAGCAATCCTTGGACACACAAATGACTAATTCAGAAGTCATTACATAGCTACAAAGTTTACAGTATTTCATTTCAGAATAAATTAGAGTATCTGTCCTATTCTTTGCCAGTTTTCTCCCCTTCTTTTTCTTTACCTTGAATTTATCTCATCTGGTCTGGGATCCAATCTTCCAGTATTTGGCAAAATTTCATTCTATTATTTAAATTTTAACCCAGATGCTCTTCCTGACACCACAGTAATTAAGTTATCCTAAGGGAGGTGCACTATCTGCCTGTGAATCCTGTAAACTTCGTTTCGTGTGTTATCATATTTGAACTCTCTGTATATCATATTCTCTGAGGTGGGATTGGGGACCAGCTCATCATCTGCCTAAAAGAATGTGAGAAACCACTCTGGATGGCCAGTGTACCACCCTACAGTCATATGCTGTGCACATTAAATTTGATTCTGCTTCACTTCTCTGTCTCACAAGTTAGTGTGCTACATATTTAGCTCTATGAGCAAATCCTCCCCCCTCCCCCAATCATCTAAAATAAATGTCAATGGTCACAGAGACATATTCTAGCCTGAAACATCTATTATGTGTATATGTAGACTGAAGAAACAAATGAATATATGTACCACGGCCGGGATTTGAAGCCATGTCTCCTGCTCACTAGGCAGATGCACTAACCACTAGCCATCGTTGCAGAGTGGCTATGTATCACTGCACAAACTACCCTTGCATGCCTCCCTCCTCAATCCAAATTCCCACTCGCACCTCAACCCACTGGGTATATCCTCTAAACTTGAATAGCATTGCAGACGCCCTCCAACTGTATTGGAATAGCACTTCAGCATCAGATAAAATGGGGGAGGTGCTATTCCAACACAATTGGAGAACTTCTACAACGCTGCTCAAGTTAAGGGGAATACAACATCGGATGAGGCACGAAAGGGAATTTCGACTAATGAGGGAGGCATGCTAGGGTAGACTGTACACTTGTACAAAGCCAGGGAGATGTAGTGGTTAGCGCACGTGCCCAGTGAGCAGGAGGCTCGGAAAGGAAAATAATTATATGGTGATGTTTAGAGTATAAATTAATTTGCAATATGAATGTAAAATAACTCATTCCACATCATGATGATTTATCGTACAAAATGATCAGTGGAACATGAAAGTAACTAACTAACTAACTATGTGGCACCTACCCAACAAAGTGATGATCACATAATATAGACATTACACACTGATTAAAAACAGCTGGCTACGGATCATAGGGCTCCACCTCTGGACAATTGTATTTGGAACACACAACCTTGGGAAACAATTTTCAGGTAAAAGGGAAACTGATTCATGTGGAATTGTCAACAACTATGATGTCAGTCAGACATAAGGACAAATCAGGTAGGCCTATAGCTAAAGTACACACTCTCTGGCACTAACTACAAAGTAAATACTTCTAACGCAGAAGCATTTTATGCCATTATATCCACTTACTCAAATATTAAGAAATCCTTAAAAGCACAGCAGGAGCAAGACAGAAAAAAAAGGATAGATATATCATCCAAATTACCACAGAGCAAAATATAGTCACAACAATGAAAATTTCGTGTCATACTAACAGAAGATTGTTTGCGCCATACTAGTACAACAACCACAAAGCTTTTGTCAAAACTCTTTAATTATGTATAACAGTATGTACTAACAAATAGTGTACTAATGGAATGTGTCACTGCATCATAACTGTACTGGTCTAATTGTTTATATTTGCCAACGTAAGCATTTTACAATATCACAAAAGGAGACTTTGTCCACAACATGTATTTGAGTCATTCCAACAATTTTTCGCAGAAATGACTCATCCTTTCTGCTTCATCCCTTAGAACTTTAAATTTTCTACTCTCCTACAAAAACTATACTTCGAAAAGAAACGTTTTTTTTTCCCTTCCTCCCATAGTGCAACTATCACAAAAATTATGCTTAAAACAGAAAAATAAATTCTTCCAAGTGTTGGCTAACAAAATTGACAATCCGGGGTCTTTCAAGATCATAATAAATGAAGTACTCACGATGTGAAGTTATATTTCATTCATAAACTAACTATAATACATCATACAGATAATTCACACTTGCTACACTGTAAAAAACATGGCTGAATATATTCTGACAAATGGCAAACGAAGAATAGTAAATTGATGGTATCAGAACTCAACTTTAATATAAGACTATGACTGCTTTAAGGATTCCATGTTATACCACTGTTATCAATTTTATACAAAATACATTTAGTTTTGCCTTGTCCACTAATCTGTGCATAGAACATATTATTCAATTGGCCCTGACACTGCTGGAGATGAATTCTGTATGTAGGTGTGGTCTTATCATCATGACCGTCTGTGGAAGATTTTGTTGATTGGAAATATGTTTGCTTGGTGTACATTAGCACTAGTTTATACTCCATGAGGCACTTCTTTATCGTCTGAAGCATTTTCTTCACGTAAAGATCCATTTTACGAACGCCACCCTGGGCTACATCCTGCCAATAGTACGCCGTTATGCTATCTAGCACGAGCAGACTAACAAATCGGTTGACGCTTAACAGTCTTTCTAAAGAATGCAATGTAATTTGATACTGTGCACTGTCGTAGCATTTAAGAATTATAAGTTTTCTTAGAGATTCCTTGATTATTTTCTCCGCCGTCGCCGAATCTAACACTGTTTTGTTGTCCTCAACATTTTCACTGTGTGTCCTACATTTCATAAGATGTAGCTCCATCAAATTTACAAGTTTTAGCAAATGAAAGTGATGGTCTGTATCCATCAATATAGCCCCAACATTCAGCCCGCCAATATGGAATTTTCCCCATTCTTTCGGTAATACGCATTTCACTAAAAACTTCGTCACAAGTAACGTCTTTCCACACGATGGATCGCCAGTAATTTCAATCACATCATTTAATTCGGGGCCAGTTTCAAATATCACCGTATCTATCCCTTTAAGGCTCAAATTGGCACCACATCTGGATAGAAACTGAACTCCGGATTCCGCATCGCATTGAAATGCCATTACAACCAATAAAAATTACATTTCAATACAGCGCATACACAACACTCAATAAAACTACTGCTATTTAAATAAGGACTTTTCGCGGGGAAAACAAATCCACTTCAAAGATTATAAAAAAACGCGGAAGGCATGTAAATACAACAAAAGTTGATTACTAAACGCCTGAGTCAATCGAAGGCGCCTTCTATTAGCTGACAACGCCGTAGCACGTAACGCCAAAGGCCAAACTAGGTCGAGATTATATTCAATTCATATTGAAATTTAGATTTCGTCGAGTGCAGTCGGCAGGACAGATATTATAAATTTGTAATCAGTTTCCTTTTGTTGGTATGATTTTAACAAATTACACAGTAACTTTGACAACCTAATTTGTTGCAGTGTTATGCAACCTTTTATTGTCACTGCACATTTTATTATACGTCGCAACGATTACAAACTTTTCTGATAGTTTCTCGGAAACATACACCTACTTCAGGATAACATATTATGATGTTTCTCATTCGAGATTTGCAGTTACAAGTTTAGCGATCATGCATTCTAGTTACGTTGGGTTTCCACATTCAACTAAAAAGATGCCACAGCAAGCTGCATGACAATTAAAACGCCAGTGACGTCCGTATGCTGCTGTTTTCACACGTTCCTTTTAACATTCTAGTTGTACGTCTGTCAACACTGCCTCAACTGAGATTACTCTGGACCATGACTCAGTTTGGGTAAAAATACGTACAAATAGGCCTAATATGGACTATAAGGAGTTTAGAGAGCCTAAAATAGTCATCAGAAGACCAGCAAAGCAAGAAAAATGCGACTGATCACATATGTTTAACATTAATGGCCAGGGCTCTGCCAATACATTGTTCCATAGATTTTTTCATTCTTTCTTAAATATATTCGAGACCAACTGCCCTCAGTACAAATGTAAAGTTAACCCTAAAATAACAGTGATAGACATAGGGATAAGAATCCATGGAACTCTGCTCAACTAGCCAAAATTAAAAGGAGGTTGTTGTTGTATAGAGATTCTTACAGACTTCAGAAAACTGATATGGCTAAACAAAGGCACTCAAGAGCACAAAAGGAATATAAGTATGCTTTAAATGAAGCCAAAAAACAACATAACCTTGTCAGCATTGAGTCATTAAAAAATAAATGCAAAAAAAGCATGGCCTATAATAAATTCAGTGGCCAAAAGCAAGCAGAAAGCTGAGGTAGAATTTCAGCAGATGAATTTAATAACTACTGTATAAAATCTGTTAACTAAATTAGGGAAAGCATTGGGAGGCCGCAAGAAACTTTAGCTGATCTCATTAAATATAATAACGTAGACAATTCCCTGAAAAATAAATTTCTTTTAACAGAAGTCACACCAGATGTTGTTTTAACTATTGTAAATAATTTTAGGCCCTCTGATAGTGCGGACATATATGGTATTTCTTGTAATATGTTAAAAAAGATAATTGGGCCCATAGCATATCCTCTTACTAAATGTATAAACAGATGTCGAATTGAAGGAGTCATCCCAGATCTATTAAAATTATCCAGGGTAGTGCCCATTTACAAGAAAGGAGACAAAAATTGCCCATCTAACTATCGCCCAATATCTCTGACACCTACTTTATCTAAAGTTTTGGAATCCATCATCAACTCACAGTTGTGTGATTATCTGACATGTAATAACATTATTACTGCGGTACAATTTGGCTTTAGGAAGGGCAATCCACAGTCCATGCCATTGACTCCCTAATTAAAAAAGTGCTTAATGCTTATGAAGGAAAAAATTTTGCTCAGGCTACCTTTTGTGATCTTAGCAAAGCCTTCGAATGTGTGGAGCATATTTCACTCCTCAACAAATTAGTTTATTATGGAATCACAAACAGTGAAGTTGACAACATTTTCGAATCTTTCCTCAGCAACCGTAAACAAATTGTTTGTATTGATAAACAGAGATTACAGCTAGCTGAAGTTAAGTATGGTGTGTCACAAGGCTCTGTATTAGGACCTCTGCTATTTATCCTAATGACAATCGATCTACCATCTAACATAAATACTCGCTCCATTCTCTATGCAGATGATACCACTTTTTTCAATACAAGCTCAGGCATGGATATGCTCCAAACTGTGACAAATGACACAATATCACAAGCATCAGCCTGGTTTCGAGCTAATGGGTTCCTGCTTAATGCGAGTAAAACTCAAAAGATCGTATTTAGTTTAAGAGATCTGCCAGTAGCAGACTTCATGGATAGTGTTAAGTTTTTAGGTATTGTTATAAATAGTAAATTGACTTGGGAGCCACATATTAAATACATTAGTGCAAACCTGTCTAGAGTAGTGTATTTGTTAAGGAATTTAAAAAACTATGTACCTAAGGCCTATGTGAGATTGGCCTACTTTGCTTTTTTTCAAAGCATTATATCTTATGGGCTTTTAATATTCGGCAATAGCTCACACCTTCAGGACATTTTGGTACTTCAGAAGAAAGTAATTCGAGTTATCACAGACAGTGATAAACTGGCCCACTGCAAACCACTGTTTATCAACTTAAAAATATTAACTGTTATAAACACATATATTTACACTACCCTACTGCATATAAAGAGCGACTTATCAGAATACCAGCGTAGAAGAGATGTACACTTTCATGGAACCAGAAATAGTAGCCATCTTGACATACCTTACTACAGATTATCCAAGTCACAAACAGCTATGGCATTCCCGTTCAGGCTGTAGAGGTGAGCTGATCGCTGCACGCTAAGTGCTCGCTCCCCAGCGTGCTTGGACGTCATGGAAAGGGAGGCAAAGGCGCCGGCCTGCTGCAATTCCTGGGCCTCGTGCTCGGCGCATCAGAAGACGGAGGATGCAAGAAGACGGCGGAGCGAAAGGAGCAGTGCTATCGCTGCCAAAAACTTGGACATGTTGCCAAGTACTGTCGTGATGTAGTGGCGTGCCTTCGGTGTGCACAAGCACACGATTCGCACTACTGCACGAAGAAGGACGCCTCACGATGCTGCACCAATTGTGATGGCGCTCATGCGGCGAATTACCGCGGCTACAGCTACATCAAGAATTGGACTCGCGGTGATAAAGCTAGACAGAGACACAAGACCTCCAAGAAGGCGGATACAGCCGAGGCCATTGCGTCCCTGCCACCCCCCGCCTTTGGCGGATCCGTGGTGGCTGATGACGTGGCACCGCCACCGCCGACGAAGAAATTTCTGCCCACAAAGCCGCAATGGCGGAAGAGAGGGCAACACTCCAACCCGCACTAGCCGAGGCTCAGTAGCTGGTACACAGTCTCCGTGATGCACTGGCCAGCCAGCCCCACCCAGCACAGAAGAAGGATGCTGACACGCAGACTGCCACCCCCGTGGAACCTGTATTAATGCAGGAAGCCACGAGGGTGGAAACACAAGACGCAGCTGCACAGACAATCGTCGCGGCGAAGAACAAGGCAACATAGGTCATCATGCAGGAGGCCCCTTCCCCCTCTCCAAGACGCAGCTGCAGAAGATAGTGTCCATTCACTTGGACACTCTCAAGTCCTACAAAGCCCACACTCCTCTCACATCTGTTGAGTGGGAAGTTCTCGTTGCCTCAATAGAACAAGCCCAGAATGCAAGGAAAGAACAAGGGGCGAGGACCGCCGAAGACGCCGAAGCCGCCAGCTGGGAGGATGTGACAGATCCTGAAGTGTCACAAGCAGACACATACAAGAAGAAGAAAAAGGATAAGAAGAGGTACCCAGACGAAAGGAGGACTTAGAAGACTCTCCTCCTTACTGCGCCTGACACCCATCACCATCATCATCATCATCAACAACAATTCGTCCTGTCAGTCGTTGACTGGCAGTCCCAGGCGTCAACAGGGCCAGTCAAGTAAAGGCCCCTAGCCGACGCATCGCCGTTATTCACATAACATACCGCCTGTCCTTGACCGGCAATCATTAGTACATACTATGCACTACTGTCCCAGTTATTCCTAAATGTCCCAGCAAACTTCAACCCCCTAAGTGGAGTAAATGTCTCCTCCTTGCCATTCTCAAGAAGAGGAATTCAAGTGTGAAGCAGCAGCACTGAACAGATACAAAGTGGTAGGTATAAAGATGTTTAACAAACTACCACTACAATGGGTAGAAGCTACATTTGATTTATTTAAAGACAAATTATTCAGTTGGTTAGCTGCAAATCTTTGCTACTCACTTCAGGAATTTTATGACTGTAAAATATCGTAGTGGTACCGGTTTGGAGAGTACAGCATAATTTCTTTAGCTGAGTAATTTATGATGCAATGCTTTTCATATTATTTGATTTTAAATATTGTATTTTATAGAAAACCAATAGTGACATATTGATATTCAACCCATGTATATATGCTGAATAACTTGTATATATGTAACTTGACTTTGTCAATTGCTGTAATAGCTAAACGGCAGTAAAATTTCATTCAATTCAATTCAGACATTGGTGTTGTCATCCAGGTTGTGGCATTAGATTTGAGTTAAGAATCCAATAAGAAAAAGCATAAATGCTGAACATAGAAGTGGGTTTTGTGCAGAAATAACTCAGAGGTATCAAACACACTTATAAATGAAGTAGTCCTCGAAAACGAACAGCCATTTGAGACTCGCTTTCGAACAACAAAAGTAAATTCCGAGTGCTTATTGAGATGTATATCGAGCTCTGTTAAAAAAATACAATACTGACATCAGAAAGGCAGTACTTGCTCGAGTGAAACTACAAATAAAACTGATATATTTGACATCTGGTAATTAGCTGTCACCTCTCTACATACACCACGATCCCAAAAACAGAATTCCATCGTTGCATTCAACCTTAATTAATTTCTAAGTAGTACTTGCTTACTCATACACAAAGAATATTCATGGATCAGAAAACATATATATTACGCACTTTCACCACATAAATGAATAAGCTAATAACTGCAATAGCAAAACCTAAGCTACCAGCATCCTTAATTGTAGAAAGGTAGTATAATACACCTGTTTAAAATACACACCATGTTGTCGTAGACCTAGGCAAATATCATTTACAATAAAAACACACATCTCATATCAGTAATCATCGTATAGAATAAAATCTTACGCTGCATCACTTTGTAGTGTGGTTCCACATGTAAGCTCACTTGTGCAACAGGTAGGTGAAGAACACATGAAAGAAATTCATACATGTAGGAACCTGGCATTTGCAATAATCTCAAGTGGGCACATATTCTGACATATGATCCACAATTTCAGGCAATACTCGAACTACTGTATTTGTAGCACTCGTTTTTGCGCTTCTGTATACAAAATCACTCCTCACGCAGTTCAATAAACTGTGGATGTTAACAACCAGTTTGTAGACATTTTGGAGTACAATACTACGCAACACATACACACAGAAAAGTTGTTTATATGAAAACCAAAATATTGCTCTTGTGCTTCGAAATTCAGCAACGAGAGCGAAGTAGAACGACGCTAATTGGTGGTGGGGGAATGAAAGTGGCGTCGCGAAGTTAAGACGACTTTAACTTTTTTTGCGTGGTTAGAAGTGCCGTCGCTTGAGTGGCGCAAAGGGAATCAGTGTGCATTCACATACAAACAAGATGATGCCACTCGAGTGGCAGCAAAGTGGCGTCACTTTTGTTATACGTGGAAACCTAGGTTTAGATGCCTACCATAGCCTACTCTACACAAGCTGTAGCCTTCTATATGACAACACTGTGTAGTTGTCAAATAGACGCCAGACTTCCAGAATGGATCTCTCATTGCACATTAAAAATACAGCTGTTTCACTCTCTAATGCATGCGCTTGTACGTTTAACACATGCACATAAGAATGACTCACTGATATCTTTCCCTTCACATAGCAAGAAATGGAATTTTAACAAGCCCCCAAAAGCTATTGAACACAAAAATGGACCTAAGTACAGATGGCAGTATATGGCAAAACATGTCATATGCACATAGATGAGCACAATGCTACGATTAGGGCATGTGCACATGAAAGAAACAGTAACACTACTTCCATTTAAATAGTAAAGTATGAAATCTTAACAAATGATGAAAATTACAGTATGTGAAAATAAAACGTCTTACAGCTGTCAAGGATAGGGCAAATGAACAGTATGTACATACATAACTAAAAAGAATTTTCCCACCCCTGCAAATGTGAAATATGATGGTAACTTCCCAGTATGTACTAAATTTAACATGCTTCAATGTTGTTATTTTATTGCTTAAGGTACATGAATTTGATTATCAGTTTAAACTAAAATTGGGCTTGATGAAGTAGTTTGTAAAGGCTCTCCCACAGGATGGGCATTGTATCAAGTACCTTTCCAAGAAATTTCTCTTCACCACATGACACAAACTGAAAGCTGGAATTCTTTTTTAGTCCTTAAATAGATAAACTGATGAAGGGTGAAGAGTCTCGGAAGAGAATGAAGAAAAGAGAAAAATGGTGCACGATCCCCTTCCAACCAGTTACTGAGAACTTTCTATGGAATAACAAAGCACCTAATAACAAGGCTATTGCTACAAAAAACTGCAAAATTTCAAGAAAATGGGTTATTAACTGAGTGTGAAAATCCACTTCCTACACTCACATACCAACTACCAAGATACTCGTATTAAGAGGAAATACCAGTGGCACTTGACAGCAGGTATGTTGATGATTACTGTTGGATGTTAAAGAGGGACAGTCATCATATACAAGGATCTACAAGCAAGTCAAAGACGAAAAATTTTAAAAATTCTTGCAACATTGTTGACTTCTTGCTTTTATATAAGTCAGTCACAAAACAAATTAGGGGAGTTCTGAGGAGTATTTTTAAAATTATTTCATTTTTTAAATGTGTTTTGATTAAAAACTCACATTGTGTGAAATGGTGTTAGAATGTATTTGTGGGTACAGAAGTGAAAAATCGTCAAAATTTTACTTCCTATTTTGTGTAAAAACCTGATGTGACACACACAAATGGTAGTTATTTCCAGAATCAGCGTAAAAAAATGATTCAAGAACACCTACTTTCAGCAGATCATCTGACAAAAAGTCTGAAAATGCTGACTGGTGTAATCTATTGGAATCTGCTGAAGTTGGAACTCGGCGTGCCACAGATGTAGTAAATGAAATAGGGAATTTGTCGTACATGGAAGGTGAGATGGCATTTATTAGCTGTGATATCCCCTTCTGGGTTTGACCGCCATATTTCAAATCTTTTTAGTTGAGGTCACTTTGGCGACTTGTATGTCAGTGATGATGAGAACGATGATGGATACATAACACCCAGTCCCCTGCCAGGAATCAAACCCAGGCCCCCTTGTGTGGTAGGCAGTAACGCTACTGCTGCGCTATGGAGGCAGACACACGTAAGGTGAACAGATGGAAAGCATTGGTGGACAGAAACCTAAAAGACAGATTACCGAAATGAAGTAGATAGTGTAACTATATGTTCGCTATTCCTGATCAATTTACGCAACTATTACACGGCTGGTCCCGGCGGAGGTTCAAGTCCTCCCTCGGGCATGGGTGGTCGATTTGCTAAACTATTGGTTTGGTAGGGTGAAATTGTATTAAACATCTGTCACTAAGCAAAGCATTTTTGAGTTTCGGAAATGCGTCTTGACAATCTTTAGTCCACACAAACGGTACAGTTCAGCGACGCAAGCGATGCAATGGAACCGCGATCTGAGCGGCATTCGGTATGAACCGAATGTAGTACGTCATCTTGCCTGTCACTAACTCCAGTTCAGACACACTGCGAGGAACAGGCAGGTCATGGATTGCAAGCAAATGAGACTGGATGGCGTGCACACCCCAACTGTTCATTACATAACCTAAGTACTGTAGTTCAGTTTGAAAAAAGTCATACTTTTCGAGGTGACACTTGAGTCGTGCTTCTGACAACACACTAAAAAGAGTACGTCAATTGGCAATGTGTTCCTCTGGTGTACGACCTGAGACGACTATATCGCCAAGGTAGTTTGAACAAAATGTCACTTTTGCAGTCAGCTGTTCCAAGTAACGTTGAAAAATGGCGGGCGCGGAGGCACTGTCGAAGCGCAAACGCAAATACTTGAACAGTCCTAAGTGTGTATTTGCAACAAACACTTTCTGTGATTTTTCATCCAATGGAACTTGCAATAGGCATCACGCAAATCTATCTTAGAAAATAACGTCCTGCACCAAGCCTATCCATGAGCTCCTCAGGCAAAGGTAACCAATAAGTGTCAACTGCTTTCTGTGGGTTGGCTGTAAACTTCAAGCCAACACAAATTCGAATGTGACAAGAAGGCTTAGGCAACAAAACGATGAGACTTGCCCGTTGACTAGGTTGAGTGGGAGCAATTACATCATTATCTTGCAATTCTTTCAATTCATTGGCAACTTTGTCTCTTAAAAATTTAGGCTGTGCATTGTCTTTCAATGTAACATACTCTTCAAAGTTATCAGCTTTGGCCATTCCTTCTTAAAACAGTTCAGGAAATTCTTTAAGCAAGCAAGCTACATGGTCTTTTGGGACAAAAGCCGAGACTGAAGGCACATTGCCTTGGATATTAAGGCCAATCAAATCAAAGTCATCTAAATCGAATGTTTACTCACTGTCTTTTGATTTCAATACGGTAAATTCCACTGTCCTAGAGTGAGGTTAGTAAGTGGCAGGCAAACTACATTGTGCAAGCACTGGAATTTCCTGTCCATTGTAAGCAGTGAGGTGCTTGCTAGATTTCGATAGGCGTGCAGAGCCTAACTGTTCGTACGTTGCGTGATTAAGCAAAGTTACTGAAGCACCTGTGTGTAACTGAAAGTTGACACAACGGCAAGTATCTCGTAATGAGACAAATAGTATGTTACAACGGCATTGACAGTACTAGGGTGAGAAGGAAGTACAATCTTAATCTTACTTTTTTCACAATCTGTTGTAACTTTGAAAAACAAAGCCTTTACTGCATGTCCATGAGCCAGTTTTTCCTGGGAGTGGGCAAAATTGGCGTTTTTGTGCCGTTGCAAACAAACTGCTTCGACATGGCACTTTTTTCCACATGTGTTACACGTTGCGTTACGTGAAGGGCAGTCCTGTCATTTATGGCAAGCAAAACATCTAGGGCAAGGCTTCACTAAAATTCACAGGCCTGTTTACCTGTCTACGTGGCTGTCCGCACGGCTGTATAAGCGCCTGTTGCGGATGCCTTTGCGAACAAAGGGCGACTCGACCCCACAAATCGTGGCCTGGCGCCCAAATCATGTTGGTCTAAGATGTGCAATACTTGGGGAAGAGATGGATCAGAATACTCTAAGATTTGTTCCCGTATTGTACTATCTCGGACATCGAATGTTATAGCATCATGTATCATGAGATCACTGTAAAAGTTGCCACAACTATACGTAAATTTACACTTCCTAGTCATGCCCATTAATTAAGCAGCAAGTACAGGTGGTATTTAGAATAGATGCTGGAGCTACAAAATGCACCTTCCTAGAAGCCTAGGGACTATCAGTTGCCCATATACTCAGCTGTGAATCCTTTCAAGAGAGAAAAGCAAACATTGGATTCTGATAAGGAGGAATTAGTATTATGAATGAAGAGTAAATGATTTTACAGGCAATGGTTAAAACCATAGAGGTGCATGATAATATTGTAAGCCCATTTTGGTGATGTGCAGGAAGCCAAGTGTGATGCAAATTTGTGACACACAATACAACAAAGGAATTTACTATTCTAAATCTGAAAAAATTAACTTACCTCACATTGAAAGTTCGATTGTATTGAAAACTCAAGAGTTGGAATATCTTAACACAGGCCCACAAGTTAAGTTATCATAGCTGTTGTGTAAATATTTAGTGTGTTTTCTGACAATTCAGCACTATCAAGGGATGCCAATACAAAACAGAGGTAGTGCCACTTACTGTCTTTCCAACTACTTTGAACTGTGTGCTAAAAACGAGTCTGTTATGAAAGAAATCGGAAGATGGTGGAATGGGGATAATAGAACCATCCCTGCCCTTATCTAGAAATTCTCTAACAGCGTTAGCTAAAGCCAGAGGAAAGATCTGACTAGTTTAGACACTAGCAAAATAAAGAAAACTAACATACCTTTCGTTTGAGGTTAGAGAACTTGGTCGAACAGACACAGAAGTTCTATGGGGTTAAGTACCTTATCCTCATAGATTGGTGATGTTCCTACTGCCAAATTCCGATAACAGAGGATTTTAAGAAATTTACAGCTTTTATATACAGTGGTAGAAGTTACAGTTCAAGCTACTACTATTTGGCCTGAATGTGAGCACAGGCATGTTGATAACAGCTTTAGATACTGTGCTTGACCTGGAAATGTTGCACAGAGTAATACTGTATGTGGAAGATCTATGGATTGCTACCAAGACGTGGAAGAACCAACTAGAGTTACTAGGGAAATTTGTAGAGGCTGGTGTAATTGTAAACTCAGAATATCCAAATTCGGCAGGCAGCAAACAAAGTTCTTTGGACATATGATTTCAGTACTATTACTCCTGGCCAAAGGAAATGTGAGCAATGGGAAGTTTCATCAACCACGAGCCAAAAAACAACTAAAAGCATTTGTTGGACTCGTGTTGTTTATTGAGGCATTTCATGCCCTATCAGATCCTAAACAGTGAACCAATATTTAGTTTACCTAAGAAAAATGCACCATGGGTATGAAAAACAGAATTCCAATTAGAATTTGTGACTATTAAAAGAGTAGGGTATTCATACGCTGTGAACCCTCGTATTCTGTGAAAAAATTGGAAGCCTTAGTGGTTGTGTGGCAGCATAAAAGTTCCACTTGTATATCTGTGGTAAACCGGGAGTCGTGTATTGTGACTACCAAATGCTGTAAGCTATTACACGATCGATTAGCGTGCTCAAACATGTCGGAAGGGCTTCATATAGTATTTGCACATGTCGGCATAAACAACTGTGTGACTGTTATCAAAGAGTATTGCCATCAAAAATCTAAGGAGACAAGCGCAAAATACTGTACGAACATGCATCATGATGTGTCAACATGATGTGTCTGATAATTTCATACAGTTTCATATGTAATTCGTCGAATTGCATTACATCATAACATATGGGGACGCCATAAATCCCTCTATGATGAACATGCACACGAATTAATTAAGATTGTAGTAGTCATTCTACTGGCGTTCCTACAAAGTTTCACTGTTCTTTTACTGATATGTACTACACTTTCTCACACTGAGATTAACTGCAGATGTTCATGTATGACATAGGCGCAATTAGTTCATTTAGTGCTCTTTTGTTTAATAACACTGTTTCTCATCAAGTCCATTTATCATTGAAGTTCAGACATTTGATTCGTATTGACTATCAACTTCTGCTGCACTTTACTCTGTACAGTTCTTGCAGCTGATTTCTTTTACCACCAATAGACATTACTCGATATTGATTAACTATTGAGCTACTAATGCATTCTACTGACAAGTGGGGATAAAGATCTGAGGGCTTAGGTCGTTTATAGTATGGTCCTCCCATTCAGGGACGATTCAAGGGGAACAAGGGACATACAAGGAAAAACTTCGAAAGGACCTGTCTTCATCCCAGTATATACTCTGTTTCATTAAGTTCTCAAAAATTATATTACTTTAATAGCAAGATTATTATAAGGTTTGAAATGAATATACATATATAGAAATCATGCTTGCATACAAATAAGTCAATGTCTTTGGTTTGAAAAATATTCAGGTAGTTTCTCTGCAAAGAGTGATTCAAAATTATACAATGCAAAAGTTGTTTCTTTGTGTCGATCTTCTCTCTTGTTGGAGTCTTCTCCACTGAAGGTGAAGGTATGACACTGGAGCAAAGGTTCTCTAATGAGATATTGCTTAGCATCTGGCCAGAACTAAAGGTCGAACCCAGGATACTCCACAGACTTCAGGTGTGCTGCTGCTGCTCATGTGCCGTTGTCTCATATTGTGTCCCAGTACTGCTATTCTGCTCATGTTTGGCATATGTGTTCATAAAATCATTTAAACGTGGTATTAGACACAGTTAAAAATTTTACACACTACAGAAGAAATACAGAAGATTAGATGTTTATTATTGTTCACTCATGATCAATATGGCATTACATTCACCACAGCTGCTATTTTGATTTGACACATTGTCATGTGCTCTAAGTAAAATTTAGTATTCATAAGCACCCCCCCCCCCACCCAAGACCCATGGACCTTGCCGTTGGTGGGGAGGCTTGCATGCCTCAGTGATGCAGATAGCCGTACTGTAGGTGCATCCACAATGGAGGGGTATCTGTTGAGAGGCCAGACAAACGTGTGGTTCCTGAAGAGCGGCAGCAGCCTTTTCAGTAGTTGCAGGGGCAACAGTCTGGATGATTAACTGATCTGGCCTTGTAACACTAACCAAAACGGCCTTGTTGAGGAAGCTACAGCCGTAATTTTTCCTGAGTCCATGCAGCTTTACTGTATGGTTTAATGATGATGGCGTCCTCTTGGGTAAAATATTCCAGAGGTAAAATAGTCCCCCATTCGGATCTCCGGGCGGGGACCACACAGGAGGACGTCATTATCAGGAGAAAGAAAACTGGCGTTCTATGGATCGGAGCGTGGAATGTCAGATCCCTTAATCGAGCAGGAAGGTCAGAAAATTTAAAAAGGGAAATGGATAGGTTAAGGTTAGATATAGTAGGAATTAGTGAAGTTCGCTGGCAGGAGGATCAAGACTTTTGGTCGGGCAAATACGGGGTGATAAATACAAAATCAAATAGGTGTAATGCAGGAGTCGGTTTAATAATGAATAAAAAATAGGAGTGTGGGTAAAGTACTACAAACAGCATAGTGAATGCATTATTGTGGCTAAGATAGACACGAAGCCCATGTCTACTACAGTAGTACAAGTTAATATGCCAACTAGGTCTGCAGATGATGAAGAAATTGAAGGGAGACGAAAATTTAATAGTCATGGGTGACTGGAATTCGGTAGTAGGAAAAGGGAGAGAAGGAAACGTAGTAGGTCAGTATGGAATGGGGGTGAGGAATGAAACAGGAAGCTGCCTGATAGAATTTTGCACAGAGCACAACTTAATCATAGCTAACACTTGGTTCAAGAATCATAAAAGAAGGTTGTATACGTGGAAGAAGCCTGGAGATACTGACAGGTTTCAGATAGATTAATTAATGGTAAGACAGAGTTTTAGGAACCAGTTTTTAAAATGTAAGACATTTCCAGGGGCAGATGTCGACTCTGACCACAATCTATTGGTTATGAACTGTAGATTAAAACTGAAGAAACTGCAAAAAAGTGGGAATTTAAGGAGATGGGACCTGGATAAACTGACTAAACCAGAGATTGTACAGAGTTTCAGGGAGAGCATAAGGGAAGAATTGACAGGAATGGGGGAAAGAAATACAGTAGAAGAAGAATGGGTAGCTTTGAGAGATGAAGTAGTGAAAGCAGCAGAGGACCTAGTAGGTAAAAAGACAAGGGCTAGTAGAAATCCTTGGGTAACACAAGAAATATTGACTTTAATTGATGAAAGGAGAAAATATAAAAATGCAGTAAATGAAGCAGGCAAAAAGGAATACAAACGTCTCAAAAATGAGATTGACAGGAAGGGCAAAATGGCTAAGCAGGGATGGCTAGAGGACAAATGTAAGGATATAGAGGCTTATCTCACTAGGGGTAAGCTAGATACCGCCTACAGGGAAATTAAAGAGACCTTTGGAGAAAAGAGAACCACTTTATGAATATCAAGAGCTGAGATGGAAACCCACTTCTAAGCAGAGAAGGGAAAGCAGAAAGGAGGAGGGAGTATATATAGTGTCTATACAAGGGCAATGTGCTTGAGGACAATATTATGGAAATGGAAGACGATGTAGATGAAGATGAACTGGGAGGTAAGATACTGCGTGAAGAGTTTGACAGAGTACTGAAAGACCTGAGTCGAAAGTAGGCCCCGGGAGTAGACAACATTCCATTAGAACTACTGACAGCCTTGGGAGAGACAGTCCTGCCAAAACTCTACCATCTGGTGAGCAAGATGTATGAGACAGGCGAAATACCCTCAGACTTCAAGAAGAATATAATAATTCCAATCCCAAAGAAAGCAGGTGTTGACAGATGTGAAAATTACCGAACTATCAGTTTAATAAGTCACAGCTGCAAAATACTAACGCGAATTCTTTACAAACGAATGGAAAAACTGGTAGAAGCCGACCTCGGGGAAGATTAGTTTGGATTCCGTAGAAATACTGGAACACGTGAGGCAATACAGAACCTACGACTTATCTTAGAAGCTAGATTAAGGAAAGGCAAACCTACGTTTCTAGCATTTGTAGACTTAGAGAAAGCTTTTGACAATGTTGATTGGAATACTCTCTTTCAGATTCTGAAGGTGGCGGGGGTAAAATACAGTGAGCGAAAGGCTATTTACAATTTGTAAAGAAAAAAAGATGGCAGTTATAAGAGTCGAAGGGTATGAAAGAGAAGCAGTGGTTGGGAAGGGAGTGAGACAGGGTTGTAGCCTCTCCCCGATGTTATTCAATCTGTATACTGAGCAAGCAGTGAAGGAAACAAAAGAAAAATTCGGAGTAGGTATTAAAATCCATGGAGAAGAAATAAAAACTTTGATGTTCGCCGATGACATTGTAATTCTGTCAGAGACAGCAAAGGACTTGGAAGAGGAGTTGAACGGAATGGACAGCGTCATGAAAGGAGAGTATAAGATGAACATCAACAAAAGCAAAACGAGTATAATGGAATGTAGTCGAATTAAGTCGGGTGATGCTGCCGCAATTAGATTAGGAAATGAGACACTTAAAGTAGTAAAGGAGTTTTGCTATCTGGGGAGCAAAATAACTGATGATGGTCGAAGTAGAGAGGATATAAAATGTAGACTGGCAATGGCAAGGAAAGCGTTTCTGAAGAAGAGAAATTTGTTGACATCGAATATAGATTTAAGTGTCAGGAAGTCATTTCTGAAAGTATTTGTATGGAGCGTAGGCATGTATGGAAGTGAAACATGGACGATAAATAGTTTAGACAAGAAGAGAATAGAAGCTTTCGAAATGTGGTGCTACACAAGAATGCTGAAGATCAGATGGGTAGATCACGTAACTAGTGAGGAGGTATTGAATAGAATTGGGGAGAAGAGGAGTTTGTGGCACAACTTGACTAGAAGAAGGGATCGGTTGGTAGTACATATTCTGAGGCATCAAGGGATCACCAATTTAGTACCGGAGGGCAGTGTGGAGGGTAAAAATCGTAGAGGGAGACCAAGAGATGAATACACTAAACAGATTCAGAAGGTTGCAGGTTGCAGTAGGTACTGGGAGATGAAGAAGCTTGACAGGATAAAGTAGACTGAAGACCACAACAACAACAACAGAAGCACACACAGTTTTGCTACAGTTTGTTGCGCTTCACATTTCACAGCTAGTGCGGACACATTACTATACCGCAACGCGAATACTTTCGGCGTCGCGATTGTGCGCTGCCGGTAGTTACAGAAGTATGCCGATTGTTGGAAGTGAATATTTTCAGTCAGTCCGAACACATCGGCAGCAATCCTTTATGTGCATCGCCACACTGTCACAGTATGCACTGTTCTTGTAAAGGGGCTAAGTACAGTAGGTTTCTGTGTCACAACTTGGTTTTAGGAATAAAAAGTGTTACAATGACATTTCAAAGTAGTCGAGTTCTCGAAATAACATCCATCATTTGCTCTGTCCTTCATCAAGAGGCGTTATACACTTGAGCCAAATATCATACTGCAAAACTTGCACCCTGGCTACAGATTCGCGTAGTTTTACAATAATTGACATAGTCTTTACACTCATGTATATTATTATATAATTTTAAAATTCCTATGGAGATGTCTGCATTACAAGCATAGTGTATGTACCTCAAATTTACATGATGCGCACACATTGCAAAACTAAAGTATGATTATTAACCCAGAAGGAGAAAATATGTCTACATGTTGTAGTATGCACTAATGGGTTATACTTTTCCTACTTGAATTCATCTCTGAGTGACACACAAAAGGTATCCTGTTCTAACTACTTCTTTCCATTATTTACTGACGCTTATGCTGACTGACATGACTATCATTTCTCTACACATATCCTGATATATACATAAATTTATTACATAAATATATTACATTGCAAATACACTAAGACTGCAATTGAAACTTGTCAAGTACTGCTTAAGGCAGGTTGCCTTCTATGATTACAACTTTTTTTATAAGTTTCATTTTAGCCATCTGCAATGTGTATTGCACCTTTTGGACATAAAGTTCATGAAGAACTGCTGAAGGCAGTTCATGTTTTCAAATATCTCTCCTGGCTGATAGCCACTAAGGTTTTCTTACAAATTAATAGCAAACATGATGCAAATATTTACTGTATTGGACATAAATCTACTATTTACAAGTTTTACATGTAATGCACATATTTCTTAAGAATCCTTATATGGATAAAATCCCTTGACTTTGCTAGTTTTGATGTCAGCTAAAACATGTTGCATGTTGATAACTTTGTATGGACCTTCATATAACAGCTGCCATTTTCCTTCTTTTTCTGTAATAATGATGGCTTTGGATGACATCCCAGTAGCACCAAATCACTGACTTCAAATGATTATGCACTGTTCACATAAGAGTCACACGTTGCTTTTCTTGCCTCGGCACATGGAGACAAATTAACCACGACTCCAACATGGATCAGGTTTTGCAGCTTGTCTTGCCCAGGCAAGTGTGGTAATGGAATAAGCCAGTCTTTCCTAGCTGATTTACCATTGAATACCTCAGCTGGTGCCCATCCCATTGTGGCATAAGGTAAGGTTTTACGAATGTTTTCAAAGGCTGGTATGTAAACTATCCACTTTGCATAGAGGTTTGGTATGTAAGTCCTCATAATTCGACTGAATTCTTTAAGCATTCTTCCAATTGGGTTTGCCTCTGGTGACACATGAGATCATTCTTGTTTGATTCCTTGTTTTTTGAGGAATTGTTCCCAATTAAAAACAGAAAAAGAATGCAATATTATCAGTCATCGCTGCCTGAGGCTCGCTGATCTTGGTCAATCAACACTAATTGCATTGGATTTGTGGGTACAGCTGTATGGAACACGTTTTTGTTTGAAAGATTCATGTGTTTAGCATTTTGGCAGATGATGCATGTTCGTACAGTATTTTGCACTTGTCTCCTTAGATTTTTGATGGCAATACTCTTTCATAACAGTCACACAGTTGTTTATGCCAACATGTGCAAATACCATATGAAGCCCCTCAGACATGTTTGTGCACGCTAATCGATCGTGTAATAGCTTACAGCGTTTCGTGGTCACAGTACATGACTCCCGGTTTACTACAGATATACAAGTGGAACTTTTATGCTGCCACACCACCACTGAGTCCTCTAATTTTGTCGCAGTATATGAGTGCTCACAGCTTATGAATACCCTACTCTTTTAATAGTCACAAATTCTAATTGGAATTCTGTTTACCACACCCATGGTGCATTTTTCTTACAAGGGAACCTCCCCATCGCACCCCCCTCAGATTTAGTTATAAGTTGGCACAGTGGATAGGCCTTGAAAAACTGAACACAGATCAATTGAGAAAACAGGAAGAAGTGTGGAACTGAGAAAAAAAAAGCAAAATATACAAACTGAGTAGTTCATGCCAAGATAGGTAACATCAAGGACGCTGGAACCGCAGGAGCTCCGTGGTCTCGTGGTAATGTGAGCAGCTCTGGAACGAAAGGTCCTTGGTTCAAATCTTCAATCAATTTTTTATTTTCAGTTTATGTGACAAACTCTTATGTTTTCATCACTTTTTTGGGAGTAATTATCACATCCACATGAAAACCTAAATCGGGCAAGGTAGAAGAGTCTTTTTACCCATTCGCCAAGTGTACAAGTTAGGTCGGTCGACAACATATTCCTGTCATGTGACGCACATGCCGTCACCAGTATCGTATAGAATATATCAGATGTGTTTTCCTGTGGAGGAATCGGTTGACCTATGACCTTGCGATCAAATGTTTTCCGTTCCCATTGGAGAGGCACGTCCTTTCGTCTACTAATCGCACGGTTTTGCGATGCGGTCGCAAAACACAGACACTAAACTTATTACAGTGAACAGAGACATCAATGAACGAACGGACAGATAATAACTATGCAAAAATAAAGAAAGTAAAATTTTCACTTGTGGGAAGACTTGAACCAAGGACTTTGACCTCCTCATCTGCAGATGCTCACGCTACCACGTGACCACGGCGCTCCTGAACTCACGTACTCCTTGATGTTGCAATGTGACCCATGGACTACTCAGTTTGTATATTTTGCTTATTTTTTCACAGTTCCACGCAACTTCTTCCTGTTTTCTCAATTGATCTGTGTTCGGTTTATCAAGGCCTATCCACTGTGCCAAGTTATAACTAAATCTGAGGGGGGTGCGATGGGGAGGTTCCCTTGTTAGGTAAACTAAATATTGGTTCACTGTTTAGGATCTGATAGGGCATGAAATGCCTCAATAAACAACACGAGTCCAACAAATGCTTTTAGTTGTTTTTTGGCTCGTGGTTGATGAAACTTCTCATTGCTCACATTTTCTTTGCGCCAGCGGTAATAGTGCTGAAATGTCTAAAAAGCTTTGTTTGTGACCTGCCAAATTTGGATGTTGAGTTTTACAATTACACCAGCCTCTACAAATCTTCTTAGAAACTTCTCTAGAAGCTCTAGGTGGTCCTCCCACGTCTTCGTAGCGATCCACAGATCGTCCACATACAGTGTTACTCTGTGCAACATTTCCAGGTTAAGCACAGTATCTAAAGCTGTTATCAACATGGGTGTGCTCATATTCAGGCCAAATGGTAGTACCCTGATCTATAACTTTTACCACTGAATATAAAAGCTGTAAATTTCTTAAAATCCTCTGTTATCGGAATTTGCCAGTAGGAATATCACAAGGTACCCTCCGCCAGACACCGGCAGGTGGCTTGCGGGGTATGGATGTAGATGTAGATGTAGAAATCTATGGAGATAAGGTACGTAACCCCATAGAACTTCGGTGTCTGTTTGACGAAGTTATCTGACCTCAAACGAAAAAGTATGATAATTTCCTTTATTTCGCTGGTGTCTAAACCAGTCAGGTCTTTCCTCTGGCTGTAGCTACCGCTATTAGAGGATTTCTAGATAGGGGCAGGGATGGTTCTATTATCCCCATTCCACCATCTTCCGAATTTCTTTCGTAACAGACTCGTTTTTGGCACACAGTACAGAGCAGGTGGAAAGACGGTAAGTGGCACTACCTCTGTTTTGTATTGGCATCCTTTGATAGTGCTGAATTGTCAGAAAACACTCTAAATATTTACACAACAGCTGTGATAACTTAACTTGTGGGCCTGTGTTAAGATATTCCAACTCTTGAGTTTTCAAGACAATCGAACTTTCAATGCGAGGTAAGTTAATTTTTTCAGATTTAGAATAGTAAATTCCTTTGTTGTATTGTGTGTCACAAATTTGCATCACACTTGGCCTCCTGCACATCACCAAAATGGGCTTACAATATTATCATGCACCTCTATGGTTTTAACCATTGCCTATAAAATCACTTGCTCTTCATTCATAATACTAATTTCTCCTTATCAGAATCCAATGTTTACTTTTCTCTCTTGAAGGGATTCACAGCTGAGTATATGGGCATACGATAGTCCCTAGGCTACTAGGAAGGTGCATTTTGTAGCTCCAGCACCTATTCTAAATACCACATGTACTTGCTGCTTAATTATCTGTGACTGTGCACCAATAACACCTGTCAGCCCACATATTTTTTTTTTTTTTTTTTTTTTTTTTTTTTTTTTTTTTTTTTGCTGGCAGAACGGGTAGTTTCTAGACCTGTGATATTTTTCGAAATATATCTCCAGTCATTACTTTACCTGTAGCTCCTGTATCTATAATTAAGTTTTTAGGTACGCCACGTATTTCTCCTATCACAATGGCTTACACAAGTTCTGTGTCAGACCTAAAATATGAATGACGTTTGTTCATTAGATCTCCAAGCACGCTAACGTCAGCATTACATCTTAACATAGATATGTCATTACCAATAACGTATGTAACATTACTCTCGCTACGCTGTTCGGACTGCAATCAGCTTGCAGCCGTGTTTTGCTCTACTGTTCAGACGGGCATGGCTGGTTGACATCTGTAACTTCTACAATACGCAAGCAACATGCCGCCAACGCCCTCTTGACTGCAAGTATTTAGACTGCCGCCACTGACAGGCTGTCTCAGTCTCAGTCACAAGCTCAGTTCATATCACCGGCTACCAGAGTGTCTAGCGACTAGAGTAGTGTTTATAGCAGGACTTATACGTTACCAGCAGTGTAGCTAATGTTGACTAATATTGAAGAGCTCATACCACAATACATGGACATTGTTAAAGTTAAGTAGCCATTATGCATTTAACTAAATAGAGAACCCTGTTATCACATGTGTGCAGTTGTGTTGTAGAAAGAGGATACTGGCCACCAAACAACATCATTCCCCTTGATTCCTATGGTAAAAAAACTCTACAGCTTCAATGAGGATATAACACTGGCGACCAAAGTTAATCAATTTGGCTGAAGATTTTGCTTGCGTGTCTTGTGTTTTTGCTTGCAGGAGTGCTCATTTCTATATGCTCAATAGTTATTGTGTTCTTGCACTTATTCAAGGAGGGTAGCCGCAGAACTAATCAATTTTCTCTTTTCAGAGGCTATAACGTATTTGTGTAAGCCTTGGCTACCCCAACCACTCCACTTGCTGCACCCCCACCTAGGCTGCAGATGGCCAATGTGAAGGATCTAACACAAGTTTACAATTTCGGAACCAACAAACTGCTACCTTGCTGACGACGGTACAACAACTACTGGCTGCACAAGCTGTGTTGGCCGTGCAACTGATCAAGCAACCGACTTAACAAGTGCCACCGACCAGCATACCTCCATTCTGGCAATTTAACGACACCGTAAACGAATGGCTCGAATACCTGTCTCAGTTCCAAGCTCATGGTCAAGTTCAACGTGTTCAAGGTAATGTGAAGTTACAATACTTCCTTTAGGTCATGGAGTCCCCAGTGTTCATGTTGATACAAAAGACTATTCCCAACCACATTTTCCGACAAACTCAGCCACGACCCAGTAATCGCTACATTAACTCAGTATTGTGACCAGTAAGTCCAAGTAGCTGCAGCTAGATATCAGTTCTTTCGCTTGCAGAGAAAGCCGGAACAGACGTACTGGCAGCGGTACACAGAATTAACGGGCATGACTAGGAAGTGTAAATTTATGACATTCGATGTCCCAGATAGTACAATATGGGAACTAATCTTAAAGTATTCTGATCCATAACCTCCCCAAGTACTGCAAATTTTAGACCAACATGATTCGGGTGCCATAGCGGCTGGTAAGTCTGACCAGGCCACGATTTGTTGGGTTGAGTCGCCCCATTTTCGCGAGCGACGCAAGCACCCACAACAGGCGCTTATACAGCCACGTGGACAGCCACGTGGACGGGTAAACTGGCCTGTGAATTTAGTGAAGCCTTTCCCTAGATGTTTTGCTCGCCGTAAATGACAGGACTGCCCATCACGTAACGCAAAGTGTGATATGTGTGGAAAAAATGGCCATGACGAAGCAATTTGTTTGCAACGGCACAAAAACGCCAATTTTGCCCACTCCCAGAAAAAACGGGCTCGTGCACATGCAGTGAACGTTTTGTTTTCCAAAGTTGCAACAGGTTCTGAAAAAAGTAAGATTATGATTGTGCTCCCTTCTCGCCCTAATACTGTGCAGTGACGTTGTAACATACTATTTGTCTCATTATGAGTTGCTGGCCGTTGTGTGAACCTTCAGTTAGACACAGGTGGTTCAGTAACTTTGCTTAATCATGCAACGTACGAACAGTTAGTTGATGCTTCGAAAACGAACAGTAATACTGTTTATTGACGGTCTGTTGTGGAGGAACGTTATGCGTTAGGGTAACACCATCACAGTCGTATACGAGAATCACCATTACTTTAGACCGCTCCATTCGCATCATCAACAGAACAGGTTTCCAAACGGTATACTACCCCTTCCACGTCGCTGGCAACGGGTTCTATACCACGCTGGTGACTACTTTGAAGGACAGTAACGGGTGCAAACGTGTTACACTTTTGTACCGGCAGTGAATCAAGAGTTGCCACTATTTAAGTTCCAACCCTCATATTCTTTTTAACATTACTATTATGTATTCTTTCTTAGTAAGTTCATTATTACTTGACCGAGGCATACTGATTTTATTTAGGACACCTTGTATAATTTTCCTACAATTTACACTTTATGAAACAATGTTCATGGAGAAAAGCCTGACGCAATTGACAGAATGGAAGTGATATTGTGTTGGTCTTCATGTAGGATTTACAAACATTAGACGGTTAAATTTCTTGACACCTTGGCACTCTACTCAACAGATCTGAATTGGTTGATGTTGGAACAATTCATGGTTTGTCTCCTGCTAGTGCCAAATTCATGAGCGACTAAAAGGAGTATGATACAATCGGCATTTGGTGTTCAGCTGGCTTTGAGGTAATGTGACGTCTATCACTTTCTGTTTTGGGACATGCTATATTGGATTTCATAGTATTTTGTTGTTTCCATATTATACCTGCGTGTTATGCCAGTATGTCATTTCAAGGCAATGGTACACTGAAGATTTATCACAACCACGTCACTCTGGTTACGAAAAGTTACAATAATATGCCATTTAATAACACATTGGTGGTGAAAGCATTTAGCAGACACTAAAATGAACAATAGTAATGCACGAACTTAGAAGCATTCATTGTGATCTTGTGTTCAGAGACATGCATTTACGAGACTCAAAGAAGTTGCTTTGGGTCCCATTACATGCTAATAATTTTTTTCCATCTTTGCGTTTGTAACATATTCAGGTTCTTTCTTCTTCATTTGACAGAAATATGTTCTACAATATTTGACATTATTTACATATAAGAGCACACTCCATCACGAATTATTTTCATCGAGTTTGTGACATTAGTGTGGTTAAAAATATATATTCTCGCTTGCCACAAATATATGGCCGTTTTTTCCGAATATGTTGCGGTATCTGTGGGTGTGGTTTGGAAGGTACCTGAGAGTACAGCTTAAACTTCTGCGAGTGTAAGGAGCATGAATGATATTTATATTCTTGCCTGTCATTTCACGACATCCGAGGGTGTCACCTCAGTTCCGAGAGTTCCCGTACCTGTGCAGAAAATTGGAATAGAGATTAATATAATTATCATTTCCGTCCTTCTTATTGCCCGTGAAAACCACACATTGCATTTTGTACCACCATACAGCGAGACCTTCAGAGGTGGTGGTCCAGATTTCTGTACACACCGGCGATTCAGCATAGATCCCTTAGAGTGGTAGGTGGGTCGCGTCGTCCATAAACAGTCTATCCTAGGCATGTTGGTAGGGTTCGTGTCTGGAGAACATGTAGGCCACTCAAGTCGAGCAATGTCGTTATCCTGAAGGAAGTCATTCACAAGATGTACACGATGGGGTCGCGAATTGTCGTCCATGAAGACGAATGCCTCGCCAATATGATGCTTGTATGGTTGCACTATCGGTCGGAGGATGGCATTCACGTACCGTACATCCGGTATGGCGCCTTCCATGACCACCCGCAGCGTATGTAAGCCCCACGTAATGCCACCCCAAAACAGCAGGGAACCTCTACCTTGCTGCACTCGCTGGACAGTGTGTCTAAGGCATTCAGAGTTGCCTCCAAACACGTCTCCGACATTGCCTGGTTGAAGGCATATGCGGCACTCATCGATGAAGAGAACGTAATGCCAATCCTGAGTGGTCCATTCGGCATGTTGTTGGGCCCCTCTGTACTGCGCTGCATGGTGTTGTGGTTGCAAAGATGTACCTCGCCATGGACATCAGGAGTAAAGTTGCGCAATATGTGGCCTATTGCGCACAGTTTGAGTCGTAACAAGATGTCCTGTAGCTGCACAAAAAGCATTGTTCAACATGGTGGCGTTCCTGTCAGGATTCCTCTGAGCCATAATCCGTAGGTAGCGGTTATCCACTGCAGTAGTAGCCCTTGGGCGGCCTGTGCGAGGCATGTCATCGACAGTTCCTGTCTCTCTGTATTTCCTCCACATCCAAACAACATCGCTTTGGTTCACTCTGAGAAGCTTGGACACTTCCCATCTTGAGAGCCCTTCCTAGCACAACGTAACAATGCTGATGCGATCGAACCGCAGTATTGACCGTCTACGCATGGTTGAACTACAGACAACATGAGCCGTGTACCTCCTTCCTGGTGGAATGACTGGACCTCCTCCGTCTAATAGACACTGCTCATGCAAGGTTGTTTACATCTTTGGGCGGATTTAGTAACATCTCTGAACAGTCAAAGAGACTGTCTGTGATACAAAATCCATAGTCAACGTCTATCTTCAGAAGTTCTGGGAACTGGGGTGATGCCTTCGACCATAGATACTAATAGACTGGGCAAGCAGTGCAGCGGCTATACATCTGGCGTGGCTGCAACATAGAATCACGTGACTGTTGGCAAAACGTCGGCGGGAGTTCAAGGCAGCATTCTGATTCCTGATTTCACTTCCAGTATTCCTCAGTGGATTTCCTGCTAACTTCACCACATTAAATGTAGCTTATGTAAATACAGCTAGAAGTGATAAATTATTGCGTAACCACTGTACAAATTTACTTTTACAGCCATTACTTCACAATGAACTTTGTGAACTGCTGAAACACTTTCGATGTTCGGCAATATATTCGCTGCGAATATTTGAGTGTTACCAATTATGAGATGCATTCTCTACTAACAATACGCGTTATGCACTGCATAAAATGTAAATATTGCGTGTGTGTGTTTCAGTGCCTTGGTTGTAGAAAGTGTTATAGACTTCATAAATCGGCATAAACAACGAAACCTGTAACGTAAACACACGTGTTCACATCGAATGTAACGAACTCAATTGTGTCGTTCACCCACAAAACGTAAAGCAGTTTCATTTGAAAGCTCATTTTTGGTTTAAACAGTTTGTTTCGTAGGTGTATCAAGTAAGATATCTACAAAATCAGTACTTACTTACATGAATACTTGTTCCACAGATCATGAATACGATACTTCGCAATGATGTGTCAGTTTAATAAAAGGTAGACCTATCATTACATGACAATTCTTCCAATCACTTATTTATACCTAAAAAATCGTCTACTAAGTAGGAGCTGTCATTCATAGATTCTTTTAGTTTGATTTTAAATGCTGGTTGGCTATCTGTCAGGCTTTTAATGCTTTTTCGTAAATGACCAAAGATTTTTGTAGCAGCATATTATTTATCCCATACATTACAGCTTATTATCTGGAAACTAACATAGGCCATACAACTACCTTTTTGCAAATGGTATTCAGTATCTGTTTCTGATATTCGTATGTTTTGTAACTGGGAAGTACAAAATAAAACTAAACCTTGATGAGAAATCAAACCCCTAACTTGTTTTTGCAAATTGTTCTTTAAAATAATACCAGCATAATTCACCCCTTTTTGTACCAAAGTCAGATTTACTCTAGGATAGTAAAAATCATCCTTTCTTCTTATGTAGTAGCAATGCACATTGCCATTGCTTTTGGAGTGGGAAGGGTTATTGGTAATAAATATCTCTCTCTCTCACACACACACACACACAATATATATATATATATATATATATATTCTTCAAAGTGCTTCGAACAGATGCGTGTGTGCGCAGTAGGCTTGAAATCTTTTCATTTCACTGCCTGTATCCACATCTGCCTGCGCCCTTCATCCTTTGGAAACCTATACGAAAGAGAAAAAGCAGCTTTGTAGCTTACCATTTCAAGAAATATATACGATTGCAATGTGCGCCTGGAAACACACACAGCACTTCAATTTACGTAACTGTGGCGTTCTGGGTAAGGATACACACAATAGCTTATCAGTATTCAAGAAATGCCGCTAAATTAAACTAATAATACTTACACGTGAAATTTAATGTTACTTCCCTTCACAAAACGCTCGGTACAACCATAAGCACAACAGGATACCACCATTGTTTTGCCAATAGTGACGTGGTATAGCAGTAGAGATGTTGGTGCCACGAAATATACGTCATGACCAGTCTACCAATATCTATGGTCGAAGGGTGATGCACAACGTGCGTCTCGCGGGCCCCGAGGAATCGCTTCATGACGTCATCAGTATGGCTGCAAGCGTGACAGCGCTGCCTGGTGACTAGACCACGTGCGTCTCGCGGGCCCCGAGGAATCGCTTCATGACGTCATCAGTAAGGCTGAAAGCGTGACAGCGCTGCCTGGTGACTAGACCTGTAAACAACTCTGTTGACGTAAGTGACGTCACACATTGGCCACAGCGTTTGTACAGACTTGCCATCAGCTAGTGTTTTGGAACGTCAAATCAATCCAGATTGTTTGAACGAAGCTTCCATTAACAGAATTAAATGTAGAAAGAAGGTTTGAATGCGAATAATCTGGATTATGGTGACATAATAATCCACAGCGTAGTCAAAGTTACACATTAGAGTCTTACGTGATTGATTGAAGCCAACTGATAACAAATTATTGGTCGAAAGGCAGAGTGATTTATAGCATAACACATATTACGCATTGAGGACAATGTGTATAAATGTTTTTAACGCATGAACTGCAGCTTACCAATGTAGGCTAACTACCACTGAGACGTTTGCAGCACGAATTTGTCTTTGAACCCATACCAGCAGTAGCAAATGCGGAAAAACAAATAAAATATGGTAAAGGATACGTAGTGGAACGCCCATTGCATTTTTCCAGTTTGTGTACGATATCTGTAAATAATATGCATCAAAACACGTCGGATGATTGTTCATTTTCTAATATATGTTTTTTGGGGATGACCCAGTAGTTTTATTTTTTTATTATGAGAAATGCATTAAATGTGAGAAAGTGCATTTAAATACGCCGCAAACAAATATTAGGCAAAGCCACACGTCTGTCTGTTATCACAACCGTTATTTCTCATTCGCTGTGTTCCACAACTCTCGACGAAATTATCGCTTTTCAACCTAATGTAGACCTCAGACTATGCTACAAATAGTTATTACTTCAGCCAAGGTTTCTAGGGGAAGGGGGCGAAATCCAGTATAGTGCTCTCGCCCAGATATGTGCTCTTGCCCAGTGTGTGTTACCGATATGCTTAAATTTTGACGCTGTTTTTCTGTAAACAGACAGCTATATGCCAATCACATCTCCCTGTATGTAGTTTCTCAAAAATCCAGTTTATGTGATCTTAAGATAAAAAGAGCTCAATGAGGGAATATTAATAGATCTAAGCAGTAAGCCTACTGACATCTCCAAATTGTAAGACTGCTATAGATGCAAGTCACTGGTTGTCAGAGTGTATCAGTGGGACAAAACATTTTAAGTAAATCACAAAGCTTAGGTTAGTTCAACTATTACTTCTTAATGTAGTAGGCAGTCACAGTTTTCTTCCGTATTTTGATGTACATACATACTACACAAGCAACCAAATGGTACCTGGTGGAGGGTGCCTTGTACCACTACAAATCATTTTCTTTCCTGTTCCACTCGCAAACAGAGAGAAGAAAGGCTATCTACCATCCGAGCCCAGATTTCTCATGCCTTCTAAATTTTCTCAATAGTGTTGTACAAAAAGAACATTATTTTCCCTCCAGGGATTCTCACATGTGTTTGCCAAGCATCTTCATTATACTCACACATAGTTTGAAATTACTGGTAACCTATATAGCATCCAGACTCTGAGTTGCTTCAGTGTGTTGCTTAAATCTGACCTGGATCTCAAACATTGGAGCAGTACTCATGAATGTGTCACATAATTGTTCTATACGGGTGGTGTAAGTGATCTTCCCCTCATTTCCAGTCACAAACTATATTCATCTTCCCAGAGGAAGGAAATAACAACCCTGAAAGCTAGAAAGGTTGGTTTTTTTTTTTTTTTTTTTTAGTGCTGTTTTTCTCTCATACTTTGTACAAGTCATTTCATAATTTTACAACGACTACTATCAGCTGTACATATAATGGTAACATTAAAATCCTGTTAATTTGAACCTTAGTGTTAACATTAACTAGCAATTGCATTCGTGAGTCGAAACTTTATGTTTAATTATAATTATAGAAGGAGAAGCTAATAAAATATTTTTTTTACTTTGTATTTTTTTATTACCTTAGGATTTTCAGTTTTCTGCCTGATGTCTAGCAGCAACCTGTTAAAGACTTTCGTTCAGAATGTGATATTCCATTCTGAATCGTAGGCAGGGATGTATAGTCGACATGGACATTGTTTTTACTTCCAGTATTTTGCAAGTTCATTTCACTGAACAGAGTAAAATTACCCCTGTTATGAACAACAAATACTATTAGGGAGTAAATATGTTGACATGTAAGTGAAAGACTCTGAAGGGCCCTGAAAAGACTTCTGTAAGAAGCTGCGCTATCAATTTTACACAATAATTTTACTCACATGGATAAAAAGTTTTGTTAACTTGCCACATCAGATTTGAATAAAATCGCAAGCTTTTCATAGCTGCCTCCATCACCGTCACCAGTAATGGTACTGGTGTGGTGTACTGTAGCAGCACATTAAAAGTGAAACTTCCTGGCAGATTAAAACTGTGTGCCCGACCGAGACTCGAACTCGGGACCTTTGCCTTTCGCGAGCAAGTGCTCTACCATCTGAGCTACCGAAGCACGACTCACGCTCGGTACTCACAGCTTTACTTCTGCCAGTACCTCGTCTCCTACCTTCCAAACTTTACAGAAGCTCTCCTGTGAACCTTGCAGAACCAGCACTCCTGAAAGAAAGGATATAGCAGAGACATGGCTTAGCCACAGCCTGGGGGATGTTTTTCATTCTGGAAACATTAAAAGTGTTTCAATTGAACTGATTCTGCATTATTTCTCTTGCTCATGTCCTTGACATTAGGGCTACCAAGTTGTGTTTTTGTACAGTAATTAGTTTCCATGTTATAACATGTTAAATATAGAAAGTTTAACTGTAACCAAGCAGTAGTTTTCTTTGATGACAATATCAGTTCCAGTGCACAACTGAATTTCAAAATCTGTCTTGTTGGGTGAAAATCCATTACTGCTGCTATCTTGTGCTGACAATGAGATGACTTTCATAGAAATACTGAATTATTTCTTTTGTAATACAGTTTCATAGTTTTTGTAGTTGCTCATGACCTTTACTCTTGGATGCAATGGATGTAGCATCAGCATACAGAACTATCCTTGAATTTGGGGAGCAGTATTTTGTCATTTACATAAATTGGCAAAAGAAAGTATCCCAGTACAAAGTCCTGGGTACCCTGTATTACATATCAGTAATTTTAGATCAGTGTATGCCACTCGCCATTCTTAAGAGTGAAAACTGATTTGTGTTAGATAAGGTTTTATTAAACTGTGAACAATTATCAGCATTATTACCCAGCCGTTTTCCCAGAGTATTTACTATCTCTCTCTACAAGCAATTGATAGAGATTAGCTTTCCCATCTATAGCTTATCGCAGAAAGTTCAGTAACACCTGCAACATGTACGGAATGGAGCACCAACTATTGGCACTTTTGCAACATCACCATAAGGTTTGATATCCCTACTGAAAGACGAGCAGAAATTTTTTGTTAATTGGTGCATAATAAGGTTCTTTTTTCGTATACCAGTGCTCAGTAATAACTGAAACATCTGGTTTATTAAAACATGCTATTATGTCCAAATCATTGTGCTTACTTCCTAGGCTCGTAAAGTTTTGGAAGATGATCTTTGTTCGCAGGTTCCATTGTCACCACATGTTTTTTCTTTTTTTTTGTTTGTAACCATAAATATCCTCATTAAGTAAACCAGATGTACTTGTCAAACTGGGAAGAGGACACAAAAAGGTCACACATGTACAAAATAATAATAAAATGAAAGATTCAAAACGAGTTTCTTACAGCAAAATGTAAAACTTAATTGTTTTTGGATATATTACTTACTTATATCCTTCATTCAAAAACTTAAGAAGGCTGTTAGTTTAATGTCTTCAAGGCATAATGCTGTTTCATTGAGCATCGCAACTATCAAGCCTGAGATAGTAGTGTACTATGATACTACCTATGAAGAAATTGATGCACTGGATGTGAAGTGCACTGTTTAGTCTACCCAGCAGATGTTCCAGAAGATGGCCCTGTACTATTCTGTAGCATCATGAATATTTGTGATGTATATACGTTAGTGATATATTCATCACTGACAGAAAATTTAATAATCACATTTTTCCTTCAAGTTTCTGAAATGGCAGTTGATGAGATCATATCTGAAGAGACAGCTATCAACCCACACTTTCAGCATGAAGTAGGACTACAATTACCAGAATTCTGAAATGTGGATCTAGTAAACCTAGAGTTGCTCTAGGAAAATAAGTAAGATGTGACATGTGTCCCAGATCAAAGATGAGAAAATGAAAGGTTCCTGTATTAGTTATAGCACACAAATATGCAGTGACTAAGAAGTGTGAAATGACTGTGTTCAAAGCTATGTAGACTTGTTTAATTTCTGGTTTAAGTCATTCACATTATTTCATTGCTGTGTTTCCTGCTGCCATCCATTTCCCTTTTTAAATTTTCTAACCTACCTGCCCGATTAAGGGATCTGACATTCCACACTCCGATCTGTAGAACATCAGTTTTCTTTCTCCTGATAACGACGTCATCTTGAGTAGTCCCCGCCCGGAGATCCGAATGGGGGACTATTTTACCTCCGGAATATTTTGCCCAAGAGGACGCCATCATCATTAACCATACAGTAAAGCTGTGTGCCCTTGGGAAAAATTACAGCTGTAGTTTCCTCATGCTTTCAACCGTTCGCAGTACCAGCACAGCAAGGCCGTTTTGGTTAGTGTTACAAGGCCAGAGCATCAGTCATCCGGACTGTTGCCCCTGCAACTACAGAAAAGGCTGCTGCCGCACTTCAGGAACCACACGTTTGTCTGGCCTCTCAACAGATACCCCTCCGTTGTGGTTGCACCTACGGTACGGCTATCTGTATTGCTGAGGCACGTAAGCCTCTCCACCAATGGCAAGGTCCATGGTTCATGGGAGGTCTGAAATAACTAGTTCGCAAATTTCCTTTTATACTTTCTAAGACGATGACGGTGATGCTAAGTCACATTTTAATTCTGTCTCACATATGTCAGTGTTTTTTATGTATTTTGTTCTGACAGTAAGGGGTGGTTTGTTTTTAGAAACAATATGTTTTGAATATTCACTCGAATCTCGATGTTTCATGCTTAATTTGCAAATTATTGACACTGACAAGCCCCAGTAGCTCGCAGAAACTGAATGTGAATAATACATTTTTTCCAGTGGCAAGACAGGAAAGATACCTTTTCGAGAGATCTCCTCTATGTGCATTTTGGAACAGCATTTATTTATAGGACATAATTTATAATCCAAATCACACAAAATATGAGCTTGACAAAATCCAGTATGACCTCACCCAGGCGCTTCAACCAAAGTATATCTTTGAAATATATACTATAGAGATCACTAACAACCACCATAGACATACTAAAACGAGGCAAGCACAATACTTGGAGTGTCTCGTCTCAGTAAATCATGTGGTTGCATTGATGTTTTGGACTGGAAACCGGCATTTCGCCTCTAGCTGCTGTACATACTTGACTGTAAATACTTGGCTGCAATGATAGATGAATAGCTGAAGCAGAATTCTGCACTTGTCTGGAATATGATTGTATATTCGTAGCTATAAAATCAGTGTACTTTTCCTCATTGTCGTCCACCTGTTATCTACGTACATCACATGAAGTAGCGAGTGTGCTTAAATGGCTGACTGCTGTTTAAAGAGTCGAAGCAAGTTGGCTGGAGCATTAAACAGTCCAAAAGACATAACTTTGAATTTATAGATGCTGTCAGGTGTTGTGGAGGCAGTCTCTTCCTAGTCAGCTTCATCAAAATTGATTTGCCAGTAACCTGGCCACATGTCCTTAGTTGTGAAATACCTTCTTCTTTTCAAGCCGTTTACGAAGTCTTCAATGCACAATAATGGACAGACATCATTTTTTTGTCACTTTGTTCAGTCATTAGTAGTCTAAGCAGAAATACCTTGAACCATCCTCCTTTTTCACAAGGATCATAGGAGAGAACCAAGGACACTCTGATTGTTCAGTGATGTCATTTTACAGCATCTCCACTTCCCCCAGATTATCCCTCATTGAGCTAGCAATGCCCTATGTAAGTGCTGGCTAATTAATGGATGATCTCCAGCATCAATATGATGTTTCACCATGGACCACTTGGTCTATCCTTTCTCTACTGTGCTATGGTGCGCTGGAGAGTGGCCTCATTTAGGGTACCTTCTTGATGGCCTTGTTTTATATGTCAACTGTGATCATCTGCAGATGATTGTTGTGATGGGTGATATGTGGACCATAGTAGTCATCGAAGACTACACATTTTTTCTCTCTTATGGTACGTGTCCCGGGCTTCCACAGTGGAAACACAGGAGCATATTGTCCTCTGTCTCCAAATTTCTGTTGCTCTGTGGGCCATTGCACTTGGCTGAGGGATTGGTTGTACCTGCATTAGTCGGGTGCTAGATTGTCTGACAGCTGTGGTGTACATCGAAGTTGCCCCAGCCCATTCTTCCTGATGCATTCGACTGGTGTTTGAGATTGGAGCTAAGGATTAGTACACCACCTATTCATGGCTGCTACCTCTTGCACCACTTGGTCAAACAGTTCCGACTGCAATAAAATACTGTATATCTTCTCTCTCTACAAGTCATATTGGAGATGTAAGGACGTGATGGCACCACTTGATGAATTCCTCAGTTTTTGTGACCCCCTTTACCAGAAGAGCTCAGCGTTTACACCTACATCATATTCTGCGAATCACCGTGAAGTGGCACATACCATTGTGCCAGTTATTAGGGCTTGTTCCCGTTCCATACATTAAGAAGCACAGGAAAAATGGTTATTTAAGTGCCTCTGTGTATGCTGTAATTAATCTAATGTTATCCTCATAGTACGTATGGGAACCATATGCAGCGGACCATAGTACATTCTTAGAGCCGTTATTTAAAGCCGCTTCTTTAAAGTTTGTTAGTGAACTACCTCAGGATAATTTCCATTAGTCTTCAACATTCTGCTAGTTCATTCTTCTCACATCTCTGTGACATTCAAACAAACATGTTACCATTTGTGCTGCCCTTCCCTGTGCATGTTCAATATATCCTGCTAGTCCTAATTCGTACATGTCCCACACACTTTAGCAGTATTCTGGGAGGGGTAATGTGAGTGATTTGTAAGCTACCTCCTTTGTGGACTAACTTCATTTCGCTTGTGTTCTTCCAATAAACCAACACATGCTACTCTGAGCCTATGTGACCATTCCATTTCACATCCCTACAAAGTGTTACACACAAATATTTGATCAAGTTTATAGAGTTCAAGTGACTCACTGTTATAATATTCATAGAAAACTATGCTTTTTTCCCATTTTGCATTTACATTTTGAACATTTGAAGCAGACTGCCAATCACTGCACCACTTTGAAATCTTATCAAGGTCTTACTGAACATTTGTACAGCATCATTGTGACTGTACTTTATTACAGATAACAGTATCGTCTGCAAAAAATCTGAGGTTACCATTAATATTGTCCACAAGATCGTTACTATACAACACGAACAACAAGGGATGCAACACACTTTCCAGGGGTACACCTGAAGTTATGGATGTTGGGAATGATATACTACTTGTATTCTGGTTTCTATTCATGTAAAAGATGGCTTTTACATTGCTTAAATGTATGCATGGTAATGTATATGTTTTGAAGTACCCAACATCTCCACCAAACAATGTCACACTGTAACCACATCCAAAAGCAAGATCATCCATTAAGTACTACACTTAGCAGTGAAAGCATGTTTATCATAAACACCAATGTACAGCCAGATCTGATTTGAATCCCTGGATGGAGAGTGCCGTTCTTTGTACAGACATGTAACACTCCAAAATATACAAAAACAAGACATTTCAAGTATTTTTCAGAAATGATAAATACTAAATAACAAGTCAGTTCTGAGCTTCAAGTGGCTCTGACCACTATGGGACTTAACTTCTGAGGTCATCAGTCCCCTAGAACTTAGAACTACTTAAACCTAACTAACCTAAGGACATCACACACAACCATGCCCGAGGCAGGATTTGAACCTGTGATCGTAGCTGTCGCACGGCTCCAGACTGTAGCGCCTAGAACCGCTCGGCCACTCCGGCCGGCTCAGTTCTGAACTGACAAGCTGCAGGACACCAGCCAGCAACATCAGCTGCCACACTCCGAGCACCACAGCTCCTGGCAGTATTGTGTGTCACTAATAGTTTTGCTAAATTAAATGAGATTATATAATACTTATAGCTGCAAAGTAGCATTTATTTATTTTACACACTGACAGAAAACATCACATGTTGTTTCCAGCTCAGCTATACGACAGGTGTGAAAAGTGTCAGTCCTTGAATGATCAATATAAAGGACAGAGAGACACTGTGTACTCGTGTGACAGTGTTATCCACACCTGACAAAGTTTGAAATATGCCTCAATGTGGGTCTCCATTCAGCCATCTGGTAAAATTGTGCAATATCCAGGTTTGTGGGGCATTCAGAAGTGTCAGTAGCCCAATGTTGGATTGAATGGGAACATGAGGGCAGACATATTGTTCAAGAATCTGGTCTATGAAATCTGGCCACCACAAGGGAGGATCATCCTATTGTACACCAAGCACATTGCAATCCCTTCATATCTGCACCTGCCATCCGAGAACAAGTAACAGACACCATGGAACATTCTGTGTCACACTGCATCATTGGTGGATCAGCAACAGGGAATTGCCATTCCATGTTTAGGACGCTGTTAACACAACCCAAGTGGCTGAATTTGGAGGGGTGCTGTGACATTGGAGCATGAACTTGTGATGAATGGCATCGGACTGTGTTTAGTGATGAATTATGGTTCTGCATTAGTTTAGAACACGGCTGTCTCTCAGCAGCAGATATAAGTTTCATTGGAGAACTAACACAACCAACCAGTATCAAATAATTTTTAATACATTGACCTAGGTTTCAACACCTCTAAAGATGTCTTCACCAGAATGAAATTTTAACAACCCAATAAAATATGGTACATAGAAAACATTAACAAAGATGAAAATGTCGGTAACTTAAAGGTTACTTGCGAGCTGCCAATAGTCAAAATTATGAGCAGACATACTTAGATCAAAAATTAAAAAAAGTTCCAGCATTTGGTATGTATACCTTGTACTGAACATTAGACTGATTGGCCCAGTGGTATACATTGCGGCCACAAAAACAGAATACAAGTTCACCACCTATTAGGTGTGGAAAGTGACATATGCCAATTTGAGACATCACAACAGAAATAATTGAATTAAACAACAGTAAAACATAAAAAACAAAAACTCAAAGAATGTGAGCTTAATGAATTTTTAAAAGTACAAAGTAGTCAATTAAATTAAGTACAACTGAGTGCCATCTATTACATAAAGTACAGAATGTTTACACAAACAGCTGCATAGTAGAAAAAAAAAGTGTGTGCATGAAGAAAACTTTACTAGTGCAACTAGGGGCAGAAAAATATAGTAAAAAATTGAAGGAATAAAAATTTTGCAAGCAGTGAATTAAAGCCATTTAAAACATTTTTGTTACATAATAGTGACTGTTTGTCAAGAAAGAGGCCATCGTTCATAGAAATATGTTTGAAAATGAACAGCTCTTCGAGTATGTCAAGCCTGTGATCTTTCTTTTCTCTACATAAAATGGAAATTTCTTCCACACTTTTTGGTTTGCGACCAGAAATTAACATATGATCAGCAAAAGTGCAATTATGCACATTACTGTCTTCTTTTTCCCAATAAATATATGCCTAAAGAAGTAACTTTAGCATCAGTTTTCACTCTGAAAATGTTTCCAACTAACATGGGATCGCAACTGTTATTGACTGCAATAGTTTTTATAAATTCACCTCAGCATTAAGGTCTACTATGAATTGCTGAATGTAAAAATACTTTATGGGAATGAGGATGCAATGAACTAGTGGGCACAGTCTGATCTGTATAAGTGGTTTCTCAGAAAATATTGAAGGAAAGTTTGTCGTCGTATATCAAAATACTAAGGTCCAAGTAATGTACTTTATGACCATTATTTTCTAATTCACAAATGAAGTTGATATTTTCATGAAGACTATTAAAAATTCAGGGCAATTGCTTAATATCTTCCTGGGAACCAACTGTATATGATCAAAATGTCATCTGCATATCAAGAATATGACAAAATACCCAGGTCAGTAGCTGAAAACTTATTAAAGAATTTTTCTTTCAGCAAATTAATGAATATGTTGGCCAAGACACCTGCCTGTAGATTACCCATTGCCAGGATGTCAGGCTGATGGTACAGTTTGCCACTGACAGTATTTTACAACTATTCTTAGCACACAAATTAGGTCAGTGTTTTGCCCATCAGAAATATCAATGAATTAGGTCAGTGATTTGCTTATCAGAAATATCATGATAAAATAAAAAAGTCTTTTGTTTTTCAAAATAATTATTCTGTCATCAATAGTCAAAAGCTAGTCAGTAAAATCAAAGATTTGCAGTGTGATCAGTATACTAAATTGCTTTTACTAGACATTACGAACCTATACACTAATGTACCCGTTCAAACAATTACTGACATAATTGAAAAATATGTTTGTACTTTTCAAAAAAATATTTCTAATGAGCAAATCACCGACCTAATACAATTGCTAAGAACAGCATCAAAATAAAACTGGTGACATTTTCATCATGAACAGTGGTTCCCCAGAAGGCTTCGAGCAATTGCTTGGAATTTTTAATGCTCTTAATGAAAAAATCAGCTTCACATGTGAATTCGAAAATAATGATTGCCAGCTACATTGCTTGGACCTTAGTATTGCCGTGGACAGCAACAGATTTTCCTTTGATATTTTCTGAAAAGCCATTAATACAGAAGAGACTGTGCCCCCTAGTTCAGTGCATCCTCATTCCCCTCCCTCCCTCCCCCCCCCCTCCCAAAAAAAAATTAAATAAAATTGCATTCAGCCAGTCATCGTGCATCTTATTGATGGGATGAACTGATGCATCTTAGTGATGGGATGAACTGAATACAAACTATTGCATTCAATAATGGTTAAGATCCCTCATTAGTTGAAAACATCTTCAGAATGAAAACTGATGCTAAAGTGACTACTCCATGACAACCAGCATGGTTTTCAAAAACATCGATCAAGCACTTTTCTCAAGACATAGTCAAAGCTTTGGCTCAAGGGAACCAGGTAGACACAGTGTTTACGGATTTCCAAAAAGCATTTGACTCAGTTCTGCACTTAAGCCAATTGTCAAAAGTGTGATCACATGGGGGTATCAACTGAAATTTGTGACTGGACTGAGGACTTTTTGGTAGGGAAGACACAGCATGTTACTGTGGATGACGAGTCATTGTCAGATGTAGAAGTAACTTCGGGTGTGCTCCAGGGAAGTGTGTTGGGACCCTTACTGTTCATGTTGTATATTAACGGCTTCACAGACAATATTAATAGCAAAATCAGGCCTTTTGCAGGTGATGCAGTTATCTATAATGAAGTACTGTGTGAGAGAAGCTGAATAAATGTTCAGTCACATCTTGATAAGATTTCAACATGGAGCAGAGATTGGCAACTTGCTCTAAATGTTTAGAAATGTACAGTTATGTACTTCACAAAATGAAAAAAATGTAGTATACTATGAATATAATATCAATGTGTCACTGCTGGAATCAGGCAACTCATAAAAATACTTGGGTGTAACTCTTTGTAGGGAAATGAAATGGAATGATAACTTAGGTTCAGTCATGGCTAAAGCAGATGGAAGACTCCGGTTTATTGGTAGGATACTGGGGAATGCAATCAGTCTACAAAAGACATTGCTTACGAGCCACTAGTGTAACCCATGCTAGAATATTGCTCGAGTGTGTGGGACATCTACCAGACAGGACTAAGAGAAGATATTGGACATATACAGAGAAGGAGGGCAGCATGAATGGTCAATGTTTGGTTAATCCGTGGGAGAGTGTCACAGGGATACTGAAGAAACCGAAACTGCAGCCTCTTGAAGACAGACAAACTATTCTGAGACAGTCTATTAAGAAAGATTCAAGAACCAGCTTTAAGTGATTACTCTAGGGGTATACCACAATCCCCGACGTATCACTCACACAGGGATCATGAGGATAAGATTGCAATAATTACTGCACGTACAAAGGCATTCAAACAATCATTCTTCCCATGGTCCAAAGATGAATGCAATAAGAAGAAACCCTAATAACTGGTACAATGAGATGTACCCTCTGTCATGCACCTCATGGTGGTTTGCAGAGAGTAGGTGTAGATATAGACTTTAGGCATCAGTGTTGTGTCTGCCAGTAATGAGTATAAAAAAAGCTTTCTCAATTCCATTTTTAGGCTCTATTGCTTATAGAATCTGTCATCTTCTAGTTAAAAAATGCAGATGCCAAATTGTCTTTACTACTAACAATAGCTTGCAGAAATCTCATTTACAATATCAAGTCCACAGTTGCTCCTACATGCAGCTCAGGAGTTTATAAAACAACTTGCTATATTTGTCGTGTTTACTATACAGGACAAACTGGAATATCCTTCAGTGTCAGGTACAAGGAAGAGTTAGTGGTAAAAAGAAGAAGAAGAAGAAGAAGAAGAAGAAGAAGAAGAAGAAGAAGAGACACTGATGTACATAATTCCACTTTTGCTGATCATCTGTTAATTTCTAGTCACAAACCAAAAAGTGCTGAAGAAATTTCCATTTTACACAGAGGGAAGAAAGACCACAGGCTCAATGTACTCTAAGAGTTGGAGATTTTCAAGCATATTTCTATGAATTATGGCCTCATAGTCAACAGTTATAAATATGTAACAAAATTTTTTTAAATGTCTTTAATCTACTGTTTGCAAAATTTTGATTTCTTGATTTTTTTTTTATTATGTTCTCCTGCCTCTATTTCTGAAACATCTTTTCCTTCACATCTCATACAGGTATGTGCTACTGAAGTTTCCTTCATGCACTTTTTCTTTTTGACTGTGCAGCTGTTTGTGTAAATATTCTACAATACTCTGCACTTTATGTAATGGTCATTTCTGTAAAGCCAAATTGATGGCTCTCAGTAGTACTTAATTTAGTCGACTACTTTGTACTTTAAAAATTTCATTAACCTCTCATCCTTTGAATTTTTGTTTTTATGATTAAATGTTGTTTAATTAAATTGTTTCTGTTGTAATGTCTCAAATTGGCGTATGTCATGGTCCATGCCCGATAGATGGAGCAACTTGTATCCTGTTTTTGTGCCAACAATGTAAGCCACTGTACTGATCAGTCAGATGATTTTCATTGCCAGGTGTACATACCAAACACTGGAACAGTTTTAATTTTTGACTTGAGCACGTCTGCTTGTATTTTGACTATTGTGTGCTCGCAATGTAACTTGACCTAAGTAACCTTTAGGTAATGACATTTTCATCTTTGTTAATATTCCTGTGAAATTTATTTTTCTGTGTATTTTATAGTGTCGTTAAAATTTCAGTCTGATGAAGGATGAAGAGGTGTCAAAACTTAAGTCAATGTATTGAAAATTATTTGCAATCAGTTCTGCATTACCCCAGATGACCACCGTCAGTAACCTTGTCTCATTTCTCCAACATTGCAAGAAGATACTACGGTGTTACTCCTGGCTTCACGGTGTGAGTAACCATCAGGTATTAATTCAGGACAGGGCTCATAGTGATTGAGAAAACTCCAATAGCTCTACAATACATTGTGGACATTCTGCATCCTCTTGCGTTACCTCTCATGTGACAGTTTTGTGATATCCATTTTTCAACAGGTCAATGACTGTCTACATGCGGCACTTGCCACTCTGAACTGTTTGCACGATGTTGTGATACTCCCATGGCCAGCAGGGTTCCCCGATGTGTCTGCAATGGTACAAATGTGGAACTAGCTCGGACGTCAATTCCGTCCAAGTCCTAAGCCCCAGGATATCGAGGGCCAGTTATAACAGTTTCCACAGCTAGTTTGCCTAAGGAGAAGATAAAATGGGTTTATGCCACCTTTCCCAAGGGGATACAGTGGCAAGCTAATAAGAGGATCTATAGTCCAAGTTCTTTATACATTTGACTCAGTTTTGCAGTCAGTGCAATAAAATCCAATAATATCACATACTCTGTCAACCCGTGAAGGTTTTAGTTTCCACCTCCCCTTCTGTGGACCGACATTTGTTAGGCAGTGTATTTGTGCCATTTTGCATTCTACTGCCACTACAGCACACAGGTCTTCAGCCTATAGCTCCATTTATGGCTGCTTTGTTACAACTCTTTGTTCATGGATTTTTAACTTGTTATATTAATAATTTATTGTGAAATAACAATACAGGAAATTTTTAAAAATCTATTTATTTCTTCATTTGTATCAAAGAAATTCTTGTCATTCTTTTAGTATGACTCCCTTTTTGACATTGCTTGTGCTGTCAACCAAACAACAACAATAAAAACAAGAACAAACTATATACTGAGTGGCATCTCAGCATTCAGACGACGACTTATTTTATTCTGTAAATATCTAATAAAATGCTCCTCAGGCAATAACAACTGACTAAACAAATACTAAAACAGTATAATGCACAGAAACAAAGTACAAACCTACAAACACAGAAAAACTGCCATTGTTTTGCAATATTCTGAATCTCATATTTTTTACATATTTACACTACTATATTTCATACACATTTCTTCAACACACAGAAACGAAAGGAAAACATTGCTGAGTGCATATTGATACAGATATCAGAAACTGAACAAGAATAACTTTTTAATAAAAAGTGGGATTTAAGAGACATTATCACAATCTTGCAATGAAGTATAATTAGCTGGTACCCAAAGAGTTAAACCTGCAGCAAGAAGAATAGCCATGAACAAAATATAATCCATTATGAAAGGAAAGCAGATCAAGAGAAACTGGTACAATCAGTATCTGTTCACATGTACACCAGATTATAGTTCTGTATATTGCTTTATGTCACCATGGTCTGTTTTAATAATTGTCATAGAAATATTGGTTACAACCATGAGTGATTTAATCTGTTCAATAAATTTTCTCTCTATATCGCGACTTTGTAAAATTTTACAAGAAATTCAACTAGATGTTTACTGTGAGATACAGGCTTCAACAGCAGAACAAGGACCTGTGCTGTTGATTGCAGAACACGTACTTTGTATCTACTTAATTTTTTTTGTTACTAAAAGAGGTATAAAGACAACTGTCAACACTGACTTTCTCCCTTTAATCCTTGTCAAAGATAAGAGGTTCTCTTGATTGTAATTTTAGTTTCAGGATTAGCGATAAAACTGCAAAAACTTTACCAGTTACTCTTGTGTGCTAAAAGACAATTACAAAATATTTCAGTATATATACTCTGTCACTATACCAACATTAAACTGTGTAATGATGCTTTCTGTCAGTCATATTTTATGTTGCATTTTTATGCATTCAACAGTAAAACTGGTCTGGCTGAAAATGAGTGAATAGTACGTGAAACATTACACCTATCATGTGTCCAACAAAACAGATTTTTGTTTGTTTGTTAAGACTATAACATATCAGAATAAGTGAAAATTTTATTTTGTTTTCCTTTAAAGACTAGGCTCATAAAAAACTGAATAGTTACTGCACAAGTTAATTAACAAGTAGTAATTATACCGATTTCCTACCTAACCATCTTTATACATTTTGGCATGGTTAACAGAGAAAGTACACACATTCATTAAGCCCTACATTTCACTTATCTTTTCAGATGTGATTTCAAGAAGAGATGGAAAATGAAGAGGAACATACAAGGTCATAGTGTGTCTATTAGGTGTTGGAATGAAGGGAAACATGTATGGCTAACAACTCTGTTTGTAGCAGTGGCCACAGTGCAAAAACATGCTTCAATTCTTTTCAGTAATAGACAAATGGAGTGGTAAGTGTCTCACATTGATCTGTGAAAGCAGCATGAGGCTTATATCACTGGATGGCAACCATTGACAAATTGTTCTCGCACTGTGGCAAACTGAATTTTCTGAATAGTGTGAATAACAGATATCTGTGAGCAACTAAAAAAACTTATTCAAATATGACTCAATTTTATAAATGATTATGTATTATGAATATGCTTAATAAACAAACAGTAAAATCAGAATAGAAAGCAGAACGTATGAAATAGATATTACATTAAAACAAATAGCATGTGATAGCAAAATTTAGTGGGCTGGAGAACAAGCTGAAAGTACTACTATGTCGAAGCTACAAGTGATGAATAAAATAAAAACATCTCAAACGTATGCGTAAGAAAACTAGTCAACTATTTCCGTTTTGAAAGAAGGCAATATTTCACACATTTCTCCCAATGAAAAATGTATTTTCTGTAAGAGAAGTAGTTTGCAAATGACAGAACTCTTAATGTTTGCAATAAAATCTTTGAGTTTCTTGCTGTTTATATTGTCAGTGTGGCCATGACATTATGAAAGGTATGTACCCTCTTTCCATCTTTAAACACCCAGCTGCTCTGTGGCCACTTAACTCACACCTAGCCTCTGTTCAGTTGTGTTATTGCATATATTTTCAGTGCACTATATTGTAAAACAGTGTAGTGCCTGTCTGCACCTTACTTTGGACAGAAGCAGAGCTATACCACCATATGTTGCACTAGACAGCTACACAATTTAAGACTCATCCAAGAAGGTAAATCATTACAATGAGCACAGCTTAGTGGAGGAAAATGTATGCAATTTCAATAATACATATTATCTGTCCAGTGAGTGTTTTTTGGGACAGTATTACTACAGAGACCATCAAAATGAGTGTGACACTAAATCTTGTGAATTGTTCTACAGGTTTTGCTCTCAGAGGAGCTTCACAACCTGCAGAGAAAGTAATAAGATGGAGCAACAAAATGCTGCATTTTGTGGCGCAGATGTGAGAAGTGAGTGTGAACTGCTGGCCATATAATCACAGGCCTGGTTGGAGGTTAAATTGGTTATAGAGTGGCTGTTGCAGGGAATTAAATGTTCACCATCACAGAAGACTATGTAAAGAGAGAGACTGTGCAATACCTACACTTCACCAGAACATGGAAGGAGAGTTTATGCCTTCTGACATGTTGCAGACACACCGAATTGATGACAAGAAATGGGTGAAAAATTTATTGCACTGACACGTTACAAGAACCTTCATTTACACTTAATCCTTGTTTGGACTTATTTTGTCCTATGTGTGTTTCTTGCAGACTTCCGATAAATTATGAATTTAGATGTTAAGGACAGGGCTCAATCAATTCTTATATCCACATAACAAAGTTAATCAGAGGTACATTCTTACCTCCTAATTACTTTAGATGATACGCTATTGCACTGAGAAAGCAGAGGACAGGTTCATTTCAGCTGCCTTCTGTCTTCATTTATTAATAGTATGGCAAAAAGCTCCCTCCCACCACATGCTCCCCCTCCTCAAACTTGATGCTAACTAATGGTGACCTGTCCTCTCAATCTGTTCCAATTCCATCTCCAGTTTTTCACAATAATATTTGTTTTTTATCTTTTGTTCTTGTAGAATAACGCCAAAAAATAATATAATATTATTCATCACACCTAAGTTTGCATTTTTGAAGCACAGTAACAAAGCAAAAAATAACTTACTTTATTCAGTTATGTAAAAATATGTGCCAGGTGGCGTGTCAATAACATATCGTGTCCCTTCATGCCACCAGGTATTATTTCATTTATCGTACACTCAAGAATTGTCCACGCCACTCTTTTATCCTACATTTTCAGCCAAACACCACTTATTATATACAATGTTAAAAGGTAAAGCATTTACACAAGCATTACAAACTGTTTAAGACCCAGCAGGAAAAGGTGATGGTTGATACAGAATTGGAAGCTCACAAACTAAGGTTTCCCCAAGAAAAATGAGCCGACAATGGAATAAATAGAAAGGCAGCAAACAGAACTTAAATTGAAATGAACACACAAAGTACAGGATGATGTCAATCTATAGAACACAAGATACAAACTGCATTCCTGAGACACTGCTAAAGCAAAGTTAGACAGGAATTGGCCATCTATTCTGAGAATAATGTTTGAAACTGGAGACACAAACAATGACGGAGGTATTTGGGGAGCAGAACTGAGAATAAATATGTAAGTAACATAAAATTGTAGATTCAAGGCAAGACTTTTCGTTCTGTTGGCAGGCTTCTATGACTCAAAGTAATTCACCATTTTATCTGTTTTTAACACAGTTTGTTCTCTTTTGGTTGTTCTCACTGTCATAAAAATACGACATTGTAAATGGCTTGCATTTCGTACAATGTGGCAATTTATTTCATGAGAATCTCCCAACTTTCAGTTGACGAACTCATTATGTCGACTAAAATAACAATGCTTTAAAATACAGTTATTGAAAGAATGAACAGCAGAATCTGAACTGTAATAGACTAGATGGGCCATTCACTGACTACTGTGCCTTTGTTATGTCATCAGAAACCTAGATAAAGAAAAGCAATCAACAAAACCAATTATTGAACAATTTTTTACAATCTTCCCTCTTAAACGCATAAACATGAAGTGAAACTACAAACCTGGCTTCACATAATTGGCTTGATTATATTAGTTCAGCTGAACAAAATGGCTATAATTTAGACAAAGGAATTTTTGTTTGTTCGTAGTATAAGGTTTAAGTTCCTCATTTGGCTTCATAAGGCTGAGTGGACCTCATTCCAGATCTCCCACCTCAGATATTTTTTTCTGAGGTCGTACTGGGAATGGAACCCAGGTCCATCTGTACCGAAGGCAGTGATGCTAATCATTCAGCTATGGAGCTTGGATAAAGAAGCAGTGCACAATCAAGATTCATCTACTTGCAATAACAGCTGGATGGATTGGCGACACGCCAATCACGTCCCACGATCCTCGTATTGCCTTGTACGCGCCAGTCAGCCAGTCGGAACAGGCCCAAGGCCTAATGCTTTATGTTATGCTTTATAAAGTAAGTAACCATATCCAGCGAAATCATCAAAGCAGACAAGGTAAGGATGAACTCAGATTCATGATGTATTCTAAGCAACTGAGAAAGTGGGAAAAAATTAGAAACCTCTGGGAATGTAACTTGCAGTTAATAAACCAAAGTTTACATTTTTACAGTTATTAATGCTGGAGCCTTCCTGTGCACTAGTAACTTTTGGTTATGACATACATACATACATCTTTTCCGCAGTAGTATATGCAACGCCAAAAATATTGTGCCCAGAGGGCAGAAAATAAAATGGTTTATGTACAAACTATACCAATAAGAATGGCAAAATCAAATGACAATGAGAAAAAACAACAAATGTAGCAACACAGAAGATGATGCAACTCTAACTACCCATTTTTTTAAGACACCGCACATTTATTTTCCTGCAATATTTCAATCTTACCATGTCCTGCCAATTCTTATAATTGCATTCCTTTCTATGTTTTACAATGTGTGTTTAAATACATGTAAAAGAGCTGTCAATGAAATCCTCATTTTCACAAAATATTACTTACATAAATATTAATCTGAATTACACTAATAGGAATATTCTGAAAGTACATGCCAAACAAACAACGTTAGGATAACAAACAGAGGCAGATTTATTCCAAGAATTTTAGTGATCATACTTGGCAAATCTAAAACATTGGAGTGAAAATACATACCTGATCCTAATTAATCAAAAATAAATAAAATATTCCGATTCTTCAGTTATATCACAAAAGATGACAGTGATAATATCTTAATGAGATATGAGCATGTACAATATACAAAAATAAAAATATAATGGCAACTTCAACAAGAAAGTAATGCAGTATATGTCCAACTAATATGCAGAGTCCACATTGATTGTTTTTTTTTTTTTTTTAAGAATTAAATCTTCATGTTTCTCTTTAAATTTGTTTATTTTACCAATAATGAAGTGGTTTTAACATATTCCTCTGCAGTTGCTTATTTGTACTGCATATACTAGCACTTAATATTTTTAGCAACAGAGGAATGCAATATTATGCAGGCTGCTCAGGGTCCAGCTCAATGGAATATAATCTTTCTGATTTTCAATATCTGATTCCATACTTTACTGTGTAAATTAGCAAACAATAAAAAAGTTCTTAAGGACCACTTTGTAAGAGATACGCACACACTTCCATGCATGATTAAGATAAATACTTTCACATAAAACATCTCAAATGGAAAACTAGGCACTATATCATCATTTATGACCTGAGTACCTCTAAAATAAGGAACTCCCATTGTAGTTAATAAACTACACAATTTTTGGATCAGAAACAGGAACAACTGGCGTATTGTCTACTACCAGTGCTGATTCAACATGCCACACTTGAGCCACACTATCTGCTTCTGGAGCACCACGGGCACGACACCACACTTCCAGAGAAGAACCGAGGTCGAAGGTACCTGGACCCGTCGTAACTGCACACAGTGACACGGAAGTACTGTCGTGAGGACTCAGTTCTGAGCACGAGCCTGCCAAGCCAACCCAGTGGAACGTACTTGAAGAATGTGGAGAATACAGCTTGTTTTTACTTGATGATGAACTGCAGGATAAAAAATATATACATGTTTGTCACAGGGTATTTTACAGGCTACTGATGACAATGGCACATTTAGTTTGTACAGAAAAACATTTTATTTAAGGGAATATTAACAATTTTGAAGTTATGCAAACCAAATTCTTTTCAAAATTTTACCCCAATAATAAATGTTTGTTTCAAGATAAACACAGGTTATTTGAAAGCCCTCATTTTACTCTTTCAAACAAACATTTTCCTTTTTTAAAAAACTTTGTATTTAAAATGTAATTCACATTTAACATATTCCAGACTGTTCCAATTTGAAAATGAAATCCTATCACATTTCTACTATTATAGTTTTCTAGCCATGGTTATTCTGATCACAAAAATGTATAACTTTCCAGAATTAACACGTTAGTTTATGAAAAATCCAAAATCTAAACTATTAATTTCCAGAAAATTATTGTAGGCTTTGTAATTCCCAGTGTACATTAAAAACTTCCGTTAAAATTTTTGACATGACTGGAGACGTCAGTCATGTGTGCATGAGGTGTGCTTGCTTGTGTGAATACTAACATATCATCTCTACAGTGAGTAGCAGTCTATCCTTTCCATAATATTGTGGTATTCCAACCTGGACTTTCCACTGTTTGGTTTTACTGATGTTTTTGCGATATTTTGATTATATAGCTCATTCTTAATCTCAATAACTTTACTGCCTAATTTGTTTCTGCAGTTTTTACTTTTACTGTGTTTTATGCCAATATCTAAAATGTAATAGTCCTATATTTTCCCATTTCATCATTACTGTACCTGCATGCCTCTCTATATAGGCCTCAATGCACAAAGGTATAGACAGTTGTGGGCAAGCATTCAACCAGTTCTGACACTATGCTATCCATTTTATTCGTATAGTCAGTTGGCAGTCAGTACTTATGATTCCAAGTAGTTACTATGGTAATCTGCAATTTTGTAAGACCAGTCGCAATCTATGTCGCTTACTGGTGTGTATTACAAAATTGATGTTTGTATATTACAAGCAAGCTGGTCATTGAAACTGTGTTTTGTGTCAATACATGTGAAGAGAATGAAAAACTAAATTTAACTGAGCTGTGTAGATTTATTTATACTGGCTATTAAAATACGTGTAAGACAAGAGGAAAACTAAAATAACGACACATGGAAATGTGACTGGATGATCATCATGGCGTGAAGGTTTTAACCTTATAGAACCTAAAAAGGGCTAAATCATACTTAAAGGCCTAAGAGGGGCTACACAGGATTTCAACAGAAAAAGTAGGACTAAAGAGAAGTTTTGGAGAAAAAACATGGTTTTTAAATAGCTTTCTTGAATTAATACTAAGAAAAATTGATGACGTGTATCTGCATATTTTTAAGAAATGACATAATAAATATATACATACTCAGCGAAATTGTTCCGAAATAATTTCATACAACCATCAACAGGTAAGAATTTCTTTTCTTTCAGACATGTGAGTAAATAAAATTTCTTGTTAGTTGCTGTATTAGATTAGGATTGTCACCATATACTGGTACACATCTCAAGAGTGTGTGTGTGTGTGTGTGTGTGTGTGTGTGTGTGTGTGTGTGTGTGTGTGTGTCACATGAATTTTTCAATAAATGACTTTCCATTAAAACATTATAAAAGGAGAAAACAACAGTAGCACATGTAATTATCTCAACATTTTATGCTTTCTTTTAGTGCCATATAAGGAATAGTTAATAGTTTATTTTTCGAGAATAACTACAATAACTGTGTCAAAATTATAATAAAATTTTCTATTTAAACATTAGTGTTCATTATATTACTCATTAAAAGTCTCCAAAAACACTAAAATAGTTTAAAATGAAACATAAAATAAAGAGCTAAAATCCATTTTATAAAAAGTTGAAAATCCAAGTCCTAGTCATGAGGTACCTGCCAGAGATTCCGCTCATTACTGCTTAATACAGCATTGAAGAGTTTTGTGTGTTAATGGTTTTCAAGCTGTTTCAATCACTTCAATTCTGCATAAGGCACATCAAAACTTTGCAGATAAAGCACAACATATGCATATCACTGCCAAAATACTTTATCAAATACAACTTGAAACAAGAAGTGTGTTGTTCAAGCAAGTATTCAGACAGTGCTATATTTGAATGAAAGATACAATAACTGGAGAGTCATCAGCTGTAATGGCTGATGTAAACTTTTACAATTAGTTGGATCTTTTCATTTTCATTTTGGGAATCTATGATGATTATGAGATTTAATCTCACTACAAATTGTTCATGAAATGCAAATCAAAAGTGCATTTAACAAAAATTATGATCTGAAATTACACAAACTGGCCTTCTATTTGTCTTCAGTCATAAAAAAGTATCTTTTCTTGGGACACCAGGGGATATAGGCAAATTAATGTAGAAATCTATGGACATGGTATAGATGTTCAACACACTATTTAAAGTAACTATTAATCTAATCAGCTCCAAAATAGCTTTAAACTAGTTTGCCAGTATTCATTAAAAATGAATACTGGCAATATTTCTGAGAGCACAGGAGTCTGTATTTAACAGCATCCAAAACACCTGAAATATGAATAATAGGGGAAGAAAGGCAAGCATGTTTGTGTATCTTTAGAAGTACAATGTCTGTGAGTTATGTGCAGTAAGATGTTTTACCTGAAATAGTTATAAAGTATAGGCCAGTTTCCCATACTGTTATCAAGGTCTTCATGTACAATTCAATACACATATACTTACCTTCCACTGTCTGACGCATTCACCCTGACAACAAGACTGGTATCTGAACAGTTCTGCAACTGAAGCTGAACGGGTACAAAGCAGAGCCTGTAAGGAAACAAAATTATGTTACCAGTATGAATCTTTCAATCTGCAGTGAAGTGTGTGCCATCTTGAAACTTCCTGCCAGACTAAAACAGTGTCCTCAACTGGTGCTTAAGTTCAGAACCTTTCGTGTCCAATGCTCTTACCGATGAAACTTTCCAGGTGTGACTCTCAACCTAGGCTATGGGTTTGTATACTGATCTGGCACACAGTTTTAATTTACCACCAAGTTTCAACAATATATAAAATTATCATTTAATGTTAAGGTGTCATCAACCCCTACATGTGGTCCTATTGGAGGTGAAATGCCACTACCTTGCTCTCACATTTGGACCGTCTTACTCAGCCAATTATAAATGAATCAACAGTTTCACAAGGACACCAAACCATAGTGCAAATCAGCATTTTTCATATTGACATTGCCATAGTTGAAAGATGTGATAAGTGGTAGACAAACATCCTTTGACTGACTGAGCAATTATTAGGCTTGATTAAATAAACCATTATACTATAAATAATTTTAAGTACAACTATCTATGCCAATCGTTAAATCCTTACCTTTCTTCCCAAAAATGTAGCAATTTTAAAGAAAAATATTCTCTCTCTCTCTCTCTCTCTCTCTTTGGTGGAAAGATTAACAACAGTATAACACGAATGTTTTGGCTCTGGATTTGGTGAAGTGTTGGTAGGCAGTTTTGGGGGATGTGGCAAGTTGAAAAGGTCAGTTAGGCAGAGTTTAGGTGTTATGAGAGTTGGAAGAGGAGGAACACTGTGATTAGGATACAGGTTGGATAGTGGAGCCCCTCAGCTCCACAGAAGTTTCAGTCATATCCGAAGGCCTGACCTTTAGCCTTACACTCAAATTTAACCATGCAATGAAAACCCTTCTTTGCTGCAAATCCCTCCAGCCAAAGCCAACCTAATTCCAACACTGAACCCCACCTCTCCCAATTCATACACCATCCCAACCATACTCCTCCTCCCCCTTCCACCTAACCACCCACTGGTCATCTTCCAAAAATTCATTACCTCAAACTTGGCCTCACCATCCTTCCCTAGTTACTTTCCTCAGAACAGCAACTGTTCATCCTACCTGCAGGCACAGATGCCACTACTTTTGTTCTGAATCGCAATGATTATCTGGCAGAAAGGCCTCTGCTAATTATCTTTCTCCTCCACCTTCAAGCTCTGCCACAGCGATTCCATCCCAGACGCCCAACACAACCTCTAATACCTGCTTAAAGCCTCAGGCCCTTCTTCCATTTTCACCCCAATAACACCATGTGCACCCACCTTCTACATGCTCCCCAAAACTACAGACCCAAAAATCCTGGAGGCACCATTGTGGCTAGTTATTGTGCGCCCACTGAAACAATTTCAGTCCTCAATGCCCAACACCCCAACCAATTGCATGTAATCTAGCCTCACATGTCAAAGATACCAACCTCCACCATTCCCGCCCCTTTATCTCCTGGCTCCCTACTCGTCACTCTTGACGCCACCACCCTATACACCAATATACCTCTTACATAGGGGTTTTTAATACTACCTTTTTCAACATCCTTCAGTCTCCTAAACCACTTCCTCATTCCTCATAAACCTTACTAACTTTTTCCTAATCCACTACTACTTCTCCTTTGAAGAAAAGGTATACAAACAAATCTGCAGCACAGCCACAGGCACCCACATGGCACCTTCCTGTTTGTAGGCCATCTAGAGCAGACCTTCCTAGTCTCCCAAAATGATAAAGTGTTAGACAACCTTGTAGATGGGGGAACCACAGCTATGAGTAGTCATCTGTTTCAGCTGTGATTAGTCCTTTATTATTGGAGGGCACTAAAAGCTACATCTTCAGGTGAGCTTTCTGTACACCAAAACTAACCTTACTGTGTGGTTCAAAAATAGATCCCAGTGATCCACCTCCATATAGTCTGTCGGTAAACTGAAGAGCGAGCGCGCGAGTCCCCACTCTACCTACCCTGCTACGTCACAGGGCGCTTCTACAGGCTGTTCCACAACGTAGTACAGTCCCTGCCGCGGCGTGCACTTTAAATCTGTGGCGACACCGTGTACAGATACGTCCCGTCTGCGTTTATTTTTAGACAAATGCGTTAAGAATATAAGGAAAACAAATGACGATAGCTTCTTCGAAACAAGACATTATAGAGTAAATAATATTAACATAAGAACGGAAGTCAGGATTCTACTAAAAACATAGAACCGAATGCCTAGTCATATGAATGTATGTTCCTCTATTCGTAAGACGAACCAGATATAGTGAAATCAGTCTGTAGAATTTAAGGCTGGTTCTTACTTTGTGTTTCTACTAAAAGGTAGAAGTTTTCTTTGAAGGGCTGCATTAAAACTTAACAATTCTTGCAACACGAAGAGTGTTTAAAAAGTAACCAGAAATTTATAATTACGTGTGTTGTAATAGTTACAGAAGAATGCTGAAGATTAGATGGATAGATCACATAACGAATGAGGGGGTACTGAATAGAATTGGGGAAAAGAGGAATTTGTGGCACAACTTGACCAGAAGAAGGGATCGGTTGTTAGGACATGTTCTGAGGCATCAAGGGATCACAAATTTAGCATTGGAGGGCAGTGTGGAGGGTAAAAATCATAGAGGGAGACCAAGAGATGAATACACTAAACAGATTCAGAAGGACGTAGGTTGCAGTAAGTACTGGGAGATGAAGGAGCTTGCACAGGATAGAGTAGCATGGAGAGCTGCATAAAACCAGTCTCAGGACTGAAGACCACAACAACAACAACAACAATTAGTTCGATTCGCACTGCTTTTTTTGTCATTGTCTTATTAAACATGTCTGAAAAGTAATTCCAGGTAAATCCCATATCACGCAATGTCTTGTGTAAAACATCTTTCTGCAATGAAAATGTATTTTTTGTTTCACGCCAGTGAGTAATTGCCAAAATGTGGGCATTATTTTTTGGTTTATGTAAAAGTCCTCCATCGTTTGTCGAATGACCGATTTTGTGAAACTGTCTATAACGATGGGTTTCTTCCCTAAATTATTAGTTTTCCTTCGCGGCGATTCCAGTAAACCAGGCGCCTTGTTTTCGCATTCCTTCCTCATGCGTCCTATTTTGGCGAGGCTGACGTTTGCACGATTGGGACTGGTAATATTAGCCAACAGTTCATTCTGTGTAGCCTCCTTAACGCAAGATGTAATAACGTTAGAGACGATCGAACGCTCGTTCTGCGCAAATATCTCCTTCGTATTCTCCACATTTTCTTGCAGTGCAAGGCGATTATCCATCACTTCCGGATACTGAAGTATATCAGTAAGTACACAAAGTTAACTGACTGAGATTGGCAACTAAGATCCCACGAACAGAAAGGACGTATATCACTGCACGCCGATCTACACCGCTAGACAGGTAACGGGCAACTGATTTTGGGTTGCCCTGTAGGCCAGTGGCAGGGTTCTTCCGGGAAAGGCCATTTCCCCCACCAAAAGCGCTGCTCGCTCTTGAGTTTACAGACAGACTATACCATACACACAGCACTCCTTGTACATCTGTCAACCAGCCATAAGGAAAGTCCTCTCCCCTTTCATAACTAGTATCACCAATGACTGGCAAATGAACCACATTCTCCACCAAGCATTTGTTACATTTATCACATCATCAAATAAGGAATATGCCTCTGTTCCCTCCTAAAGTGGTATTCTACTGCCTACCCAACGTATGCAATATCCTTATTCATTTGTATGCCACTCCTCAATCGACCCTGCACCCTTGGCTCATATACCTGTGAAAGACTCGACCTTTCTCAAACATCTACCAACCATTGCTTATTCCAGCCATGTCACTGGGATTCCTTACTCTGTCAAGTGCAGAGCCAAATTTTAAATCAGTCACATTGTGCATCATCTTACTGCAATAACTGATCAAATTTCTATGTGGATATGAACATGAGAAAACTAATCTCCCAGTTGAATGAGCACTGCCAAATGGTTCTAGATCAACTAAATCAATCAGTTAAAAATAATGTTGAACTGATTCAGGCTGATCAGCTAATCCTCCTCCCGCTCCTCACACAATGTACCCTCCAGTTCCCTACAACCCACCACAGACAAGTCTGCTGTGAATATCAGCCAGTGAAGAATCTCTCTCTCTCTCTCTCTCTCTCTCTCTCTCTCTCTCTGTGTGTGTGTGTGTGTGTGTGTGTGTGTGTGTGTTTTCCCACATTACTACTATTTGGTGCTTAGAGATATGTATGTCCTTATAGACATATTATCTAAGGTCAGATGTGACATCATCTCCAAAGTCAAGAAGATACAATAATGATTCATAAACTAGACACAATTGCCCAATGAAAAAGTCAGAAAGACAATACGGAGTGTACTCACAACCTAAGATTTCAAACGTCCACTCCTGCAGAAAATAACTGACCATCAACATTTACACCAACATTCATACTCTGCAAGTCACTGTGAAGTTCTTGGAAAAGAGTACTTCCCACTGTACTCTGTATTAGATTTTCTTCTCATTCTGTTTGTGTATTCGTCACAGGAAGAATGCCTTTATTTGCTGTCCCTACGGGAGCAATGCATATGAATCTGTAGTATATTGCTAGATTTCTCACTTAATAACTGTTTCCGAAACTCTGTAAGTTGGCTTCCACAGGATGGTTGGGTTCTTTCTTCGGGCATCTGGCAGTTCAAATTTTTCATCATTTCCATTAATCAAACAAACTTGCAAGCATTTGTGGTGCCCTTCTTTGTATATGTTTAACATTCACTGCAAGTTCTATTTGGTACCACCCCACGTACTTGAGCAAAATTCCAGGACAGATGATGAGTATTTTTTAACTAATCTCCTTGGGGCACTAGATGAAATTGCAATATAATAAGGAATTAAAAGTATTTCTGGGCACCGTCATAAATAAACTTTTTATGTACAGATATTGTTAACATGAAACCCTGCAGTACTGGAATGTAAATGTGTAAAGGTATGTTGAAGTACCAGTGGTTTAAAACTGCTGATAATATTATATCATGTATCCATGCACATTGAGTAAGAACAAAGGTACATGAAAACAGACACAATCACATAAAGGAATTATTGTGAAAAAGAGAAAACAACAGAATTTATTTACTTAAAAAAACTGAAAGAAAAGGTAGTAGACAAGGTGGCTAAACTTGTTACAAAATAAAAAAGATTCAGCAACAGAAAAGACAAAGTAGACATTTTTGGTATCATGAAGCCACAAAACTATTATTCGCAAGGCTACTGAAAAAGTGCACTAAAGGACAATACAGTGGATATTCACAATTAAACATTCAAATAAGTACAACTGAAGAGAACATGTAAGCACCTCTACGGAAATTACAGTCTCTGGACAATAAGCTACACTTGTGAGGCAACTATGATAAAACTCACTAATTGGTGAATAACAATGTGGTTTTAAGAAAAAAATAGATAATGTTCAGAGTAGATTCTCAACTTATAAGTCAATAATAATGTATGTGAAAAGACACTCTAAAATATTCATAACCTCTTTTGTTGACTTATTAAAAGCCTATGACTTGGTCAATATGAAGTTATTGTTTGAAATTCTCAAAAATATGGGCTTAGGTAATAAAACTGCAGCTCTTATTAAGCAAACACAAACAAACACCCATTCTAAACTGAAATTTAGGTGTGCGATTAAGACTTAAGTCAGACAGGGAGATGGTCTCTGCCCACTGTCTAGCGTTTGCAGATGACCTAATTATTTTTTCAGTCTGATGAAAACAGCACCTAGACAGAGAGAATTACTGAATGAACAAGCTGAAAAGCAGGCTTACAAATCATCTTTGAGAGAAAAAAGATGAACTTTAGATGGGTAGATCACATAACTAATGAGGTGGTGTTGAACAGAATTGGGGAGAAGAGATATTTGTGGCACAACTTGACTAGGAGAAGGGATCGGTTGGTAGGGCATGTTCTGAGGCATCAAGAGATCACCAATTTAGTATTGGAGGGCAGTGTGGAGGGTAAAAATCGTAGAGGGAGACCAAGAGATGAATACTCTAAGCAGGTTGCAGTAGGTACTGCGAGATGAAGAAGCTTGTACAGGATCGAGTAGCATGGAGAGTTGCATCAAACCCATCTCTGGACTGAAGACCACAACAACAACATAGGGGAGCCCACAGGATAATACTAAGTAAATATGGAAAAACTGAGAGAACTGACTAAAGTACTACGAGAAGTAACCGAATCAGAAAATTTGTGTCGCAGACAGGCACCATGAAATACAGAAAAATGAGTAAGCTTTCGGCCAAAAGACCTGCGATATAACCCCCCCCCCTCCCCCACACAAAAAAAACTACTGTCTCTGGCTGCCCTATGAACAACTGCACATAATGGGAGAAACAGTCTGGGTGACGGTGGGAGGGGGGGGGGGGGGAGGGGGGTAAGGAGGAGACTGTGGCAGGGAGGGGAAGGGATAGCACGATAGCGGTGGTAGATACTGAAGTGCCGGTTGTGGGTGCATAAAAAGTCATAGTGGAGAAAGGGTAGGGCAGCTAAGTACAATCACGAGATTAGATGGAAGGTGAGGGTGAGAGCAGGAGTGGGAAGGAAGGAAAGTATAAAGACTGTGGCTAGCGCTGAAATGAAAGGTTGTGTGGTGCTGGAGTGGGAACGAGGAAAGGGACAGTTGGCTGAAGAACAGTGACTAATGAAGGCTGAGGACAGGGTGATTGCGGGAATGTAGTATATATTGCAGGCAGGCTTCCCACTGGGACAGTTCAGAAAAGCTGGTTGTGGTAGGAAGGATCCACATGGTGCAGCTTGTGAAGCAGTCATTGAAGAGAAGAATATCGTATTGGACAGATGTTCTGCAACTGGTTGGTCTAACTGTTTCTTGGCTACAGTTTGTTGGTGTCTATTCATATGTACAGACAGTTTTTTGGTTGTCACACCCAAACAGAACACAGCACAAAGGTTGCAGCTTAGCCTGTAGATCATATGACTGGTTTCACAAGTAACCCTGCCTATGATGGGACAGGCAATGCTTGTGATCGCACTGGAGTAGGTGGAGGCGACTATCCACGAGAGCAGTCATGTGACCTACACGATAAGCTGCAACCACTGTGCTGTATTCTACATGGGCATGAAAACCAACAAGTTGTCTGTCCGTATGAAAGGCTAGCAGCAAACTGTGACCAAGGAACAGCTGGACAACCCAGTTGCTGAGTACACTGCTCAACAACATTCTTCACTTCAACGACTGCTTCACAGCCTGTGTCTTCTGGATCCATCCTACCAGCACCAGCTTTTCTGAATTGCACAGGTGGGAACTCTGCCTGTGACATATCCTATGTTCCTGTAACTCCCCTGGCCTTGCCCTTACTAAGTCACTGTCTATCATGCACCTGTCGCCTTCCCCAATCCAACTGCAGCAGTACACAACCTTTATTCCACCAACGCACCGACAGTCTTTTTACTCTCTGTTTCCATTTGCCCTACTCTGTCCTCGCTGCATCCATGTATATTCCCGTAAGCAGCACTTTACTTTCCCCCACTCCTACCCAGCTATCCCTTCCCATCCCTGCCCCAGACTATGCCTTATCTCCACCACCCAGATTGCTTCTGCTATTGTGCGCTGTTGCTCACAGTCTGGCCTTAGTGGCCAGAATCACTGGTGTGTGTGTTTTGCCTATTTCAGTAACAACCTTTTGAAGGTAATAAGTAACGTAAGATAAGACATCAGTATCCCTCAATGGTGAACTTAGACACTATTCTACAGTAATTTGCCTAGAAGTGCTTTATGTAGCACAATGATTAAACAAAAAGGTGATGAGGAAAACACTGGAATTCACAGAAAGAAAAATACTAAAGAATGCCATTGAGGCAGATGGTTGAATTCTCAAAGATCCTATTAAAATTCTGTCCAATGAAACTACTCTTATAATCAGTTATGGTATCCCTCAAAGGTTCAGTTCTAGGACCCTTTTCCTCTTATTCATAAATGACCTGTATCGGAATCTGCCTAAGGCCTTACCTGTATTTTTTGCAGACAACATGGATTTCCTTTTCCAAAATTCATCTCGTCAGATTGTAAAGGATGTAATAATAGATCCTATCAACAGTATAATTTTTTACATACACATAAACAAGCTATCATTAAACAAAAAGTGTTCATTTGATTTTCACTGCCACCAAAGATCATCCTACCTACATGGAGCCCATTCTGATCAACTATGAAGCAACGGAACAAGTCGATGAGATTACATTTCTTGGGGTGTGGATGGACGATAACTTACAATGGAATATTCACAAGAGAAAGCTGCTAAAGAAACTGAGCAGTCTGTGCTACACTTCTCAGATTTTTAGTCAGTCTTATGATACCTCAACCCTAAAAACAGTTTATTTTGCTTTAGCAGACTCAGTTCTCTCTTATGGAATCCGATTTTGGGGGTCAGCATTTAGTACAATTTTTGTGCGAGAAACGCTTTTAAAGATAATAAGGCCAGCCTCTCTGCGTACCTCCACTGAGCCCACTTTTAGGGAACTGAAGAAAACAGCCAATTAGATCTTAGAAAATAGGACTTTCGTTAATAAGAATTTGCATTTGTTTGTGAACAATACATCTATTCACAATCATAGTATTTATTCTAGTGCAGAAATTCATGTTAATAGTTGAAGACTTACAGTTTACTTGGTATAAGAAATATGGGCAGTGTGCTTTGCAGTAAATTACCCCTATCTGTTAAGGAAAACAGAAATGCATTTAGGAATAAAGTAAAAAATATCTTAGTTACACCCTGTTTTTCACCTGTTTGTGACTACCTAAAATTCAATTTGTTTCTAATAGTTCCTTTGCATTTGATCTATAGTGTGTCTAAATCTAAAAGTTTACTCACACATGACCACTGTCTCTGGCCACCAAGGCCAGACTGTGAGCAACTGCGCATGATGGGAGAAGTAATCCGTGTGATTGGGATAAGGATGAGGCTGGGCTGGGGATGGAGAGGTATAGCAGCATAGGGGTGGGGGACAGTAAAGATCTGGTTGTGGGAGCATACAGGGTCATGGTGGGGAACAGGTAGGGAAGTTAGGCGCATTCAGGTGGTTAGAGTGAAGGTGGGGGTGGGAGTGGAAAAGAAGTAAAAGAACTGTGGGGGCACTGGTGGAACAGAAGGCTGTATAATGCTGGAGTGGGAACAAGGATGGGGACACATAGGTGAGGACAGTGACAAACGAAGGTTGAGGCCAGGTGAATTATGGGAATGTAGTTTATTTTGTAGGCAGATTTACCATCTGCGCATTTCAGGAAAGCTGGTGTTGGTAGGAAGGATCCAGACGGCATAGGTTGTGAATCTGCCGTTGATGCAAAGAACATTGTGTGGGGCAGTGTGCTCAGCAACTGGTCTAGTTGTTTCTTGGCTACAGTTTGACAGTGACCATTCATGTGGGCAGACACCTTGTTGATTGGCATTCCCAAGTGGAATACAGCACAGTGGTTGCAGCATAGGCTGTAGATTACATGACTGCTTTCACAGGTATCTCCATCTTTGATGAGATAGGTGATGCTTGTGAGTGGCTGGATTAGGTGGTGGCAGGAGGGCATATGGGACAGATCTTGCACCTAGGTCTAATACAGGGATATGAGCCATGAGGCAAGGGGTTGGGGGCAGGGTTGGAGTAGGGATGGACAAGGATATAGCGTAGTAGCATAGGTTCAATGTGTGGTGGAATATCACTGCGGGAGTGGTTGGAAGTATAGTGGACAGAAAATTCCTCATTTCAGGGCATGATGAAAGGTAATCTGAACTCTGGCAGAGAATGTGAGTCAGTTGCTCCAGTCCTGAATAATATTGAACCATGAGGGGAATTCTCCTCTGTGGCCAGGCAGTGAGACTTTGGAGAGATAAGACATTGGAGACCTGTTCCTGTACCAGGTTGGAGGGTAATCACATAAGTGATGGCCTCGGTGAGATCCTCAGTATATTTCAAGAGGGTCTGTTCAGCACTGACAGATGCAATGGCCACGAGTGGCTAGGCTGTATGGAAGGGACTTCTTGGTATGTAATGGGTGGCAGTTATTGAAGTCGAGGTATTGCTAGGAATTGGTAGGTTTCATATGGACGGAGGTACTGATGTAGCCATATTTGAGGTAAAAAAAACTTTGGAGAGTCGGTGGAGGAAATGGTTGGTGTCTTTTATATAGGAGAGTAGGTTCAGGGAACAGGCTGCAGGTTTTGGTCTCCAAGAGCAGAGATTCTTCCAGTGGGAGGGGGGTTACATTCACCAACCACAATAGAGCATCCTGGGTGGTTGGGCTTATGGACTTTAAGTAGCATGTAGAAGGTATGTATGCTAGGAGTGGTACGGGCGAGGAAAGAGATAGACTCAGGGGAAAGGCTCTGAGAGGGCCTGAGGATTTGAGGAGACACTGGAGATTCTCTTGGGTTTCTAGAACGGAATCACTGTGGCAGGGTTTGTAGGTGGACGAATTGACAGCTGCCGGAGTCCTTCTGCAGGTAACCCCTGTGGTTCAAAAGCACAGTGGTGGAGCCTTTGTCAGCAGATAGGCTTACAAGTTGAGGATGAGTGTGGTGTCTGTATATGTGTGGATGGATATGTGTGTGTGTGTGTGTGTGTGTGTGTGTGTGTGCGCGCGAGTGTATACCCGTCCTTTTTTCCCCCTAAGGTAAGTCTTTCCGCTCCCGGGATTGGAATGACTCCTTACCCTCTCCCTTAAAACCCACTTCCTTTCGTCTTCCCCTCTCCTTCCCTCTTTCCTGATGAGGCAACAGTTTGTTGCGCAAGCTTGAATTTTGTGTGCATCTTTGTTTTTAGGTATATTTTTCCCATGTGGAATGTTTCCCTCTATTAATTCTATATGTGCGGATGGATATGTGTGTGTGTGCGCGCGCGAGTGTATACCTGTCCTTTTTTCCCCCTAAGGTAAGTCTTTCCGCTCCCGGGATTGGAATGACTAAAGGCTGAGCGCATGAACGGGCAAAGACGAACTGTCCGCCTAGGAGATATCCAATACCTAGTAGCAGAGCATGCCTTCCAGCAAAATTCTAGGGACCTAGGAACCTGCTACACTGTACATGCCATTTGGCTTCTCCCACCCAACACCAGTCTCTCAGAACTGTGGAGATGGGAACTTGCACTTCAACACATCCTTTCATCCCGCCATCCCCCTGGACTGAACCTACGTTAACCAACCTCACTCCCATTTACTCTTCAGTCTTCTCCTTTTTCCCTCTCCTCTTTAACCATTCACACATCTTTTCTTCCTACATAGTTTTGTTTATCTTTATACTACATAACTCTTTACTTCTGTATGCACCCTCTTTGGTCTGAAGCTGGCACAGTACTTACAGTAGAATATCTTCGGCTTCCCTCTGACAACCATGCCTCCATCCTTACTACCCTCCCTGTTTACCTTCCCCTGTTGCTTCATAGCCTGGGTTGTGAGTAACTGAATCCACTTTCCCTTCTTCCCTTTTTTCCCCTCTCTCCTCCCTGATGAATGAACAAAGTTCCGAAAGCTAGGAATGTAAATTTTCTGTTCTGTTTTGTGTATCTATCGGCTGTACTGAGCTGAGGTAAGTACTGGCTAGCCTCTCTATCTCTTTGTTAGTATTTGTTTCACATCTATAAATGAGATTTTCCATTAATCATTAAGAAAAAGACAAGGGCAAACATATATACCAACATTGATGAAATCCAAATTGAGCCATGTAACAGTCAGACAAAGACTAAAGACTCGAACTCCTGCGATGGTTAGTGGAAGTAGGCAGAAAACATGCTTTGTTGGTGTTGCGAATCTTGGTGATTTTGACTGAAGTAAGCTCACACTGCAGTGTTGTTCTTCGGCACACCAGTGTAGAAGTGTGCACAGAAATAATGTAAGTGACAGATCAGTGAAATATGCACATTTATTTATACAGCAAAGGTGACTTCGGAATTTTCCTTTGTGTGAGATTGCGTGTACAAGATTCGTGTGCCGATTTGAAGTTCTAGATCAGCATATTTTACAGTTTACACTGGTTCTGCATAATCTTTCACTGACTGTATCAGTACCCATTTATATTGTGATATAGCATGAAATTCTTGTCATTTGCACATGTCATGACAAACTCTAAGTGTCCTTGTCAATTGTAAGCTTAAGCTTAAATGTGCTCTTTTAAATTGTTTGAGAACAGTAGGCCTATCCTCAAAAAACCGTTCTCAAATTTCATTGTATAATTATGTGAGAAACATGTTATTTTTTAGAATTTTCAGATACTTACAAACTATAGTTTTGTAAGTTACCGGTACGAGTGTTTTGGATATGTAACTTGCTTTGCACTCAATCAACATTAGTGGTTCACAGTTACTGCCAAAGAATACATCACCCCTGAATTCCATCATATATCATTGCAAATAAATGAGCATTTTTGAGTATTTTTTGAAGATACCATACTCTAGAAGTAATTTTGTAGTATCTCAGCATTTGTGATTTAGTAACTATAACAGATATTCTACCTAACATATTGTGTGACATCTAGTTTTCCCTTAAAGAGTAGCAGTGCTACACATAACCTACAGTTATCATAAATTTACTCTGTTTTCACCATACATTTGAACTGCCAACAACTAATAGACCCTTACCCTTTTGCATTTGCCTCCTCTTGGCACCAGATAAAACATGTTCCATGAAAACATGTGAAGTGAGTCCCCCTGGGTCAGTTTGAGTGAAAGACAGCACCTCAAACTTGTTGCTTAGGGGAAACCCTAATTAACCTCAAAACATGTTAGGAAATCAGCAATTTTTACTACAGTTTTATGTGTTGCCTTTATAGAAATCTCATTTTGTATATCTGCATAAGGTATTAGCAATTTTTTTGCTGAACAGATTAAAAGATAATCAGCACACTTAATTTAAAGTTGTTTTTTCATTGCCCTGTAAAATACTGCATCAGCCAAAATGCAGCCCCACTGTGAATGCTGCTCTCTAACATGGTTGATATTCATAAGCAGTCCGAAATCGCCCTGACTACTGTCAAATGATTGGCAGCTGCTGCGAATCAGCGTGTTGGATGAGCTCCTGAGAGTCATGTACCTGTGATACCAGTATAAGAGGTACCTTAAGTATCACACTCTCCTGTGGATCCTGTCTCGTCTGCAGAATGTACAAGATCTGTCATTATTTGCCCACTTCATTGTGAGTGGCGTGGCAATGGTAGATATAGGAATCCTGTACAGGGTGGATGGGGTCAGGGAGGACTCAGGATGTTTTACTGACCCCCCTAACCAACAAGTCTCAGGTGCTGTCTTTCAATGAAACTGACCCAGTTGGACTCACTTCACCTGTTTTGGGGGAACACATTTTATCCGGTGTCAAGAGGTGGCAAATGCAAAAGGGCACAAGTCTATTAATCGCTGGCAGTTCAAATGTATGGTGAATAACGGTACCCCTAAGGGAAATGGCAGCAAGGGACAAACAAGGACACCAGATGCACTCGGTGTGTATGCCTGGAGACCTCATTCATGTTTAAGAGGCTATTCCAGCAGCCACTGAGGGAACAGGTTGCAACCAGCTGCAGATTGTGGCATGCATTGGAAAATGATGCCTGTCTTCTGGGCTCTGAGCGCATACTTGGATCACTCCTGCCTCTGGCAAAGAAGGTTGAGAAGACCAGGCTTGTGCATGGCATTTCAACAAATCTCACACTTTGCAGTATTGTCCTAAGAACTAATCCGGGCTCGTGGTTCTGAATCGAATATAAGGACTGAAGGAATGTTTGTGTGATAAGCTAGGCTGTGACTTCCTGGGTTTGTGCCATAGGGTTTCATTACACATCAAAGATTAAAGATTACTACTCAGGTAGCTGAGCGTGGTGTGCACCCGAGGTTTTTTTTTTTTTTTTTTTTGCTTAGGTGACTCTCCAGCCAATGTAGATAACGGTACTGTAGGAAACCCAGATGTATCACTGTAAGATTGAAATAAATGCCTTCCACAGCTTCCACAAAATTCTAATGGTAACTCTCAAAGCATTTGCAACAAAGTGCCAGAGTTTGAAGCACTCATGAAAAGCAGTGAAGCTCACATAATACTAGGTACAGGAAGCTGGTTGAAACCTGAAATTTATAGCAAGGAGATTTTTGGGGAAAATTTAAGTCTGTATCGAAAGGATAGGCAAACAGGAAGTGCAGTTGAGGTATTTGTTACAGTAGAAAAAAAATTCAAATCCTCTGAGACAGAAATTAAAGCCGCATGCGAGATTGTTTGGGCAAGACTCAGAATCACAGATGAGCATAAAATGATAATTGGATCCTTCTACTGCCCACGAGCCGCATTTCCCAATGTAACTGAAAACTTCAGAGAAAACCTTAGTTCACTTGTATGTAAGTTCCCCATCATACTTTAGTCATCCAACAATTAACTGTGAAAATTACAGTTTTGTTAGTGGTGGGATAATAATACAATAATACATCTTGTAAAACATTACTAAATCCCTTCTTTGAAAACAAAAGGCTTCGTAGCCAGGCAAAGGGACTGTCACCAATTATGGTCAACACAGTGTTGAATCAAGTTCTCAGACAATGGACAGCAATAAACGAGGAAATAGAAATAAAAAAGATTTACATGAGGGGAAAAAAAAAATAAAAAACAAACAACAGGGGAAAAAAGCGCTGCCTTCCCTTTGTGAGCAACACCCAACACCGCAATAGTGATGCAAAAGAAGATACACAACCCTACAACTTAAGCAAAATTTCCAGAAGGATGGGAATGAAAATCAACTACACCAAGGTCAACAGACTGAATGCCACTCTGCATCAGAATCATCAGAAAACAAAAATAAAAGGTAGATCAATACGAATACGTGGGAGACTTGATAAAACAAATGAACAATAGTAATCGTGGAATAATAGGGAGGGTGACGAAAATGAAGTCAGCCATTTATATGACCAGAGATAGAGTACAAAGAACATACATAAATACACAATGACCAGACACTACAAGGCAACAATGAGGACTGTAGTATTATAGACAGCAGAGACAATAACACTAGGAAGACATTAAGCACAACAACTACAAGAAGAAGAGAGAAAAGTACTGATATAAATATTGGGCCCTGAAAGAGACAGTGTAAGATGATTGTGAAACTCTAAGAAAGACATGTATAGGGACATGAGGGCAATATCAGGAGAAATCAGACTGAAAAGACAAGATTTATGGGACGTGTGATAAGAATGAATATGGATAAAATGACCAAAATAGTATGGGAAACAGTGAGTAAAACAAGGTGAAAGACAGGAACCAAGTGGGGTGTAGATCTCTAGGAGGACTGTTCTGAACTGGGGATCAAGGTGGAAGTACACATCAACTAGTATACCAGAGGTCAAACACAGAGAAGAACACAACAAAATGATACACATTCACCAGTGGAGAAGACAATACAAGAAAATACTGAAGACATTAGAAGAAGAATGTAAGAAAAGAGCATAAAAGCTGAAGAGGCTCTGGGAGGAGGCACAGGAGCAAATGCTATGAAGAAACTGTTACAATCCTGCTTCAAGCTATTCATGATAATTCCAGCTAAATTTGCTCAAGTAAATAAAAAAGAAATCTGCTAGTCCGAATGAAATCAAATAAATAAATAAAGCTGCTCCACTCTCAGTTGTACTACGTGGCTGGTATTTATCTGCCATTGCTGGCTTAGTGTTTATTTGACTACAAAGGTATTTTTCAAAAACATCATAATATCCCACCTTCCAGAACCACACGTCAACTATTCCGCTGGAGAGCTGTTTCTCCAATACAGTTTATTATCTACATGGTATTACGGTACTTCTAGTGTATCTGATTTAATAGTCAAGGTTGCCACCACAGAAAATTCTTGTCTAATGTTACAGTCACGGACAGTTGCCTAGCTTTGACTCTTCAGCTGTAACCATTATCTTCAACTAATTTAATTAGTAACTGCATTAACTAGTAGCTGCATTCTTTAACATAACAGACATTAAATGGGGCAAGTTAGTTTAAGCACACGCATTTTTGTATGCTTGTCACTGCTTGGGTGTCATTTTATAGTTGTAGTTCCATAATGATGCACCTATGATCTATGATTATTTTTGCTCAATTTGATGACCCCTAACTTGCTCCAACTATTATTAGGTTGTTTCTCTTCACCTGTACGCATGCATTTACATACCTCAAGGCTTAGTTTGAGAAGGATGGGGCAGGCAGTCTGCCATAGCCTGCAGCAATTTAGGTATAACAAAAAATCAAAAGCAATATGGACAGATGGAGATTAGAATGTCCACCCTCCTGACTACAAGGTCAGTTTGTCTGAAATGGCACAACCTCATTCAGTCAGTTCCTAGAGTAAAGTACTGTTTTGTTTTCACATTCTTGCAAAGAAGTTATTTAATAATGTGAAAGCCAGCCGGTGTGGCCGTGCGGTTCTAAGCGCGTCAGTTTGGAACCGCGTGACCGCTACGGTCGCAGGTTCGAATCCTGCCTCGGGCATGGATGTGTGTGATGTCCTTAGGTTAGTTAGGTTTAAGTAGTTCTTAGTTCTAGGGGACTGATGACCTCAGTAGTTAAGTCCCATAGTGCTCAGAGCCATTTGAGCCAATAATGCGAAAAACTAGTGCAATGCTGTTCATTCTTTTCTCAAGAACCATCACTACACACTATATTAAGTCCTGGTTTTGATATTTTGGATAAACAACCTATAGCTATTTTAAATTTTGTATTTCGGACAATCATTTGAAAATGGATACACAGACAAAAATATGCAGTGCCTATGCAAAATGAACGTATTTTTTAATCCAAACAATCACAGTTTGTGCAGCAAAACTTTATCATTTTTGAAAAAAATAGGTATTACTGAGGAACTGTACATCACTGAGGGAATGGGGAATCTGAAGTCAAAATGTGGCAGAAAAAATTGAGAATGTGTGTGACAAAAGAATCATTCTTCCAAAAGCACTAGTCCAGCAAGGTACGCACGAGAGCATCTGTAAACTTTGTAAAGTATGAGAGAGGAACTGTCAGAATTGATGCTGTGATGGTAGATCAGGAGCTATGCCTTGGCATTGCCTCAGAAAGTTATGGTTCAGCATTCCAAATTCCAAATCCCAGCCCACCATACAGTTGTAATCTGTTTGGAATGCTCAGCCCAGTGCACATACTACTAAGACTGGAAGATGCATTCTAGAAGAACCAGTTACTACCAGATGTGAAAACTAACAGCTGCAGTTGTCTTCACAAGTACATAAATGTAAAAACATTTGATGATCAGAAGCAAAAGTAGGTCCATACCGTGGATAGAAAAAAAAAGCCAGAGAGTGAGGTAAGGTGTCAAAAGTAATCAACAGAGTAGAATCTGAAAGCACAAACTAAATATACTCAACTGCACTATAGTGTAATTATGTATACTACTATGTGAATGAAGATCTCTCTTCCTGAAACTCATGTACTCTACTTTTTTACTCTCTAGGCACAAAACAAATGAAATTGCAAAACATAAAGCACAATCGGTGACTTTTAGCTTACCTCGATACACTAAAGTCGTGGCACACCTTAGGCGAATGCCGAATGTTATGTATGACTAGCCTCTGGAGAACATCGAGAGTGGGGTACTTTTCACTAGTGACACTCTTGTAAGATGAGTCATCTGGCCCAAATATCCTAAGTGGACCTTCAATCTCTGATGGTACTGGTACTTTAGCATCATCTGCTGAGGAAACAGACAACACTGCAATTTTATCCAGTATTAAATGGTGCTGTCCTAGGGCCATCCTTTTTGTTCCTTTCCCATTCCTAATCTCCGTCTGTAATAAAGAGCAAAATAATTTAGCCACACACTACATTCTCTTGTGATAGCATAAATAATTAAAAGAAGTACAGAATGTTGACAGATAAGACTTATAACACAACAACTACAGGTACACAGATACTGGAAGCTATGGATATATTGGACATCTACAAAGTAGCAGATCATAAATTTTGTGACATGTTCGATTTCTCTCAACTTTACATTTCAGTGGCCATCTCTCAACTGTGGATTTCACAGGTAACTGTTCATTTAAAATACTGACACATTCCCTTATCTGTCCTTTTTTTAATGCTCTTTCAAGGACCCCTTGCTTCAAAAGCTCAACATTCAGCTCCCAATTTTCTGAGCAGCTACAGCTAATTTTTGTAACTATAATCTATATTCACCTTATTACATTATTATAAAGTTATAACAGATTTTACGCTTCCGTTGCCAATGGAAAAAAGTTGTGCAGAATAACAGCAACTGATATTACAGATGGACCACGTCCACGTCTACGTCTATGTCTACGTCTACACAATTGCTCTGCTACTCACAATAAAGCGTTTTGGCCTTGTTCTGCAATTGAAATTGATCACTAGATTAAGTTTAGTACAGTCAGCACAACATGAAAGGACAACAGAGTAGTGCATTTTTTTCATGTCCACTTGTTTTCATAGTTACAGTCTTAGCACCTTTTGTGGCAACAGTTCTGTTACTCTGCACATTAAATGTCAAAGGAGTTTTGTCTATACTCACTATTTGGCTTAGTTCCACACTGGTTTTCTTTCGTTGTTGAATAACAAAGTGACGGAAAGATAATATTCTCTCTTCATATTCTTGTAGTTATTTTCTGAGATATTTTGGTTTGGTCTGCATGCTAAGACCATGATGCTTCATAAACCTGTAGCACCAACCAACTCTCCCCTTAAAGTCTGTAGCACTAGTTTACAACATGTATTTGAATCATTTTTGTATTAATTCCAAATCAATTTTGATGGTGTCCTTGATTCCATGGTCTTCTGCACATGCTATTACTTTTAATTTATAGCCTGCATCATATGAATACTTTTTATTTTTTCCATTTTCAAAACTAGCTACCAACAAAAATACTGTACTGATACCAAAAACAAAACTTAATTTCAATTCAAGTTCACTGGCACTGTAGACTGAAATGACGCATAACACACCAAAGACTAGACGGTGTTAGCTAGCTTGTGAATCCCACAACTTATGTTAATTGCATCAGTGCACTGCTGCTGCCAGTTGAATCCAATGTTTCCAGCTAGAGATAGGTTTACTGCAGCATAGAATATATGGCCATTTTTTTCTCGAAGAAAAAAGTACTTCTTACAGTCCGTAAAATATGGTATGTACGACTCTGGGCCCACTTGTTTCACACAATGTCCACAGGTGTGCACTGGAGCACCTAACAGAGAGTAATGAAATCTTTGAAGACATGCTTCAGTTGGTAGTTACACATCATTCCAACATTCGGTGGGCATCTCCTCCACACCTTTTCCACGAGACAAGTGTGGCAACCCTTTGGTGATTACTGCCGATTGCTTGCTAGTACTGTCCTGGATGGGTATCCTGTGCCTAATATCAAAGACGTCACATGTGCTTTGACAGGTGTAAATGTTTTCACTGCTCTGGACTACCACAAGGCTTATATCAAATTCTGGCAGCACCTACTGATATACCAAAAACACCTTCTGGTCTTTTTGAATTCTTGTTCATGCCATTCAGACTCAAAAATTCTGGTCAAACTTGACAATATTTCATTGACAAAATTTTTCAGGAACTGGCATTTTGTTCCATATATTTGGATGATATCCTGGTATTCTCCTCCAACACTCAGTTACAAGACAAGCAAGTTCACGAAGTATGAGAGAAATATAGAGCCACGGCACTGGGTGTCACTGTTAAAAGTGAAACAGCTTTTCTCAACCTTGGCCTTAGGATCTCAGCTGATTTTATCTGCCAGTTACCAGGGAAGTTAGCTGTTTTACATTACCTTCCGAAGCCAAAGAATTACCAACAACTGAGATTTTTCTGGGGATGGTGACTTTTTGTTTCTATCGCTGTCACCTATGGGCAACAACTTCCATTCAAGCACCTCAATGAAAGCAATTTCCAGCCGTAACACCATGGGCAAATGAGTATTCAAGTGGACTCAAGAAATGGACAAGGCTTTCCATGATCTACAAGGGAGCCTTGCGGAGGCAGTGCTGCTCATCCAAGCTGTACAATTTATATCGCTGGTTATTCTTGTAGAGGTCAGCCAAAGTGCAACAGGTACAGCCTTGCACCAGAAAGTTGACAAATTACAGCCAGGGCAAAGAAAATGGAGTGCTTACGATAGAGAACTGTTGGCAACATACGAGAGCATGAGGCACATTTGCCCTCAAATCGAAGCCTGGCCAGTGATGACCTATACAGACCATATGCCAATTGTGCCGGACTTTCAAAATGTCAGTGATAAATGTTTCTCTCAACAGTTCTGGCACATAGAATTTATCAGACAATTTACCATGGATGTATGCCATATTAAAGGTGCAGAAAACAGTCACTGACTACTTTTCCCACATTTGCACTTTGATAGATGTTTTGAACTACAACACTCTCACCATGGCCCCAGTGAAATTATCCTTTCATGCAACTGAGACTGAAGGAAGTTGAGGTGCCAGGTGGCAAATCTAAAATATGCTGTGATGTCTCACAAACAAAGCAAGGGCCCTAAATTTCACCACAGTTTCACAATGTGGCATTCGCCAGTGTTCACAAAGCAGCACATTCAGAGACAAAAGCCATGACTAAATTATTAACAAACCATTTAATGAGGCTATCAATGAAAAATGATGCTCAGCCCTTTGCTCATGTGTGCCTTCACTGCAGCACTGCAAGGTGGAATGCCACATTCATGCAGATATCAGGTATATCCCTGTGTCTCCAGTGAGATTTAGTCACATACATATCGATCTTGTTGAAACTATACCGCCTTCAGAAGGTTAAGTACCTATTTATGGCAACTACTGGATTCACTAGATGGGCAGAAACTATAGCAATCATTGATATATCACTGAGACTATTGAAAAAACTTTCACCACAAATTGGTTAGCGCACTTCAGCTGTCCTCTCTGCGTGGTTTCCAATGCCACCACACTAGAAGTTGTCATTCTGGCAGCAACTGAATTTTTGAAAGATGGCATAGAACTTTTAATGTCACTCTTATGTCACCAACAGAAGTAGATGAAAGTTCTTCCTTTGCTCCTATTATGACTAGACAGCTGATAAATCTGATACCAGTGCACTATTGGCTGAAATAGCACATGGGGAGCCACTAAAGATTCCGGGATTGGAACTACCATTATTGGTACAACAATTAAGGAACTGTTGCAAAGTCATCTACTTCATGACACAGCAAACACCTGTTTTTTGTACAAAAACATTTGATGAACTGTTCCCATGTCATGCTCCACATGGATTTAATTCAAGCCCCTTTTCAGCCACCATACATAGGACTCTTCAAGTGTCGTGAATTCGGGACCACATGTTATGTATCTGCCGAGGCACTGAAACCAGTGTGGTACTGTCACTACCTTTGGGCAGCACACCGAAAACCACAGTTACATACCACCCTGACACGCCCAAGCAGATCTCAACTATAGGGTCAATGCCATGTCACACGCCCAAGCAGATCTCAACTATAGGGTCAATGCCATGTCACCCACCCTTAGCCACACTATGACTGCACCAGAACCACAATCAACTGTCCACACAAAGAGACAGTGAGAGGGTTCAGTGGGTGGTGAAACTATAATAAATCTTGTTGTATCTCGCCTTTAAGTATATTCCTTATTGTTGCTATTCTTTTCTATACACTTGAAATGATTATCCACAGGATTACATAACAGTGTGCATTTATTATGTGAACTTACACAACATACTGTATATGTGGATAGTTCAATATCAATTCTAATACTAAAATAAACTCTAAGCATTTTTGTATGAGTTACATAAGGGAGGATCAGAACATAATGCACAGTAACTCCCCTCCTTCTATGAACTGGGCATATTGAAACTGGTACCACAATGAAAGAAATGTATTGAGAATGGGGTGACCATGCAGAAAAGTACGTGAAAGACGTAACTTCATTTGTGATTCTTTTGTTTTCTCACCTATTAAACTTTTAGGTATTAAAATTATAGTGCAATACTTTTTGATCTTCCCTCATATTATAAACATTCTATCATATATAGCTCCTTGACAGATTAAACCTCTTATTCTGAGGTCCAACCTATGACATCCACGCAAAGTTGGAGGATCTTAGCCACACTTGCTGTGACATAATGGGCACCTGCTGACTAACCTCAAATGCTGCAAGCCTCCCAAGGAGTACCTCAGACAGATATTAATACAACACAAACTGTACACTGATCAGTCAGAACATTACTACCACCAACCTACTATCGATATAAAACCATCCAGGCAATAGCTGTGCCACTTGGTGAGAAATGCTGCTAGTAAGACACACACACAGTGCATGTGATATCAGTGAGCATGCTGCTGTGTGTAGAATGGGGAATGCATGTGATCTATCAGAGTTTGACCGAGGGCAGATTGTGATGGCCCACAGGCTGGGCATCAGCATTTCACAAACTGCTTGACTTTTTGAGTGGACGAGGAGTGCTGTGGTAAGCATCTTCAAAACATGGTGAAACCAAGGTTAAACCATGTCCAGGCATCCTGAGGTTGGATGGCAACCCCTCATTACAGATGTCAGATATTAAAGGCTTGGCACACTGGTAAAACAGGACATGTGCTGAACTGTGCTGGCACTAACATCACACTTTATTGATCAGTAGAGTATAAGTGTGTCTGCGCACATAGTGCACACTCCTAACAATAGGCCTCCACAGCCAACAACCCAGGCATGTGCCAATGTTAATACCATGACATTGGCAACTATGACTGAAATGGGCACGTGACCATCTGCACTGGACATTGGCGCAGTGGCAGAGCATTGCATGGTCTGATGACTCCTGATACCTTCTTGATCACGCTGGTCAGAGGGAGCAAATTGTCTTCTTCTAGGGGAACAGCTGCTTGACACCTATAATGTGAGATAAGGACAAGCTGGTGGCAGTTCCATTATGTTCTGGGCAGTATTCACAAGGGCATCCAAGTGTCCAGTGGAGCTCGTTCAAGGCACCATGTTGGCCAAACAGTGTTGTAAACTGGTTGCAGATCACTGATACCCCTTCATGATGATCCTGTTTCCCCAACAGCAGTGGCATTTTTCAACAAGATAATGAGCCATGTCACAAGACCAAGGGCGTGATGGAGTGGTTCGAGGAACACACTGGTGAGTTCCAATTGATGGGCCGGCCCCACAACTCAACAGATGTGAACCCTGTCGAATACATCTCAGATTGAACATGACATTAGAGCTCATAAGGTGACTTTTGTGTGCAGATGTGCCATCTCCCTCCACTGATCAACCAAGGCCTCATTGCTTCCATGCCATGATGCTTGCCACTGTTTATATATGTCAAAGGTGGACATACTAGCTATTAGGTAGGTGGTCATGATGTTCTGGTTGATCAGTATATGCAAAACATGGACTTATGTTCCACAATATTATTAATAAACTGCCCAATTAGTCATTTATGCAAGATGACAAGGGTAAAAAATCTTTGGAAAATCCAGGATGGAATGATGACACTATTATGAAAAGGCTAGTTGCTCACCACCAAATGGCGAAGATGCTGAGTTGCAGATAGGCACAACAAAAACGCTGATGACAGTCTTTTTTGTTTTGCCTATCTGCAATTCGGCATCTCTGCTATAAGGTGAGTAGGAACTATCCTTTTGATAATATTGTACATGAAACTTGCACTTCTGACATTTAAAAAGAGAAAAAACCTGAACATAATTATGCAATATTCTATGCTCTCACATATGCTGACCCATATAAATGAAAAAAAAAGCATGTTACTGCTTCATAAATAATTTAACCTGAATACACGTACACGAAGTACCTTAAATTTCTTTAAACATCCGGTCTTGTTAATTATATTTGGTTTTTAGAAGCTACACATTTTGACTACATAAGTAAAGTATACGTATTTCCTTTTTATATCATTGTTTCTCCTTCTTCATTCCCATTTTTTTTCTAAAAAAATATCATAACCATATACGTTTCAAAAAAACAGTTCTGTTAACTGAGTTACTGTGGTTAACATAATATTTCTAAACATTGAAACTGCTGTAATAAAACATGTATGTACATATTCATCCGTTTAGTACTCCTGAAGTTTCATCATTAAAGCAGCTGAAAAATGCTCGTGTCAGAGTACAAAAAAATGCAAATCTGTTCCTCTTTAAAAGATTCTGACAGAAAATTGGGAAACCACCTGAATCAATCTTCATTCTGCCTTCATCATCAAAAATTTTGGTGTGTGGACGTACTTTTGTTCTTTTAACACAAGAATGTTCTAAATCTTTTCACCAGCTCTCTCCTTGTAGTGAAGCCTTCGTGCTCAGCATCTCCCTCTCACTGTCACTGACTGTATGTGTCTCCCTCCCACCTCCCACTGTGTACTTTTTTTCCTGTCGACTCTCTCACCCCCCCCCCCCCTCTCTCTCTCTCTCTCTCTCTCTCTCTCTCTCTCTCTCTCTCTCTCTCTCTCTCTCTCTCTCTCTCTCTCTCTCACACACACACACACACACACACACACACACACACACACACACACACACACAAACAAACAAACAAACTGGCATTGTCTCCTCTCTCTTCCACCATCATTGTCTTTCTACTACTCTTTTTCGGTACAAAAAGTGTGAATATGTTTGCATGGCAAAATTTTTGTTGAGGAAGGTGGAATGAGGAGTGAGGCAGCTGGTTCCTCACCTTTCTGTCAGAATCTTTTAAAGAGGGGCATATTCCCTTTTTTCTGCTCTGAAAGGAGCATTGTTCAGCTGGTTTCCTCCTTTTCCCTGTGCACCAGGGTGTGCTGCTTATATAAAACGAATTCTGTAGGTCAGTACAGTTTCGACAGTTTATTTCTATATTTCAACACATTTAAAAACTTTAATTGGATAGATAAAAAATCTACTCACCAAGTGGCGGCAGAACACACACACAAAAGACTGTTGCGATTGGCAAGCTTTCAGAGCCAGTCGCTCCTCCTTCAGGCACAAGGGTTGAAGGGGAAGGAAGAAGGGTGAAGGAAAAGGACTGGAGAGGTCTAGGAAAAGGGGTAGATTTTAGGAAAGCCACCCAGAACTGCAAGTCATCCCTTAGGGTAAGTCTCCCCTGCCCTGTGGTTTTGGATGACTTTCCTGAAATCTACCCCTTTTCCTAGACCTCTGCCATCCTTTTCTTTCACATTTTGTACTTCCCCTTCAACCCTTCTGCCGGAAGAAGGAGCCACTGGCTCCAAAAGCTTGCCAATCACAACAGTCTTTTGTGTTCTGCTGCCACTTCATGAGTAGATTTTTTATCTTCTATACAGTTAAATAATTTTATCAATAATTGATTGTTTTCATTGTTGCATTTAAATACTTTGACACATATAAACAACAAATAAGTATCCACAATATAAAGCTAACACAAAATCGACTCTCATGCAACCCAAGTTAACTTAACACTACATTAAAATGCACAACATTTTTAGGCTATGCCTTGTAGTATACCAAAAAATGCAGATTTGGATTTGCAAGTACAAATTCATAAGACAAAAATTATTTTTTGTAAGGTGCTTATCGAATAATTTCCAGGTCATGAAAGTGTGTGTAGGTGTGAAGTGCCTATTATACAGAGACAGGGCTTCACACAATTCTATTGCTGAAAAAACTGCAACTAAAAACATTGTTTGGTGACCTCAGAACCCTTCTGATGACCCCAGAACTCTGGCCATGTGTTAAACATGTTGGTTAAAACTCCATTTTCACCCCAGACCATATATTACATGCTAATTTTACATATATAAGCACAGTAACTTCAAAACTGTGGCTCTTTGTAATGGCTAATTATATCAAAAAGTTTCATGGCTTCCCGGGATCATCATCTAAAGAACATACGGTAACAAATTTGACAATTTGCCATGAATGGATGATATAGAAGTGGCCATCCCCACAATTGGTACTTTTGGTACCCAAAAATCATGGTTTTTCAGGGTTTTCTTAGAACAGTCCTTGAAAAATAGTGCTTTTATAAGCCACTTACGGCCCACCCTAGTACACACATAATGCAAAGGATTTGCTCTGTTTGCCTGTGCTGGAGGAAATGTACCATGTTTAAATTTTCATTCTGTATGCCTGCTTTTCCGATAGATGTACAAATAGTCATTAGGCTGACGTGGTCAACTGATCACAAAGATAAGGGATGTCAACTGTTGTGGACAGCCCTCCGCCTAATGAAAATTTGTATATCTATCAGAAGAATGGGCATACAGTAGCTATACTGCAGTACAGGATGAAAATTTAAACATAGCACATTTCCTCCAGCCCAGGCAAATTGAACAAATCTTTTGCATTAGGTATGTACTAGGGTGGGCCTTAGGTGACTTATAAAAGCACCATTTCTTCATGGGTGGTTCTCAGAAAACCCTGAAAAACCACGATTTTTGGGTACCAAAAGTACCAATTGTGGATACTTTTTTGCACTTGGCTTTTTGAAACATATTGGTTCTGTGTATTGTAATGCACGGACCGATCTTAGAAAATATTATTGTAACAAGGTCTTCCTTTGAGTCCCTTGTCACATTTCTATGTGGGAAGTTACTTGAGTGTTCCTTCAATCCTACTTGTTAACTAAAATATGATAAGGTCTGATTGGATGTTAGCACTTTTGACTTAAAATTAACACGTTCACTGCCATCGGCGCACCAGCGCGTCCGGCCGATACTAGTGCATATGCCGTCGACGCGCCTGCGCGGCGAGACACTCAGCTGTTTCTCAGCGCCACAGTTTAGTCGGGCACAGCCATTCGGTGTGGTTCATTGCGCAGGCACTCTAAGAACGTATTGTTTTCAATTTTTGCGGGTGCGGTTCGTGTGTTTTCCCTACAGTTTTTCTCTGTTGTGGGACTGAAAATGGAAGACAATCGTGACACGGCGGGCCCTTCAGAACCTAAGAAACGTAAAACACAGGACACAAGAAACGTACAAAAACTAACGGATGCGGAATTATTACGAATATTAGAAGAAAGCGATTCGGAAACGGAACTGGCCAGTGAGGAGGACGGCGTGGAATCCAGTGAAGAGTCTGACGGAGCCGAGTTTGTTTTAGATGAGACTGTAGAAATGGCTGTGAATCCTAGCGACAGGGAAATGGCAGAAGGAGTGGTAACAAGAGATAACGCAGCTGATACAACTGTTGCGTGGGAAAGAGAGCCAGTTGGAATGATAAATTGCCCATTTATAAAAAATGAGGGACTGCTTATTCAACCGACGGAAAACACTCCCTTAGATTATTTTCGTCTTTTGCTGACGGACGAATTTCTATTGACAGTTGTAGAAGAAACAAATCGAAACGCGATTGAATTATTCCTTTCTGCGGGAACCAAAGGACAATCACGAATAAACTGTTGGAAAGATGTGACTGTTGGCGAATTGTTAGTGTTCTTGGGAGTTTTCCTGCACATGGGAAATGTAAAGATGAGGAATTTGCAGGACTATTGGAAAAAGGACGCTTTATTCAACGTGAAAGGAATTGCCGATAGTATTTCACGAAATCGTTTTCTGCTAATACTACGTGCATTACACTTTTCTGAAAATCCAAAACAGGGCAAACCAACACCATCCGACAGGTTGTATAAAATACGTCCCGTTATCAATTTTTTCAATGAAAGGATGTGCCAAGTTTACTACCCTGGACGGGAACTGTCTCTGGACGAATCAATGATCCTTTGGCGTGGACGATTACTTTTCCGCCAATACATCAAAAACAAAAAGCACAAATATGGCATAAAGCTATATATTTTGACAACTCCCACTGGAATGGTCCTAAAATTCGCGGTATACACTGGCATGCTGGACGATTTAGGAGGAAGAGGCCATGCGCAAAAAATTGTTCTTCATTTACTAGATGAAAAGTTGAATGCTGGTCACCATGTGTACATGGACAATTACTATAACAGCTTCGCATTGGCAAAGCTGCTCCTGGATAAGAAGACCCACTGCACGGGAACTCTGAGGGCGAATAGGAAGGATACACCCAAGGAAATACAGGAAGCAAAACTACGAAAAGGTGAAGCCGTTGCCAGATTTGCGGAAGGAGTTATGATAGGTAAGTGGCGTGATAAGAGGGAGGTTTGCTACATTTCTAATGCATTTACAAATGAAATGGTTGAGGTTGAAACCAAAAGAAAGGAGAAGAAATCTAAGCCCTTGGCCATTGTAAACTACAATAAATTTATGGCGGGAGTTGATCGGCACGATCAGATGTTATCATATTACCTCTCGGAACGCAAAACCATACGCTGGTACAAGAAACTTTTTATCCACGTTGTGGAAATGATACTGACAAACGCACATGCCCTACACAATAAATATTGTGGCACAAAAATGCCCCTCCAAGAATTTAGACTCAGTATTATAAGAGCACTATTGCCACGAAAGCAGGTAGAACGGCCAGTCCGAAATCCCCAACATGTTGTGGTAAAACGAGAATCAAATGGAAAATCAAAAACACCGCGAAAAAAGTGCAGATCATGCGCCAGCCGTGGACAACGAACAGACACGATTTACGAGTGCCTAGATTGCCCAAATAAAGCAGGATATTGTTTGAATTGTTGTGTTATTCACCACCTCTAAAGGCAGATAGCACTTTCGTTGCTCATTTATTTTTCGACAGTTATGTGTCGGTACTATTCGTAAACTTTGTATTTATTTTATTTGTTTGAGAGTGTAATGGATAAAGCTCTAGATTGTATTTTTCTTAGATTTGACATACATTTTATTTCAGAAGTTTCTTCGAGATCTTGTGTTTGTATTTGAATGTTTCTACTATATTTTTTGTCCAATAAATATGTCGTTTGTCAGTAGGATGTTTCGTTTCATTTATGAATATAAAATGAAATTGTAGTAACCTAAACTGTCACACTAACCAGGAACAATACACTAGACGCATTGGCGCGTCCACGGCCACCCGCTACAGAATATGGCCTGATATGCCACTGACGCCTTAGTGCGCCCCAAAACAACTTTGATTCACGAGAGTAAATTTGATTGTGTACTTATAAAATAAATACATGTTATATTACTTTTAGCAATATATTTTCAGATTCTATTAAGAAAAATATTGGTTACGTGGCAAAGCAAGGCCAATTACAGTGGCAGTGAACGTGTTAAGTCCTTTTTAGCTGAGTTGGGTAACTAATTAATTTAACTAGTTAATCTAAGCTTAGTTACTTCCTTGATGCAAACATATACCAATTAACATTACTACCACCCAGTATAAGCCCTCACCAAATTTGTCATTTAATAGGTTAAGTATACAAAAGTGCACTACACTACATGCCATAAAAGGTTCACTTGTAATTTGTTGTTGGTTAAACACAATCATTTATTCAGATAATACAATAATCTTAATCTAAATCATTAAATTATAGCAGGTCTCTCACATTGAAAGTCTTACTGAATGTTCCTTTCCCTCAAACATTTTAATAAATTTTAATTTAATTAAATTAATTTCAGCCAGAAACTGGTCATTCTCTGTTGGAGAGAAAAACTGTTTCTCTGCACAGGATAATTAGGGTACCTTCCTTGCACAGAGGACAAGGGTACTAAGACCACAATAAATCTTCGTAGACTGCCCACAAGCCCCACTCCTTCACACTACATTAATTTACACCATGTAGGTTGTCATTCCTTAAAGGGAAAAAGAAAATGGCTACTTGACCTAACATTAATGTTACAATACCTCTTGAATCTTCATATCAGTCAGTCTATCAAAATTCACTCTAATGAGTGCTGCCTTCTAACCAGGGCACAAAATGTTCCTAGACCACTGCACAATAGTACTTATATAACTTACCAAACGAAAGTGTTGGCATGTTGATAGACACACAAACAAACACAAACACACACACAAAATTCAAACCCTCGCAACCAACAGCCACCCCACCAGGAAAGAGGGAAGGAGAGGGAAATACAAAAGGATGTGGGCTTTAAGGGAGAGGGCAAGGAGTCACCCCAATCCCTGGAGCGGAAAGACGTACCTTAGGGGGAAAAAAGGACAGGTATGCACTCGCACACGCACGCACGCACGCACACACACACACACACACACACACACACACACACACACACATCCATCCGCACATATACAGACACAAGCAGACATTTGTAAAGGCAAAGAGTTTGGGCAGAGATGTCAGTCGAGGCGGAAGTACACAGGCAAAGCTGTTGTTGAATGACAGGTGAGGTATGAGCGGCGGCAACTTGAAATTCGTGGAGGTTCAGGGTTGGTGGGTAACGGTACCATGGTTACTCTATGGGGCCTAGTTACTGCCAATGCCAAGGATTAAGTGATCATTTTGCTGATCAGGTCCATGCCATAGTATAATGTTTGTCCCCCCAGTGGTGATGATGTGTCTGAAGATGACAGAGCCCCTATCCACACAGCTCACGTCATCCAAGACAGGTTTTGTGGGCTTGAGGATGAAGTGTCTCATTTTCCCTGGCCAGTTACCATATCACTATCCACTGTTACTGAAACTTGACACTATTTTGCATGAAGAATGGTACAAGATTCCACTGAAAATCAAACAGGACATGTATTTATCCATTCCAAGATGAATGGAAGTGCTTCTGAATGTCAATAGTTTTCCTACATCATATTAGGTATAATAATGTGTTATGTTTTTTGTGTTCCCACAATTCTGGCCACCCCTTGTACATGAAAATACTTCCACTTCCCTTACTACTAGTTACTCATATGCTTCCCACTTTGATGATCTAACCACTGGCCATCATCTAGCAATCCCATACAGTTATCAAGACAAATACACTGTTGTCATAATCTATGAAAAAACAGATTGCTATTTACTATAAAGAAAACACACGTTAAGTTGCAGACAGCACAATTAAAAGACTCTTCCACAAAGCTTTCAGCCCAGCCTTCATCAGAAAAAAAAAGAAACAGAGAAACACACACCATGTGTGTTTGAATGGTGTGTGTTTCTCTGTTTCTCTTTTGCTGATGAAGACCGTGGCCAAAAGCTTTGTGTAAGTCACTTTTAATTTAGCCTGTCTGCAATTTAAAGTGTCTTCATTATGGTAAGTGGCAATCTAACTTTTCCTACATGGTTGACATTCCGAATGTGAAGTTCCATTGTTTGTAATACACTTATTCATGACATTTCCAAATGAAATATAATCTTAATTCATTGCAACACCAAATGTTTTACACTCTCAAGTGCCCACCCATAGATACTTCAATAACCTAAATTTTGAAATTTGGCACATTGGTCACTTGGTACGGGTTTCCATAATAATTATCACATTCTATCTATATTGTCATTAAGTCTACTTTAAAATCAGTAATACTGATTGTCATCATAACCTGTAATAATGTTTATCACTAAATGCGTGTATACAACACAAATATATGCCAGTAGGAGTGCCTGCCGCTCGCCCCCACCATGAGAGAGTGGACCAGCAAGGTTCACTGCCACAAAATTGCTACATACCTCTGGTATTAATAAACGTAAAATATTATGTGTGCCTGTAATAAATACTTCACTTTCTGTCATATATACTAAATGTTCTCACTGCTTTCTTTACTATATTAAACATAAGCTTTAGGTAATAATGTTTTCTGATTTTGACCACTCACTTCTTGTGTCAAACATATAATTTATTTAACTATTTACTTACTTCAACATAACTTAATCTAAGGTGAAATAAGTATTAATATCTCCATAATGTGCAGTAACTCACTTATTTCTATTATAAATAAATGAGGCACCAACCTCAACTAGTGCAACAGTATCACTAACTTAAGATACAAGTAATAGCAGCAGGTAATAAATTTTCATTAGGAGTCATCATCATCATCTTGGACAGTTTCCAGCCACTGGCTGGGTCTGTCGGGAACACAAGCCTATCCATCGCGTTCTGTCTTTCCACCATTCCCCCTCTTCCACCTTTGTCCAGTTCTCTCCTCTTCTCGTCACACATTCCTTCACTCCCTTCACCCATCTATCTCTTGGTCTTCCTCTGGGCCTCTTCCCCTCCAGTTGCAGATCAAACATCCTCTTTGGAATTCTTCCCTCATCCATTCTCTTCATGTGTCCATACCACTGCAGTCTTGATTTTTCTATCCTGTCCTGTACTGGTTCCTCCTTTAATCTTTCCCTCACATACACATTTCGCAATCTGTCTCGTCTTGTTACACTCAACCTGCTCCTCTGGAACTTCATTTCACTAGCCTGTATTCTACTTTTGTCACTTTTGTGCATTACCCATGTCTCACTTCCGTATGCCAATATGGGGACAAAGTAGGTTCGGTATATAATTCCCTTGGATTTCTGTGGCACCTCCTTGCTCCAAATAAGCCCCCTAATGCATTTGTAGAACTGCCCTGCTTTTCTGCACCTTTCATTTATTTCCATTGCGTTTCCCCCCTTACTTTCAATCATGCTTCCCAGGTACTTGAAGTTCTCTACCACTTGTAGTTTTTCCCCTCCACAAGTTATATCCACATTTGGCCTATTCTTCTTCCTTGTTGTGACAATTATTTCACTTTTCTTTGCAGAGAAATGCATTCCATATTGTGCTGCCGTTGCCTCCCATACATCTAACTGCTCTTGCATCTCCTTCTCGCAAATTCCCCATAACATCAGGTCATCGGCAAAAAGCACTGCTTTCATTTTATGATCTCCAAGTGCATCTGATACTTGCTGTAGGATTTCATCCATAACAATAATAAACAATAAAGGCGAAAGTGCACTTCCCTGTCGCAGCCCATTTTCCAGCTTGAACCATGCAGTACGTTCCCTCCCCACTTTCACACAACTCTCACTTCCCTCGTACATTTTTCTGACTTTTCGTGTTATCTCTTCATCTATCCTTTTGCGTTCAGCACATCCCAGAGCTTGTCCTTACAGATACTGTCATACACCTTCTCAATATCTAAAAAGGCCATGATTAAGTCCTTCCCATACTCATAGTGCCTTTCCTGCAGTTGCCTTACCGCAAATATGAGGTCCGTTGTTGATCTTCCCGGTCTGAAACCATACTGCTCCTCTTGCAGTCTACTTTCAATACTGCTTCTTATTCTCTTCTCCAGGATCTTTTCATAGATTTTTCCACAGTGGCATAGCAGGGTGATTCCTCTGTAGTTCTCACATCTCCTTTTATCCCCTTTCTTGAAGATCGGGACTATAATTCCTTTCTTCCAATCCTCAGGAATTCTGTTCTCCTTCCACACCACCCTCAGCACTCTGTATAGCCACTGAGTTACCACTTCTCCTGCTGCTCGTATCATATCCACTGTTACTTCGTCCCAACCTGGTGCCTTGCCCCCTTTCATCCTCTTTATGGCTTCTTCCACTTCATTCCAAGTTAGATCATCAATTTCCCCACTATTATAATCGTCTGTTGCCTTAGGCTCTCCAACGCTGTTAGTTACCCGCTTGGCGGCATTCAACAGATCTTCAAAGTACTCCTTCCAAATCTTTTTGAGCTCATGCATTTCCTCCACAACTCTTCCATTATTATCCATGATCCTCAGGCACTCGCTTCTGTAGTTCCTCTTATTTCTTACCATGGTGTAAAGTACTTTTTTGTTCCCTTCACTGTCCTCTTCTAACATTCTTGTCCATTTTTCCATCCACTTCTTCTTCTGCGCCCTTACTATGGTCTGTGCCGCTTTCTTGCTTTCCTTATATTTTACCCTAGCTTCCTCTGTTTGGGTCTGAAACCATTCTCTGAAGGCTTTGTTCTTTCGAAGTACTGCCTCTTTACATATGTTGTTCCACCATGGGGTTTCCTTACTTCTCCTCTTTGTGCTAGTTCTTCCGCACACAGTCTCAGCTGCCTCAACTAGAGCCCTCTTAAAATCTCCCCATTCTTCTTCCACTGTTCTCTGATCTTCCTTTGGCAGCTTCTTCCTGATCAGTGTCTGGCACTGGGTCCTCCGTTCATCCTCTTTCAGCATCCATGTCTTCAACCTTTTCTCCTGTATATCTGTTGCCCTCCTATCTTTTTTCTCTCTCAGGGTGGCTACCAACAGCCGATGGTCACTGTCTAAGGCCTCAGATGGAATGACCTTAACATCTGTGAGGCTGCTCATCATCTGCCTATCCACTAGTACATAGTCTACTACTGAAGTTTGGGACCAGTCTCCACTGTACCAAGTTATTTTGTGGCTACTTCTCTTCTTGTACCTGGAATTTGCGATCGCCAGCCCATTCCTCTTGCAGAATTCCAGCAACAATTTTCCTTCTCTATTTCGGTTCCCCCAGCCCTCTGGTCCCATTATCTCCTCGAATTCTTTCCTGTCTGTGCCAACATGTGCATTGAGGTCCCCTATTATAATCTGATTACCTCCATTTAGCTGCTTTTGCATGTCATCTTCAAATTCCTCCTTCTCCTTTTTTGTACACCCCACCTGTGGGGCATATGCTTGGATGATTTCAATGCTTTTCCCTTTCACTCGTACTCTGGCTTTTATCATTCGATCATTGATACCTTCCACCTCCTCCTGCAGACCCTCTCTGACCACTATTGCCACTCCATTTCTTCCCCTCTCATTCCCTATCCAGTACAGTTTACATCCTTTACTTAGTGGTTTTTCACCAACTCCTCTCCACCTAGTCTCAGCAAGTCCCAAGATGTCCAATTTCCTCCTTTCCATCATTTCTACAATTTCTTCTAACTTCCCAGTTAGAGTCCTTACGTTTAAGGTGCCCAGTCGTAAACCATCTCGTAATCCTTTTCCATTGCTTGGTCGGTTTCCTTTAAATCCGTTCCGTGATCCGAGGCATGTTCCCTTTTTAAAAGCAGTTGATTTATCCACTACTGGCTTGCTAGGCCTATCGCAGCTTCACCAGAGCCCCGTTAGCTGTCACGTTTCAGGGTTCCCACAGGGCCTTCCCAGCTACCGTAGCGGTCCTGGGGCACACGAAGTCCCCGCTGTACAACGCCCCTATAGGCAGTCCCCTACTTTGTGCCGTTGCCCATCTCCCACGACTTGGACGAGGGGTTGGACTTATGGGAGTCTCTTTGTAAAAACAGAGCATACCAATTTCTCATTTGTAACTATATACATTAAATTTTCAGTAACCACAAACCATGAAAAATTGTTAGTAGAAGCTAATGTTGGTATAATATTTGTACTACAGTGAGCTGGTGGAAGTCCCAGCAGTGGCAGTAGCTAGCAATTTCTCAATGGGGAGCACAGCTCCTACATCCTCAGTAATAACAGAAGGTATACCCTCTTTAAAATTACTTTGTGATTGACAGATTACAGTGGTGTAGGTTTTGTACGTGGTTTGGGGGAGGAGGGAGGGGGGTGTAAATGACTAGAAACAGGCAACACAGTGAGCACATGGCACTCGAGAAAGAACTACGATTGGCTGCTGGCAGCTGGCCCCTACTACTCAACTAGCTGAAATGTCAATTACAATTTTAATCAGAGTACAGTAAGTCCTAAGCAGTAATCAATAACAGTAAATTCTCTGAAGAAGTATGTTGTAACCATTTTCAATGGTAATTGACAACATTAAAATGTCAGTAGTAACTGATAATTCTAATTTGTTAAAATTAATAAATGAAATTAGATTATAATTTATCAGACTGTTATAATCAGTTTCGTCACTATTATATATGATCAGTTTCATCACTATTAGAGGACTCTACATCAGCCTGTAGTTCCTCCAACTACAGTTGTCTTTCATCTGTAATTACTGTAACAGTTTATACTTTCTTAACTGTATTATACACAAAAGCACTTTCTGTTTCTAATGTTTGTTCTTCAATTGCTAGAATATTCTCTACTAAACCAATAGTAACAGAATGTTCCGCACTGTTATCAGTCTTTTCCTCCACTAAATCTAAATAATTATCAAAATTTTGTACCTCATTTTTGCCCATATATATTGTATTCCCGAATCTGATCATCCTTTCATTTAACAGAGAACTTATCTAGACTAATGGTTTATAATCATCATTTTCTTGTGTCTTTGCCGTATCAGTGCAAGAGTGGCAAGGTTTTTAAAAGATTTAGCATGGTTAATTTACAAGGTGGCCGGATGCCCTTCCCGTCACCACCTCGTTACCCCCCAGGACAGAATGTGTGTACCCCAAACACCTGCGTATAGTGTTATCCACGTAAAAGTGAGTGAAAGTTTCTTAAATGTTTGCAAATCACATAACTGAGGCAGGACTTGGGTATCAGCTCAGTATTCATCTAGTGGAATGTGGAACATTGCCTACAAATCATACCCAGGTTTGCTGGTACACTGACTAGTCATTAATGTACTAAGAGGATTCAATCCAGAAGTAGCACATCTCCCCATCCCACAAGCAGCACTAACACGTATTGCTATTATGGCAGGTGACAAGAGTTGTATCCACTTTTAAAAATCTGTTTTCTATTTGAGTAAATTTGTTATCTATTTGATAATATTCTCTCATTCATGTCTGTTGACTGCTGAAAAAGTAACAGTGTTAAATCTGTTGAATGCTGTGAAAGTACCTGAATTAAATCTGTTCATTGCCGTGCAGTCACTTGCTTTTTATTTCAAAATTAATATTTTTCTTTATGAGAGCCACTGTCAATTTTCTAAGAACTAGTAAGTAAAAATAAAAAAAAGTTAATGTAAAGTAATTAATAGAAAATATTTAGTTCTCTCTTTCTTTTAACTTTTGGCAAAAAATTACATTCCCTCAACTAGTTTTATTTTTACACTGAAATGTGTTTGATAAACTGACTTCACAATTGCATAGTCCTCTAAACATTTCAGTTGACCTGACAATCACTGTACCTGAGTACCCACTTTACAACATTTAATCCATTAAATACAGAGCCCACCAGATTTTAATTAGTGGACCCCACTGGGAAGTGCCAATTGCATCTGATGCCAGCCCTGGCCATCTTTACGTGTTGTCAAATCTCCTCTGCTTGGAGCACCAACTGCATATATTGCTCATGTCTCTGCACGCCATCTGCCCTGTCAGACTGCCGCTGGATACCGATGTTGGTTGTTGACTGCTAGTCGTGTAGATGCTGTGATGACTGCCAACAGTACTGGCTGATTGTGTTTTGTTCAAATAATTTGTTATGGACAACAGATTTGCAATAATGGTTAAACTTGATAGGGTGCAGCTACTGCATACTCTTCTAGTGCTTCTTCAAAAAAAAATTTTCACCGATTCAACTTAAGTTAGAAGAACGTGAAATGCCTGCAAATCATCTTTATTGTTTTTTTACATCCAATGTATTCGTAAAATCTTATAAATAACAATGTATAATTATGTTACTTATAATTTCTTTATAACTGTTGAATACTATTGGATGTCATTTGACAGTGTCTAACTGCATAATCTTTTTCTTGCTTTTTTTCCAATATTAATGTCAATTTAAATCTTGAATCATTGCATGGAAGAGGAAGTCCACAATCTGGTTGTATTTTCCACTTCAGATGTTGCAAAGTCTTTGGTTTCTTCTATTGTATAGTTTTCTCGGTCAATGTGCTAAGACACTCACACACATAATGACATCATTTGTATTTATTAATTGTTTTACACATGTAATGATATAATCTTCTGTTTTGATAAACTTGTAACAGGGTTTCTGGCCCTTTGTGAAAGTGTAATAACTTCTCAGAGTCAAATTCTTCTTTGTTATTTTCATCTTCAATTGTAGCACCCAGTTCGATCTTTTTTCATTCCAGGTTCATACTACACTTTAGGGCCATAATAAGACAGTTTATGTGACAGAAAAAAATGTAATTAATTCTTGAGCCATCAATTCTCCTGCAAATTCTTTATAATTATTTTCATCTTCTATTTTAACTGTCAAATCAAACTATTACTGTTCCAGATTCATGTTACACTACAGGACTGCCATGTGAGAGGGATAACTGGTGGTGAAATCATAGTTAAAATTGCAGTATCTTGATTTAAGTATGTCTGCTGCTGTTGTTGTTGTTGTTGTTGTTACCATCATCACTGTTATTATTCTTTTCAATATATTTGAAATGATTATCCACAGTATTAAATAACCATGTGCACTTATCAGCTGAACTTGTGCAACATACTGTGTATGTGAATAGTTTAACATCATTTCCAATACTTAAACATACTCTAAGCTTTGTTGTATAAGTTATACCATACACATTCTTGTGAATATACTTCCTTGATGGTCTTCAAACTCTTATTCTGTGGTGCTCCTTATGATATCCATGTCGGGTAGGGAGCTCTGAACCATATTTGCTGAGATATAAAGGATGTCCGCTGATTAACTTCAAATGCACCGTGCTTCCCAAGGAGAACCTCTGTTACAATAATATTACAATACAAACAAACAAACTATATGTACTAACACATAACACTAAGGGCAAAATATAGACTTATGTGTCACAATACTATTAATAAACTGTGTGATTACTCATTTATATAACACAACAACAGCACAGAAAACTTCACACTTCTGATGTTTGATAGGGAAAGATCCCAAATCTAACTATGCAAAATTCTGTACTCTCACGCTTGATGACAGGTGGGGTTTAAGTATCTCTACAGCCCAAGTGCTCCGCACTGGGCTATGTGGCAATAAACAAGTGATCAATCAAGTTTCATACATGTTCTGTGAAAGTATTGATTGTTCTCTGTCCAATTTGTTCTTCATATCATTTGACATTACCAGTGAATTTCTCAATAAGAAGTGTTTAGCATTATTAAGTTCGCCTACAAGTTATGTCTTCTGGTGCTGTTTCACACATACCATCTTTTTATAGAACAGGGGCCAATAATTTACTCCCTTTTCTGGATATCTTCTGGTTTCATTATCATTTTAGTAGAAGTGTTGAATCAGTTACTAAAATTCAGGATACTTGTTTAAGACTCTCTCTCTCTCTCTCTCTCTCTCTCTCTCTCTCTCTCTCTCTCTCTCTCTCTCTCTCACTCACTGCCCATCTTGCTTTTACCCTTGTGTTGTGTAAAGTATTCAAGATTTTGGCTGAGAGAGTGTGTGTAAACTTCTGCACAGTTGCATGAACCTGATTAAAGAGCTCCTTTCATTCCATCCCCATGTCACAGGTGAAGGGACGTATGCTTTAAGATGCACTGATTTAGTGGGGCAGAAGAAAGAAGAGAAAATTCTCACACAGTAAACTGTATCGATACTGTTTTCACTAATCATGTCTATAAAGATTAGGCAGGAACATTTAAGGTATGAAAAGGAACTTGAAAAGGAACTCTGGCACAGAATAATTGTTAATGTTTAGAAACAAGATAAAAGAGCCAAAAAGGCTCTTAAATGTTTTCAATAAAACATTTTCATGCCAAGGAAATAAAGTGACAAATAAATTAAAATGGATCACACAGGGCATGAAAATTTCTAGGGCAAGGAAAAGGCAGATGCACAAACAACTAAAATATAACAGACATACTGATTTCATTGAATATGTGAGACTATATAAAATTATATTTAAAAGAGTGGCCAAATCAGAAAAACAGTTGGCAAATATCTGGATAATTTTAAACCAGAATATAAAGCTATGGCTTTGAGGTCAGTCATTAAATCTGAATAAATGTTGATGCCTGTAATGTAGAAATTTCAAAAATTACCACTAAGAAACAGAAGTCCATCCAACTCAAATGACAGTGTGCTTCAATGAATTATTTATTAATGTAGCACAATCTGTTGTCAATGGAACAGATTACCATAACAAAGTGAGTAAATTTTGGTCTTGATGAAAATTCTCAACATCTTACAAAATTTCAAAGTATTTCCATAAAGGACATAGAAAATTAATATTTAGCATTAAAAAGCAAAAATTCTCTGGGTTGGAATGGAATACACACCAAAGTTATTAAAACAGCATACACCATAATTGCACATCACCAGCTAAAGTAATTAATGTTTTGAAACTGGTTGCTTCCCACAGGCACTGAAGAATGCCAAAGTTAAATGAGTTTTCATAAAGAGATCAAGAGATATTGTGGGACATTATTGTCCTATCTCAGTTATTTCAGTCACATCTAAAATATTTGAAGTAGCTGCAGTTATCAAACCCAAAACTTTATCGCATATATTCCATTATCCTAAACAGTCAGTTTGGTTATCAACAAGCGAAAAACACTATAGATGCAGTTAACAGTTTTGTTGGTGAAATAAGCACATAATTAAACAAGGACAATAAGATCACAGGAAACTTCTTTGATCTCATCAAGGCTTTTGATTCTGTAAACCAAGCCTTTCTTATTTACAAAATCATCAAATTTTGCATTAGGAGCAGTGACCTACAATGACTTATATCCAATTTCTGTAACAGAAAACAAAGAGTGGGGTAAATTATTATTCCAATTGAGAAATAATGTCTCTGGATTTTGCACAAGGTTCCATATTCAAGAGAAATCTTTTGTTCAAACACAAGAAACAGAAAAACTTGATGCTTCACACTGGGTAAAACCGTATACCTAGCTTTGCAGTAAAGGAAACAAAAATTTGTAATAAATTGAAAGAGAACAATTAGGTCCACTGAAATGAAAGCTATATAAGGCACTGCTACTGAAATGTTATTATTCAGAGGATGAATTATTAATCCGAGTTGCACACAACTTGTCACATATCCAGTTAAGTAAACATAATCATTTATAAAAATATATGAATGAAAATAATTTTTGATAATCTAATGTAACGGGATGGATAAAAAAATCTACTCAACATGTGGCAGTAGGAGAAAATACATATACAGCTTGCATATTTCAAATATTTCAATACCTTTATAAGCATTCTCTCCTGCTGCTGCTTGGTGAATAGACACAATATCTATCCAGTTACATTATCTTCACTACGGATCAATTGGAATGAAAGTAAATTTAATCTAATCTAATCTTATAAAAATATCATTTTACAGTTATGTTATTGTTTACTGGCATCAAAATTGCTTTAACTATAATGCAAATTTCTGATATTTCTCCACTGTGCAAACCAAATGGATTGCAAATGTATGCCATGATATGAATAAATCAATCACAGTTCACACAAATTACTGTACACTGAGAGTGCACAACGATTTTCACTTAATTATCCCACGGTAAATTATTGTTCATTTCCTTCCATTAACATGCTATGCAGAGTGGGATGAAGTAGACAAAGGAAATTCGAGGTGATGGAAATCATAACATTTCAATACAACAGAATTTTCTACAAATCAAACACAGCAGCACTTATTAGATACTGTATGCAAAGTTCTATATTAACTCTCATATCGCATTTCTCCCACAGCTACTGTTTTAATTTTTCCTCTCTCCCCCTGAAAGTGATCTGCTGAAGTTTCCCTGATTCAAAACTGTCTCAAAAAACTCAGTGCTTTAAAATCTTTTACTATTATTCCAACAGTTTCCTCCATTTCCATGGATGAAAGGCAGAGGAGTGAGGACAATGACAGATAGCTGCATTGTAAATTACAAGAAGTTCACATGTCAACAATAAATATTGTCTTTGTACTTCGGGTATTTTCTGTGCACTGCTGTGATGGAAACTCCATTTTATCATACACAGTTTCAATGAGTAATATGGTCACTGAAATGCTGTGCATAAAAATGAGATCTTCAACCAGGCAAACCTGCTAAACATCTCAGAATATACTTCACAGACAATCTCATGAACCAAATATACACAAAACTATTTACCTGCCACCTGAGAATTAAGGTTGCATTAATATTGAGAGCCTCCTCCATGCCGGTAGTATCATCATTCTCTAGTTGACTAGCAACAGAATTCCTTGAGACTTCTGCAGTTTCATCTGCCCCTGAACTGGAGATGACTCTTGCCCTGTGTCTGTTATAGAAGTCCACATACGGGCTCTCCCTAGCAGAAGTTACATTCTCTACATGGTCTTCAATGGGAAGATCAGAAAATGGATCAGCTCTTTCCTCTGAAACAGAATTATTGTTGATTTTTCTTATACTTCAATTTTTTATGAAATGTAGTCAAAAGTAGTTAGGTATGATATAGCACAGCATTGTAAGTACATCACTGTGTATCACCAGGAGTAAATATGACACAAAGACAAGGTTGGACTTGTGTTATGCTGACTGCCAACGGATTCAAACAATTCAATGCTGAATGGTATGTCTGAAATAAATTTCTCAATGCACAGCATGGGGAACATTTTGAAGAGCTATTTGCATAAATTATTTTATATTTATACCCTCGAGAAAGAAATCCAAGAGAGAGAGAGAGAGAGAGAGAGAGAGAGAGAAAAGTAGATTCAGTACACGACGGTTGTATCCAGTATTTCGAGTAAGAAATGTGTACTCCATACGATGGGAGAAGAGCTCTGACAGTTGATGCGGCCTTGGCATGCATGCTTAACGCATCCACGATGGCCAATTAGATCGTGAGCTTTTGCTTACGTTACCATGGTAACAGCCCAGTGTTGCTGTAGTGTTGGGCGACTTCATCTATGCATGTTCTGCAGATCTCATCACAAGAAGAGGCGCTACAGATGTGTAACGTCTCAAAATACACAGTCTGTAAACTACACTAATGAGTGTCATTAGTGTATTATTTGTAAACAATATTTGCTTTATTACACACACACACACACACACACACACACACACACACACACACAAAATGGGCTCACATTAGTGTCATCTATAATTAACAGAAAAGCAGTTACTGTTCAGTTGATTTTTTGTTATATTGATTGCTATTGAAAGTTAAAAATTATTAATTATATACATAAAATTTTATCTGTAATAAATAATACTTCTTTATAGTGCTACAAGATTTGCAAATCCAGAATTCAAATAATATATCAAACTGAATGTTATCCCAAAATTTGATACTGCTAAAAAACCTGAACTCCAACAAGCGAACTTGACAAAAAACAGTCCAATAATTAGAAAAAGTTAAAAGAAAAGTTCATCAGAACAGCACAAAATTTAATTCCACTTTGAAAGAAACAAAACACCCTTGGTGGAATGCAGATTGTGAAACAGCAGTTAAGTCTACGCATGAGGCATTCAAAAATTGGAATAGTAACAAAGCTGAATACGCACACCACCTTTCAAACAGTAAGTAAAGAAATATCTAAATTAATCTGACAGACTAAACGAAACTACAAAAATGCCAAACTTTTTGAAACTGAAAAAGACTTCCAAACAAACAATACAAGAAACTTTTATAAAACATTCAAAGCAAAACTAACCGATTACCAACCTCAAAGTCTTTGCTTCAAAGATGAAAATGTCAGTCTGGCTCTTAGCAACCAGGAAAATTGTAAGGTACTTACTAATTATTTAGAAAAACTATTAAACTGTAATCAGCAAATAACTTCCAACCACAGCAAACTAGTAACACCAACCCTAACTCTAAAGAACCGCACAAAATAGAAATAACTAAACAAATTAAGAGACTTAAAAACAATAAAGCATCTGGAGAAGACAGTACACTTGCAGAACTACTAAAATCAGCTGGCACTAAAGTGCGCGTCATTTATGTTGGCGGCTGAGTTTAGGTTCGTTCTGCGCATCTGACGTCACAAAACACAATCATCCAATGAACAGAGAACGACGTTGCCACATCTCGACTGCAGTGCAGAGCATGGACAAGTGTCTTCAGTTTTAGAAACGTTCAGTCATAAATAAAGTAATAGAACAAAAGCAATGTCTTGATAGCAGACATTCTTTTATAGAAAGTTTGGAGAAAGCATTCTTTATACCAATCGCTTCATATTCTATTAATTAATTAAACCAAACAAGCAATAAGACTCCTAATTCAGGCGATAGCAAGGAAAGGTGTTTGTATCACTCTCACGAACCGCTTTTTCGCAATAAAGAACAGCGGTAATTGTTTATTTCCTATTGTACTTCGACGAAGCGTGAGTAATTCATAGTCATACCAACAGTGTCTGTCAGTATTTTGCGTGACTTGTTGCAGTCCTCATAGCATTATGTAGTCAGACGAGCTGCGTTAGCGTAACGGTTACGGTGTTAGGCTGCAACGCGAAAGGTTATGAGTTCAAATCTTGTGTGGTGCTTAATATTTTCATTATTTAAAAACAATATCGAAGTGCCTTACTTCAGGAATTATATTCGTTTGGATGCAATTTTTTGAAATTTCTAGTGCTTTGTCTCTTCATTAACCCTTTCGCTGCTGCAGACAGGTGCTCCCTGCATTCCGCGCTGTGCGCGATTTTGTCAGTGCACTGCTCGCCTGTGCAGACACATCGTGTTCCGACTGCTTTGACACTCTTATCAATCAATTCCACAAAAACTATTTGGCCCAAAAATTAGATTTTTACACATCTTCTTTACTGATACCTTCCCCCCATAAATGACTTAATTTTGATTTGATGTTCAATGCAGTTATTATGCAGCACTAAATATAGTAAACCATTGCACGAAATTTTGAAGAGTTTGCAGAGGTAAATGTCCATAGTATACTTTGCGTATGGTCGATTTTAGTTGCCACACTGTTGAGAATGTAATGTGGACAAGATACCTAAATTTCATATAAAATTTACTGTATAACAATATCTCATTTAATTTAAGTACGACAAAGGTGTCGTATGTAATATTGAGAAATATTCCGTCTTTCGCGACTGTCATAAAAGTATTATTTACACCTGACGCGTTTGGCTTTATTTTAAAGCACTTTAATCAAGGAAAGGTATGGCACATACACAATGGCATACATGTTCACTTTCTTGTTTTTGTTCCACAGTCGCAGGTTTACCAACGGTACTGAAATATATTCCTCTTCTGCAACTGTAATAAGGGACTTATTTAGACCAGACTTTTGAAGCATCTTCAGTGGACGGTATTTTGTCTCCTCCATTGCCAAGTCACCTTTCATAGTTTTGTGCTGCGGTAACACAATATTCAACGTTTGTGTTGGCAGATCAGTATTTTAGCAAATAAATGATGTTTGTGTGTGCCACACACAAAAATTATATTTGACATAGCTCAGAGCACTTCACTGATAGACGGTATATTCAAGTCCTAATGTTTTTGTAAGTCCACAGTTTTGTTTTATGTATTTTGTCTACTTCCTTTTGATTGATTGAAGTGCTTTAAAATAAAGCCAAACGTGCTCAGTGTAAATAAAACTTTTGTTACAGTCACGAAAAACGGAATATTTCTCAATATTACATACGACACCTATGTGGTACTTAAATGAGCTATTGTTATACAGTAAATTTTATATGAAATTTAGGTATCTTGTCCACATTTCATTCTCAACATTGTGGCAACTAAAATCGACCATACGCAAAGTATACTATGGACATTTACCTCTGCAAACTCTTCAAAATTTCGTGCAATGGTTTACTATATTTAGTGCTGCATAATAACTGCATTGAACATCGAAACAAAATTAAGTCATTTATGGGGGGAAGGTATCAGTAAAGAAGATGTGTAAAAATCTAATTTTTGGGCCAAATAGTTTTTGTGGAATTGATTGATAAGAGTGTCAAAGCAGTCGGAACACGATGTGTCTGCACACGCGAGCAGTGCACTGACAAAATCGCGCACAGCGCGGAATGCAGGGAGCACGTCTTTGTAGCAGCGAAAGGGTTAATGCGGCCGTGGTGGCTTTACTTCATGAACTGCGCGCTCCCCCCTACACGTAAGCTGGCGAACTATGCTATACTATGGCGCTGCTTCTATTGGCGCGTGCGTCGTGTGCAACTGGCAACGCAGCCATCTCCCGCGTCTGGGCGGGCATGCGCGAGCCGCCAAGATAAAAGAATTGAACTATAATACCATAAAAAAAGTCACTCAACTAATAGGACATATCTGGCAAACTGAGAAAATATCTGAGGATTGGAAAACTGGCCTAATTCATCCATTGCATAAAAAAGGGGGTGAAACCAATGTTAATAATTGCTGAGGACTCTTGCTTTCTTCTCCCGGTCACATACAAAATTCTACTGCCATTTTTTTTTGATTGAGCCCAAGAACAGTTAGAACCTAAAATTGGTGAATAACAAACAGGTTTTAGACCAAACAGATCTTGTCTGGAACAAATTCTAAATTTAAAACTAATCCTTAGGCACCAAAGTATTTCTAGTAACAATACTGTATGTACATTTGTGCAGTGTAATTTTTTCCTCGTTCCAATTGAGTGCAACAGGAAAGAGAATGTCTAGCAGTGATATAAGGTATCCTGAGCAAAACACCATATGGTCACCTGTGGAATATGTATACAGATGTAGATTGTGGGCCAGTTGCACCTCTCTACTAGTGTAGTTACTGCTTCCTATCATTAAAACACATGTTGTGACCAGTGTGAATAATCTTGACAAACGTTTGCATAAACTCAGTCTTCTTGTGGGTAATTCAGGCAACATTGAAGAATTACAAAAAAAATGAAGATCACCACAGAAAAGTACCAGTGAGATGATTGTTGTTAAGCATGAGTAAAGTCATTAGCAATGAGGAAATGCAAGTTACACCATGAGGTGTAACATACCACTACAGTGAAGTGATGTGTTTCAGAACGTTTATAGTACCAATGAATAATGATTGTCAAACATGCAGTTAATTTTTATCAATTGGTTTAGTAAGTTTCGACACACATACTGCCTGGAGATTTTGCGTTATCTGTGCAAGAAACTGAGTCCAGTTGGAGACAGTATTTCTGCAAGAGGGGGTGATGCTGGCAGTTTGGTCAGGCTTTAAGGCACCTGCTAGTTTGGCAGTTATTCTATGCAGCTGTACCCTTGCCTGAGAGACATACTGCGCTCCTTGGAATCGCACACACCATGAAAATGGACAACATCATGAAAGAAAGAGAAGATAGTCTGCTCTGAAGTACGATACAAAGTTTGCATTGAACTATCTATCAATTTGTATTTCTTGATATAATTGCCAAACAATAAAGGCACACAATTATTGTATAGGACGTTCTGAGATTGTATGAGCTGAAAGAATCTATGTATGTCTTAAAAGAGTGACTTCTATTAGTTAGTAGCTTATTGGAACAAGCGCAATTCCATTTCCAGCACAAGCTAAACTGTACAGGAGACAAAGTCCACAAAAAGAAGAAAGAAGACACCAGGAGGGGAAAAATACTCCAGATAAGTAAGCTAGTAATATGTGGACAGTTCACAACAGCATGAAAATTAATGCATGAAATCCCTCTCCAAGCATATGTCAAATACAGCTAGGAACTGTCCCAACATTCCACACCAACGTCCCTACTCACTTCAATTGAGTGACAGGACATGCTTATCCGGGATGAGTTTTTGATTATATCACCAAAACTTTGCAAAACACGGAAATACTTTTTAGACAAAAATAGTCAGTTGTGAGAGCTTGTTACAATGGTCGTAACTTTGTCCTCATGTTTCCATTTGATATTCTGCAGCTGATTTCAGTTCCTCCTTTTCCACCAGCTTCCATGCAATGTAAGCCTCACCATTCCATTGCCCTTACTATTTGCTTACAACATATTTAACTTGGAAAAGATCACCTATACACTGCTGAGAAAGAAAGCCTATACGTTAGGTCTGAGGCATTCGGTATACAAGGACACAAGAGGTATTTCTGAATATTATCCAAAATGGGAAGGAAGGAGGTCAGGCAGGACTGGAGTAGGTACAGATTTCAAAATATCTAGTATGTTATGCATGTCTGGATAAAGCTGGAGATTATGAACAATTGTTTCTGTGAGTTATTCAAGCAAATCAGAAATCTGTTCAGTAGGATATGAGGACAGTACTACTACTACTACTACTACTACTAATAATAATAATAATAATAATAATAATAATAATAACACAGGATTTTGATTCTGTTGACAGAGAAACTATAGATAAAATAATCCGAGAATTTGGTGTAAAGTCTAAACTGGCAAAACTGATCCTTGAAACACTTACAGATTCAGCCAGTAAAGTAAAATTTATGGGAAAAATTTCACAGCCTTTCAAAATAAAAAACAGGTGAATGACAAGGTTATGGCCTATCTCCAAATCTTTTTAATAGTGGATTAGAGAAAACAATAAGAATTTGGAATGAAAAATTTATTGAACTCAACACCTCGCCTATAAAGTTAGGAAGAGGGAGCAAAAAGAATGAAATCAACTGTCTTGCATTTTCAGATGATTTTGCTATACTTTTCAAAAATGTGGCATCTGCTATAACACAAATGAATCTCTTTGGAAAAAAAAACACCCAGCAGAACTGGCTTAAGAATTTCTGCAGAAAAAAAGAAAATTTGTAACAAACATTAAGGATGCTCCAAAACTCTTGAAAAACAGATACTGGCCAAATAAAGAGGGTAAAAAAATTCAAATATCTAGGGGAGATAATCCAAGAAAATGTTTTGGAAAAATCTCCCATAGAGGAAAGATTGAATGAAATTGGGAGAGCGTATAGTATCATCAAAGAGCTGTAAAATAAAAAGTGTCAATCCAAAAATGCAAAAACCAGGCATTACAACACAGTAGTGAAGCCAGAATGCCTATATACAAGCAAATGTCTGGCATTAAACTAAAATTTAGATAAATTAGAAAGGTGAATTATAAGGAAAATATTAGGACCAAAAAGAAAATATTAAGTAGAACCACAAAACACAGGAGGAGGTTGAAAACTATGAAGTAATCCTGAAATATACTGAAACGTAGAAAATAATGAGAAAAAGAAAACGTTTTTTGGACATTTATTTTGAATGCAAGACAGTGGATAGATAAAAAAGATTTTCAAATATTTGTGAAGTAAAAAGTCCAACAAGCCACATCAACGAAGTAAAATAAGATTTAGAAAGAAACAATATGAAATCAGAAGCTATAAACAAAAGAGAAGTCTTTCGGGAAAAAGTATTGAAAATGGAAGGATTCCAAGGCAGGGTAGCTAACAACATTAGTTCAAAATGGTCTGAAGACAGAAAGAAGAAACATAGTGAACAGATGAAAGCATGCTAGAAGAAAAGAAAGAACAAAGAATGAAGAACTGAAATTGGAATGTGGTCCTTAGGTGGCCTATTCACAGAATAATAATAATAATAATAATAATAATAAAGATAATGTAATGAATACCCGAGACCAATGGAAGGAGGGAGATTAGTTTTTAACATTCTGCTGACCATGAAGTCATTAACATTATTAATGGAATATAAGCAAGGATATGACTCGAGATCAGCTGAGGCCTTTTCAAATGATAGATCTCAGCATTAACATCAAATATTTTAGGAAAAACAATGGAAAACCTAAATATGGGGATTTGATTCTCACTCCCCTGCATATAATTTCAATGCTGCTGCTGAAACATCTCACTAAGCATATTAATGAAAAGGAGGTGAAGGAAGGGCATGCGAGGTTTTGGTAAAATGAGAAAATTTATAAGTTCGGAATTATGACTCAGAATGAGTCTGGTGTATTACGGGTACTTCTACTTTAATGTGTAAAAGGAGAATAGGGCTGTTGTGGAATCCCTACGCAGACTGTATATTTATTCTGAATGAAGTTAAACTGAATATTTTCTTCAATGGTAAAGTGTGTGGAGTGCCATTACTTTGATTTTCATGTATCCTCAGGTTGTGTGATAAGGCAAACACGTTTTATTGCATGTCACAATCCAGCAAAGGAAAATCATTTTGTCCATTACAGCATGAATTTTGCAGTTAGTAAGATTTAGAATTGGCAAGGCTTTTATGAATTCACTGTTGGATCATAACACTGCTACAAGCAATGATGGTGAGTTCTGATGTGTGACATGGGCAACAGAGAAAACTACAGAGCCAGCTACTCTGAGGAGAAAACTTGCGTTCTATTATTTATACACTATACACTGATCAGCCACAACATTATGGGCACCTGCCTAATAGCTGGTATGTCCACCTTTGGCCCAGACAACAGTGGTGACGCATCATGGTGTGGAAGCAATGAGGCCTTGGTAGGTTGCTGGAAGGAGTTGGCACCACATCTGCACACATGTCATCCAATTCCCATAAAGGAAGGGGGTGATAAGCTCTGACACCTCATTTAATCATATCCCTGATGTGTTCGAACGGGTTCAGATCCGGCAAGTTGGGAGGAGAGCACATCAATTGGAACATGTCACTGTGTTCCTCAAACCACTCCATCACACTCCTCATCTTGTGATGTGACCCATTAACTTGTTGAAAAATGCTGCTGCCATATGGAAACAATCGTCATGAAGGGGACGTACACGGTCTGCAAGCAATGTATGATGCACTTTGGCCATCATTATGCCTCACAAAAGCTCCACTGGACCCATGGATGCCCACGTGAATGTTCCCCTGAGCATAATGCAGCTGCCACCAGCTTGTCTTCATCTCACAGTAAAGGCGTCAAAGAGCTGCTCCCTCTGGAAGATGATGGATTCACTCCCTCACACCAGCATGATGAAGAAGGTATTGGGATTCAGCAGATCATGCAACACACTGCCACTGCACCACAGTCCAGTGCCGATTGTCACATGCCTATTTCAGTCATGGTTGCCAATGTCATGATGTAAACATTGGCACATGCATGATTTGTTGGCTGCAGAGGCCCATCATTAAGAGTGTTCGGTACATTGTGTGTTCAGACACAGTAGTACTCTGCTCAGCATTAAAGTCTAATGCTAGTCCCTTCACAGTTCGTTGCCTGTCCTGTTTTACTAGTCTGCCCAACCTATGATGTCTAAAACCTGTAATGAAGGGTGGCCACCCAACTCTGCGATGTTGGGATGAGGTTTCACCACGTGTTGAAGACACTGATTGCAGCATTCCTCTAACACCCGACAAGTCATGCAGTTTCTGAAATGCTTGTGCCGAGTCTCCATACCATCACAGCTTGCCCTCGGTCAAACTCAGATGGATCGCATGCCTTCCCGATTCTACACATGGACAGCACGCTCACTGATACTACGTGCAACAACCGTGTGTCTCACTAGCAGTGATTCCTCACCAGCTGACATCGCCTGGACAGGTTTATATCAATAGTAATCAGTGAACTTAGTTTCTAGGTAAGCTTGATGATCATTTAAAGGAAAACTTGTATGATGTTTGAGTTATTCTTGCAAGATTTAACAAATGCATAATTGTGAAGCAATTTTATTGTTATTAAGTTGAATGCTGGCCTTCGACAAAAGAATTGGAACAATGACTTGCTGTTTTATGGAAACAAAGATGCTCAATGGGACATCTGGATTGACACTGCTCCATGATCACATCACATATGATGAAGTTCGTAAGTTACATGAAGTATCGACAACAGTAGAGCAGATGCAGCAACAGTAGGGCAGATGCCACAACAGTGGCAAAGACTGGTATTAGTTTGAGAGTAAATAGTTTCTGGCCAGTAGGATGACTTAGGCAACAATGGCTTGACACCCTGCACAAAGATCTCACGATCTCAGTCCTGCACGTTCATTAGGCACAAGATCGGATAAAATTGCAACAGAACACTAAAACAGTGGACCCCGCCAGCAAGAGGGACAGATGGTGAGGGTGAGGAAGAGGAAGAGGAGGAGGAGGAAAAAGAAAAAAAAAAGAAGAAGAACACATTATTTATGCAATTTCTAAAGATGAAATTGTTGACTTGTATAACACGAATGCAACAGCTAAGCTTCTCTAGCTTTGTGTCAAAATAAATGTTATAACATAAAAATCAATGTATACTCCACAAAATTATAAAGGAGGGGTCTCTCTTCCAATAGTGTTTCATCCATCCTTGCGCCACAAAGATTACTTGCGTTTATCATAAATACAACCCAAGGGAAAAAAGGAACTTAAAGTTCAATAACAGTATCTACAATTATACACACAACCAATACCACTTACAGAAAAATGTCACATTAAAAAGAAATAGTCAAGTCATTTATGAGGGGAACAGCTTCTGCAAAGAATGAAATTTATAGCCAGAAGATAACTAATCTTAGGGACAGCGAACACTGTTTGTGAGTGATAAGCAGTCATATATAAGCAGCTAATATAAAATTCTCATCTGCTATGAACCCCTTACACACTACCATACACCTGATGTACAGAATTTTTAATCATTATTATCTGAAACAATTATTACACCATCCAGTGGTTATGTATCACAAAATATGATTAACTTACTTTTGTGTTTCTGTCTGCGTGCACTAAACACAAAGTGGATTGACTCTTGTGCCTGAAGTTTCACTCCTGAAATGAAATAATATTTCACTCAGTTGAATTAACAAATTATTAACAGCTACAATGATGTTAAAACAAATATAAATTGCAAACTATAACTACATACTACCTGTAGGAACAGCTATTTTTCCACATAGCTGCCACGTTTTGCTGACGAGTGAAACCTGAGAGACTGATACCTCTGTCAATATAGGATCGTGTACCTGCAAATTAAGATAAGGGCATATAGAAATTATTCCTTGTTTCAGTATTACATGATAACATATAAAGAGTAGTTTTAGTATTCACAAATGGGTACAAGGAAGATGCTTCCTCAAAGCTTGAGGAACAATGAGGCGTATCTTTGGCAACATCGAGGAAACCTATGTGGCTGAATCTTCAACCACTGAAGACGCTAAATACTTTAATTTGTTTTTGACTCTGATAAATAAATAAAAAGTATGACATATCAAATAGTAATTATTATTGTCTGTTAACAGTTACATGCACAAAAAGACTGTTCATGCACTTGCAGAGTACAGCAAAATGATTACTTGTACACATTTGGCTCTTCTGAGAGAAGTCTCTGGTGTGTGAGAAGTTGTCACAGATCTGTATTTCATATGATATTGAGTTAATTTTATGAAATATAGTAGTACTAGAGGCACTGCCTGACTGCAGCTGGTCAGAGTAAATATTTACTGTTACCTTGTTTTTTGGTTACTATCAAATAAATATTTTGTTTTTGTCACTGTTCCTTTTTTATATTTTATTGGAACACTTGCTTATGTACTTTTAATGTTGGCAATCTGATTCAGACATCACATGCCTATGTGTCACCCTTGAATTAATTTTGTGCCAAAGTACCTACATGTCTACCCTAATTTCCCAACAACAACTGGAAACTGACTATTATTTCGTGGGATCATAAAGGAAGACCAGAAATTCTACATTGCATGTTGCATCTAGTCGAATTTCACGAAGTGTGTGAATTTTCTTTCTATTTTTTTCCTTCTGCTATTGTTGTTCACCTGATTCTCAGTTTTCATATGAACATTCTCAAATTCTTACATCTTCTCTCACATTTTCACATAGTTCTTCACTTCAACCTTCTCTTACACATTTTTCTTTCTTTTTTTTTTTTTTTTCAAATTACAGTATGGCGTCTTTTTTCTTCCTTACTGTTTCTCCATGCCCTCTTATATCTTTTAGATTTTGCATGACACTATGTAAACTCGCTCTTATGATATGGCATTTTAGTGACATATAAACAATATTTATTTGTTGCTAAAATAATATTAATGCATTAGCACAAACCGTTATATACCTTAAAGCGGCAAAATTTGTAGAACATAGGCATTTATGATTTCAGAACATTTCTAAAAGCACCTAGCACATTTGGCTCTCTCCCATACAGCTTTGGTTTCACTGGTACATCTTCAGTCTTGCCCACACATCTCTGTTACCAGCACCCTTCTGTATCCATCACGGGTATCAAACTCTTAGTCCCCTGCCAATATAACAGTATGTAAACATTGTGTCATCTTGCATGTAGGCTCACAAAACCTGACTAGTAGTGAATATTTTGGTAGGTGACTACCTTATGACACATGCAAAGAGTATAAAATGAGATTGTCACTTAGGTGTTTCGCAAACTCTTCCCTTCAAAATGTGCTGCTGCTGTGCCCATGGAGCAACAGTGACTGCTTTAACTGAAGAGTGCACTACTGCAGATCCAAGCATAGACAATGCTGGTGTAAGTCGGTAATCTTTGTGACTATGATGTCACACTGTTTTGCACTGGTGCCAATAATATCATTCCAACAGTTGTGGCATCGCATATGGTTGGTGAACAGCTGTTCAGAATTCATTAATAAAGCAATTAGTGATGAAGCTACTCCTGACCAATAATTACTTGTGCTTTGCACAAAATTTTTCTATATAAATTTATATTACTATGAAAACTAAATTTGAAATTTTTCTTTTTTGTATTGTTTTTATATCCTACCTAAATCTGAACCTCGCTCACTTGGCACATGTCAGGTTATGAGTTGGATTCCTTGGTACATTCAATATTTACAAGCATTGTAGGTCTTTTCATGAAAGAATAATATTTTAGAATGAGAGAGATTACATCTCACTACACACCCAGTCGCATCCCACACAGTCACTGTTACTAAATTTTCTTATTAGCAAAAGGAGACCAAGAGCTATCTGCTATCAAAACTGTGTATATGTGGTAGTGGACAACAGTGAATGCTTACTAACACACACTTAAGGATATTGGAATCTCTACACTGAGAGAGAAGTGTCTTGTAATGAAAAACTAGTACACTACAACATGGTTCTTGTACAAGAAGCCTTGTACGTGACAGAAACCACATTAACTAGAGGGATTATAACAATCGGTTACACTGAGACATGATTGGAAAATTCTTTGAAAAATCTGCAGTGGTACTCTCTGAGACACAGACAACATCACAGATAAATTTAAGAAAAGATGCCTACACTTGTATTGGCACCTATGTGTGATGGATGAAAAAATGTTCACTAAGAAAATATTTATCATAATTAATGCAATTAAATTAAAGACCACTTGGATGAAAGAAACACAAGACAACCAGGAATAACTGAAAATATCAGAAGAAATTAAGGGCAAAAAACAACTCAGAAATAAACATCAGAAACAAGAAATTGAACAAGTATGAAGAAAAGAAACAACAGGCGAAAAAACAGAGAGAAAAAAAAGAAAAAAACACAGTGAATTAATAAAGAGGCTTTTAAAATTGAAGACAAGGAAGTGAACCTGTGACTGGCTCAAGTGCACACACTCTCCTAAGGCAGGATAATCAAAGAGTGAGAGTGAGAGATAGTATTTTTTAATAGGCAATCTGTTAAAGATATTTGCACAAGGCTCTAGAAATCCTTTAAGAATTCTAGAGTAGCAGGCAAAGTCTACATTGATCTTATTTTTGTTTTTTGTATTTTTTTAAGATTGTGATTAATCTGAAATAGGTCTTCAGTATTAATTTCAGATACTGGAGTTCACAGGTTTGACAATTTAATGTATTTTTATATTTGGACAGTTTAAGAGTCACTTATATTTTCTTGAACACAGGAAGAGTTGTTCAGAGAAAGCTACTACTTTCCATATATATGAAGTACACAATAAGGACTCTTACAACACAATTATACTCAAGGTGTCCAGGGAATGAGCAGATGTAGGTGTCCAATAGAGGCGGAACATTATTACTATGGGACCCACCACTAATTAGATTTTTTAATTTATTTTATCACCTTTTTCTAGTAAAATATTGGATGAGTTTTGGAACATGATCTGTTCAGTAATTCAGTGAGTGAAATACATAGGTGACACACACAGGAAACTTTCAAACTAATTTAATGTTGCCATTTACTGCAGAAGATAACATTAAAGAGCACTTCACCAAGGTGTCATGTAACAATATTATGAAAAAGATAGTTGCTACTCACCATATAGCAGAAACACAGTCGCAGATACGCACAACAAAAATACTGTCAGAAAGCGAGCTTTTTGGCCTACATGGCTTTAGTCAGTTCAGGGGGTTGAGTATGTTACATCAGCCTTTCCATGATGACCATTTTTCCTATGAAAGCCTGGGACAACGGGAGAGAGTAGCTGCATACATGTACACCCTGTGATCATGCTGTATGTAGTGTGTGCTCATACAGAGACATGTGTTCAGAAGGGAAGCTATAATGTTAACTTCTTTGCATGTGTATCAACTGCCTGGAGGTTAATCTATACCATATAGTGGTAATATTTTTTTGTACAATTATTTGCAATTCTGTTATACATTTTCATTAACTGATTAGAAAAACTCTTATCACTGAATACTCTACTCGTCTACAGTGGTCTGCATCCATTTGACACGAACACAGAAACTGAAGTATTCGCAAAAGCTCTCCTTACTTGTTAACTTGCTCAATTTTAATAATATCTTCGACTAGGTTTGTGTATGTTTGTAGCTGAGTGGTACAGCACAGATTTGATTCCTTGTATTGCTAGGGATTTTTCCTTGGTGGGAAGACTTGTACAGGGTGTATTCTGCATCATGAGGCCAATTGAGGAGCTACTCGATAGATTAGCAGCAGTTCTAAGGTCAAGAAACCCAACAACAATCGGGAGAGCAGTGTGCTGACGACATGCCCCTTCACACCATGTCCAATGTTGCCACTGGCGGAGGATGACACGGGGGTCAGTTGGGTCTGAGTACAGGGTGTACATAAAGTCTGAGAACACTTTCAATTATTTGTTGCACAAGAACCAAACATTGTACAGATATAATGTATATGTTATTTTGAAGAGAAAGTCTCTCTCTCTCTCTCTCTCTCTCTCTCTCTCTCTCTCTCTCTCTCTCTCTCTCTCTCTCTCCCCCCCCCCCCCCCCCCCCCTTCATGTATATTGCCACAGCCGATAGTCAGCACTAGTCACAAATAGGGCGAGTTCAGGTGCGGATCGAGCTTTCTGTGTGTTGGATTTCGACAAAAACAAATATGCTACAGCTGTTCAACAGATGTTTAGCACCAAGTATGGTAGGAAGCCACCAACAAGGAAGGCCATTTACCACTGGCACAACAAATTCGCTACGACAGGTTGCTTGTGCCCGGCAAAAAGAAGCGGATGTCCCAGTGTGAGTGGAGTGAATGTGGAGTGTGTAAGAGAGACATTCATAAGGAGTCCAAAGAAACTGTTGCGTGGTGCATCCCATGAACTTGAAATGGCTCCAATGGCAGCGTGGAAAGCCTGCGACAGAAGCTGTCTATGAAACCATTCAAATTGGAGCTAGAGCAGAACTACAGTCGACGACGCCATGCTTGGATGGGTATGGCAAGAATTTGATTACCATATTGACATCTGCCGGGTCACTCATGGTTCGCATATCGAATGTTTGTTAAAAAAAAAAAAAACGGCTTTCAGAGTTTCTCTTCAAAATGGCAATATGTATGACATCTGTACAATGTTTACTTCTTGTGCAATAAATAACTGAAAGTGTTCCTGGACTTTACGTAAACCGTGTACTGATCAAATAAAATTTTTCTATAAGATCATTTTAGCAGAAAGCTTTATGTACCTCAGATACATGCCATCCATCATCTGTTCATGTCATGCTGTCTTCAACCCAGAACTTGGTTTCTTCTTTCACCTGCAAACTTTCAGTATCAGGCAATTAGGCATTTTTTGCTACGGGACTTCATACACCTTTTTCAGCATCCAACTGTTAGTGTTTATATACATTGCAGTGCCCAACTGGTGTCTCAGTGTGACTAGCTATCTTACTTGCTACAGTCCAATTTCATTCAATAATGTCAAAAAATCAGATTTTATCTTGTCTATTTTACTTTTTGCAATCCTTTTCACATGTCCTATGGCTTTATTTAGTTTTTTGTCTAACACAATGAACTAATACTGGCATATCAAGTAGGTCATAGGGTAATGTTCTGTTGTCCACACATGATCCTATGGTCATGAAAATGTCATCATCTAGATTTATATGGTAATTTCTGGTCAACACAAAAGGAAATTAAAACAACATGTTGATACCAAAGTTTCCAATTACATTTGATCAGTGTCACACACTGAAAGTGTGACAATGAAAATAGTGAAATATCTGCTTCTAAGTAATAACACTTTTACTATGTAAGATTCAATAATAATTTGAAGCAATCTCACCTGATTAACATTTTTAACTTGTAGTGCCAGATTCAAAACTTGGCTACTCTCGTCAGTGGAGGCTACACAACTGTTTGTTGCCATAGATGTACACTGAACTGAACCCAAAACGGTTATCTCCCATGAATGTCTTACTAATCGATACCTGTAACATGTGGTAATACCAACTTATATTTGGTACAGAAATCACTTTAAATCAAGCTACACATAATGAACATATCTTTATAAATAAAATAAACTATTACTTCTTAAATGAAAAAAGGTAGCAAATGAACTATGTTAACTGCTAAGAAGGAAGGAAGGAAGGAAGGAAGGAAAGAAAGAAGGTAGATTAGGACTTAACATCCTGTTAACTTCATGGTTATTGGAGATGGAGAACAAGCTTGATGTGCTTCAAGAATCGGGAAGGAAATTGGCTATGCCCTTTAAAAGAAATCATTTGACATTTGCCTGGAGGGATTTAGGGATATCACAGAAAACATGAATCAGGATGGTCATATGCAGATACAGACAGACATCCTCCCGAACTGCAATGAATACAAGTCCATTGCTGTGACATAAAATTGCCACAATATTAAGTACGTAGTTACTACTACTGAGATTCAGAAAAATGCTTAGTTAATTGTGTGTGTGTGTGTGTGTGTGTGTGTGTGTGTGTGTGTGTGTGTGTGTGTGTGACGAGGACGCGAGCATGTGTGCATTGGGAGCTTACTGGCACTCAATGACGGGGTTATCAGTGCCTTTTGTTAATGGAAGAACACTTCAATACCGAAGTCTGCCACTAGTCACTACAAATTCATTACGAAATGGTGATTACAGATGAGGATGTAATTTAACTGTGACAGTAACATTGCATTCAAAAGTCCCCAAATAAATGTGACGTTTTAAATGACTACAGCAAAAAGTCTTAAGGATGAGAGACATAATGAAATATTTACATAATTATATAAAAACATATTTTACTGCTGGCAGAAAGTCTATGATTATGTCACAACTTCATATAGACAAGAAAATGGTCATTTAGTACCACAATAAACTAATAGTATTTATTTATTTACATTTCTCCGCACAGAGTCACTGATATGAAGACTTTTGCAAATACCATACTTATGGGCACTAGTCTTAAAAGTAGTAATTGCAATTAATAATATTTATCAAAATTTATTACATCCACACATGTATTAGGATAACAAGAAACATTAATTTTATCACATACTTAATACCACATGCCTAATTTTTATAATAAAAACATTATTATTTATTTATAAAAACATTGGAAACATTATACACATAGTTTGCATATACTTTATGTTAAAACGCATCAGTGGGCTCTGTTTGCTACTTTAAAATGCACTGAGTGGATACAATCATGTTTCAATTAAAAATAGTAAAAAAATTAAAAAAATTAACTTTCATTTAAACAGCCCCTGGTCACAAGTTTCCAGTGGCTCTGGCAGTTTGTTATACCTTTTCATTCCATTAATACACTCATGTTCAGCTAAAACAGAACACTTTGAATGACTAGATATAGGATGTTTAGTATGTTCTGCAGGATTAGCATTTTAGTCACTTTCATGCAGCATGTGTCCTATTGCCTAGTAGGCATAGGATCTGCAATGGCCATGATAACGTGTTCCACGCACGATGGCATTGACATGCACAAAGCACAAATGGTGTCCAGTGATATAGCCATCCATGCTGCATTCACCTGGTTCTGAAGTTCATCTGTGGTGGTTGGCATTGGGTCGTAGCACTGCACCCTCCATTTCACCATCTCCCACACATTTTCGATTTGCGACAAGTCTGGTGATCTGGCAGGACAGGGCAAGATGCTGATACCCTGTGACACAAAGAAGGCATGTGCTCATGCAGCAACATGCAGTTGACCATTGTCTTGCTGAAAAATTGTATCTGGGGTGTTGTGCATAAAGGATATGGCCATGAGTTGCAGGATGTCATTCACGTAGGTCACATTGGTCACAACACCCTGGATATGCACCAACTGTGATTTGTGGTTACACCCAATAGCATGCCACACCATCAGGCCTTGATTTGGCACTGTATGTCTTGTGCAAATGCAGTTACAGTGAACCCGCTCCCCCTGTTTGTGGCGAACCAAAATGCAGCCATCATTTTCAAACAAACAAAACCTGGATTGATTCAAAAACACTGTCTGATACCATTCCTGTCCCTGGTGATGTCATTCCATACTCCACTACTGTCAGGCATGTTTCTGCACATTAGTCAAACGTAAGTGGAGAAGCGGACGATGCGCAAGTAAGCAATGTTGTAATAAATGGTGACATACTACCACCCCTGATAGTGTACAATGTGTTCCACTGTTGCACCAGAGCCAAGGAGGACGCAGATCTGTCCTGCAATACCATTTGCACCAGATGTCGATCTTCTTGGCGGGTGTTCCGAGTGGTGCGACTTGATGCATCTTGTCGTATTCTATGGCCTTCAGTGAACCATTCTGCACATACTCGTTGCACAGCCGAAACACTTTGTCCCACACAAGCAGCAATTTCCTGGATGGATGGAACACATTCTCTCATGCCAATAATGCATCCTCTTTGAAACTCACTGATTTGATGATACGGTGCGCGCATATATCTGTGAAGCATCATGCATATCTGCTGAAGTCACACTGGTCTGTTACCTTCCGTTTATTCCGACAACAGGAGCCACAGGCACATTTTACCATCAGATGGTGTTACGCTGCAATCTTTATGTTGTCCTTGAACTGTGGGCCGACTTGGTTCAAATGCTAATCGTTTCTGCAGAACATAGTAATGTACACATCCAGTGAATATGAATGTCCTGTCTCCAGTCATTCAAGATGTTCTGTTTTTTTTCTGAAGATGAGTGTACATAGGCTCCCATCAATCATTTTTAATTTTGTTCTTTGTCTGAAGTACTTGAATTTTGTGTTTTGGTCATGTATATCAATACATTTACTTAGTTAAGGTTGCAAAAAAGTAATTAACTCATAGGTGCATGAAGAATAGAATGTGGAGTATCTGTGCTGTACAAAAGCTTCATGACAAGATTCTCTAGAGCCTAGTCTGCGTTCAATCCTGAGTGTTCCTTTTTTTGTAACAGCAATATTCTGTTCTGCACCAGAATTCTGTATTTCTGCACAGTAGCTACTGTAGGTATAGATTGTCCCACAATATACAGTTTTCAATGTGTGCTTGGGCACCTGGCTAAGAAGTTACATATCATTACTGATTTTATACTGCACAACACTAATATGTTTAACCATCAGAGGTCCGAGTCCAGATTGACACCAAAGACTTTACAGCTGTCTGCTTCATCTGCCATTATTCCATGGACATCGTTTGTGCACGAGTGATGTAAGCTTCTGGTTGCAAATATTAGCTTCTAGGATTTACTTTCATTGATCTTAGTCTCTTATCATGGGAAGATGTACTTAATTCTAATAGCACCAGCTGATAAAAATTCACACTTGAGTTGAAGGGATGCATAATGTCATTAACACATCCCAGGAAAACGAAAGGACCAAGCACTGAGCCCTGAGGAATTCTTTGTATCACTGCTTCACTAGAGGATTTGAAAGTTACTACCTTATTATCACTGCTTCACTGGAGGATTTGAAAGTTACTAACTTATTATCAATTTGATATCTAAGTTTAATATAATGTTTCAGATTCATCAGTTACTTGGCTAGAAGTATCACTGACACATTATTGATACCATATGGCCTCATTTTCCTTAGAATAAGCCAATGTTTTACATAATTAAAAGATTTTCTCAGGTCAAGAAATATTACAACAATATGTGTACTCTGTTCTCTACAACAGTATGCTTCATGGAAGAATATGGTAATATCAGTGGTTGCACTTGGCTATTTCTTCTATCAATACTGAAATTCAGTAAGCATTTTGTGTCTAGAGAGGAAGGCAGCAAGCTGAGATAGGATACTATTATTTTACTGAAGGTGGGATTAGTGACATTGTTCTATAATTTGAAACTTTCTCCTTGCTTCCCTTTTCATGCATCTTACTTATTTTTAAGACATTTAGATATAAGTTTTCTCTAATACTGCTGTTCATAGGATAGATTTTGATAAATTGCCACTAAATTATGAATGCTGTTTGTCAGTATTGAACTCCTGGGCTATATATGCTGGAGGGATTCTGATGAAAACTCGATTGTAAAGTACAGCCGAAAATTTTACATGTATAATTTGTTTCTGATGTAACATAACAAACACTTTTGATTGCAACATAAGATTGCTCTATTCATATTAGCAATTTACTTATATATAGCTCTCATTGTGAAATTCAAATTTTCACTTTTGGTTTCCGTTTTAGAAATTATGCTACCACCACAAACATTTATTGAATGTCAAACCCACCTCTTATCCACAGGGGCATAGTAAGTTATGTGGGAATAGTTTCCATGAATTGACCCTGCCAAGCCTGGTGGAGAGAAACGTTCACCTTAATTTTTATACCCTTTCTTTAAAGCTTTGACGCAAATTATGTATTTTGATTGAAGCATGGGGTCAAAATATCTTGACTGTAACTAGTTTTGCTTAAAAGACAGTGTTTTAATTACTATCAATTAATTAAACCATCAGTAAGAATAGATTGATAATTCCTGTAATACTTTGCCTGGACTAAATTCAACTTCAGTTTTGTAATCCTCTGATAAAACAGAATTGTTTGATGCATATCACAATATGAGGGGGGGAGTGGAGTGGACGAAAAGATTCTAGCCTAACAAATAAAGAATGACAGAAATTTCATAATACCAATTTATTTTTCAATACACTTGCAGGCACACTCAGATAACTTCTATAAACTAATCAAATAAAAGGTCTTTGATTTCGAGTCCAACCAAGCATTCACAGCATCAATCACTGAATCATCATTGTCAAATCATCTTTATTTAGGTATGGGAAAAGAAAAAAGTCTGATGGAGCCAAATCTGGAGAACATGACAGATGACAACGATTTGAACCCATGGTCATGCAGAGTTTCAAGTGTTGCGAGGGCTTGGTGCACCGGTGCGTTGTCCTGATGCAAAAGAGCTCCATGCACCAATTTTCTGTGCCATTTTTTCTTTCTCTCTTCTCCCAAATGGCGCAGGAGGATGCAACAGTATGATGCATTGAGAGATATGCCCTTTTGCAAGTAATCCACAATAATTACCCTTTTTGCATCCCGGAAGACCAATGCTATCACGTTACCAGCTGATTTTTGCACCCGGAATTTTTACGGGTTAGGGGATGAAGGTGGTTTTCAGTTTTGTGACTTGTTTTGTCTCAGGATCAAAGTGGTGAATCCACGTTTTGTCCGTTGTCACATACCTTGCAAGAAAGCTGTCTTCATCCACTTAAAATTGGCAGACAATTTCTTCACAACACCGCAAACACTCCCGTGTCTGATTTGCATTCAAGTCTTTCGGGACCCACTGAGATGAAACTTTCCACATTCCCAAAATATCCACAACACTGTCATGAGCACACCCATGGGAGATTCCAAATGTGGTTCCAATGTGCTGCAACATTGTTCGATGACCCTCTAAAATCGTATCGTGAATTGCAGTCACTGTTTTATCATTGGCAACAGTGACAGGCCTTCCACTCCTTGGTGCATCTTCCTCACTTGTTCTTCCATGTTGAACACCCAGTTTTTCACTGTTGCATAAGGCGCAGCACTGTCCTTAAGCGTATTCCGCATGTCCCCTGCAATTTCCTTTGGTGTCATTCCCTTCAAATGAAGATACTCAATAAGAGCATGGTTCCCGATTCTCTTGATATTCACCATTTTGCTTACACTGTGGTATACAAAGCATCCTAGAGGCAAAAGTAACACAGATGGAGCCATCAAATTTGACTTGCACACCCACAAAGGGTCACCACAAATGTAGCTGGCGGTGTTTGTGCGAGACATTACGGTAACTAAGGCTCTTTTCAACTGCCCCAAGTAATATTGTCTGATTTTTATCTTCACATTTTTCTAGCAATTTTTGTTTTTGTATATTTTCAGACCTTCCACCCCGCTTTTTAATTCAGTTCAATCAAAATATTATAAACATGATTTGCATGTATACAGAACCAGCAATTTTTGAGATGTTACCAAGAGTCAGTTGGATGGGCTTAATTCCTTTTTAGAAACCATCAGCAAAATTAGAATTATATGAATCTTAATTTGAATCAGAAGACCACTGTAATTCTGATGTAAAACTCAAATTATGCCTGAACAATTTCATCACAAGTCACCATGTCAAAAGCACACCCGTCAGCTGGAGACAGCAGTTTTGGCACAATATGAGTAGCAACCAAACATTTTGACAGCTACAGATGTGCATATTTTCAGGATAGCACAATATTTTCATCATCTTTTTTGCTTGGTATGAAAGTTGCAACACTGATTGCAGCAATATATTTAACTATATCTTATTTGTATTGCTAGTTTTGCTTGGGAACCAACCACAACTAACATTCCAAAGTTAAATGAAGCTGTGGACCTGCAACCCTCGAGGAAAATTGACCCAACCAAGAAAAGATTATCCACAGGAGTTGCAGAATTGGGATTTTACATTATTAGCGAGGCCTTGTAGTAATGCTGTGTCAAATTAATGTAGCTGGACCTGAAAGTAAGGGGTTCAGTTATTTCATTTGCACATTTCTTTACCATCATACTTGAGATACCATCCATCCAGCTGAGTATTTGCTCTAATTTTTGCGTTGCTTGAGCCTGACACAATGTGTGATTTTATATGGTCTCAGCCTGCAAGTCTATAATGGGGCTGATTGGTCATAAGCAGAGATCAAGTACTTATTGATCAAATTACATATTCCATTTGCACCTTTTACTAAGTTGTCCTCAAGCCTAATGTTGGCTGGTTTACTGCACATCTTACTGATAGTTATTCAGTGTTTATTGATTAGTCTCCAGGATGTCTTACTTATGTTTGGATGCACTATGGCATCGTTGTTTTGGCTGTAGGGCTAAATAGTGGCCCAACCAACCGGTTAGCCTGCTTAGTTTATAATAAAATGCACAAATGATACCTCCTATGCTGGGATGCCAATGACTGCATTTGTAGGTCAAGTAATACAGAAAATCTTTTAAACACACTGTATGCCAAGACAAGACTCATGAAAAAATGAATAAGACTCTTAATGACTAGTCACTAAGGGCTAGCACAGTGACCATCCCAGCATAACTCACAGAGTAAAGATTAACAAATAAATTGCTATACTAGGAGTAAACAGTATTGAGTTAATAGATAAAACACAGTACTCCTGGCAGCTGGCATGGAACTAATTTTACATAACGAAATCTAACACTTGTGGCATGATACTTGTGTGAAACACTTGCGCACTACAGTGTACAGAACAGCTGGGTTGCTAAAACAGCCCCCTTGGCAGAGTGCCACCCAGGAAGCCACGAAGTGTGCGAGGAACTGGGCTTGTCGACCAGATCTCATGGGGCGCTGGTCCCCTGGATCTGAGGTGGCCATTGCTGGTGTCATAGTTGCTGTTGCTGGACCAGGTGTTGAGAGAGGTTGCATCTGTCAAGTCTCAGTGGGGCGTGGCTCATTGAAGACATATGTCAGGATGAACCTGTCTATTATGATGGCAATGTGTTTGCCATTGACTAGAATGTTCAATGGTGCAAATGTTCAGTGGGGTGTGGCTTACTGAAGACATATGCCAGGATGAACTTGTCTATTATGATGGCAATGTGTTTGCCATTGACCAGAATGTTCCATGATGCGGCCTTGTGTATGGTTGTTGCAGGGCTGGTTTGACACCATCAGTATGCAACATCTGAGTGTGCACATACTGTGATCTTTGTGGACAAACGTGGTGACAGTTCCCTGTCTGGATGCCTGTGGTGGTCAGATCTTTTTGACATGATCTCTAAGGTAACCAATGAAGGTAGATGGCTCTGTATCAGGCTGCAAAGCCACATCTACAAATTCACCAGGTAATATTAGTGATTCTCCGTACACCATTCCTGCAGAGGAACCAGTTTGTATACATTCTGTAGGCTAGGTACAACCACTGGCAGAGTTCCTGTCCACCCAGTGGTGTGGCACATTAGAGCTGCTTTTAGTGTTCTGTGCCAACACCATATCATTACATTGCTGGCCTGGTGGTGGCTGGTTGTTTTGTGATGAGTCATGCTACAGAATGCTGCGATTTTAATGAACAATTCTGCTTTGAACTGCTTGCCACAATCTGCTGTAATATGCTGAGGACCGCTGATACATGATAACCAGTTCAGCATACAGGCATGTGCCAAAGTTTCCACATAGATTTGTCCACAGTTGCTACTTCTGGCCAATGTATGAACAGGTCAGTCATTGCCAGCAGGTACTGTTGACCATTTGATGATAGTAGGGGCTCATGATGTCCATGTGCATGTGAGTGAAACGTGGTAGTGTTGGGAAAGTTGCTGATCAGCGCATGTATATGCCTGCTAACCTCGTAACGCTGACACTGTACACAACATCATGTGCACTCATGGCAGTCTTTCTTCATTCCTGGACACAAGAAGTGATCTGTGATGAGGCATAACATAGATTACACACCAAGGTGACACAGGTTGTGGAAATATTCAAAGGCCTTCTTCCAAAATCCTGCTGGTAAAAATTGCTACGGCTTTACTGTTGACACGCACAGTATAACTAGATGCCTGTGCCAGGAATGTTGACTAACTGCAACTCTAATGATGATGATATTGTTTCCCGCAACAGCTCTTGCAGTTCCTGGTCAGTACGTTGTGCTTCTGTAATGTGTATGGTGGAGACACTGCTGACCCAGGAGGGACAGTCTGCTACTACATTCTCAATCCTGGATGTGTTGAATGTTGATGCTAAATTGTGTAATAAACATAAGCTGGTTACGCTGCCACAGCGAACAGTTGATGTTTTGCCAAAATCCATGTGAGAGCCACTTGTAGTCGGTAAAGATTGTGAACTCTAAAGTATTTGATTGCCTCGTATATCACTAACAGTTCATGGTCATAAGTGGTACACTTTTCTTGATATGTTGACAGTTTCTGCGAGAAAATGCTAGAGGCTGCCACACATCATTGTTGTGTTGCTGCAACACAACATCTACGGCAGTCTGGCTCGCATCTTCCACCAATGCTCTGTCCAAGTTACTGCTGCATTCCTTTTACATTTTGGATCTGTGAACACAGCTGTCAATGATTCTTGAATTTCTGCTACTCGTGGTAGATGCCGATGAAACAAAATTAGAATCCCTAGCAATTCTTGCAGCTCCATAACTGTGGGGATCTTCAAAATGGCTTCCACTTTGTAGGTAGTGGTAAGGAGAGGAAAAAATCAATTTCTGGCTGACCAAAAATACATTTTGCTGTGTACAGAACAACACCATATTTGTTCAGCCATTTTAAAACTTCTGACTGACAATGTTGTTCCGTTGAGGCTAGAATACCAGTATGTCATCAAGGTAAGCAAAACAGAGTGGCATGTCTCACAACATGGAATTGATAAATCTTAGCCATGTCTGCACTGCACTCCTGAGGCTAAACATCAGGAATTTGCTTTCAAACAGACCAAATGGTGTAATTATGATCATCTTCAGGATGTCTTCCTTAGCAAATGGTATCTGCATATATGCCTTTGCACAGTCCAACACACTGTACAGGCAGGCACCACTCAACTCAAAGTTGTAACTGCGGAGTAGCAGCACTGGATAATAATCTGGCACTGTACAGGTGTTAAGCACTCTATAGTCACTGCAAGGGCACCATGAACCTTACTTCCTTGGTACTAGATGCAGCAATGACGACCAAGGACAACTGGATGGTCACATGATGCCCTCTTGAATCATGCTGTCAAATTCTGTCTTTGCAACTGCTAAGTGATCTGGAGTTAACCCTCACAGCCTACACCCCAGTGGGGATCCCTCAGGAAAATTTACATAGTGCTTGGTGTTAGGCTTCACATTTTTAGGCATACCAGAGGGTCTTGCAAGTGCAGGAAAACATTGTCAAAGTAGGTGCAGTGTGCTCCCCAGCTGTGGCTTTAATCATTTTGTCAAATTGTGTCAACGCCTGGTGCTGGAAGAACACAGCCGTTAGTCCGGTGGTTCAGTTGACCAAGGTATGTTTTGGTGATATCAGGCAGAAGGTTGTAATATGCCAGGAAGTCCGCTCTAATTATTAGCTCTGTGACATCTGCGATTGTGAAGTTCCACACAAATGTTCACTATAGGTCTTGGTCCAGCTCAAATCGGTGTGTGCCATATGTCACAATTGTTAGTGGCAGCTAGAAAGAAAGACATACACAGCCTACAATAATGTAGCACTGTTCATGGGAAGATACACTCATTGGTACCAGTGTCAACTAGGCATTTATGACCTTTTCAGCGATCACTCACAAACAGATGCTGTGACTCAGACCAGCAATTGGATGAAGCATCTACATCCAACTGGCAGTGGCATTTGGGAATGCACAGAGTCTGGTGCAGCAATGTGCTCGATTGCCAAAATCAGCTATGGTACCAACACACATCCTGCTGCATTTCCATCCGAAGAGTCTACGATATACTGCATGAACACTTCAGGAATCTGCATTGGCCATGCCTGCTGTTGGTGATATGGCGAGATAACAGCTGCCTGATCTGTGTCAGCACACCCATCTTTGCTGTCAGAACATTTTAGTCAGCGTGTAATACTGTGGCAGACGCCCTTCACACTAAACAGTTGTTACACTGATAAGCAGGGGTGATACAGTGTCTTGCACCTAGTCTGCTAGCTCTGCCACTGTGTCTAAAAGGCATTTCAGATTGCAATGCACTGATTGCTTTAATGACAGGTGCCAACCGACTATTCCAGATAGTTCTTAGCAGGCTATCTGCTACTGTGCCAGCATTGATCTTGCTTTGCAAGTGCTGCAAGGAATGGGATAGTTTGCAATCCCTCGAGTTGTCCTGTGTCAGGATATGGCAGAGGAGTGATTCTTGTGAAGCAGATACACAAAGCATTATCTCTGCTTTGAGACGGTTATACAAACCACACTCTGGGAGTGAATTTAACACATCTTTCACTTCAGCCACGTACCGAAGGTCAAGTTGGCTCACAACCAATGTGAACATGGTGGCATCAGTAGTTATTCCTCAATGAAAGAATCTGGCTTCAACTTGAGCAAACCAAGAAATTGGGTTGTGAGGCCAAAAGGATGGTTATCATACAGCGAGCCTGAACACAGCATGGTTAGTCATTGCTAAATTTCCCATCATGATGCAGTAGTACTTCCTCCAATTTCTGTCAGGATGGTGTAAACCATGTCGGGGGGGCACCAATTTGGCTGCAGAGCCAAATACTGGCCCATCTGATTGGTTAGCCAGCTTAGTTTATGGTAAATAACACGCAAATGATATCTCCTTTGCTACAATGACAATAACATTACTCGTTCACAGGTCAAGTAATACAGAATGTCTTTTAGACGCAGTGTACGCCAAGACAAGACTCTTGAGACAACAGCAAGTGAGACTCTTGTTAACTGGTTGCTGTGGACTGAGCACAATCAAAGAACTCAGCATAGATAAACATAAACATATACATTGCTATAAGCTAAGAGTAAACAGCACAGAAGTAATAGACAAAATGCAATGCTCCTGGCAACCAGCATGGAACTAATTTGAGTGTGTGAAATCTAATGTTCACAGCACAACATACATGTGAAAAGCTGGTGCAAACAATGTACAGTACTGCTAGCCGCGGTTGCTACACTGTTTGTCTGTTTCCTTAAATGTAAGAGGTCTGTCTTAAATTTTTTTTTTAGCTTGATTGTTCTTTTCTTAAATATATTAGCTTTGTTTTTTGACCCTTTCCTTATTTTTGTTATTCTGTTCTCAACATTCCATTGTTGGTTGCTTTGTTTCTTAACAGACAAGATCACAATGTTATGCCTTTTCTTAATTAGGCTAGGTGGAAGTTTCAGTTTAGTACCACCCTCACTGTCAAAGTGTGTTAGTTCCCAGGCTATTCATTTTATGAAACAGTAGTAGCCAAAATAGCAGAACACAGTTCTATAATATTAATCCCATTTGCTTCCAGACCCTGTACCCTGACAAATGGAGTCCAACTTCTCCTCTGCTAGCTCATTTTTGAAGGTGCTGATGTTGGCACCAATCAGAATCTGTTTGTACTCAACCTTTCAGTTGTTGAGAAAGGAGAGCTTCAGTATTCTAACAACTGACAATAATGATTATTTTACTTGTGTCTGACTATGTTACTCCAGTGTCAGAGCTTACTACATTTGTGATATGTTCAGGAGACACCGGAAGGTTTGGATTGGTTATATAATGGTAAGAAAGAGATTTTGATACTAAATTTTGAATTGTAAAACATTATCAGGGGCAAGTGTGGGTTCTGATGATAGTCTGTTGATTATAGACTGTCAGTTAAAACTGAAGAAATTGCAAAAAGGTAGAAAATTAAGGAGATGAGACTTGAATAAGTTGAAAGAACCAGAGGTTGCCGAGAGTTTCAGAGGGAACATTACACAATCATTGACAAGAACAAGGCAAAGGAATAGAGTAGAAGAAGAATCAGTAACTTTAAGATATGAAATAGTGAAGGCAGCAGAGGATCAAACAGGTAGAAAGACGAGGGCTAGTAGAAAACGTTCGATAACACAAGAGATATGGAATTTAATTGATGAAAGGAGAAAATATAAAAATGCAATAAATGAAGCAGGCAACAGGGAATACGAACTTCTAAAACTGATATTTACAGGAAGTGCAAAATGGCTAACTTTGTAGCTGTAGTGGGCTATTAAAACAACATAATGTGCAAGTAGTAAGGTGCACTACTCTGGAAATTCCAAGAAAATCAAAAGAGAAGTTTTACACATCTATCACGTGGCTTAATCAAACCATGGAAAATCCAGGATGGGATGTAACAATATTATGAAAATGATAGTTGTTAATTACCACACAATGGAGATGATGAGTCTCAGATAGGCACAACAAAAAAGACTGTTACAAAATAGACAGCACCTCCCCCCCCCCCCCCCACAGAGACACACACACACACACACACACACACACACACACACACACACACACAGTCTCTAGCAGCTGAAGCCTATTTGGTGACAGTCTTTTTGTTGTGCCTATCTGCGACTCGGCATCTCCACTATATGGTGAGTTACAACCATCCTTTTCATAACAGTATTATGTGGTTTATGTATTTGTGTGTAGGTGCTGGACACTTAGAGTTTATGGTGGTCAAGTGATTAGCATTTGAGCCTCGCAAGAATAACTTGTATGAGGTGATGGTTAGACTCCCACTCAAACATTAATTAATAATTATTAATATTTTTTCATCACTGGTCATATTATTCAGTTTACGTGACATTTCAGAGATAATATAATTTAAAAAAGAGAGAAAAAAATGTGTATTTGCAGGAAGTTTTAGTGAATTTCATGTTATTTGATTACTTACTATTTTTAATCAAATTTAATTATTAGAACAAACATATTTATAACTATCAACAAGTAAACAAAGAATTGCATAGAGTTTTCCTGAAAATGTATGCCTCTCATCATTTGTGAAATCCCTTATACATACAGTCTGGTAACGCACCCAGAACTATTTCGCACCTTGACGTTTCATGCTGCAGGCACAGAGGCAGGCCTCATTTGGCAGTTAACATGCGTAGCTGTGAGACATTGCTCAAGCAGCAAGAACAAATGGTGTAGATGCAAATTTTTTGAATATCACACAATTTACATTTGTACTACAAAAATGAAGATGACTCCCTGTTTTTCGACTATTGGAGATAATGAATGTCATGACGATTCAATGCATACTGCAGCTACAAAAAGTCTGTTGTGGAAGTCTTTTTCAAGAAGTGAACCTTATTGACACAGAGCAATCACTGAGACAATTTCTGCACATGCAATGGAAATTGTAGAAGTACTTTACCATTCTATTGTCAAAATGTTAGGAGAAGAGAGACTTACTACTCATGAGGAACTCACTCATTCCGACAAAGTAGATGGAGGTGGTCTATTTCATGAAGTTGACGATATTTCCGACAATGAGAATTTTCAACCAGCCAAAAATAAGGCAAAAGCTGAACACATTGTGTTGGAGACAAAAATAAACGTAGCAGCACTGGTAAAAAGAGCACCCCACAGAAAAGGATCTCAAATTTTAAAAAGAGAGGACCATTTGAAGAGATGAGAAGAAAACATAAAAACTAGAGGATCAGCAATCAATAAATATGCGCTAATTGAGTCATGGACCAATGACTGCTTCGTGGAGCCTCACAAAATCACCAGCAAGGAAGTTACAATTTTGTCAACTGCTCTGTTTTTATCTTCAACATCTGTATTTTAACAACAGATTATGACAGTGATATGTAACTCTGATTGCATATTTCAGGTAACAAGAAGGATTTTACAGCAGTGGGCTTTGGCTGATGCAGGCCAATTTCAGTCCAAGAACTTCATCTTCAAAGCATCAGTTTCATGGGATAAAAAATTCAAACAATGGCACAGAATTCAGAAGAGGAAGATCGCGACATACGTGAGAAACAGGGAGTCTGTGCCTTGGGAAGAAACACTGGAAGTCACAAGAAAGTTTCAACTGCAGACAAAGGCACTTATCCCTAATTTTGACAAAAATTTGAGATTAATACAGACCAGACAGTTTGCCAGTACCGGTCAATTTATGACAGAAATCTTGTTGAAAGAAATTCAAAATCTGTGTTTGTTATAAGTGATGAAAATTTAGATAAAACAAAATCTACTCACCAAGTGGCAGCAGAACACACACATAAAAAACTGTTGTGATTGGCAAGCTTTCAGAGCCAGTGGCCCCTTCTTCAGGCAGAAGGGCTGAAGGGGAAGGAAGAAGGGTGAAGGAAAAGGACTGGAGAGGTCTAGGGAGAGGGGTAGAGTTTCAGAAAGTCACACAGAACTGCGGATGAAAGGAGACTCACCATACAGGATAAGAAGGAAAGACTGATTGTTGGGGACTGCATTGGACAAGATTTGAAAACCTGAGCTCAGGTTTTCAAATCTCGTCCAATGCAAAACTAGGATAATGGAACATAGTCAAATTAATCTGGTGATGCTGAGAGAATTGGATTAGGAAATAAGATAATAAAAGAAGATAAGTTTTGCTATTTGGGCAGCAAAATAATTGATGAAGGCCTAAGTAGGGATGACATAAAATGTAGACTGGCACTGGCAAGCAAAGGGTTGAAGAACAGGATTATTTTATTAACACCAAATATAGATTTGAGTGTCACGAAATCTTTCCTGGAAGTATTTGTATGGAGTGTAGCCATGTATTGTAGTGAAACATAGGCAATAAACAGTTTGGACAAGAAGAGAACTGAAGGTTTTGACACGTGGTGCTACAGAAGAATGTTGGAGATTATATGGGTAGATCACATAACTAATGATGAGGTACTGAAAGAATTGTGAAGAAAAGAAGTTTGTGGGAGAACTTGAGTAAAAGAACGGCTCTGATGATGGTATACAGTGTAAGGCATCAAGACATCACCAATTTAGTACTGGAGGGAAGCACAGTGAGGGTGGGGGTTAAAGTCATCAAGGGAGACCAAGAGATGTATACAGTAAGCAGCACATTCTCAAGGAAGGATTTAGGTTGCAGTACTTATTCAGAGATGAAGAGGCTTGCACAGATAGAGCAGCATGGAGAGCTGCATCAAAGCAGTCTTTGGACTAAAGACCACAACAACAATGAGTTTATCATAATGGAATTTTTAGCTCCATTCCGTTCTTGGAGAAAATAACAGTAATGAATTAAAGAGAGTCTATCTTCTTGCAAGAACACAATTATTTGTGTTGTTTTATCCCCAAACATATTTCATGACAGTTGTGGCATCTTCAGAGGGATTTTTCTTTTATTGTTCCTGAAATATATACATACTAGTTTTATGAAGGTTAGGAATATAATGCAGGGTTGCCACAAGTTTCCCCAAGTGAAATTCCCTGATTTACAGACAAGTTTTAGCATTTTTCCCTGACAAATTTTGAGATCTCAAGGGTAAGTAAAGATGGAAGTTGACAATGTGTCTATGCAGCTACGGTACAAGAAACAATAGAGCCAAACGAGGAAATATCTAAATAGAACTTGCAAGCAGATTGCATTTCCTAATGTGAGAAAAAACCTTAAGTACTAACATCAACATCTTTTGTAATAAATTGTATTTAGATGGAGAAAGCAAGCCAAATGGTATATGTGTTTCATTAAGACCAATGAAGTTATTTTATTTCAATAAAACGAAACCCACTTGGTGATAAAAATACACATTCTCTTGGAGTCGCAAGACAGATTTAAAATACCTTCACCAATTTCAGAAATAACCTCAGAAAGAAATAGGTCTGTTGAAAGAAATGTATAAGATGGGGAAGATTTGTGTAAACCAACAATATAGATGACTGCCAATAAAATGTTGATTCTACTACGTTAATTATTGTTGGTTATTATCCACTGTGTTATATCTATTATTTTACAGATGTTATGTAAGCTTTCTTTCAAGAAATATTAGAGTACATGGTGTACAAACTACCAGCAACTGCCACACTTTTCTTCCTCTTATCATTCATACTTTCTAATGTATAAACTACTTTAAAAGTGCCAAAATGTACTAGCATACGGTAAATAAAATATCTATAAAATGCCATACTGCACAACGTATTTGCAATGAACAGTCGCAGTTTTTGAAATCCATCGCCTGTGGCCTCTAGCCTGCCGAAGAGCTCTGCAGTCCTCGATCCGTGGGTATATCACAAAAATCCACTGCACTACGCCACATACAAACAGACCAGGCCTGCGGACAGTTCAGTGGGACTAGGTCTGATGGGCAGGACTTGTATTAGTGGAAAACGAAGGGCTTCAGATTGGCAGGCCCCATCCATTAGAGATACCGGCAGAAATGGCCCGCAGTTTTGGCCTATCATGGAAATCCACTCTTGTGGCCAGATATTCGTGAGTGATGGACAGCATGTTGATGAAATGCAACCACAATGATCAATCCACGAAACAGATAATGTCTGCAAATACTCTGAGAATCAATAATAATGAAGATAGGTAGAATTCACTGTAAAGATGACCGCAGACAGGCAGATAGAAAAGACAATCACACTTTCAGAACTAAATTTTCGGTCATAGCATTTGTCAGAAAATGAGAGCACATGCACATTCACACAATCACTCACACACAATTGAGGCTCATGTGACCGCCATCTCCGATCACTGAGAATCAGATCCAAACAAACCACTCCTCACACCTCCCTGCCTCTCGTCAGCAGCTGCTAGGCTAGAGGCCAAAAGTGGTGGCAGCACTGACTGCAAGCTGAGGGGTGTGGTAGGAAGGGGAGAAGTAGTAACGAGGGAGTAGGGAAGTGGCGCATGTGCTCAGCTGCACCCAACCAGTGACAATGCACAACATATCAGTAAACAAACCATTTCATCCACGAGGGCAGTTCAATAAGTAATGCAACACATTTTTTTTCTGAAACAGGGGTTGTTTTATTCAGCATCGAAATACACCAGGTTATTCCCCAATCTTTTAGCTACACAATACTATTTTTCAACGTAATCTCCATTCAATGCTACGGCCTTACGTCACCTTGAAATGAGGGCCTGTATGCCTGCACGGTACCATTCCACTGGTCGATGTCAGAGCCAACATCGTCCTGCATCAATAACTTCTTCATCATCCGCGTAGTGCCTCCCACGGATTGCGTCCTTCATTGGGCCAAACATATGGAAATCCGACGGTGCGAGATCGGGGCTGTAGGGTGCATGAGGAAGAACAGTCCACTGAAGTTTTGTGAGCTCCTCTCGGGTGCGAAGACTTGTGTGAGGTCTTGGGTTGTCATGAAGAAGAAGTTCGTTCAGATTTTTGTGCCTACGAACACGCTGAAGTCGTTTCTTCAATTTCTGAAGAGTAGCACAATACACTTCAGAGTTGATCGTTTGACCATGGGGAAGGACATCGAACAGAATAACCCCTTCAGAGTCCCAGAAGACTGTAGCCATGACTTTACCGGCTGAGGGTATGGCTTTAAACTTTTTCTTGGTAGGGGAGTGGGTGTGGCGCCACTCCATTGATTGCCGTTTTGTTTCAGGTTCGAAGTGATGAACCCATGTTTCATCACCTGTAACAATCTTTGACAAGAAATTGTCACCCTCAGCCACATGACGAGCAAGCAATTCCGCACAGATGGTTCTCCTTTGCTCTTTATGGTGTTCGGTTAGACAACGAGGGCCCACGAGGGACCCAGCGGGAACAAACCTTTGAATATCCCAACTGGTGAACAATTGTGACAGCACTACCAACAGAGATGTCAAGTTGAGCGCTGAGTTGTTTGATGGTGATCCGTCGATCATCTCGAACGAGTGTGTTCGCACGCTCCGCCATTGCAGGAGTCACAGCTGTGCACGGCCAGCCCGCACGCGGGAGATCAGACACTCTTGCTTGACCTTGCGGCGATGATGACACACGCTTTGCCCAACGACTCACCATGCTTTTGTCCACTGCCAGATCACCGTAGACATTCTGCAAGCGTCTATGAATATCTGAGATGCCCTGGTTTTCCGCCAAAAGAAACTCGATCACTGCCCGTTGTTTGCAACGCACATCCGTTACAGACGCCATTTTAACAGCTCCGTACAGCGCTGCCACCTGTCGGAAGTCAATGAAACTATACGAGACGAAGCGGGAATGTTTGAAAATATTCGACAAGAAATTTCCGGTTTTTTCAACCAAAATTGGCCGAGAAAAAAAATGTGTTGCATTACTTATTGAACTGCCCTCGTACTAAGACAAAAACGAGATTTTTCCAGTTTTTATTTTTTTCAAATTTCCCTGATATTTCCCAATTCCCTGATTTCCAGAACCTGTGGCAACCCTGATAATGGCATCAGATTTTGTCGTCGTTTGGATGGCATACGTATTTTACATCTTGTAGCTGATAACAGAAATCAGCCACATGTGTATATTACCACCAAATGTCATCTGCAACACAGGGATGTTAGACAAATGGATGTCACAGATATTGGATGGTCATTTTGTGGAGAAAGACAGGTGGATGCATTGGCAGAGGGCTGCAAACAAACAAAGTGGCAGATGAGAATGGAAGGAGGTGATAGGACAGGGGGGGGGGGGGGGGGGGGGGGGGGGGGGGGGGTAGAAACTGTTGGATGGAGGGTGTGGGGACAATATTTTACTGTAGGTTGAGGCCGGGATGATTATGGGAGCAGAGAATGTACTGTAAGGATAACTCCTATCTGTGCAGTTCAGAAAAGCTGGTGGTGGAGGGAAGGATCCAGTTGGCTCAAGTAGTGAAGCAGCCATTGAAATCAAGTGTGTTATGTTCAGCTGCATGTTGTGCCACAGATTGGTCAGTCTACTTTGCTCTTGGCCACAGATTGGTGGTGGCCTTTCCTCCTGGTGGACAACTGGTTGGTAGTCATTCAAATGTAAAAATATGCACAATGATTGCAGCAGAGCTGGTAAATGACATAGCTGCTTTCACAGATGGCCTGGCACCTGATGGAGTAGGACAGGACTGGAACAGGAAGTGCTGGGTGGGTGGATTGGTCAGGTTTTGCACCTGAGTCTTCCACAGAGAAATAATTCTTGTGCCAAGGGGCTGGCATTGGGAGTGGCGTAGGGATGGAGATGGACTGGGATGTTGTGGAGGTTAGGTGGGCAATGGAACACTACTTTAGAGGAGTGGGAAGTATCTCAGGTAGGATGTCCTTCATTTCAGGACATGATGATAGATAATCAAAGCCCTGGCGAAGGATGTGGTTCAGTTGTCCATGTCTGGGGTAGTCCTGGTGATGAAGGGGACACTCCTTTGTGGCTGATTTTTGTCGGTGGTGGGAGGATTTTGGTTTTGAGGATAAACGACATGGGACACCTGTTTGTGTACTAGGTCTGGGGGATAGTGCCTGTCTGTGAAGGCCTCGGTGAGACCCTCAGCATACTGAGCAAGAGAGTTTTTGTCATTGCAGATACACCATCCCACTGTATAGGAGGGACGTTTTGGTGTAAAAGGGATGACAACTGTCAAAATGCAGGTACTGTTGGTGGGTTTAATGTGGACAGAGGTGCAGATAGAGCCATGAGAGAGGAGGATGTCAACATCTAGGAAGGTGGCACACTGGGTTGAGGGGGACCACTTGATGCGAACTAGTGAGAAAGTGTTGAGGAACAAAAAAATAGGGTATCTTGGCACTGGGTTCAGACTTCGAAGATATCAATGAACCTGACCCAGACTAGGGGTATGGTGTTTTGGGAGGCAAGAAAGGTCTCTTCTAGATGACCCATAAAGAAGGTTGGCATACGAGGGTGCCATGGAGGTGCCCAGGGCTGTGCTGCGGATTTGTTTATCACTTTTCCTTCAAATGAGAAGTATCTGTGAGTTAGGAAAATGTTAGGTGTATGAGAAATGAGGTAGTGGGTTTGGAGTCTGAAGGATGCTGGGAAAGGTAGTGTTCAATAGCGGTAAGACCAAGGACATGAGGGATGTTTGTGTATAGGGAAGGGGTGTCAACAGTGACAAGTAGGGATCCAGGAGGAAAACGGGTGGGAATGGTGGACTGTTAGGGAAGGAAGTGGTTGGTGTATTTGATGGGGAACGCTAGATTATGGCTAATTCATTGGAGGTGTTAGTGAATGACTGCTGAAATTCTTTCAATGGGGGCACAATAACCAGGCACAATGGGGCCCCAAGAATTGTTGGGTTTTTGGATTTTGGATAGCATGTAGAAGATGGGTGTGTGGGGTGTCATAGGGATAAGGAGGGAAATGGAATCAGGGGAGATATTCTGGGAAGGGCCTAAGGCTTTAAGCAGGTACTGGAGTTTGTGTTGGACTTCTCTCCACTGAAAGAATAGTGTTCTGAGGAAGGGACTGGGGAGGGATGGTAAGGCTAAGTTGGAGTGAGGTATTCCTGGAAGGTGATTGGCAAGTTGTTAGGTGGGAGGGGGGAGTATCACAGTTGGATGGTGGTACGAACTGGAAGAGGCAGGGTTCAATGTTGGAATTAAAGTGGTTTTGGTTGGAGGGATTGGAGGCAATGAAATGTTTCCATTGCAGGGGTTGGGAGAAGGGGAGTAAGTGTTTGACAAGTCCAGCATGGTTAAATTTGGGTGTAGGGCTAAAGGTGAGGCCTTTGGATAGGACTGAAACTTCTGTGGAGCTGAGGGTTTTGGTGGAAAGGTTAACAATTGTGTTACAGGAATATTTTGGCTCTGGGTTGGTGGACGGTTGGTAGGGAGTTTTGGGGGATGTGGCAAGTTGAAAAGGTTAACTAGGGACTGTTTAGCTGCTATGTGGTGTGGACAAAGATGAACACTGTGGGTATGATAGGGGTTGGATGGTGGTGCCCTGAGATTGGCAGTAGGTTTCTACATTCCTAGATGTTGATCACCTCCTCTCTGCTGGTTCCATCTGCACCTCTGTCGACATTAAACCTACCAACCACCAACAGTAGTTGCATTTTGTCAGCTGTCATCTCTTTCACACCAAAAAATCTCTCCCATATAGCCTGGCTACCTGTGGACAGCGTATCTGAAGTGACAAAAACTCCCTTGCTAAATATGCTGAGGGTCTCACCAATGCCTTCACATGCAGATACTATCCCTCAGACCCCGTACACAAACAGGTCTCCCATGCTATTTCCCCTCACACCCTAAATCCTCCCACCTCCCATAAAAACCAGTTACAAGTGAGTGCCCCTTCGTCACCCAGTAACACCCCAGGCTGTAATAACTGAACTACATCCTTCACCAGGGTTTGATCACCTATTGTTGTGCCCTGAAATAGGGACATTCTACTCGAAATTCTTCCCAGCCCACCTAAAGTCGTGTTCCGTTGCCCATCCAACCTCCACAAGATCTTAGTCCACCCCTGTGCCACTCCCAATCCCAGCCCCTCGCCCCAAGGATCACATCCCTGTGGAAGACCCAGGTGCAAAACTTGCCCAATCCACCCACCCAGCACTTACTATTCCAGTCCTGTCACAGGTTTATCCTACCCCATCAGGGACTGGAGCACCTGCGAAAGCAGCCATGTCATTTATCAGCTCTGCTGCAATTATTGCACATCTTTTTATATTGGTACGACTATCAACCAGCTGTACACTGGGAGGAAAGGCAACCACCAAACTGTGGCACAAAATTCAATTGAACATAACACACTTTATATTAATGGCTCATTCACTACTTGAGCCATCTGGATCCTACCCTCTACCACCAGCTTTCCTGAACTGCACAGATGGGAGTTATCCTTACAACACATTATCCACTCCTGTAACTATCCTGGCCTCAACCTATGGAAACATACTGTCTGAACACCCTCTACCGAACAGTTTCCACCCCCAGTCCTATTATCTCCTCACATTCTCATCTCCCATCCTTTTTATTTGCAGCCCTGTCAGTGCATCCACCTGTCTTTCCCCATTCCCCACCCCCACCTCCCTGCCCCACAACCTCCTGACACTGCACCTGTTGGCAGTCTAATCTTTGCATACTCCCTCAGACAGCATTTGTCTCCCCCCACCTCCCCCCCTTGCCCCTCCCACCATTTGTACACCACAATCACTATCACTTCCACTTACCCACCCTCTCCAGATTGCTGCTTGCATTCATATCTTTTTCACTCCTCTTTTCAGTGGTACAAGAAATAAGTTGGGGCAATATTGAATATAACACACAATATTCAAACTTTGAACAACCTATGAAACATTGCAACATCAACTGTCAACTGCATGTCTGAAAAAAATAAATGTGTACATGTGATCTCAGATTGCCTTGGTGTGATTGATTAATGGTGTGTTACTAGGCATACAGCAAAGTTATTGTTTCCATTATATCCATATTACTTTGACGCCTGGCCTAGTCATCATCTTCAGGCACTATAAATTTTGCCTTTAAGTAGAAACAGCAACTTTGCTGTATACCTGGAAGCACACAAACTCACTGCTGCTTCAGTAGCAACACTAGTTTTCTTGGCCTAGGGCCACTGCCCTAAACTAATTTTTGTACCTGATATTTCATTCCCCATTGCAGGAGTACTTGTTAGAGGCAATGGAGAGCAGGTAGATGATTTTCCAATATGAACTGCTTTAAACAGTGTACCAAAGGCTCAATTACCTGAAGCAGCCAAACTTTTTTATTTGTAACTGTAGAGTTGTGATGTCTTTTGATTGTTGCCAATGTATATTAAGGAATTTATAAAGCAGAAGGATTGGTGATGTTTACTTTATTTAGCATTAAGGCCCACAACTTCCCTCATTTCAGCCCTCCTTTTCTGTTTAAAGTTGTTTTTGTGTTTCTGAATTTATATGTTCTCTCTAAATACCCTAACAATGTGGTGATTGGACCCTGCCGAAATTTCAGTATCGAAGCATCGAATTTGGTGGTTCCCTGTTCCCATGAATGAACTACTACTGCTAGTTTATCCATACTAATTTATTCGTGCTATCCAGATGATAATTGCTCTCATGTTCATCACGACATCCAGTGAAGCTTTTATTAGTAATTCAGATGTACATGGCTCGACTATTGTGAAGTCACAAATAAATAGTTCAAACAACGGTAAGTCCAGGATGGAACGACAATATGGAAAGGATAAACTGCCACTAACCATAGAGTGGAGGCCTAAATCGGAGACAAGCACAATGAAAAACAATGGGCACAGTGAAAAAGAATGCTAGAAATATATCAGCTTTTGGGCAAAGTTCTTCTTTAGATGTAGAAAACACGTGCATGCGCCAGCACAATCAAGTGGGGTGGACTAGGGACTCCCCTCCCCTCCCCTCCCCTCCCCTCCCCTCCCCTCCATCTCCTCTCCTTCCCCAACCCACCCCACCTCCCCTCCCACAGCCTCCTGTTTTGCACCTAGCAGCTCATGTTAGACACATTCATAGTTGGGCCTTAGGTTGGTTGGTTGGTCGTTATGGGTGAGGGGACCAAGGACAAAGCAGCAAGGTCACCAGTCCCATCGGGTTAGGGAAGGATGGGGAAGGAAGCCAGCCATGCCATTTCGAAGGAACCATCCTGGCATTTTCCTGAAGCAATTTAGGGAAATCATAGAAGACTTACATCAGGATGGCCAGATGCACGATTGAGCCCTCATCCCCCGAACGCGAGTCCAGTGTGCTAACCACTGCGCCACCTCCATTTGTAGATGTCCCTTAGCTGAGCACATGTAATGTACAGCACTTTGTTTATTTAAGGCTGATTACATTGGTGAATCAATTACCTGCACCGCCACTGGCTCAGAGGATGTCTCCCACAGTAGCAGACACAACATCAGGAACAAAACCCATGACTAAGACTACGCCTAATTCCCAGAAAACCAAAGTCATTAAGAGAGTAACCACTGATTACTTGTCCTTTTAGAAAAATAATAATTATCAGGAAAAACTGTTTAATAATCATAACTTAAGTCCTTACAGGTTCTAACAAAATGGAGATCACAATCCCATGCCTTCTTGACAATTTCAATACAGAGCACTAGGTTAAACTGGCCAAGGAACTGTAAAAGAATTCTCTACTGATTTGCCAAGGGCACAATTGCATTATTTGCATAAAAAAATTCAGGGAAACCATGGAAATCCTAGATTTTCAGTGTTTTTACTTCATTGCACTATCATGACTGATCTCATTGTTCTCCTGAAATAATATTACAACATTTCTCAAAACCCTTCCATTCACTATAAAAATTGTAGCACTCTGTTGCCTAAATTTTATATGAGTGCAGCACATACACAATTTGTGAATGTGTGGTGGTGGGGAGAAGGTGCGAGGCACATAATATTATGTTCGAATGCAGAAGTATAAGGAACTGTTGTACTTACCGTGGAATGCATTTGGTGTTATTATTTTCATAGTAAAACATAATTTCTAAGTTGGTGATGCCTCTATAGTCAGGTGCACGAAGCCACATGGATTCCATGTGTTTCTGACCGGGTGCAAGTTGCCCACCCGGAAGGGAAATTTTTATGACTTCTGGAATAGTCCCCTGTCCAGTATCACAAACTGGATAACCAGCACATGAAATCAATTCCGGTACAGATGATGCAAGATATAAATTACTCAATGGAGCACTACCAATGTTCTTGAAACGTATGCTAACATTCTGCATTTCACCACAAAGCATCTGTGAACTCATATTTTGAAATGATACCTGCAAAAGTGAAATGAGATACATTATAATACTACTACTTTAAATATATTATGGCAACTACAGAAAACTAGGTCTTGAAAACTATCCATTTAATGAAAGCACTTTAGAAATTATCGCGTTCTGGATGATTTAAAAGTTGACTTCATCCAAACAAATGGAAAGACGAAATGGTGCTCACTGTTAGATAGCTCAGAATTTCAATAACGGTTCAGAATTGTATGTACAAATTAAGGCTAGAGGTTCAGTCCTGTAACTGACAATACCAATGCAGAAAAAGTTTTTTTATTACTGCGTTCCTTACTACTGTTAATAATGAAGATACAGTTGCAACAAACAATTAAAAACTGACACGTAAAGAGTTCAACATGTGGCATCTCAAGAAATTACAACACATGAGAATGGGAGAGTTAACATTTATTACTTTTACTGTGAAAACAGGTTACCCTATTGAAGAAAAGAGCCAAGTGCTTACAGCTTCAACTGAGGGTTCACTCAGCTCTCTCCAACACAGGAGTGGACCCTGTTGGTGAAGGATGTTTGTAGTTGTTGTTGTTGTTGTTGTTGTTGTGGTCTTCAGTCCTGAGACTGGTTTGATGCAGCTCTCCATGCTACTCTATCCTGTGCAAGCTTCATCATCTCCCATTACCTACTGCAACCTACACCCTTCTGAATCTGTTTAGTGTATTCATCTCTTGGTCTCCCTCTACGATTTTTACCGTCCACGCTGCCCTCCAATACCAAACTGGTGATCCCTTGATACCTCAGAACATGTCCTACCAACCGATCCCTTCTTCTAGTCAAGTTGTGCCACAAACGTCTCTTCTCCCCAATCCTATTCAATACCTCCTCATTAGTTATATGATCTACCCACCTAATCTTCAGCATTCTTCTATAGCACCACATTTCGAAAGCTTCTATTCTCTTCTTGTCCAAACTAGTTATCATCCATGTTTCACTTCCATACATGGCTACACTCCATACATATACTTTCAGAAACGACTTCCTGACACTTTAATATATATTCGATGTTAACAAATTTCTCTTCTTCAGAAACTCTTTCCTTGCCATTGCCAGTCTAAATTTTATATCCTCTCTACTTTGACCATCATCAGTTATTTTGCTCCCTAAATAGCAAAACTCCTTTACTACTTTAAGTGTCTCATTTCCTAATCTAATTCCCTCAGCATCACCCGACTTAATTCGACTACATTCCATTATCCTCGTTTTGCTTTTGTTGATGTTCATCTTATATCTTCCTTTCAAGACACTATCCATTCCGTTCAACTGCTCTTCCAAGTTCTTTGCTGTCTCTGACAGAATTACAATGTCATCGGCGAACGTCAAAGTTTTTATTTATTCTCCATGGATTTTAATACCTACTCCAAATTTTTCTTTTGTTTCCTTCACTGCTTGCTCAATATACAGATTGAATAACATCGGGGAGAGACTAAAACCCTGTCTCACTCCCTTCCCAACCACTGCTTCCCTTTCATGTCCCTCGACTCTTATAACTGCCATCTGGTTTCTGTACAAATTGTAAATAGCCTTTCGCTCCCTGTATTTTACCACTGCCACCTTCAAAATTTGAAAGAGAGTATTCCAGTCAACATTGTCAAAAGCTTTCTCTAAGTTTACAAATGCTAGAAATGTAGGTTTGCCTTTCCTTAGTCTAGCTACTAAGATAAGTCATAGGGTCAGTATTGCCTCACGTGTTCCAACATTTCTACGAAATCCAAACTGATCTTCCCCGAGGTCAGCTTCTACTAGTTTTTCCATTTGTCTGTAAAGAATTTGCGTTAGTATTTTGCATCCGTGTCTTTTTAAACTGATTGTCCGGTAATTTTCACATCTGTCAGCACCTGCTTTCTTTGGGATTGGAATTATTATATTCTTCTTGAAGTCTGAGGGTATTTCGCCTGTCTCATACATCTTGCTCACCAGATGGTAGAGTTTTGTCAGGACTGGCTCTCCCAACGCCGTCAGTAGTTCTGATGGAATGCTGTCTACTCCCGGGGACAACCAGAACTGATCCACATTGCCATTGCCACTGACAGCCACATATCTCCCCCTCTTCAGCTTCCTTTCCCCACACTACAGCTTTCTCAACCCTTTAGCCTCCCACAACATGCATCCAGCACTCACATGAAGAAAGATAGAAAGCAGTTTTCTGACCTTTTAAGTTTACATATGCACCATCCATCATTCACGTGCAAGAAAGTGGCGGCCATTCTTCATTTCTGGTTTGTCATTTACATTCTCTTAACGAATAAAACAGACACATCAACTGTGTACATAAGTTTTTTCTTCACCACCTTGTGATTTAATAACTGACATTTTACACTTTCTGGTACCATATCTCTCATGGAATCTTTCAACCCACATGACATAAGGGCACAAAGATTGTAAAGGACATCATCCCGAGATAGGAAGACTTTTAAAAAGAGCTGCATAACACAGATCACAATCCAGTAACTTTCGAACGTGAATTATTGTACAGTGTGGATGATGATGATGATGATGATGATGATGATGATGATGAAAACTAGATGACTTACAAACTCATCATATTAAAATTAAAAAGCATGAATGAAGGTGAGAGGGGACAGTACCGGCTAGATGCAACTACAAAAATAGTATACAACAGTATTCACTACCTTGGACCATTTTCAGTCTGCATTTAGAAAATACAATGACCACTGGCTGCTAGATTTATTTATTTAGGTCAGAAGCCATACAAAACTCTAAATCACATGACTGTACACTATTAAGAGATACTAGAAAATCAACATTTACATTATTTACAATTTACATAGATTACATAATTAACTAAACGATCTTCACCCAGAATTGAGCAACAGCAACTGCACCCCCTTCAGCCTTCATCAGCTCTTGATTGTTACATGACTGCAAGGGCAGTAGCACAGGTGATCCAATTTCTGTGCTATTATTTATTCACATTGTGCTGGTACTTTCGAAAATGCCTATTTGACAAGGTTGTCCTTGAAGTTAACAACACTTGACCTTTGTCTGCTCAATGATCTCCAAGAGAACCTATCTAAAGTACCTCCTGTTGGTAGACACTCAGCAGATTTCATGCACGTCTGAAGTTGGACACTTCTACCTACACATACTTTTTCTCTGGCAGCAAGGTAAGATATAATGCTGACAATGAACTAGGGAAACTACAACTGGATTTCAACCTAGATCTTGGTGGTCGATGGCTACAGAGAGATTTTAGGTAACAAGGGAGTAAAAATTGGAATAAGAATAATATTGTGTTTGAGATTTGATGATGACATGGTCTTTCTAGCAACAGACAAAAAAGAATTACAGGATATAGTTGAAGTTCAGGGAAAGATTAATGGAATGAAAATCACTACAAATAAAACAAAAGCAATGCCACTAACAAGAAATAAAAGGGTGAAGGTAACACTGAATAGTGGAATAGTACAACATGTGCAAAGTTTTAGATCCCTACGAAGCAGGATAGAAACCAAATGGAAGAGCAACATTGAAGCTGAAACAAGGATGGCAATGGCGAAAGTGGTATTTTGTAAGAAAAAGAGAATTTTCTGCAACAATATGAACAAAGATTTGAAGAAAAAAACTAATAAAATGCTTTGACCCATCTGGATTCTAGGATTTGGGGAGATGCACCAGGCCTGGGTTGAATCTGTCCTGCAAATTAAACGCAAGGGCCCGTATGCTGGCCACCATGGATGTGGTTTTTAGGCAGTTTCCTCACATCTGACTTGGTGAATACCAAGCTGGTACCAATGCATTGTCTCAGATACACAATTTGCAAACATACAGAAAACTCCACATACTTTCACACGAGATAACACTACACAGAGACACAGTAATTGTGCCACAAATTCCACACTGTGGGAGAGAGAGTGCAAGAAGGGCATCCAGCCACACTTTATCTCTAACTCTGCAAACTCCAATAATTAACATGCCAACCCCATGAAGGAATAAAGGCCAGCTACACATCCTCTCTATCTTCATACAATTTTCACAATGGCCACAGTAATGTCTACTACTCTGTTATGTTCCCTCCTCCATCTTTTCGTTTACTTGTGTCTCAGAATAATTCTCAGTATGCAATTCTACAGTGCTTACAGAGCAATTTTTGAATGGTTTTTCTATTAAAAGTCCATGTCTCACTGCTAAAAGACAAAAATAGTAAAATTTTACAATTTTAACCTTTCCTTTTCAGATGAATGGGAAGCATGACTTTGAAACCTCTTCTTTACTACAAGCATTCTAGGCCATATTTTACTCTGTTCATTTTTCTTCTTCCTGTCCATTCACTGTTTGTCTTCATATCTATTTTTGAACTTACTTTATTAAATTCTTTCATTCACTGTTCATGTTTGATTACACTAGAGGCTGTTGTTGCAGTCTTCAGTCTGAAGAATGGTTGGATGCACTCCATTCGATTCTAACGTGTGTAAATCTCTACATAACCCCCTTCCCCCTCTCATTTTGGTGATAGTTAATCTCCCGGGCTGATTCTTCTTTCAGTATTGAATTTCTCAATAATATGATGAAATCTACTGTGGTTGCCCGGGATACTGCCCGCATTGAGGCCGATCCCTCACCTGTGGTAGAGTGGGAGGTCGTCTCAAGGTGTGGCAGGGGGCGAAAGACATTCCGGAGGGCTGAACGGAAGGCCTCTCCAGTTTGTCTGACGAACCGGTTTCAGGCTCTGTCTCTGGCTGATACTGATCTTCCGCCTGACATGGCTGCTTGTCCTGTTCCAGAGGTTGCCCCTCAGTCTGCAAGATCCGGGCGGTTGCAGAGGGTGGGCTTACTGGTAGTTGGGAGCTCCAACGTGAGGCACGTAATGGGGAAATGGCAGCAAGAGAGGGGAAGAAAACCAATGTGCACTCCGTGTGCATACCGGGGGGAGTCATTCCAGATGTGGAAAGGGTCCTTCCGGATGCCATGAAGGGTACAGGGTGCACCCATCTGCAGATGGTCCCTCATGTCGGCACCAATGATGTGTGTCGCTATGGATCAGAGGAAATACTCTCTGGCTTCCGGCGGCTATCTGATTTGGTGAAGACTGCCAGTCTCGCTAGCGGGATGAAAGCAGAGCTCACCATCTGCAGCATCGTCGACAGGACTGACTGCGGACCTTTGGTACAGAGCCGAGTGGAGGGTCTGAATCAGAGGCTGAGACGGTACTGCGACCATGTGGGCTGCAGATTCCTCGACTTGCGCCATAGGGTGGCGGGGTTTCGGGTTCCGCTGGATAGGTCAGGAGTCCACTACCCGCAACAAGCGGCTACACGGGTAGCAGGGGTTGTGTGGCGTGGACCGGGCGGTTTTTTAGGTTAGATGGCCTTGGGCAAGTACAGAAAGGGCAACAGCCCAACGGGTGTGGGGCAAAGTCAGGACATGTGGGGACCAGGCAGCAATCGGTATTGTAATTGTTACTGTCGAAGCTGCATTGGTAAAGTACCAGAACTTCAAGCGCTGATAGAAAGCACTGAAGCTGAAATCGTTATAGGTACAGAAAGCTGGCTTAAGCCAGAGATAAATTCTGCCGAAATTTTTACAAAGGTACAGACGGTGTTTAGAATGGATAGATTGCATACAACCGGTGGTGGAGTGTTCGTCGCTGTTAGTAGTAGTTTATCCCGTAGTGAAGTAGAAGTGGATAGTTCCTGTGAATTATTATGGGTGGAGGTTACACTCAACAACCGAGCTAGGTTAATAATTGGCTCCTTTTACCGACCTCCCGACTCAGCAGCATTAGTGGCAGAACAACTGAGAGAAAATTTGGAATACATTTCACATAAATTTTCTCAGCATGTTATAGTTTTAGGTGGAGATTTCAATTTACCAGATATAGACTGGGACACTCAGATGTTTAGGACGGGTGGTAGGGACAGAGCATCGAGTGACATTATACTGAGTGCACTATCCGAAAATTACCTCGAGCAATTAAACAGAGAACCGACTCGTGGAGATAACATCTTGGACCTCCTGATAACAAACAGACCCGAACTTTTCGACTCTTTAAGTGCAACAGGGAATCAGTGATCATAAGGCCGTTGCAGCATCCCTGAATATGGAAGTTAATAGGAATATAAAAAAAGGGAGGAAGGTTTATCTGTTTAGCAAGAGTAATAGAAGGCAGATTTCAGACTACCTAACAGATCAAAACGAAAATTTCTGTTCCGACACTGACAATGTTGAGTGTTTATGGAAAAAGTTCAAGGCAATCGTAAAATGCGTTTTAGACAGGTGCGTGCTGAGTAAAACTGTGAGGGACGGGAAAAACCCACCGTGGTACAACAACAAAGTTAGGAAACTACTGTGAAAGCAAAGAGAGCTTCACTCCAAGTTTAAACACAGCCAAAACCTCTCAGACAAACAGAAGCTAAACGATGTCAAAGTTAGCGTAAGGAGGGCTATGCGTGAAGTGTTCTGTGAATTTGAAAGTAAAATTCTATGTACCGACTTGACAGAAAATCCTAGGAAGTTCTGGTCTTACGTTAAATCAGTAAGTGGCTCGAAACAGCATATCCAGACACTCCGGGATGATGATGGCATTGAAACAGAGGATGACACGCGTAAAGCTGAAATACTAAACACCTTTTTCCAAAACTGTTTCACAGAGGAAGACCGCACTGCAGTTCTTTCTCTAAATCCTCGCACAAACGAAAAAGTGGCTGACATTGAAATAAGTGTCCAAGGAATAGAAAAGCAACTGGAATCACTCAATAGAGGAAAGTCCACTGGACCTGGGGATACCAATTCGATTCTACACAGAGTACACGAAAGAACTTGCCCCCCTTCTAACAGCCATGTACCGCAAGTCTCTAGAGGAACGGAGGGTTCCAAATGATTGGAAAAGAGCACAGGTAGTCCCAGTCTTCAAGAAGGGTCGTCGAGCAGATGCGCAAAACTATAGACCTATATCTCTGACGTCGATCTGTTGTAGAATTTTAGAACATGTTTTTTGCTCGAGTATCATGTCGTTTTTGGAAACCCAGAATCTATTATGTAGGAATCAACATGGATTCCGGAAACAGCGATCGTGTGAGACCCAACTCACTTTATTTGTTCATGAGACCCAGAAAATATTAGATACAGGCTTCCGGAAGGCGTTCGATACAGTTCCGCACTGTCGCCTGATAAACAAAGTAAGAGCCTACGGAATATCAGACCAGCTGTGTGGCTGGATTGAAGAGTTTTTAGCAAACAGAACACAGCATGTTGTTATCAATGGAGAGACGTCTACAGACGTTAAAGTAACCTCTGGCATGACACAGGGGAGTGTTATGGGACCATTGCTTTTCACAATATATATAAATGACCTAGTAGATAGTGTCAGAAGTTCCATGCGGCTTTTCGCGGATTATGCTGTAGTATACAGAGAAGTTGCAGCATTAGAAAATTGTAGTGAAATGCAGGAAGATCTGCAGTGGATAGGCACTTGGTGCAGGGAGTGGCAACTGTCCCTTAACATAGACAAATGTAATGTATTGCTAATACACAGAAAGAAGGATCCTTTATTGTATGATTATATGATAGCGGAACAAACACTGGTAGCAGTTACTTCTGTAAAATATCTGGGAGTATGCATGCGGAACGATTTGAAGTGGAATGATCATATAAAATTAATTGTTGGTAAGGCGGGTACCAGGTTGAGATTCATTGGGAGAGTGCTTAGAAAATGTAGTCCATCAACAAAGGAGGTGGCTTACAAAACACTCGTTCGACCTATACTTGAGTATTGCTCATCATTGTGGGATCCGTACCAGATCGGTTTGACGGAGGAGATAGAGAAGATCCAAAGAAGAGCGGCGCGTTTCGTCACAGGGTTATTTGGTAACCGTGATAGTGTTACGGAGATGTTTAATAAACTCAAGTGGCAGACTCTGCAAGAGAGGCACTCTGCATCGCGGTGTAGCTTGCTGTCCAGGTTTCGAGAGGGTACGTTTCTGGATGAGGTATTGAATATATTGCTTCCCCCTACTTATACCTCCCGAGGAGATCACGAATGTAAAATTAGAGAGATCAGAGTGCGCACGGAGGCTTTCAGACAGTCGTTCTTCCCGCGAACCATACGCGACTGGAACAGGAAAGGGAGGTAATGACAGTGGCACGTAAAGTGCCCTCCGTCACACACCGTTGGGTGACTTGCGGAGTATAAATGTAGATGTAGATAGATGTAGACTAGTATAGAATGCTCTGGTCGCAAGTTGAGACGGCATAAGAGGGATGGCCGAGCAGACGAGTAGACGAGGCTCTCATAATGCAGCTTCAATCGGACTATGGACTGCTATAAGCGAAGCAGGACAGTGCGATCCGCTCCCCAAGATGAACCACTAAGAACACGGAGGACATTAAGTGAACGTGTACAACGGGCAGCAAAATAAGAGACATGCGGAGACCAACAAAGTTTCCTGTCCAGAGTGAGCCCTAAAACCTTCGTTGTCTCTATGAATGGGAGAACAATGGGACTGAGATGTAAGGATGGTGGGAGGGATGCTTTATATCGCGAAAAGTTGATGCAAACCGTCTTCTCTTCTGAGAACCGGAAGCCATTAGCCACAATCCATGAATATAGGCTGTCAAAGACAACGCTGAAGGCAGTGCTCCAGGAGGCATGTTCTCTGGGCACTGCAGTAGATTGCGAAGTCATCGACGAAAAGAGTGCCGGAAAAGAGTGCCGGAAACGTTAGGTGGAATGCAATCCATAATTGGATTGATCGCTATGGCAAAAAGGGCTACGCTCAAAACGGAGCCCTGAGGCACTCCGTTCTCCTGGAGAAAGACATTGGACAATGCTGAATCTACACGTACCCTAAACATTCGATCTGTTAAAAATGAATCAATAAAAAGGGGCAGGTGACTACGTAGACTCCACCTGTGCATAGTGCGGAGGATACCTCCTCTCCAACAGGTATTGCAAGCCTCCTCCAAATCGAAGAACACATCTACCGTTTCGCGCTTTCGCAAAAAGTTGTTCATGATGAACGTCGACAAGGTCACAAGGTGGTCAACAGCGGAGCGGCGTCGACGAAAGCCGCATCGAACATTGGTAAGTAGCCGTCGATATTCAAGAATCCAAACCAACCGAGTGTTAACCATGCGCTCCATCACCTTACAGACACAGGTTGTAAGAGAAATGGGGTGGTAACTAGAAGGAGGGTGTCTATCCTTCCCGGTTTAGGTATGGGAACGACGACGGCCTCATGCCAATGCATGGGGACCTGACCTTCGGTCCAGACGCGATTATAGGTACGAAGAAGAAAGCATTTGCCTGCCGGAGAAAGGTGTGTCAGCATCTGAACGTGAATGGCATCTGGACCCGGAGCAGAGGACCAGGACAGTGCAAGTGCACGTTCGAGTTCCCGCACGGTAAAGTGGGCATTATAATCTTCCCGATTCAGCGAGTGGAAGGAAGGTCGCCGAGCCTCTTCTGCCTCTTTTCTGGGAAGGAAGGCAGGGTGGTAATGGGCGGAGCTTGAAACCTCCGCGAAAAAGTGGCCGAAGGTGTTGGAGACATCCACAGGGTCCACAAGTACCTCATTACCTGAAGTCAGGCCAGGTATCACAGAGTGGGCCTTAATGTCCGACAGCCGGCGCAGGCCATCCCAGATGACAGAAGAGGGAGTAAAACTGTTAAAGGAGCTTGTGAAAGAGGCCCAACAAGCTTTTTTGCTGTCTTTGATGACTCAACGACATTACGCTTGGAGTCGTTTGTAATTAATACAATTTGCCAGCTTAGGATGGCCGCGAAAGGTGCGTAAAGCACGTCGTCGAGCATGGATAGCGTCTCTGCAAGCCTCATTCCACCAGGGGACTGAAACGCATTGTGAAGAAGAGGTAGTACGAGGAATGGAACGTTCGGCAGCATTGATGATAACAGTCGTGAGGTAATTGACCTGACTGTCACAGCTGAGAAAATCTTGGTCCGGAAAGGTCACTAGGGAGGAGGAGTAATAATAATAATAATAATAATAATAATAATAATGGCATGTGACGAGGGCCTCCCGTCAGGTAGACGGCTCGCCTGGTGCAAGTCTTTCTATTTGACGCCACTTCGGCGACTTGCGCGTCGATGTGGATGAAATGATGATGATTAGGACAACACAACACTCAGTCCCTGAGCGGAGAAAATCTCTGACCCAGCCAGGAATCGAACCCGGGCCCTTAGGATTGACAATCTGTCGCGCTGACCACTCAGCTACCGGGGGCAGACAGGGAGGAGTAAAGTCCCCAGTCAGCTTTCAGTATGTTCCAGCTCGAGGGACGTGGGGATGGGGTGTGGTGCAGGAGATGAACGACACAGGGGAAATGGTCACTCGAATAGGTGTCAGAAAGGACATACCACTCGAACCGACAGGCAAGAGTGGTAGAACAGATCGAGAGGTCCAAGTGGGAGAAGGTATGAGTAGAGTCCGAGAGGAAAGTTGGGGCGCCAGTATTGAGGCAGGCAAGATTGAGATGGTTGAAAACATCCACAAAGAGGGAGCCTCTCTCACAGGATGCAGGAGAACCCCAAAGAGGATGATGGGCATTGAAGTCGCCAAACAAAAAAAGGCGGAAGAAATTGAGCAATCAGGTGCATCATGTCAGCCCAACTAACTGAGGATGAAGATGGAGTGTAGACAGTACAAACAGAAAAAGTAAAGGCAGAAAGAGTAATACGGACAGCTATTGCTTGGAGTGGGGTGGTCAATGGGATGGGATGGTAATAGACATCGTCCCAAACGAGCAACATGACCCCACCATGAGCTGGAATACTGTCCAAAGGGGACACGTCACATCACTCGGAGGTATAGTGGGTAAAAACAATACGGTCAGTTGGGCGTAACTTCGTTTCCTGGAGACCAATGACAAGCGGACAGTGCAGGCGGAGGAGCAGTTGTAATTCCACCCAATTAGATCAAATACCGCTTATGTTCCAATGTAACAGAGCCATTGCGAATCAGAGAAAGGGGGAACAAAACGGGTGAAGAACTGGTCACCTCGACAGCCGCGGAGGGCCAGGTTTCGAGAGAACATTGCTACAACCATCGAGAGGCGGATCCTTTTCCATCGAGTTGTCGCCAGCTGCGGCCACATTCCTGGGTTGCGCTGGAGAGGCAGCATCGTCCACCAATGACAGGCCAGCTGAGCGCCTGGCAGCAGAGCATACCGGCGAAACCGAGGACGGCTGGGAGCAGCGACTGTCGGATGGAGCATCAGACGAAACACGCCGGGGTGGAGAGGGAGATAAAGACTTCTTCTTTGAGGCCTTCTTGGAAGACCGTTGAGTCACAGGGATGGTGGGCTGTGAGGGCTGGACCCGAAGAAAGTCCTCACGCTCGAGGTCCTTGTTTGAACGCCAGACCTTGGAAGCCGGGGTCCGTAACGTTTCCATGATGGATGCCTGAGAAGAGGATTGCTTCTCAGGCAGCGGCAGAGGAGGAGGAGGAGGCGGAGGAGGAGGAGGAGGCGGAGGAGGAGGAGGAGGCGGAGGAAGGGTGGCCCCTGGGGCAGAGGGGACAGGGGCTGTGAGGGAGGACGATTTGGAAGGGAGGGATTTGGGAGGTGGAGGCACAGGCCCTGGATGGGGGAGGAGGTGGAGGGGGGACAGGATAGGGGTGAGGATACTGCGGAAGGAGTGGACACGACCGAAGCAAACGATGTTGTCAACATCACGGGATGGGGGTGGTCATATTTCTTCCTGGGCTCAGAATAAGACAGACAGTTCAAGATTTTCAATTCTTGTGTCTTCTTCTCGTTCCGATATGTGGGGCAGTCGAAAGATCGAGGCGAGTGGAGGCCAGGACAATTGACGCACCGGGTTGGTGGGGTGCGTGTATGTCCCTCACGAAGAGGACGTCCACAATCGCCACAAAGCGGCTCAGCTTCACACCGTGACGACTTGTGCCCGAAGTGCAAACATCGAAAGCATCGCATAGGAGGCGGGACGTAAGGTCGCACATCACACCGGTAGCACATCACCTTTACCTTCTGTGGGAGAACATCCCCCTTGAAGACGAGGATAAAGGCCCCAGTGTCAATGCAACGATCTTTGAGGCCGCACTGGACTCGCCGGACGAAATGTACGCCACGGCGCTCCAGGTTGGCCCTGAGCTCCTCATCAGATTGCAGCAGGAGGTCCCGATGGAAAATAATCCCCTGCGACCTATTGAGTGCCAGATGTGGGACAATGGACACTGGGATGTCCCCTAGTCGGTCGCATGCCTGGAGCGCCGCCGACTGTGTAGTGGAGGTGGTCTTTATGAGAATGGACCCCGAACGCATTTTCCTAAGAGCCTCGATTTCTCCAAAGATATCGTCAATATGCTGTACAAAGAACATGGGCTTGGAGGTGGCGAACGTCCCCTCCATCCGAGAACAGACTAAATAGCGGGGGAAGTATTTCGCCCCAAGCCGGACTCCGACCAGGGGCTCTCCCCAAGGGCGCCACCCAGCCTCAGCAAGGGCCACCTGGCAGGATGACCGTTGCTGGGAGTCTTGATGCCCCAGGTACACGGGCATCTACTCCTTGGCTTACGTGGGGAGTGTGCAGCTCAGGTATCAGCAGTACGATCCCTGTGTTGTCAAGGGGCTACAACCTAGAGGGTACATGACGACCCCACCACAACGGGCTGGCTACCGTGCCATGGAAAGTCCATCATGATTGTAGGTGCAGATGGGGACGCACTATGGGCATAACTTGTGCAACCCATCAGGTGTTTAGGCCCAAACTGATGAACAGTGGGTGCAGTTACGACGCCGTTACGATGATGAGTGCCAAGGTCTTAGTGCAATGAGGACCGGTGATACACCACGTAAGGTGTCCTTCCCCAAAAGGCTTGTACTTCTGTAGAATTTTGAAAAATGGAGGTCAAACCCCAATGGGGATCATCACATTGAAGGCCGAAATGGTTGAAATCCTTTAGTCGCCTCTTACGACAGGCAGGAATACCTCGGGCCTATTCTTACCCCGGACCCACAGGGGAAATAGTTTCAGGAAGTATCGTGTAAAATCTGGAGAGGGAGTCAATAGGTCAAGAGTCTGTTGTGCTCATATTCACTTGGCAGTCCAACTGCCGCACTAGTACAATGTAATCAGCTGGGAGAATATAGCCATGCTGGTGTGTGTGTGTGTGTGTGTGTGTGTGTGTGTGTGTGTGTGTGTGTGTGTGTGTGTAGTCTGCATAAAAATAGCTCTGTTTGACATCATCCAAAGGCTTAACAACATTTTCAGTTACATGCCTATCAAGTGCTTAACATCTCAACTAATGGTCAATTATTTATATTCTACCCATGACTTTCCATCATCACACTTAAAACACTCTTATCAGTTCTTCAATATTATCTGACAGTGAGACATCCTTACAAAGATTAACGAAAAACAATAAAATACAGAAGAGCTGTGTGGTTAGTCAAATATTATCTTACTAACATGAAGCCAGCATTAAATTGCTCAAAAATGTCTCATCAGAGGCTTCTTTCAAAATAAACATGCATTCTAAATGAGTCAAAAACAATTATGATTATGCAACTGTATACGGGAGTAAATACTATAATAGTAAAATTAGAGAAATTTGGGCTAATATAGAGAAGTATGGACAGCATACCACCCAGAAATGGAATTTGAAGGATTAAGATGATACTGAAGGACTATATACCTTCTGACACACATAAGGTAGCTTGTTAAGTATAGATGTAGGTAAAGGAACTGGCCCATTATTTGTTTCCGTTATCTAGAGCAATACTAGAAAACTTGTAATAGGGTAACCAGATGGAGATTTGATTCCCTTCATACGACTTGATCCACATACCTCACAAAAACTCAAGAGACAAGGGCTCAATACATTTGTAACAAGTATTTACAAATCAGATGCTTTTATTAAATGCTGCACTCTATCAAAATCTTCTAAACCTAATCTGTAAAAGAACTAGTGCTTTCTGCTACTACTGAAAAAATTGTCCAATTGTTAAATGAAAAACTGAGAATTTTTCTCTTTAATAAAAGCTGGCATCATCTACATAGTTTGTCCATTCTTTGTCTTCCTTTCCTACTTTGATCTGTTATCTGACAAGTTTACTTATATTACACACACATTATAGGTCAGAGACCTAAACATGTAATTATTTCTGGAGGGACTATGGACGAAATCACCGAGATGTAAATATGGGTGGCAGATAGTCACACAAATGTATAGGGAGATATATTTCAATGCCAAAACATAGTAACATTATTAACCATACATTGAGAAGAATGAACAGTGGTCCATGTGATGCACCAACTGGAAGAGCTTTCTATTGTGAATATTTATGTCAAACAAGTGGAACTGATTATGACATCAGCACAATAAAAAATGATACATCTGAAAAGGTACATTGTGCCAGTTCAGAAACACAAGCACAGAGAAATGTCAGAAGACTATACAATACATAAAAGAACCAATCTTTCAGTTCTCAGTAGAAATAAGGTATGACAGTCTCACAGATACATGTAGTTTGGTATGACGCACCAAGCTGGCCAGCCTGCAGGAAGTGATGACAATGTCAAACGTGTTTTACTAATGTTTGAGCATTTACCTCTGCGTGTCAGTGAGTCTCACAAGAACTGGAAGGAACGGTGAAATTTTCTCAGTCTTGCAATGGAATTTTATTTTTAGGCAATTAAAATATACTTATTTCTCAACAAATCCCTTTTCACGGCCGTAAAATTTGTCCAATGGCTTTCCACTGAGGAGATTCTGCCTAACCTTGAAGATAGATTCTTTTTCTCCACACACAAATGTTTCATTTCAATTTTTCCTGCAGACTTGGATCAATACCTGTTTAGTCTTTGCGAGGTAATCAATGTGAATATCTTCTGTATAACAGCTAAGACATGCCAAAATCTTTCTGGCAACTGAAAGAAATTTTGCTTTTTGTGTTGTATGGCCTCCTACTTTCAGTCACTGCTTTGATTATTACACTAGCCAATGATGCAAAAACTTTTTTGCTGAAAATTATCTTATTCTTTTGTTTTTTAGGGTGGTAAATACAAATATGATACTTAAAAAACTGTATCACCCACCATTTCTTCACATTTTACAGTTAAATTTATTAAATTAGGCGATTTTTTAAAGAATTTAACAGCTTTTATACAGTTGAAATAATTTAAAAAAGAGGTGGAATGAATGTAGATGATGTTGGTAGCACTGCTGAAAAGCATTTGCTGTCAAAAACAGGTCGATTCTAGTTTTGTGTAAACCAATGGTGTTTTGTTTACTGTCAACCTAACCTCACTTTCCAGTTTCCTGTACATATGCTCAGAACAATATCTAATTGTGGTTGTAAAAACTCTGCTAAGAGTTCTTTTCATATTTATGGTGGATTTGTGATTAAAAACACCAAAGAAACATTACAAACTTTGTGAAAAAAGTTTATCTATCACACTTTGGATCTAAACTTGGTGATCAAGATAAATCTTGGGCATTGCATAACATATGGTGTGTGTGTGTGTGTGTGTGTGTGTGTGTGTGTGTGTGTGTGTGTGTGTGTGTGTGTTGAAGATCTGAGAAAATGGTCCAAAAAGGAGAAAAAAAAGCCTTTAGATTTGCTATTACTATGATATGGAAGGAGCCAAGAAATCATTCCGATGATTGCTACTTTTGCAGTGTTGATATTACTGATCATAATTCAAAAAACAAGAAGGTAATAAGCTAGCATAACCTTCTGTCCGCCATCCGACCAGTGTGCACTTGCCAGTTCCTGAACCACCAGACGATTTAAATTCTATTCCAACAGAAGTATTTTCTGATGTACAATCTGAGTTACATGAACCAGATCATGATGATTTCCATTGTAATACAGAAAGTCTAGAGGCCAAATTGTTTAATCAGACCAAGCTTAAAGATCTGGTTTTGAATCTGGGCTTAACGAAAGAAAAAGCTGAATTGCTTGGCTCTAGATTAAAAGAGAAGAACTTATTGGCAGCTGGAACCAGCATATACATATATAGCAAGAGAGAGAGCAGCAATTTTCCAGGCTTTTTCAACAAGAAGGTGATTTAGTGTACTGCTCAGATATTCCCAGTCTGATGAATGAGTTTGGTAGGAAGACTGGAGGCTGTTTACTGATTCATTCAAAACTAGTTTTATTACACAATGTTAGCAGATGACACTGTAATTTACCATCTAGTAAAATCATCAGACCATCACTTCCAATTACAAAATGATATAGAGAGAATTTCTGTATGGTGTGAAGGGGGGAAGGCAAAACAAAGACTGTGCTTTGTTGGCAGAACACTTAGAAGATGCGACAAACCCACTAAAGAGACAGCCTACATTACACTTGCCCATCCTCTGCTGGAATACTGCTGCGCGGTATGGTATCCTTACCAGGTAGGATTGATGGAGGACATCAAAAAAGTGCAAAGAAGGGCAGCCCGTTTCGTGTTATTGCACAATAGGGGTGAGAGTGTCACTGATATAATACACGAGTTGGGGTGGCAGCCACTGAAACAAAGGTGGTTTTCTTTGCAGTGAGATCTATTTACGAAATTTCAATCACCAACTTTCTCTTCCGAATGCGTAAATATTTTGTTGACACCCACCTATGTACGGAGAAGTGATCATAATAATAAAATAAGAGAAATCAGAGATTGAATGGATAGATTTAGGTGTTACTTTTTCCCACACACCATTCGAGAGTGGAATGGTAGAGAAGTAGTATGAAAATGGTTCAATGAACCCTCCGCTAGGCACTTAAGTGTGAATTGCAGAGTAGCCATGTAGATGTAGATGAAATGGTAGCACGTATGCATCTATACCTGTTTGACATTCTGTACATATGAAAGAAAGCTCCGAAAACCTAGAAATAGTGCTAAATAAACTAGGCTACTCTGTTCATGGTTGGATGATATGTGGCACTCTAAAAGTAACATGCATGCTCCTTTGTCAGCAAGGTGGCTTTACCAAATTTCCGTGTTTCTTGCGTGAATGGGACGGTAGGGCTAGAGATCAACATTGTTGCAGAAAGTCTTTAAAACCTGGTGAGAAGAACATTCTACACAAAAACCTTGTAGATCCAAAAAACATACTCCTACCACCTCTACATATAAAGTTAGGCCTAATGAAACAGTTCGTAGAGGCTTTGCTTAAAGATGGACCATGTTTTAAGTATTTCTGCCAAAAGTTTCCACACCTTTCAGAAGCTAAACTAAAAGAAGGTGTCTTTGTCAGACCTGACATTAGACAATTGATGTCTGATGTTAACTTTAAATCCACAATGACCTTAAATGAGAAAGAAGTGTGGGTATGATTCAAGCAAGTCGTTACGAAGTTCTTAGGACATGAAAAAGATCCAGTATATGTTTCTATTATAGCTACAATGTTAAAGAAGTTTAACACTTTAGGATGTTTAATGAGCCTGAAAGTTCACATTTTGAACAGTCACCTTGATTACTTCCTGGACAATACGAGAGATGTTAGTGAGGAGCAAGGAGAGCATTTTCAGCAGATTTGAAAGTGATGGAAAAACACTACCAAGGCCACTGGAACACCAACATGACAGGGGACTACTGATGCTCACTTCACCGAGAAGTTCCGCAAGAGATGCACCATAGAAAAAGCTACACAAGAAGCTTCAAAGAAAAAAGAGAAAGAAAATACAAACCAATTCCAGCTGACAAGTGAAACCTCTGTTAACACATATCACTGTTTTAAGTAGCTTACTGTAAATACAAACCATGCTTATGTTGTAACAAAGCGTTTCATTAATTTCCCCGTTTAACGTATAGCATAGGATTTTTATACTATATAGTAAGAAGCACATTGCTTGAAAACTGTGGGTGATACAAAAAAAACTAAAGCTATATTTGGACCCAGCTCATAAAAAATCGATACAGATCTGCAATCAAAATAAAAAAAGTTCTTCAAAAAACATTTTTTGCTGGCCTGTGGTGTTGTTTCCTTCGAGAATGCTTTTGATCAGTATACAATAAATGATGTTTCAGTAGCCTACAGGATTCTCTCGTGGTTAATTTTACTATAAAATGTACAATATTCTTTCTAGTGATATGCTTATGGCATCACCTATTAAATGAACCCGTAATTGTCAATCATCAAATACCACGTTTTGTAATTTCTACACGTTTTCTTTCGTGGTAGCAGTTTTGGGACATCCTTTATATATACCATTTTAAACAGAAGTTTGGCCAGATTTGTTGATGCTGCTCATTTCTTAATCTATATAAAGTGGAGAAGACTTCATATAAACTTTAACCAGCTGTCTTACTGATGGTCAAAACAAATGTTAATAAAACACAACAGGGAATTATGGGAAAGATGTACAAACAAAGCCATACTGAAAATTAAACTGACATCTTATTGTCATTAATAATCAAAATGAAGCATCACAGAAAAGGCAAATTTTACTGATATCAGCACAGTTCTATGCCAGCCCAAATATTTTCTCCTTGTCCTTGTAAAAATCCCTACTAAAACTGTGCAATGTGTTAAACATGTTCTTCAGCTATTTTTATAGGAAATGCAATTATACAATAAATTAAATCAGTGGCATTCTTCCTCGTATATGGGTGGATATACATCTCTTAAGGAAAAAAGATATTGTGATGAATCAACTTTTACAAGTGTAACAGCAAATAAACGTAGCCAGTAGATACGGTTCTTAGAAAATGCTTGCTGTATTGGTAAGGGTGCATTATTTACCGATGAGAGCCAATGGTACAATATGTTGAAGCTGTATCTATCACCTCAGTTAGATGACTATCAACTGAAAGCATTCTCCAATAGGATGGTGCACCACTGCACCTGGGCATAAGATTTGTGTCTTTTATGTATTCTGATCTTTCGTTCCATTCACTCGTTCCTTAGCGCTCTCTGTGGAACTCTGCCAACTAAGTGATTCTTTCAATTTATCCAGTCCCTATAATCTTAATTACCAAGCATTCTGCAGTTTCTTCAGTTTTAATCTGTGGTCCACAGCCAGCAAATTATGGTAAGAATTTACATCTGCCCCAGTACTATTTTGCATCTTGAAAACTGGTTTCAAAATCTCTATCTTACCATTACATAACGTAAAGAGACTCAGTCTCTTTCACAAAGCTTTCAGCCACAGTCTTCATCAATAAAACACACACATAGAAGAACCTGCACCTGCCAATTCAAGCATCTCAGGCCGGAGTGCAAGTATAATGTGCAATGCAAGCAGCAGTCTGAAGGGGCAGGGAAGGGGAAGGGATAGCCAATTACACCTTGGGAAAGAGGCAAACGCTATCTGGTGGAGTGTGCAGGGACTAACCTCAACATCATCTCTCCCATCCGCTTCACATGGTCCTCCTCAACCCAGCATGCCACCTTCCAAGATGTTGACATCCTCCTCTCTGACGGCTCCATCTGCATCTCTGTCCACATTAAACTCACCAACCACCTACAGAACCTGCATTTTACCAGCTGTCATCCCTTTCACACCAAAAAATCCCTCACATACAGCATGGCCAGCCGGGACAGTGTATCTGCAGTGACAAAAACTCCCTCGCTCAGTATACTGACGGTCTCGCCCAGGCCTTCAGATACAGGCACTATCTCCCGTACCTAGTCAGCAAACAGATCTCCTGTGTCATTTCCCCCTCACACCCCAAATATTTCCACCACCCACAAAAATCAGCCACAAAAGAGTGTCGCCTTCATCACCCAGTACTACCCCAGACTGTAACAACTGAACCACATGCTTCGCCAGAGCTTTGATTACCTATCATCGCGCCCTGTAAAGAGGGACATCCTACCTGAGATACTTCCCACCCCTCCTAAAGTGGTGTTCCTTTGCTCACCTAACCTCCACAACATCCCAGTCCATCCCTATGCTGCTCCCTGTCCCAACCCCTTGCCACAAGCATTGTATTCATGTAGAAGACTCAGGAGACCCAGGTGCAAAACCTGCCCAATCCACCCATGCAGCACTTCCTATTCCAGTTCTGTCGCAGGTTTATCCTACCCTATCAGGGAACGGGCTGCCTGTGAAAGCAGCTATGTCATTTACCAGCTCTGCTGCAATCATTGCATAGCTTTTTATATTGGTATGTCTACTAACCAGCTGTCCGCCAGGATGAACAGACACCGCCAAACTGTGGCCAAGAGCAAAGTAGACGACCCTGTGGCACAACATGCAGCTGAACATAACACACTTGATTTCAATGGCAGCTTCACTACCTGAGCCATTTGGACCCTTCCCTCCACCACCAGCTTTTCTGAACTGCACAGATGGGAGTTATAGTTACAACGCATTCTCCGTACCTCTAACTATCCTGGCCTCAACCTATGGTAACATACTGTCCGCACACCCTCCACCCAACAGTTTCCATCCCTCTGTATTATCATCTCCTCCCATTCTCCTCTGCCACCCTGTTTATTTGCAGCCCTCTGCCAACACAGCCGCCTGTCTTTCACCACTCCTCTTTTTTCCCCCCTACCTCCCCACCCCACAACTTTCTGAAGCTGCGCCTGTTGGCACTCTAGTCCCTGCACACTCCACCAGACAATATTTGTATCTCCCTCAACTCATACACCACTATCCCCTACACTTCCCCTCCCTTCCCCAACCCCTCCAGACTGCTGCTTGCATCCCACCTGATGTTTCATTTTAGCCTGAGATGCTGGATTTAGCAGTTTTGTATGTGTGTGTGTGTGTGTGTGTGTGTGTGTGAGTGTGAGTGTGAGTGTGTGTGTGTGTGTGTGTGTGTGTGTGTGTGTGTGTGCGTGTGCGTGTGCGTGTGTGAGTGTGCGCGCGCGTGCGTGTGTGCACGCGCGCACTGTGTCGCTCTATTTCTGACAAAGGCTGTGGCAGAAAGGTATATATGAGTGACTTAATTGTGCCTCTCTGCAATTTAACGTGTCTTTTTTACGGGAAGTAGCAATCTGCCTTTTCCCACATTGTTGATATTTCTATCTGGAGTTTCCACTGTTTGACATATATAAATTTCATCAATCAAGTATTTGCAATGATTAAACTGTGCTCTTTGTTAAATTTTACCAGGTAGTTTCCCTTTTCATTTTTTTCTCTCAGTCCACGTTCTCCTAGTATTTTTCCTACTCTTCCTTTTCCTACTATCAAATCTCAGTCAATCATCATAATTAAATTTTTGTCTCCATTTATAATTTGAATGATTTCTTTTCTCTGATCATACGAGGGCAGTTCAATAAGTAATGCAACACATTTTTTTTCTCGGCCAATTTTGGTTGAAAAAACCGGAAATTTCTTGTCGAATATTTTCAAACATTCCCGCTTCGTCTCTTATAGTTTCATTGACTTCCGACAGGTGGCAGTGCTGTACGGAGCTGTTAAAATGGCGTCTGTAACGGATGTGCGTTGCAAACAACGGGCAGTGATCGAGTTCCTTTTGGCGGAAAACCAGGGCATCTCAGATATTCATAGGCGCTTGCAGAATGTCTACGGTGATCTGGCAGTGGACAAAAGCACGGTGAGTCGTTGGGCAAAGCGTGTGTCATCATCGCCGCAAGGTCAAGCAAGAGTGTCTGATCTCCCGCGTGCGGGCCAGCCGTGCACAGCTGTGACTCCTGCAATGGCGGAGCGTGCGAACACACTCGTTCGAGATGATCGATGGATCACCATCAAACAACTCAGTGCTCAACTTGACATCTCTGTTGGTAGTGCTGTCACAATTGTTCACCAGTTGGGATATTCAAAGGTTTGTTCCCGCTGGGTCCCTCGTTGTCTAACCGAACACCATAAAGAGCAAAGGAGAACCATCTGTGCGGAATTGCTTGCTCGTCATGTGGCTGAGGGTGACAATTTCTTGTCAAAGATTGTTACAGGCGATGAAACATGGGTTCATCATTTCGAACCTGAAACAAAACGGCAATCAATGGAGTGGCGCCACACCCACTCCCCTACCAAGAAAAAGTTTAAAGCCATACCCTCAGCCGGTAAAGTCATGGTTACAGTCTTCTGGGACGCTGAAGGGGTTATTCTGTTCGATGTCCTTCCCCATGGTCAAACGATCAACTCTGAAGTGTATTGTGCTACTATTCAGAAATTGAAGAAACGACTTCAGCATGTTCGTAGGCACAAAAATCTGAACGAACTTCTCCTTCTTCATGACAACGCAAGACCTCACACAAGTATTCGCGCCCGAGAGGAGCTCACAAAACTTCAGTGGACTGTTCTTCCTCATGCACCCTACAGCCCCGATCTCGCACCGTCGGATTTCCATATGTTTGGCCCAATGAAGGACGCAATCCGTGGGAGGCACTACGCGGATGATGAAGAAGTTATTGATGCAGTACGACGTTGGCTCCGACATCGACCAGTGGAATGGTACCGTGCAGGCATACAGGCCCTCATTTCAAGGTGGCGTAAGGCCGTAGCATTGAATGGAGATTACGTTGAAAAATAGTGTTGTGTAGCTAAAAGATTGGGGAATAGCCTGGTGTATTTCAATGCTGAATAAAACAACCCCTGTTTCAGAAAAAAATGTGTTGCATTACTTATTGAACTGCCCTCGTACATTACTTCATTCATCAGCAGAGCTACTACGCCGACATACTTATACTACTGTGGTGGGCTGCTGGGTACTTGCTTTGTGTCTATTGTGGCACCTATAATGTGTTCATTATGCTGTTCATAATACCTCACCTGTACTCTTATTTTCATATTCATTATTAGTTCTACTCCACATAACCCCTATTTGATTTTGTATTCATAAGCTTTAACTAACTTGTGGAGACATCATGTTCTTCCTGCTACTGCACTTCAGTAATTCCCACTGTGTCCAATTTTAACCTACTCATCATTTCTCTTTCATAAAATCTCTAACCTACTTACTCTAAGATTACAACAGTCTGTGATTAAACCTGTAGAATGTCAGATTTGTGCAACAGATCACCTAGTCGACCTAGGGATATTATAAATTTAGATTTTTATTTCAAATTTTTCCACTTAAATTTTCATCTGTGATGTACAAGTACAGTTCATTGTGGCCTATATGCTGAGTAGGATCATTGTTTCAGCAAAGGTTGTTTGTTCCTGTGGAATGTGCTGACAAACAAGCTACTATGCACTGCTATGAGAGGAATCGTGTGAAAGAAACCAAACGTTGGCTGCTGAGCATCATCTGGAGCATTACATTCAGACAGAACACACTTTGTCGTGTCTCCTTTGACCTGACAATGTTGTGAACTATCTTGTCTTCCCTTATTTCTCACACTTTCTTCTGCCAAACGTAACAGCTTGTTATGACCATCTTGACTGGCTGAAGGCCTCAGACTGACTTGGGTGTGCCCATATGTATTCTGTATAAAAGAATATAGGGAACTGAAGTTTACTTCTTTCATTGTGAAAACTCCTTTCAGTTGGCCATATCCCTGACAATCTTGGCCAGGAGCCGCTCTGACCCTGTGCAGATTTGCCTTTCCTGAAGACAATATATTCCTGAAGAGTCCCTGTCCATACTTCTCAATGGGAGTCAATTTTACCTCTGGAATGTTTTATCCATCAGGATGCCACCATCATTTAACCTTACAGCAGAGCTACAAGCCCTCAGGAAATTAAAAGGTTGTAGTTTCCCCTTGTTTTCAGCTTTCACAGTAGCATGATACCAAGGCAATAACGAGTAACGTTACTAGGCCATATCAGTCAGCCATCAAGCATGTTGGTACTTGCATCTATGGTACTCCTATCTGTATGACTGAGGTGTGCAAGCAACCCCACCACATCAAGGTCCATGGTCTGTGGGGGGATTAGTTATCTTACTGCACTAAAAAGTTTTAAAGTATTTTCTGGGATATGCCACAAACATGTCTATATTAAGTCATCTAAGTCTCACAGTTTACAGCAAGAAGATGTTATCATACTCACTTATGGTATAACAGTTTAGGTGGTATAAACGGTGGTTATGACTTAGGAGGTAAAATTGCAGGGAAGATGGAGGAGAAAAATGGCCAGTTGGGTAAGAATACAGGGATGTCAAGCCATGACAGATCCACAAAAATGAAGGGTTGATAAAAATAGGTGCCTTGTCAAAAATCTGCCATCTGAATGGATGAGAGGGTCAAGAATGATAGAATGGGGCCCCTGGAACACCACATAAAATATGAAAGGAATCTCTCATTACAGTACTAACATTACAATGGAGCCATGCAAGGGATAGTTACTGATATTCAAGATAGTTTCATGAAAAGTGAAGACTACCAGAGGAGTCGGAGAATAATTCCCACAATTCTGAAAAATGCCGAGTGCTAACCTCTCCTAATTTCTAAGTACATTTAGTGTCAGTTAAAATGGTACTTATGGTTCACTAAATTTACATGTAGTCTGTTATACAACTGCATCTTACTACTTCATTTCTAAACATTAATTAAGGTGAGAACTTCTATGAGCTCACAGAATAAAGTGTAATGAATGTCCATGGCTTGTGTTAAACTATAACATTTCAACAGTTACTGACTTACCTGAAGACAAGGTGACGATGTTACAACATTTATTTCCAGTCTTTTGTCATTTACTTCTTGACTTCCTTTGTCTTTTGTTATTTTTGCACGAGGGCACCTTACACGGAAGACTTGCTTTCCTGGTATAGTTATAATACTAGGAGCATTGTTAGTTGTTTGTTCAGGTAATTGTTGTATTGCTGTATTTGTTAAATGGTAAGCAACACCAGTAATGTTCAATTCCCCAACACACTTGGGTATAACACTGAGTATCACCTGAAACAGAAAGGAGAGACTCAATCAGTACACAAAACCCTGCAACCAAAACTGCCAAGTGGGTTAATTTCTTCATTCACATAAATGAAACTGATTTCAAATGCAACTTTTTATTAGTTTGAATTAATGATATGAATATAATAGAGGGAAACATTCCACGTGGGAAAAATATATCTAAAAACACAGATGATGTGACTTACCGAACGGAAGTGCTGGCAGGTCGATAGACACACAGACACAAGCAGACATGTCTGCTTGTGTCTGTGTATGTGCGGATGGATGTGTGTGTGTGCGCGCGAGTGTATACCCCTTCTTTCCCCCTAAGGTAAGTCTTTCTGCTCCCGGGATTGGAATGACTCCTTACCCTCTCCCTTAAAACCCACATCCTTTCGTCTTTCCCTCTCCTTCCCTCTTTCCTGATGAGGCAACAGTTTGTTGTGAAAGCTTGAATTTCATGTGTATGTATGTGTTTGTTTGTGTGTCTATCGACCTGCCAGCACTTTCGTTTGGTAAGTCACATCATCTGCGTTTTTAGACATATTTTTATTAGTTTGAGTTATACGTAACATGAGTCTGAAATGCTGAGAAAGAGAGGGACTATTTCTGTCTTTCAAGATCTCTCTCACATACTCATTGAATGAAAGACCAGGCTTGGTGGTCTAGTGGTAAAGTGCGAGCCTGAAGACCCGTAATGTCACAGGATCAAAAATCCTGGTCAGACACTGGAATTTTTCCATCTTGCTTTGCGCTACCCTTCACCTCTCAATGACATGAAGAAATGCCAGGAACGACAACTGGATTGATTCCGTGTTAAACTGTAGGGTTACTCTCCTTGGTAGGATTACTAGGGCAGGTTAAGGGTCCACAAGTCACTGAACTGGCATCCAATTGAAAGAACTTGCAAATACGTGGATGAATAATACCTCTTGAGGGGCTCACAACCTATCATGCCAAATAAATTTAGTTTTAACAAATAAAGGGCTATTGAGTTTGTCAATAGCAAACTTATTACATTGACTGGCAAGATCAATGAATGTATCAGGGAAAGCAGTATTCCAAATATGGAATACACCACCATACCCAGTCAGATGAAATGTCAATACCTCTTGCAGTGTAATGTAAATAACCTATTCATCTTTTTTATGAATAAAACATTAAAGAATTGTAATAGGACTTCAATTCTTAAGGTTTTATTCATCAAAAAGATGAATTGTAATAATGACATTGTAATTCTGTCAGAGACAGCAAAGGATCTGGAAGAGCAGCTGAATGGAATGGACAGAGTCTTGAAGGAGGATATAAGATGACCATCAACAAAAGAAAAATGAGGATGCAGTCAAATTAAATCATGTTATGCTGAGCGAATTAGATTAGCAAATGAAACACTTAAAGTAGTAAATGGGTTCTGCAATTTGGGAAGTAAAATAACTGATAATGGTCAAAAGAGAGGACATAAAATGTAGACTGGCAGTGGCAAGGAAAGCATTTATGAAGAATAGAAATTTGTTAACACCAATCGAATATGGATTTAAATGTCAGGATGCCTTTTCTGAAAGTATTTGTACGGAGTGTCGCCATGTATGGAAGTGAAACATGGACTATAAACAATACAGATAAGAAAAGAATAGAAGCTTTCGAAATGTGGTGCTACAGAAGAATGTTGAGGATTAGATGGGTAGATCATGTAACTAATGAGGAGGTAGTTAAAAGAATTGGGGAGAAGAGAAATTTGTGGCACAACTTGACAAGAAAAAGGGATCCATTGGTAGGACACGTTCTGAGGCATCAAGGGATCTCCAGTTTAGTATTGTAGGGAAGCATGGAGGGTAAAAATCATAGAGGGAGATCAAGAAATGAATGCAGTAAGCAGATTCAGAAGGATGTAGGTTGCAGTAGTTATTCAGAGACGATGGGGCTTGCACAGGATAGAGTAGCATGGACAGCTGCACCAAACAAGTCTCTGGATTGACTACCGCAACAACAATAAGTTTTCAAAAGTTGGTGATTTGTAAATTTACATACCATAGAGTTATAAATTTGTTAAATGACTAACGCCATTACATATCTCAGCAACAACAATGTCACAAGTGCTTTGTTAAAAATGGGCATTATGAATCTTAGCAGCTTATTACTCTTCCCATATTTTCTACAGAATCATGATCTTGGCAATTTTGTGCAACCTGTAATGAAGAAATGATTAATTTCCTTGGCTCTATTACTAAATTACGTGGTGAAGACACATTGTAAAAAAATGTTAATCGGTGCTAGAACTTGACTATTTGCTCAAGTGCTTCAAGCCCTGGTTTGTTTCAGAATAACCATCTCTTCTGTTCATAGACATGATGAGCAATAAATGCCCTTTTCTGTATTTGTAAGTATTACTTGTGACTAACAGAGTTAAATGAGGTATTTCTTTAACAGTCTATGTGAGAGATAAATGGATTGAAATCTTATCTTAGGCTATCAATTCATATCTTTTCCAAGTGGAATCTACTCTAACTTAGCACAGAAAGCACAGGGAAGTCAATAAGTGTGGAACTTTTAAGAAATACATGGTAAATCAGAATTTAACACTGGTTTAACTGTGACAGGTTATGTCACTGGGAAAAATATGTAAATTGATAAATTGCATAATTATTGTGACCTACCTAGAGAGAGAGAGAGAGAGAGAGAGAGAGAGAGAGAGAGAGAGAGAGAGAGAGAGAATTCTCTGTGTTTCTTTAAGACGCATTCAACATGTTGGGCAAAGGAGTTCTCATCACTGCACAGCAAAGGAGTTCTTGTCACTGCAGATATGCAATCCACAGGTTATCTGAGTGCATGGGAGGTATTTTTTGCTGTGGAAGAGATGACATCTGACAGAGTGCAGATACTGTCGATGGTTAGTGGGTTTCATATGGTCAGAGGTGTGGATGGAGCCATCAGAGAGGTGAAGGTCAACATCCAGGAAGGAGGCACGTTGTGCTGAGGAAGACCAGGAGAAGTGGATGGGAGAGAAGGTGTTAAAGTTGAGAAGGAATGAAAATAGAGTGTCTTGGCCCTGAGTTTAAATCATGATGATATCATCAATGAACTTCAACCAAATAAGGAGCTTAGGGTTTTGGAAGGTGAGGTGGTTTCCTCTACATGGCTCATAAAGAGGTTGGCATCAGAGGGTGACCATGCCCATGGCTTTTCTGTGGTTCGGTTTATGTTCCTTCCACTCAAAGGAGAAGTAGTTGTCTGTCAGTATATAGTTGCTAAGATGTATGAGGAAGGTGGTAGTGAGTTTGATAATGGCAAGGCAATGAGCATGAAAGATGTTTGTCTATAGGGAGGTGGCATCAACAGTGACAAGCCAGGATCCAGGAGGTAAAACAGTGGGTATGGTGGATAACTGACGAAGGAAGTTGTTAGTATTTTTGATGTGAGAGACTATGTTTCAGGCAATGGGTTGGAAGTATTGTTCAACAAGTGCAGAAATTCATTCTGTGGGAGCACAATAAACCAGCTGCAACAGGGTGTCCAGGATATGTGCCACAGGGTGGGAGTATGATTCTGGAAACCCCTTCATTAACCTCTCATAGCATCCAGACCCTTCCTGGCTAACCTTTTCAAATAGTCACATACTCTGAATGTTCCTCCCAGCACTCCATGAAATCCAGAACCCAAACAAAACTGTTATTAACCTTCCCATCAAAAATCTCAATCCCAGAGAAGTTTCAGTCCTATCCAAAGGCCTCACCTTCAACCCTACACACAAGTTTAACCATGCTGGACTTGTCAAAGACCCACTCTCCTACTCATGATGCCTACAATGGAAACGTTTCTTTGCCACCAATCCATCCACCCACAGCCAACCTAATCCCAACATTGAACTTTGCCTTTCACAGTTCATACCACCACCCAACCATGACCATCCCCTCCCCATCTCACTCCTTTGCCGCTTTTCAGGAATTTATTACCTCCAACTTGGACTCACCTTCCTTCTTCAGGTGCCTTCCTAAGAGCACTAATCTTTCAGAAGAAGAAAGGACAGCCATACATAACCTCAAAAATGGTCCCGACCTAATCATCCTCCCTGCAAACAAAGGCTCCACACCACTGTCCTGCTGAACAGCAGTGACTATTCGACACGTGTTCCTGTCAACTGTCTGACTCCTCCATCCACAAGCTCTGCCACAGTGATCCCATCCCAAAGGTCTAATGTAGCCTGCAATCCCTAGTGGAATCCCAGAACCTCTCCCATAAGTCCATCTCTCTGCTCACCCGAACGACATGCCCCAAATACCCATTTTCTTCATGTTCCCTAATACCTGTAAACCAAACAATCCTGAAAGTCCCTTTGTCGCTGGGCATTGTGCTCCCACTGAAAGAATTTTCACTCTTGTTGACCAACACCTCCATCTCATTACCTGAAACACAGCCTCTCACATCAAGAATACTAACAACTTCCTTCATTAATTATCTACCGTCTCCACCCCCTACCTCTTCGATCTGTACCTGTCACTTCTGATGCCATCTTCCTCTTCACTAACATCCTTCTTGCCCATGGCCTTCCTGCTATCAAACACTACCTCTCCGAATGTCCTTCACATTTCAACTGACTAATTCATTCCTCTTACACCTTAGCAACTATATCCTGACACACAACTACTTCTCCTTTGAGGAGAAATCTGTGGCACAGCCATGAACATCCAAGTGACTCACTCCAGTGCCAATCTTTGTTGGGCTACCTAGAGGAAACCACGTTATTCTCCCAAAACCCCAGGCCCCTTGTCTGGTTTATGTTCACTGACAGTATCTTCATGATCTGTGCTCAGGGCCAATACACCCTATGTTCATTCCTTCACAGCCTCTATACCTTCTCTCCCAACCACTTTATCTGGTCCTCCTCAGCACAACATGCCCCCTTCATGAATGTTGACCTCCACCTTTCTATGTCTCAATCCACACCTCTGTCCACAATAAACCCATCAAACACCAACGGTATCTGCATTCTGTCTGATGTCATCCCTTCCACAGCAAAAATTCCCTCCCATACATTCAGACTGCTTGTCGGCAGCATATCTGCAATGACAAGAACTCCTTTGCCCAACAAGTTGAAGGCCACAGACAGACCTTACCTTCGAAACTTCGTCTGCAAATAAGATTCCCCATGCTATATTCTCAAACACAGCTAATCCTCACACCACCCCAAGAATCAGCTACAAAAGAGAAACAATCCCTCCCCCCCCCCCCCCCCCCCTCAAGGAAAAAAAAGAAAAAAAAACCAATCACTCAGTACTACATTGGACTGCAATAACTGAACTATATTCTTCACCAGGGCTTCGATTATCTACCTACCATGCCATGAAATTAGGGGCATCCCAGCCAAGATCCTTCCACCCACTCCTAAAGTGGTGTTCCATTGTCCACTCAACCTACACACTATCCTAGTGTATCTTGTTCTGGTGTAAAGACAAGTGCCAGAATGAAGAGGAAGAACGCAAGACCAGAGAAGGTGGTGGGGAAACATCAACCGATAGCCGGCTGACAAGGACCGTGCCATGCCAGGAGCGACCTCTGCAAGAAGTGAATATAAGCGCCACTCCTGCCAGCCTTCGCCACTCAGATCAGCACTGTATAGGGATATTAGTGGAAGGTATTCCTGGAGCATTAGCACGGCCTAGCAGAGAGGTTGTATACATGGAAGAACCCTAGAGATACTAAAAGGTATCAGATAGATTATATAATGGTAATTCAGAGATTTAGGAACCAGGTTTTAAATTGTAAGACATTTCCAGGGGCAGATGTGGACTCTGACCACAATCTATCGGTTATGACCTGTAGATTAAAACTGAAGAAACTGTAAAAAGGTGGGAATTTAAGGAGATGGGACCTGGATAAACTGAAAGAACCAGAGGTTGTACAGAGTTTCAGGGAGAGCATAAGGGAGCAATTGACAGGAATGGGGGAAAGAAATACAGTAGAAGAAGAATGGGTAGCTTTGAGGGATGGAGTAGTGAAGGCAGCAGAGGATCAAGTAGGTAAAAAGACGAGGCCTAGGAGAAATCCTTGGGTAACAGAAGAAATATTGAATTTAACTGATGAAAGGAGAAAATATAAAAATGCAGTAAATGAAGCAGGCAAAAAGGAATACAAACGTCTCAAAAATGAGATCGACAGGAAGTGCAAAATGGCTAAGCAGGGATGGCTAGAGGACAAATGTAAGGATGTAGAGGCTTATCTCACTAGGGGTAAGATAGATACTGCCTACAGGAAAATTAAAGAGACCTTTGGAGATAAGAGAACGACTTGTATGAATATCAAGAGCTCAGATGGAAACCCAGTTCTAAGCAAAGAAGGGAAAGCAGAAAGGTGGAAGGAGTATATAGAGGGTCTATACTAGGGCGATGTACTTGAGGACAATATTATGGAAATGGAAGAGGATGTAGATGAAGATGAAATGGGAGATACGATACTGCGTGAAGAGTTTGACAGAGCACTGAAAGACCTGAGTCGAAACAAGGCCCCCAGAGTAGACAACATTCCATTGGAACTACTGATGGCCTTGGGAGAGCCAGTCCTGACAAAACTCTACCATCTGGTGAGCAAGATGTATGAAACAGGCGAAATACCCTCAGACTTCAAGAAGAATATAATAATTCCAATCCCAAAGAAAGTAGGTGTTGACAGATGTGAAAATTACCGACCTATCAGTTTAATAAGTCACAGCTGCAAAATACTAACACGAATTCTTTACAGACGAATGGAAAAACTAGTAGAAGCAGACCTCGGGGAAGATCAGTTTGGATTCCGTAGAAACACTGGAACACGTGAGGCAATACTGACCTTACGACTTATCTTAGAAGAAAGATTAAGGAAAGGCAAACCTACGTTTCTAGCATTTGTAGACTTAGAGAAAGCTTTTGACAATGTTGACTGGAATACTCTCTTTCAAATTCTAAAGGTGGCAGGGGTAAAATACAGGGAGCGAAAGGCTATTTACAATTTGTACAGAAACCAAATGGCAGTTATAAGAGTCGAGGGACATGAAAGGGAAGCAGTGGTTGGGAAGGGAGTAAGACAGGGTTGTAGCCTCTCCCCGATGTTGTTCAATCTGTATATTGAGCAAGCAGTAAAGGAAACAAAAGAAAAATTCGGAGTAGGTATTACAATCCATGGAGAAGAAATAAAAACTTTGAGGTTCGCCGATGACATTGTAATTCTGTCAGAGACAGCAAAGGACTTGGAAGAGCAGTTGAATGGAATGGACAGTGTCTTGAAAGGAGGATATAAGATGAACAACAACAAAAGCAAAACGAGGATAATGGAATGTAGTCGAATTAAGTCGGGTGAAGCTGAGGGAATTAGATTAGGAAATGAGACACTTAAAGTAGTAAAGGAGTTTTGCTATTTGGGGAGCAAAATAACTGATGATGGTCAAAGTAGAGAGGATATAAAAGGTAGACTGGCAATGGCAAGGAAAGCTTTTCTGAAGAAGAGACATTTGTTAACATCGAATATAGATTTAAGTGTCAGGAAGTCATTTCTGAAAGTATTTGTATGGAGTGTAGCCATGTATGGAAGTGAAACATGGACGATAAATAAGTTGGACAAGAAGAGAATAGAAGCATTCGAAATGTGGTGCTACAGAAGAATGCTGAAGATTAGATGAGTAGATCACATAACTAATGAGGAAGTATTGAACAGGATTGGGGAGAAGAGAAGTTTGTGGCACAACTTGTCCAGAAGACGGGATCGGTTGGTAGGACATGTTCTGAGGCATCAAGGGATCACCAATTTAGTATTGGAGGGCAGTGTGGAGGGTAAAAATCGTAGAGGGAGACCAAGAGATGAATACACTAAGCAGATTCAGAAGGATGTAGAGTGCAGTAGGTACTGGGAGATGATGAAGCTTGCACAGGATAGAGTAGCATGGAGAGCTGCATCAAACCAGTCTCAGGACTGAAGACCACAACAACAACAAACAACAACATCAGAGAGTGCTACAAGAATAGTTAGTAGTGATTCATAAACAGTTAATGCAGATGTTTCAGTTTCAGATGCAGCACATCTCAGCACTACTCAACACAGTGCAGCAGCTACTCCCCAACAGAACAAGCACCACCTACTACAGCTCCTGTACCACCTTTTCGACAGTTTAGTGAACCAGAATAGGAATGGCTCGAGTGGCTGCACCAGTCTGATGATCATATGGTAGCTCACAGTGTCCGAGGTACTGTGAAAGTTCTATATCTATTATTCACGGTAGGAAGTGAAGTGTTTAGATTAATTCAGAAACTCTTATCTAACGACACTACAAGTGACCTTATGTATGACAGTGTTATCTTAAATGGAAAGCACCAGTTTGCTTTTGTTCTACAATATCTCTTCACTGACTGACTATTATGACCAACAAGTGAATGTGGTAGCAGCTAGGTATCGATTCTTTCATTGCAAAAAACTGTCAGAACAAACTTATCGCGATTGGGTAACAGATTTGCAAGATATGACAAATAAATGCAAATTCAAATGTGCTTGTGGTGCTTTGTAGTCTGATGTCATGTTGCATTATGCAATCGTGTACAATGTGCCTGACGTCAAAATCAGAGAACAAATTTTGAAACAGTCCGATCCATCATTTCAGCAGGTAGTGCACATACTAGATCAGTACGATTCTGGTGCCTTGTGGGCTCATAGATTTGAGCAGCCAACTATTTGTCGCGTTGAGTCCCTAGCTTGCGATCACCCTAGACCACATCAGAGGCGTGTGCTAGTCCTGCCAAGTAAACAACCTTCCACGCCGCATAAGCAGTTCACTAAACGGGCGGCTACACAGGCAAACAGAATAAAGTCTCGCCCTCGCTGTTACACACAGCACAAATGCCAAGACTGCTCCTCCCAACAAGCTCAGTGTTATGCTTCTGGTAGGAAAGGACATGTACAATCTGTATGTTTGCAACAGAACAAACATAAGAATTCGGCTCAATCGCAAAAATCTAGCCACAAGGCCCACATCATTAATGCAGTATACTCCAAGTCTGCAACAGGCAAGCGTGCAGTTTCTTCAGTGATACATCAGTCAAACAAACTCTTTGTTCATTTACTTATTTGGGGGAAACGTGTGAAATTTCAGTCGGACATGGTTGCCTCTGTCCATTGATCAATAGTCACACATATGAACTGTTAGGCTCTCCACACTTGTCTAAAACTAGCATGCAGCTGACAGCTTATAACGGACAAGACATTCCCATTCTCAGAACATGTAGTTTGCCTGACTTGTATTGCTCGCATATGCAGACAGTGACTTTTAAAGTATTACAATCACATGAGTGTGAGAACCTATACGGTTTTGATTCTTTTGATTTGTTTGGCTTTAACATTCAGGACAATGTATTGTAAGTGTCTGTATTCAAGGCAAAAGGCAGTGTCACTACTTTGCTAAGAGAATTCCTGGAACTCTTTTCTGAAGGTTTAGGCAAAACTAACAATTTTGTTGCACGTATTATTCTGAAAGACAATGCTCAGCAAAAATTTTGCCAGGTCAGTACTGTTCCCATTGCATTACGGGGTCGCAGCTGAACTTAAAAGAATTGCAAGATAGTAGAGTTATTGCACCCATCTCAGCTAGTCAATGGGCAAGTCCACTTGTTTTGCTCCCTAAACCTTTAGGTCACATTTGCCTCTGTGTTGACTTTAAGTCTACAGTCAACCCATAAATGGTCATTGATACTTGTCCATAGCCATGTCCAGAGGATCTCGTGGATAAATTAGATGCTGGACACTCTTTTTCAAAAATTGATTTGCGCGGCACTTATCTTCAAATACTGCTCAACAACAAATCTCAGAAAATGTGTGTAGTAAACACTCATTTGGGCTTGTTTACATATTTGCATTTGCCTTTTGGCAGTGCTTCTGCACCCATCATTTTCCGACAGTATTTGGAACAGCAGACTGATCAAATGCCGAACTGTTCAACTATTTGGATGACATTATCATAGCAGACCCTACACCTGAAGAACGTATTGCAAATTTAAGTGTTTTGGTTCACGTGTTATCTGAGGCAGGACTAAAGTGTAGACTGGACAAGTGTAATTTCTTTAAACCTGAGTTGCAGTATTTTGGTCATGTCAAACAGTCAAGGTGTACATCCTCTGCAGTCGCATTTGTTAGACATATGAGACTTTTCAGTTCCTCGCAGTATCACTGAATTGCAGTCAGTTTTAGGGAAAATGAACTATTATATTTGGTTCATACCGAATGTTGCACAAATCGCAGCTCCATTGCATCACTTGCATCATAAGAATGACCCCATTGTTTGGACAGATGAGTGCCAAGTAGCTTTTCAAAAACTTAAAGAAGCATTGCTCAGTGATGGATGTTTGGTTCACTTTGATCCTGACAGACCAGTTGTATTGAAAGTTGACGCTTCCTGTTATAGAATCGGTGCAGTGCTTTCACACAGAATTGGTGATAAAGACAGGCCTATTGCTTTTGCATCAAAAGGGTTGTCCAAAGCTCAGTGTAAGTATTCACAAATTGAAAAAGAGGTTTTGGCTATAGTTTATGATGTCACCAAATTCCCCCACTACTTGTATGGCAGAAAATTCTACTTCGTAACGGATCACAAGCCTTTGCAGTCCTTGTTTTGTCCAACGAAACTGGTTCCTGTACGAACTGCCCAACAATTGCAAAGATGAGCTTTGTTGTCTCAATACCAGTACGAGATTGTATATCGTCTGACAGCTAAACATGGTAATGTGGACACAGTTTCATGTCTTCCAATTGGCCCTGACACATACTTTGATGCTTCTGCTGCATCTTGTTGTCACATCAATGCTAGGATTCTGAATTGCTTCAGTCTTTTCTGCTGAACTATAGAAAAATTGCACAGGGCATGGAATATGATCCAGATTTGAATATTTTGTTAACATATGTTCACACATCATGGCCTCACTCAATGAACAGCATAAAGAACTCTGTAGTGCGCTTATACTTTGCACGTCGGCATAGCCTCAATCTACAGAAAGATGTAATCCATGTTCAAAATAACAGTGGACAGTCACATGTGTTGACCCCTAAAGTTTTGCAGAAAGAAGTGTTGCAGTTACTTCACCAAGGACACTGGGGGATTGTTTGTGCGAAACAGTTAGCGCGTTGACACTGTACTTGGCCCAAATTGAACAGATGATGTCACAGTGGGTCACACATGCACGGAAACTCAGTCCGCTCCACCACAAAACTTCTCTGCTTGGCGTAAGTCCAATCACCATGGCACTGTGAGCACATAGACTTTGCGGGACCTTTTTGGAACACTCACTGATTAATTGCGCTGTGCCAATGAACTTGAGAATGTCATGTACCACAATTCAGGTGTTTTATCGATTTTTTGCCTAGGAAGTTTATCTGAAGTAATAATGTCAGACAATGACCCTCAGTTTACGTAAAATGAATTTGAAACATTCTATGAATGCAATGGCATACAGCATCTAACTAGTGCACCCTTCCATCCACAGTGAAACGACAAAGCAGAACATTTTGTCAGACCTTTAAGCAGCAGACGGCCAAACTTCACTCCGCACACACTAGGGATCAAGCGTTGCAACTGTTTTTCGCCTCGTATCGTTCACACCCACAAGATGGACCATCACTGTAGGAACTGCTTCACGGATGCCGCCATCGGACACTGCTCCACCTGCTCCATCCTCCTCAGCATCTGGTGCCGAAGGAAGGCTGCAAGTGTCACTCGTGCTACATGATATTGTCTTTCACAGGGTTTTTAGCAGCAACAGAAAAGACAGAGGCGAGATTGTCCGTCGACTTGGTACTTGAATGTAACTTCTTTCAGATCCAGATGGTTTGCAGAGCCACCATCAAAATCAGCTTTGCATCTGTCATGTGCATGATGATCTTTCAGTCCCTCTTCCCCCCAGATTCACAGGTCCAGAGGACAGCGCGGCCACAGCAGCCGCCAGAAGCTATCATCACGACACCATGGGATGACCCCATTGAGACGGAGCCTCTGCCTCCTCTCATCCTACCGATGGAGCTAGACCTACCCACACTGCAGCAGTCGCTGCTTTCTTCATCTGGTTCATGGCAGCAGGTGGTGGACGTGTACCCTTCTGGTCGTTTTCCGGGGCACATTTCCGCCAGAGCGCAAGCCGGATGGCGAGGTACAGCCGGAAACTTTGTGTCCCCTGCAGCCACAGCTTCCGGCACAATGTTGTGACCACACTCCTGTGCCCTCACCATGGTCACACTCCCTACATAATGACGATCTGTTGCTTTGGGGGGAGGAATATTCTGGTATAACTACAAGCACCGAAACGAAGAGTAGGAATGCAAGACCAGAGAAGGCGGTGGGGAAAAGTCAGCCAACAGCCCGCTGACAAGGACTGTGCCGCACCAGGAGTGAGCTCTGCAAGAAGAGAATATAAGCGCAACTCCTGCCAGCCTTGGTTCTCTGTACAGAGACATTCGCGGACATTAGTGGAAAGTTTTCACAGAGTATTAGCACGGTATAGCAGAGAGTGCTATGAAAACAGTTAGTAATGATCAACAAACTCTGTGACATACTTGCCTGAACATTGCATATATCACAGGACTCTGATTTATACTGCCTGTCACCCATCGCTTGCAACATTTGTTCTAAATCCAAAGTTAAGTATTGTCAATCTGCTTTATTGAAATAAAACTACTAATGTTATTTGCTTGAATTGTTATATAGCATTCTGAGAATGCAGCATCATTCAGGCACCCTATAGGAGACGAGTGGGCAAGACCCAACACATCTCTATGCCACTTGCATTCCAAAACCCTTTCCCCAGGGATCATATCTCTGTGGAATACCCAGGTGCAAGACTGGCCCCCTCCACCCACCCAGCACTTCCTATTTCAGTCCTGTCACCAGCTTTTCCTACCATATCAGAGGCGAGGCTACCTGTGAAACCAGCCACACCATATACATAGAAGTGCCAAAGAAACCAGTATAGGCATGTGTATTCAAGTACAGAGATATGTCAACAGGCAGAATACGGTACTGCAGTCAGCAATGTATATACAAGATAACAAGTGTCTGGCGCAGCTGTTAGATCCATTGCTGCCGTTACAATGAAAGTTATCAAGATTTAAATGAGTCTGAATGTGGTGTTATAGTCTGCCCACGAGCGATGGGACACAGCATCTCCGAGGTAGAGATGAAATGGGGATCTTCCCATACAATCATTTTACGAGTGTACTGTGAATATCAGGAATCCGGTAAAACATCAAATCTCTGACATCGCTGCGGCTGGGAAAAGATCCTGCAAGAATGGGACCAACAACAACTGAAGAGAATCGTTCAACGTGACAGAAGTGCAACTCTTGTGTTGTGGCACTTCGTACCAGTTTCTTTGGCTCTTCAATATAGTAACTCTGTTGCAATCACTAAACAGCTTTTTATAGATATGACAACTGACCCACTGTGAATCAGAATGAATAGCCACTGCCCAACTATGACCAAGAACCAAACAAACCACATGTTAACACAACATGCAGCTCAGCACAACATGCTCGATTTCAATGTCTCCTTCATGACCCAGGCCATCAGGATTCTTTCCTCCAACACCAGCTTTTCTAGACCATGCAGATGGGAGTTATCCTTTTGATACATCCTTGGCTCCTGCAAAGATCCTGGCCTCCATTTTTGTTAACAAATTTCCTCATACCCTCCAACCAGCAGCTTCTCCTTTCTTTGCCCTATTACCCCTTCCCAACTCATCTCTACCCGTCACTTCATCTGCCCACCTGCTACAACATCCGTGCATTGCATACCTAACCTGTGCACCTGTCAACACCTCGCCCTCCCCAGCATTCCTAGCAAGCAAACCGGCTGCCTCCCCCCCCTAGTTGCTAGCTACCCAGCCACAATCTTTCTTCCTGCCTCCCATGTTTTTCTACCTCCACTCACCCGAATCCACCATGCGAACTGCATTCCTGGTATTGTGTGCCTGGCCAGCAAAGAGAGAGAGAGAGAGAGAGAGAGAGAGAGAGAGAGAGAGAGAGAGAGAGAGAGAGAGAGTGTGTGTGTGTGTGTATGTGTGTGTGTGTTCTCACTCACTCTAGCCTGAGGATTTACTCTGAAAACTAGCAACTTTTCTTTTTTGTGTGGACCTGTCATCAAGTCAACGCTTCTGCTTTTCAGTAAGTGGTCTCCAGTACTTATGAAGTATTTACATTACACCAGAACCTTCTTACTAAAATGATTGCTTTAAATCAAATGACAATATCCATTTCCCCATATGTAGGTTAAAACATGGGCTGCTTTTGTTGCATTACCATCTACAATCTGTGGCAATGACTTTTAAGACATAATCTACATTGTACAATGTGGCTGACTGTCAATATCACTCTGCAGATCTACTGAGGATGCTCCTCTTTCACATTACGTAGCCACGTATGAGATAAGTAGACCAGTACGGATACAATGTAAGACTATAACTTCTCTCTGTGAGTGTCAACGTGTTATTCTCCTCTTTGATGTAGGTTTTTATCAAACTTAGTTTGTTGAGCTGATTGTTGTCCATCCATTTATCTTCCTATTTTTGTAATATATGGCATCCGAGGCATGTCAGCGCAGATTTCCTTGGCTACAGTATCAGCACGATGTGCGTGGTGCCTACATGACTCGCATCAGGAGAAATGTCACAGAAGTTCCTGTATTCTGGACATTGTTTAAAATGTAGTGAATGGCAGAGAGCAACAGGTGTATCAAAGAGTAGTTTTCAATTGCCTCCCAATTACTGAGGGATTCACTGTACAGGAGAATATTTCTATGTGGTTGAATTTGCAGGTCTGTGACAGCTTTATGTATTGATATTAATGCTCCATATACATACTGCATCAGTAGGAAGACATACTAGTTTTTACACATTTTTGTTGGCTTCTGCTGTGAAGTACAGGGCCTAATAGGTCTACAATAGAAGGGATCGCAGATCCATAAGTAACACATGCATAGACTAGAGATTGTTGATCTGCTCCTGAAGAAGTGTTTCTGTGGAGGTGCAGAGAGTTTAATTTCCACATACAAATTGTCTTCAGCTGCTTTGTTTGCGGTAACAATGTCAGTTTGTGCTCAAACTAATTTTCTAAAAAGTGATAGTCATGAACGACTTCCAGCCTTTGGTTATTTAGATAAACTTGGGTGTGAGTGGGCAAATCAAATTCTGCCCAAGTGCATGATCTGGGATCTTTTGGATGGAAAACTACACCCATGATTTTGGGCCCACATGTATGTCCTCTGAATGGCTGGCTAAAGGCAATATTCTGCTGAGCTTAACGACACAGAACTATGGTACAGACTTCTCTCAAATGAAATATTATCAGTGTGGATTACAAAAGTGTGGGTGTGGTAGGCATAGTTAGGAACATTCATAGCCGGGAACCAATAAAGTAAGTTTACATACATTGTGTTGTCATTTAAAGCATATCCTGATCATCTGTAATTACCAAGTAGATGATAATTAATTACTAACATGTCATGACCGACAGGTAGGCAATTTGTTTCTGTATCAGACAGTTTGTTGTTAAGTTTTGTCCCTTAAAAGTCCAAGCATGGAAGAACTAACTAAACAATAAAAATGTTAAATCCAAAAGGGTGTGCTTACTCACACCAGTGGTAGCAACAGCCCTGTATTGAAATGTTAAATTTGTTACATTCACTAACGTGTTGTAGCAAATGGTTGTCAGTGTTATCTGGGCATAAGAGTGTTTCCTTGGCACTGTGCTAGTGGACTGTTGGATTCCCCGAATTTAAAATGGGTGTTCTACGTCTCTATCTGTTGAGTCTTAAAAGACAATACTCTGTTCTGTTAATATTCAATGTTAAGTAAAATCTGGGTGAAAATTCTGTGAACTCAATATTTTGGCACAGTGCTTCACTAGTTAATTAGTTATTTCAAAATGAGTGATCTTATGAACTACTCAGTCTAAAACTTCAGATATTCCAACTGAGAAAGAATGTCCATTGTTATGCTGCAATTTTGCCTACACCTAGGCATCTCCTGTAAGTGTGTTCATTGCATATTAATTCAATTGCAGGAAAGCTACCATGGATGGCAGTATGATGAGTTGTGGCCCTGTGTTCATTAGAGAAAAGTTAAAATCCATGAGGTGGTCCTAAAATAGTTGACCTCTACCAACACAGACCTGTACAGCTACATTGTGACATTGTAGTCGTTGAATACTGGGAATGCAGTTCTGCAGGTAGCCTGGGGTAAGGCGTCATGTATGGTGATGAAATGGCCAAGGGGGGAAGGGATGTGGGAAGTGGGAGGGGGGATTGGAGAGGGTTCCCAACACTTCAGAAGGAGGCAGAAGGTGTACAGGATAGTAATGAGACACACAGGCACCTGCACCAATGACTTCATGCAGCAACAAAGACGACGTGGTGGAGTGGGTTTAACATAATTCAACAGTGATTACAAAATTATGGCCCGCATATTAGCAAGAAGAATAAAAATGGTTATTAACTCTGTACTGGCCCGTACCAAACATGTGTAGGCAAAGACAGAAACATCTATCAGACTATATGCGAATATAGGGATATAATATCAACCACAAATGTATGCCGAATAAAATGTGCAGTGTCATTAGACTTCAAGAAGGCATTTGACAGAATAGATCATAAGTATCTCCTCGGAATCATGGAAGTAATGGGATTCCCACCACAATTTGTGAGGATTATTCAACAAATTTTGAAAAACAGTATACCACGAATAATGATAAACGGACGACTAAGTAACGAGATTGAGTTGACTGGACCCATACGACAAGGTTGCCCAATGTCAATGGGCCTTTTCGCAATAGCAATAAAACCTCTCCTCATGACACTCAATCATCACCTGCAAGGATTATGCATAAACGGCAAGAAAATAGTGTGCAATGCTTACGCAGATGACGTGGGCGTCCTGGTTATAAATGAAGATGAAGTGGCAAAAGCTGTTCAGATTGTACACACATATGAACTTGCTTCTGGCGCCAAACTAAATAAAAGGAAGTCAGACATCATGAACATAAGCAGAGGAATATGCATGCAAAATCAGGGACAATTGACGGAGGTATCCACATTGAAATGTTTGGGTATTGAATTTAGGAGCAACATCCAACACACCATTGCTGTCAATTATAAAAAAACTACTTGCAAGAATATGAGCATGTGTACAAGGAAACAGTATGTGGCAACTGGATGAGATACAGAAAACCACTCTAGTAAATGTGTATATAACATCCAAACTTAACTAAGTTGTACAAGCTTCCCCGATGTCATTAGAAACAGCCAGAAGAATTTTGTCCGCGACAGGAAGCTTTATAAGCCAAGGCAACATTTTCAAAGTGAAGTTCAATACACTAACAGTCCCAACAAGGAAAGGAGGTTTAAACCACGTTGATGTCAGTTACAGGTCACATGCATTATACGTGTGTTGAATGTACAAGCAATGGAAACAGTTGCCGGGCAGCTTAACAGCCCACTTGCTGAATGAAATTACTCCTGCAAGCATGCAGCCACCAACAGATGTGCAGCATATACCAGCTGGTCTTTGTCACCTAAAAACTTTTCTCGTTGAGTACAGTTATATCTCATCGAGGCTCTCAGAGCAGCAGTTGACGAAAGTAAAGGACATCTGTGCATATTTGATGGAAGATAAGGAAGGAAATATTACTGAAAGAAAATACCCCAGAAACGACTGGTCTGCAATTTGGAAAAATATCCACGATCGGAACTTACCCTCTAAGGTGAAAGGAACTTGGTATAATGCAGTCGACAGGAAAATATCAACTAATTCCAAATTGCATGCTATACATCTCACAAATTCGCCCTTGTGCGCGTCATGCAACCTCCTTGACACTGAAGAACACTGATTCGTGTATGAAAGAGTAAGAGACGTATGGCATATAGTTAAGCAGAAATTAGTGACCATTAACAGAACATCTCCAACCGTTTTCACCGCCGCAGATTTTCTGACTCCAGACGCAGTGCCATATCCTAATACGAAAAGAAATGCAGTTAACTGGCTAAAAGGTCACATGCTGCACTGTATCTTGAAGGCAGAAAATAAAAGCAAAGAAGATTACTGGGTATATCTAATGACTCAGCACCATCATATCATGCGGACAAAAGACTACAAAAGAAATTACGCATGCTTCCTAAATAGAATCATGGAATAAAATTATACACAGAACAATAATAGATTAAGATTGGTACAGAATTCAGAGATGTCAGCCTTGCATGATTACAGATAACTGGTACCATAATGTCTTCGATCCTTTCGCGAGACACTACAGAAAAGAAATCAAGTCTGTGGCAAGACGCACCAGACTACATCCTCATGAAGAAATTAGACATCAATTTTATGTATTTTATTTTTTGATCATCTTATGCTATAAGCAGAGAAGTTTTAAGTTCTAAAAAAAGTTTTTCAAAAGTATACAAGATTTTATGTTTTCCTTATGAAGATGAGACTTCACGTTCAGTTTATTTTAATAAATTTGTCTTTCCATTATCAAGAGGAAGATTAATTTCCTTTAATTGATATTAAGAAGAAATATTTATTCTTGTTTATGTTAGCAAAGGTAATTAAGGCATCCAGCTTACATAAAAAAATAGGAAGCCGGATGGGGGGGGGGGGTTGGGGGAAGGGAGGTGGGAGGTGGGGGGGGGGGGAGGGGGAGGGGGGAGGGGGAGAGAGGGGGGGGAGGGAGGGAGAGAGAGAGAGAGAGAGAGAGAGAGAGAGAGAGAGAGAGAGAGAGTGGCCGAGCACCTGCAAAAAAGTAAGAAAAATGAGGATTTGGCTTCAAAAACATAAAAAAAGTAAAAAGTTGGTAGAAGGATGGACTCATAATAATAATAATAATAATAATAATAAAAACGACAAAAGCATAGAAGCTAGCCGAAGAAGGCAAAACAAGGTGAGCGTTTGGAAGGGCCGTGAGGGTAGAAGGGAGGCCCTAAAAATCAGTTGGATCTGAAAATGGTGCAAAAAGGTTTTTTTTCTTGTAGTGGACCATTGTGTTTTGAATGCTCACACTCTTTACAGATAATTTTCATTTATGTCTGGTACGAGAACTTGGAAAAATTTACTACAGAACAGAGAGGAGATAAGAAAGGAAGATGCTCTGATGACGAGAATTCTCTGCGCTTTACTGGAAGGCACTTTCCACACGTCATTACAAGTGACCAGTCCAAGAAACGTGGACTATAGAATAGACGTGCAGCCTGCTCGATAGAGAATGTGCCCCGAGAAACAAAATATGAATGCAAAACACGCAACATGCCCTTGTATGTTGAGCCATGGTTGTGAAACATACCACACAAAGAAGTTTTAGCCTAGTTTCTACATCTGCAAGATGAAATTAAGCCCTCACTTCTGAAAAAATTATTTAAAAATTAAAAAACAAAAATGCAAAAACAGAAAAATAAGTACAAAAATAAAAAAATCCTTTTAACTTCACCATTGCCGGTTGAAAGCCTGTATCAGAAAGAAGGATGGGAAATATAACAGTGAAAAAAAACATAAAATAAAATAAAAATAAATAAATAAAAATGAAAGTAAATAAGTAAAACCTCAAAGTTATCTGAGCTTTAAGAGCCTCTCCAAATGAATTACTCTGCTGACAAACACCTGATGCACGAACAAGTGAAACATCCAGTCTGTGCTAACACACACAGACTGGATGCTTCAAGTCTAAGACCATAATGAACAAAACAAAAAAAGAATTATACATATCAATTGTTTCAATCATGAATAACAAATATCGTTGAAAATCACAGAAAATAGCCCTTTCAGTATTTCCAGAACTTTCCAATTTTCTAGGCAACTTTTCCAAACTTTTTATTTCACACAAACCTTGCCTTAACAATTATGAATGCAACCAAAAAAGAATCATCCAAATCGGTTAAGCCATTTTTGAGTTTTAGTGAGACTAGCGGACAGCAGTTCATTTTTATATATAGAGATGTTACGCTCAAAAAATACATGTATTTATGTTACGTATATATAGAGATGTCATGTACAGTATATTTCTGTTGTACAGTAACAGTTGCGTCCTGTATAAAAAGAATTCAGAAATGCTGACTTTTTGATTTTTAAGATTCCCTGAGGATAATTTATTGGGTTAATGAGCTCAAGACATAGTGAACAGCTTCGAAAGTATATCTCGGCATCTGACACTTCCTTCAAAAGCTGTTTGTGGGCAAATTATTGTGGTAGTACAGGTGAACGTCAATGTTTGATCGTTACGGGTTCTCCCGAGTTTACATCATAAGTTATGTTTAAAAACCTGATAAGTATCAGATGGCAAATAAAACTCAGTTGTATACAGAGGCCTTATGATGATTCACAAGAACTAATTGCAAATGAAAGAAAACCTTTGATGAGGAGTTACATGTTAGCAGCATAAGCAGTTTCAGTGTACATTATGTCTGTCGAGCAGTTCAACTCCAGATTTAAAGGTATGGAATAAGTATCCAGATACACTGTGGTTATTTGTAATGTCGGTGATGACACTCAGACTGCCCTGGCTCCAGAAATACTCAGCACATTGCGAGCTCGGTGGAGCCAAGAGCTCTGGCACAGATAGCAGTCCACGAAGATGGCTGTTAGCACAGATAAATGACTGAGGTGACCTGAAGGGCATGCCTGACTTGGCCAGCTGGATGTGCAGCTGCAACAGCCAAGGGGTTAATATACTGTGACTTTGATAAGATTTTTATTGACTGGTCCATGAAACTTCACTCATGAAAACATTGAGAGATTAATGATAGCCCTCTCTCAGAACAGGAAGTAGACAACATTGAGAAATAACATCACATGAATAAAACTAAACTTACAATGGAGAAGCAAAGTATGGATTGTCATAAAGTTTGGTACTGCCCATTTCTGTTCTTAATGTACAAAAAAAGGCTCTCCAATGCGTGCAAAGGACTGCATGAAATCTAATGTTTACTGATGACACATGCATCCCAATGAAGGGCTTAAACTCAACCATTACATGACTGGTAACTAAACAAGTCAACAACTGGTCTACAGCAAACATGAATAGTCTTAATTTCACAAAACCTTACACTCGGGTGAGAAAAGTCATGGGATACCTTCTAATATTGTGTCAGACCTCTTTTTGCCTGCCATAGTGCAACAACATGATATGGCACAAGTCGTGGGATACCTTTCAATATTGTGTTGGACCTCCTTTTGAGCAGTATAGTGCAACAACTTGACATGGCATGGAGTCAGCAAGTCGTCGGAAGTCCCTTGCAGAAATACTGAGATATGCTGCCTCTACAGCCATCCGTAACAAAGAAAGTGTTGCCGGAGAGAATTTTGTGCATAAACTGACCTCTCAACTATGTCCCATAAGTGTCCCATGGGATTCATGTTGGCCAAGCCGAGTGGCCAAATCATTTGCTTGAATTGTACAGAACGTTCTTCAAACAAATCGCTAGCAATTTTAACCCAGTGATACGGCGCACTGTCATCCATAACAATTCCAACTTTCTTTCGGTCTCCAAGTAGCTGAACATAACCATTTAGAGCCAATGATTGGTTCAGTTGGATCAGAGGTCCTAGTCCATTCCATGTACACAGTCCATACCAAGATAAAAACAGACTTTAAAATAGCTGGTTGGTGATGAAATAATAGTCACAGTCTGTTTTTGGACTATTTCTTCATTCATTATGCATTTTGAGCTCAGCTCATCTTCAGATGACCTGGTGACAAATATACTTTGTTACAATCTTGCAAAATTTACACACACGTATAAATGGAGACCCTGTGCTAAACCACCATATAGTAACAAGACATTTACGATGTAATACATAGTCTTTGATACAAAGTGAACATACAACTTTGACAAAGTTGTCAAGCAATGTCAAAAGCGACAGTTCCATACAGCAAAATGAGATTTCAGCTACACATGTGTGCTGCTAACAGCCGAGTGATGTGGCTGGTGGCCATTCATGCTCAAGGGAACTAGTTGATACTAGGTGGCATGTGCCCCGTGGAGCTGCTGTCAAGGTTGACAAGTCATTACAAATAGAAATAATATTATCAATTACAAAATTTGTACAATTTTTCAATTTTTTATGCCACCCTTACGTGCAGGCAAACTTAAGTCATATATGGTTTTATTTCTTAGTGTGTGCTTGTTCACACTGGCTAGCTTATATGCTAAGGTGCTACCGTGTTTGACGCACACATAATTACAATTTGCAATTTATAAGCATGTTAGATCAAATTATAGACTATACATGAACTTTTCTTTCCTTCCTCTGTTTTATATTATACATAAAATACTATGCCAACATGAGAATAGGTAGTTACAAACAATTTATGGATATTTTCAATAAAGCCATTTAAAAATTATACAATAAAAATCGAAGACAGAGCTTGTGTCAATATGTAAATGCTTTTACAGGCAACATAATGCTTGCAAAAAAGCAATGCCTAACCATGTGAAACATGGAGCTGCAGTTACTGATTTATTCATTTAATTTTATTTTTTCATTCACACCCTCTATATGAATTAAGAACTCATTTATGATGTATACAGGATTCTGTATTAAAACACTAAGAGGTCGCCATTAACAAAGTTCAGTCTGCAAAAAACAAGGGCCTTTTTTGATACCTCCCTGTGGGTAGACTGGGATTCTCCTACATATCCGTTGGTTTACCTAGCAACTTTTAACATAGGGTAAAACTATTAGCCTATATTCTAAAAAAATGTGTTTTAGTACAAAATCCTGTATACATCACATATGAGTTCTTGATTAAAATAGAGGGTATTTATGAATAAATAAATAAATAACTGTAACTCCATGTTTCACGTGGTTAGGCATCACTTTTTTGTATGCATTATGGTGCACATAAAAGCTTTTACATATTGACACAGGCTCTGTCTTTCCTATTTAAAGTATATTTTTTGAACAGTTTTATTGCAAGTAACTGTAACTTGATTGTAACTGCCTATTCTCATGCTGGCATAGTGTGGTGTGTATAACTTAAGAGGGGGCAAGGAAAGAAAAGTTATGTATAGTCTATTTTTCAATCTAACGTGCTTATAAATTGCAAATTATAAATTGTAATTACATGTGCATCGTATGTGGTAGCACCTTAGCACTTAAGCTAGCCAGTGTTAACAAGCACACTCTATGAAATAAAACCCTATATGACTTAAATTTGTCTTCACCTAAGGTTGGCATAAAAAACTGAAAATTGTATGAGTTTTGTAATTGATAGTGTTATTTCTATTTGTAACGAAGTATCAGCCATGACGGCAGTGCCACAGGGCGTAAGCCACCTCGTCCCATCTAGTTCTCTTAAGTAGGAACAGCTGACAGCCACATCACTTGGCTGTTAGCAGAACACATGTTTGGTTGAAATCTGATTTTGCTGTGTGTAATTGTAAAACTTACATCACTTTTGACTTTACTTGACAACTTTGTCAAAGTTTTATGTTCACTTTGTATCAAAGAGTATGTAATACCTCTTAAATGTCCTGTTGTTATATGGTGGTTTAGTATAGGGGCTCTGTTTATATATGTGTGTAATTTTGCAAGACTGTAACAAAATATATTTGTCATTCGGTCATTTGAAGATGGGGAGAGCCCAAAACAGATGCCTTTACCATGACTTTCAGTCACATCTATGACATACATCTTATACCATTAGGGAGCACCACCAGCTAGCACAGTGCCTTGTCGACAACTTGGATGTACGAGTTTGTAGTGTGTGTTCCACACTCTAACCCTACTGTCATCTCTTACCAACTGACACTGGGACTTAACTGATCAGGCCATGTTTTTCCAGTTGTCTAGGGTCCAACCGATATGGTCACGAGCACAGGAGAGACACTGCAGGTGGTGTCATGCTATTTGCAAAGGCACTCACAGTGGTCGTCTGCTGCTATAGTCCATTAATGGCAGATTTCACTGCACTGTTCTAACGGATATGTTCATCATATGTCCAACATTGATTTCTGTAGTTATTTCACGCAGTGCTGCTTGTCTGTTAGCACTGACAACACTATGCAAGCGCAAACGCTCTCAGTCATTAAGTGAAGGCTGTTGGTTACTGTGTTGTCCGTGGTGAGAGGTAATACCTGAAATACGGTATTCTCAGCACACTCGACACTGCGACTCTCAGAATATTGAATTTCATAACGATTTCCAAAATGGAATGGCCTGCATGTAAAAAGTTCCAACAACCGCTCCGCTTTCAAAGTCTCAATTCCCATCGTGCCGCCATAATCACATCATGCACCTTTTCACATGAATCACCTGTGTACAAATGACAGCTCCACCAAAGCACTACCCTTTCAAACATTGCGCACAAAACACTGTTGTCATCTGCATATCGCTATTCCATGACTTTCATCACCTCAGTGTACACTGTGCAATGACTTGCTGGTACTAGAAAGAGACATTAATGGTCATACAGTACATGATACAGTACATATGAAATTATGTAGGGCCCAATTGAATAACCATTAAATAGATTTAAGACATCAAAAAACTAACCAAGAAGCTCAATTCAACAATTCTTCACTTAAAAGTTTCTCTCAGCATTTTGACATCAAGGCACAGGTGGTGGCATATTTCCACTTTCAGTCCCTTTTGTTTTACTGAAGTATCTTCCAGATGCATTGCAGCTAAGGAAGCAAAGAATTCATCTAACAAAAGCTAACAATACAAACTTAGTGTAAAGCAATTAATCATACCTCAGAAGACCCTTCTTCTATGAATTTGTAATCATTACACTCAATTGCAGTGTATTTCTTGCTTAATGGTATTTGTTGCTAGTAATAAAATTCCACTTCAGATAAATTTCAAATGTGCAATTTACACACTAACTCTAAGACAAAAATTACTTCAAAGTAAACTTTCCCTGCTTGATTGGGGGTTTATTTTCTTGTGCAAAAGTATTCGAATGTTCCCATTTGATATAAGGCAATAAAATGGGGAAAGTCAACAAATTCGAACAAAATTAATGACCTCTCTTACTAACCACGCCTTCTCCAAATTATCTCATTGTACTGATTAAAGATCTCAACATACATGTTAACTGTGTTACACAGATAATTGATGTCTGCAGACAGATTACTATTTTTAAATGCTATAGGTGAGTTACTCTTGACAAATATCAACTGAGTCATTTCATTAATAAACAAGAGGGAGTATTTAAATAACAATGAGTCAATATAACTGATGAAGATCATTTTTTCTGTAACAGAATGAAAAGAAAAGAGTGTTTAACACTCCAGAAGAGGATTTAGGAAGCCAATGTAGCACACAAAAATACAAATAATATAATATTTCAATGTTTCACAACACACCCTTACCTCTTCATCACTGTCCGGCTTAACAACAACAGCATCTATGCATTGTGTTTCAATTTCAACATTCTTTGTACTTTTGCTGGATTCATTACTTATCTCACTTTTACCATTTTTAAAGTTCCATAATAAATGAACATTCAAAAGAGGCAGTGGAATGTGTAAAGGATTCTTCAGAATTATTCTCACATATATTGGCTCTGTTAATGAGAAAGAGAACCAGTATACAGTTTCCCATTATACATCAACAAATTACAAGGCTAATTCTATTGATAATTTAGCATTATATGAACATAATATCAATCACAAAACCATCTTACCTCTCACAATAGCAATGGGTTTGGAGGTATTCACAGTCTCATTGGAAAAAAGTTGGAGTGTTGGTCTGAAGATCATCGGCAAAGTACCTTGTGCTTCATTTACTAATGTCTCTTCTAATTTTGTCCACCTATGTCAAGTAGAGACTGACATTCAAAAAAGAACAAACCAAAAATATTTACATCTATTTGATCACAATGTTAAAATTCAAAACCTGGGAGAGCAAATTAACTTAGTGTGCTTTAAGATTATAGGACTGAGTTACACCACCTTTTTACCAATGTTAGTTTTTTTCCCAAGCATATTTTAGCACATATGTGCAATTAACAGTGGATCTTATTTTACTGACAATTTGGAAGAGGAAGAAAAGATGTTTCATCATAACAATTGTTAGTGAAAGATAGGTCTAAAATTTATTGTGTCTATTGAAGTTTCTGTTTCTAAATTATTGGTTAGACAGATTTTTTTACAAGTTCCATTAAATGGTTAGACAGTAAAATCCAGAGTACGACATATGTCTGTGTTAAATGTGGATATAAATATCCAGTTACTGTTAATCCAGTATGGAGAAAGTAGGAACTGTGATGTACATTAAGAGGAGACACTAATAATAATAATAATAATAATAATAACAATAACAATAACAATTCCCATGGAGGCCCGGGAAAAGAACAGGCCTCCGGTACGTTCTGCCAGTCGTAAAAGGCGACGAAAAGAACAAACCACTAATAGGGCTAACCCCCCTTTTAGTGCGATTACTTGGTTCAGGACAGAACTAAAGAAGCCTCGGACAAGCGCCGTCATGGTCGGGGACGACGCTTGAACCCTATGCCCGCCCACAATGGTAACGACACTGCTAGCCAACTGAAAAATGATTCAAATCCAAATAGAGGTGTTTTGCAGGATATGCTTCCTGCAACCACCCTAGAAGGAAAACAAAGACAGAGGATGAGATGGTCAGATGAAGTTAATCGACACCTCATGTTCTGTTATTACCAAGCAACAAACCTAGGAACCAACACAACTGGATACAGATCACAAGTATACACAACATTTATTACCAGATACCAAGAATTAAAATTTTTAACAGAACAACGACTAGCTGATCAGATCCGTGTAATAATCAAAAATAACAGGATACCCCAGTCAGAATTAGAAAACATCAAACAACAAGTACAACAAATACTGGAACAAAATAATGTGCAATCAGAAGAAGAAGAAGAAAATACAGTAATGGACTCAAACATCCAGAGCAAACAAAAAAAGAACAACACGCATCAATTAAACAGTCAGAGGAAAACAAAATCTTAAGACAGCCACCAGAACAAGCACAAAGAGAACACGAAGTGACACACATGTTAGATATAGAAGAAAAATTTCAGCTGACATATATAGAATACAAAGACACAAATACAGACATTAGACCATTCTTGCATAGACCGCCAAATAACCCACAAGTCGAAACAACAATAAAAACTATCAACACAATCATACACAACAAAATAAATGGAAACACAACTATGGAAGAGTTACAACTACTGGTTTATATAGGAGCACTCACTACACTAAATATACACACTAGGCAGAGATCAGAACCAACCAACACACAGAAGAAACCCACAAAACCAGCATGGCAACACAGGCTACAGATCAGAATAGAAAAACTGAGAAAAGACATCGGACAGCTAAGACAATTTATAAGAAATGAAATGTCAGAAAAAAAAAAACCGAAAAAGGTTAGGTAAAATCCCACAACAAGAAGTGATAGAGCAATTAGACGAAAAGAAGCAGAAATTACAAGCATTGGCCAAACGACTTAGAAGATATAAAAAAAGTGAAAATAGAAGGAAACAAAACCAAACATTCAACACAAACCAAAAGAAATTTTACCAGACAATAGATAACACACACATTAAAATAGACAATCCACCAAACATAACAGACATGGAACACTTCTGGAGCAACATATGGTCAAACCCGGTACAACATAACAGGCATGCACGGTGGATACAAGCAGAAACAGATACATACAAGATGATACCACAAATGCCTGAAGTGATAATTTTGCAACATGAAGTCACCCAAACAATTAATTCTACACACAATTGGAAAGCCCCTGGAAAAGACAAAATAGCAAATTTCTGGCTAAAGAAATTCACCTCAACACATTCACATCTAACTAAATTATTTAACATAATAGAGTGAAACATCCCACGTGGGAAAAATATATCTAAAAACAAAGATGATGTGACTTACCAAACGAAAGCGCTGGCAGGTCGATAGACATACAAACAAACACAAACATACACACAAAATTCAAGCTATCGCAACAAACTGTTGCCTCATCAGGAAAGAGGGAAGGAGAGGGAAAGACGAAAGGATGGGGGTTTTAAGGGAGAGGGTAAGGAGTCATTCCAATCCCGGGAGCGGAAAGACTTACCTTAGGGGGAAAAAAGGACAGGTATACACTCGCGCGCACACACACACATATCCATCCACACATATACAGACACAAGCAGACATATCTAAAGACAAAGAGTTTGGGCAGAGATGTCAGTCGAGGCAGAAGTGCAGAGGCAAAGATGTTGTTGAATGACAGGTGAGGTATGAGTGGCGGCAACTTGAAATTAGCGGAGATTGAGGCCTGGTGAGTAATGGGAAGAGAGGATATATTGAAGAGCAAGTTCCCATCTCCGGAGTTCGGGTAGGTTGGTGTTGGTGGGAAGTATCCAGATAACCCAGACGGTGTAACACTGTGCCAAGAGGTGCTGGCCGTGCACCAAGGCATGTTTAGTCACAGGGTGATCCTCATTACCAACAAACACTGTCTGCCTGTGTCCATTCATGCGAATGGACAGTTTGTTGCTGGTCATTCCCACACAGAATGCATCACAGTGTAGGCAGGTCAGTTGGTAAATCACGTGGGTGCTTTCACACGTGGCTCTGCCTTTGATCGTGTACACCTTCCGGGTTACAGGACTGGAGTAGGTGGTGGTGGTGGTAGGGTGCATGGGACAGGTTTTACACCAGGGACGGTTACAAGGATAGGAGCCAGAGGTTAGGGAAGGTGGTTTGGGGATTTCATAGGGATGAACTAACAGGTTACGAAGGTTAGGTGGACGGCGGAAAGACACTCTTGGTGGAGTGGGGAGGCTTTCATGAAGGATGGATCTCATTTCAGGGCAGGATTTGAGGAAGTCGTATCCCTGCTGGAGAGCCACATTCAGAGTCTGGTCCAGTCCCGGAAAGTATCGCCCCATAACATGCCTACCAACAATATACAAAATATTAACTTCAGTCATTACACAGAAATTAATGACACATACAACACAGAACAAAATTATAAATGAAGAACAAAAAGGCTGTTGCAAAGGAGCACGAGGATGTAAAGAGCAACTAATAATAGATGCAGAGGTGACATATCAAGCTAAAACTAAACAAAGGTCGCTACACTATGCATACATTGATTACCAAAAAGCTTTTGATAGTGTACCCCACTCACGGTTACTACAAACACTGGAAATATACAAAGTAGATCCTAAATTGATACAGTTCCTAAACATAGTAATGAAAAATTGGAAAACCACACTTAATATCCAAACAAATTCAAATAATATCACATCACAGCCAATACAGATTAAGCGTGGAATATACCAAGAAGACTCATTAAGTCCTTTCTGGTTCTGCCTTCCTCTGTACCCAGTATCCAACATGCTAAATAATACAAATTATGGATACAATATTACTGGAACATACCCACACAAAATCACACATCTGCTATACATGGATGATCTAAAACTACTGGCAGCAACAAATCAACAACTCAACCAATTACTAAAGATAACAGAAGTATTCAGCAATGATATAAATATGGCTTTTGGAACAGACAAATGTAAGAAAAATAGCATAGTCAAGGGAAAACACACTAAACAAGAAGATTACATATTGGATAACCACAGCGACTGCATATAAGCGATGGAAAAAACAGATGCCTATAAATATCTAGGATACAGACAAAAAAATAGGAATAGATAATACAAATATTAAAGAAGAACTAAAAGAAAAATATAGACAAAGACTAACAAAAATACTGAAAACAGAATTGACAGCAAGAAACAAGACAAAAGCTATAAATACTTATGCTATACCAATATTGACCTACTCATTTGGAGTAGTGAAATGGAGTAACACAGACCTAGAAGCACTAACTACACTTACACGATCACAATGCCACAAATATAGAATACATCACATACATTCAGCAACTGAAAGATTCACATTAAGCAGAAAGGAAGGAGGAAGGGGATTTATCGACATAAAAAAACCTACATTATGGACAGGTACACAATTGAAGAAAATTATTTATAGAACGAGCAGAAACTAGCAAAATACACAAAGCAATCACTCATATAAATACATCGGCTACACCACTGCAATTTCATAACCACTTCTAAAACCCTTAGGATCTCATAACATCAACAGATACGAAGAAAGTAAATTGGAAAAAGAAAACACTACATGGCAAGCACGCGTATCATCTAACACAGCCACACATCGATCAAGACGCATCCAACACATGGCTAAGAAAAGGCAATATATACAGTGAGACGGAAGGATTCATGATTGCAATACAGGATCAAACAAACACCAGATATTACAGCAAGCATATTATTAAAGATCCCAATACTACAACAGATAAATGCAGACTTTGCAAACAACAAATAGAAACAGTAGATCACATCACAAGTGGATGTACAATACTAGCAAATACAGAATACTCCAGAAGACATGACAATGTAGCAAAAATAATACATCAACAGCTTGCCTTACAACATAAACTTATAAAACAACATGTTCCCACATACAAGTATGCAGCACAAAATGTACTGGAGAACGATGAATACAAATTATACTGGAACAGAACCATTATAACAGATAAAACAACACCACATAACAAACCTGACACCATACTCACCAATAAAAAGAAGAAATTGACACAACTAATCGAAATATCCATACCCAATACAACAAATATACAAAAGAAAACAGGAGAAAAAATTGAAAAATACATCCAACTGGCTGAGGAAGTCAAGGACATGTGACATCAGGATAAAGTTGACATTATACCAATTATACTATCAACTACAGGAGTCATACCACACAATATCCACCAGTACATCAATGCAATACAGCTACATCCAAACTTATATATACAACTACAGAAATCTGTAATTATTGACACTTGTTCAATTACCCGAAAGTTCCTAAACACAATGTAACATATACTGTACAGTTAAAAGGAAGTCACGCTTGATCAAGGTCCGCGTCACCTTCCATTTTTAACCAGACATAACATCTGAGACAAGAAAGAAATAACAATAATAATAGTCACAATAAACAGGGCTACAGCTGGCAATTTTGAATTACTTTTGACACAATTTGTGCATTATTTAACTTCTTGACTTCCAAGCAGAATGAGTCAGTAATAATGAAATTTAATTTTTTTAGAGCATTCTTATACTAGAGGTATACTTGGGCCCCTTGCCATGTCATATAATCTAGGTCCACTCATACAATTTGCAGCAATAATTAGAGGAGCTACTGACAGCATTTTTATAGATGCAATGAGACTGGAAAATCATACGGTAATTTCTATAATCAAGTGCTTCTCAGACCACGAAGGTTTACTCCTGATGTTCAGTAGCAGAGTGCATGTCACATAAAAACAATGGGGAAACTACAAGGGTAATAAATGTAAAAGGAGTTGAGAGAACTTCAAAAAAAATATAAAGAATACAGACTGAAAATGTGCGTTATTAAGCCCTGGTGTAAGTAAAAAATCTAATGCATTCCATAATTAGTCATAGACTATCATGACAACTGTTTTCCAAAGAAATTAAACTGTGAACACAGATTAAATGTACCTAAATCCTGGAATACAGAAGCGATAGAAATATCATATCAGCCCCTATCACTTTATATGGGAAAACATGCTACATAGTACATAGTCCGTATTTCAAAATGGACTGTCACTTGAAGAGGCTTGACAGATGATGCACCAGAATCAACAAATGCAAAATTACTCCCACTGGGAATATTTTGTAACTTGGCTACGATTTTTGATAATATGAGTCATCAAAAAGTTAAAAACAATATGGGATCAAACAGTGGTAAGTCCAGGATGGAATAACAATAATATTGTGAAAAAGATAGACTGCTACTCACCGTACAGAAAAATGCCGAGTCACCAACAGACACGATGAAAGTACTGCTATATACTTAAATATTTCGGCAAAAGGCCGCCCCTCCTGAAGTAGGGCCCCCCCCCCCCCCCCCCCCCACACACACACACACACACACAAAAAACCTGTCTCTGGTTGCTGTGGCAAGCCGGACTATATTATGGAATAGTATATGCAGCAAGTTCATGATTTTTATCTTATATGAATTACAGAAAGCAACGTGTATCAGTTCTGTGCCAATCACATAACAATGGGCATTCAGAATTTGAAGTTATCATATGTGGCATACCACAAGGTTCTATTTTGGGTGTTTTGTTGTTTCTAGTATACATAAATATCTTCAACTTGCAGTTTCAGAAGATGTAAATTTTTGGCCTTTTTGTGTACGATACAAGCATTTTTAGTGCTACATGCAGAACAGCTTCACCAGCACTAAAGAAAGAGCACACATCAAGCAGTATTAGCGTACACAGTCAGCAATAACAAATAATTGAGAAAAAAGTACCCAGGTCAAAACTAAATTAGATGTACAATGGTAGAATATGCAAGTTGAAAGTGCTGCATATAAATGAAATAGTACACGTACTTCAGGCCACTGATTATGCCTTAATAAACTGAGGTGAAACCAAGTCTGGTAAAACAAATACTACCTTTACTCAGTTGCATACAAATGGTCGTAATCTAAAAATCATTAACATAATATTAACTGCAACTGAGCACTGACATATCACCAACATTAAAGATGTTACTGAAAAAAGTTTTTCAGAATACAGAAATGTGTTATAAGAACTATATCTAGTGTCAATTCTAGAATGTTCTGCAGAGATCTCTTCAGAAAACAGAGTATTTTGGTAACTACTACATAAAATTAATATTCTTTGTTGTTACCAACATTTCTCTTATCTTAAAAAATAGTGGCAAATATAAATACCACTAGGACCAGAAACAAGCTCTACAAAGACTTCAAGAGGCTATCAATAGTACAAGAAGGAGTAATACACAAGGTTACCTATGTACTCAACAATCTACCAGAGCACGCTATGTATCAGGTAGATAATGTGCTGTTGTTGAAGACTGAACGAAAGAAATGGTTCAAATGGCTCTGAGCACTATGGGACTTAACTGCTGTGGTCATCAGTCCCCTAGAACTAAGAACTACTTAAACCTAACTAACATAAGGACAACACACACACCCATGCCCGAGGCAGGATTCGAACCTGCGACCATAGCGGTTGCGCCGCTCCAGACAGTAGCGCCTAGAACCGCTCGGCCACTCCGGCCGGCTACTGAATGAAAGAACTTCCGCACCTTCTTCTATTCCACTGAAGATTTTCTTCACACAAATTCTTAAATGTAATATTTTAGTTTGGTTTAGTTTATATTTAAAATTAGCCCTGTAATAAAGTAATGCCTCTGTATTACACTTAAATTAAATCTTCAACTTCTTTCATCCACATCAATAGCTAAGTGGTCAGCACAGCTGACTGCCATGTGGGGGACCCAGGTACAATTCCTGGTATGCCTGAGATTTTTTCCTTGGTGGGAGGACTGGTACGGGATGTGCTCAGCCTCATGAGGCTACTGAGGAGCTATTTAACCCATTAGTATTGGTTCAAAGATCAAGAAATGGTAGGACAGTGAACTGACGACATGCCCCTCCCTACTGCATCCGATGACACCACCAACAGAGGATTACATGGTGATCAGTTGGGCATGACTGGTACATGTAAAGACAGAATGTGGAACACACTGACTTATTTCCACACGCCAGAGACTACTCTGTAAAAGATCCATGGAATACAGCTTGTGCACCGTAATGTAATGTAATGTAAAATCCATGACATTGGTGCCCACATCATCTGCACTTATCAGTCAAGCAGTAACAGATTCTAATCACAGATTCAGAATCTATTGATAGATTTTTGTTCTTATGCACTCAAAAGTATATAACTGTGCCCCCAGCTGCGGGCCATTACTGCAGCCATTAAAATAGAAATATCACCAGTACTCTGTGCAGAAACCTTCACACAGTTAGTATGTATATGAGGCAACTAGCCACATGTCTCGAATCATTCTTTTGGGATAATATATGAAGTATGTGAAAGAGATAAAAATTAAGATTTGAACATACCTTCTGTTGTCAGACTGATCATCTTCAAATTTAACACCAGTTGCGTAGACTATGGCTGCTTCACTTGAGGGTGTTGATGTTAACGAACCAAGTAAAACTTTGATGCTGTCATTGTCCACAACTGGTAGAGGAAGAACAGTTAAATTGTCCGACACATTGCGCTCCTCTGCCATTAACTGCTGGAAAATTAGACACACACATACACACTAAGGACAATTGTGAGCACAATTCTTACTACTTGAATATATACACAAAGCAAAATCAATGTACTGACTATTACAAACAAATTTTAGGTAAAAACTTTTGAACCTAAGTTTTTACTGTTTTGACGGCTATGATCTGCGACAGACGTCTATTATAGATTCTAGCTCCAAAAGAACCCAAGTATATTTGGTATAAAGGTTCTTATACTCCTATCACTAACCTTTAAATCAGAAGATAGGCACACATTGTTTGAAAATTGTTTCCAGTTCTTGGGAAGGACTTATAATAATTGTGCTGTGACCCCTCCATTCCCAGTCATTCATTTATTTAAAAAATGCTGCAAGGTTCTAGCTGTCATCATCGCCCCCATCATCACCAAGATTAGCTTTGCATGGTGCACAACTTTAGCACCCTTACACACATAGATAATACAACACTGCAGGTGACAAATAGAAATTTATCTTGAAAAGTAGAAAAATACCAACATCAGTTATCTATGTCAGTCTCATTTACAACTAACATCGAAGGCATAATTGGTGTGTTTACACCTGATCTTCAAGCACATATAGTTGAGTTTTTTCAGATGTAGCAGCTGGATGAAAGTCATCAGTTTTATATCTCTTTTTTGCTCTCCAATAGTTACAATATATCATGTTTATCAGATACACTGCTGAAGTTTATAAATTGTGATAAAATTGCTTAGATAGGTTTCCAGTAATCTGAACACAATATACAGTTACTGCATACATAAACTTGTAACACTGAATTGTGTATCAAAACATAAATAGCCCAAACAGTGTATAAATAAGGATAGGTAGAGCATCGTAAGTCAAAAATCACCCAAACAATTCCAGAGTGCAGATGACAATTCTAAGAAAACAACTAAATTAAATAATTCATCACAATTCAGATATTAAGTACTTAGTATTTATTTCCTATTTTTGCAGTTTTTACATACACATCGTAAATTTAAATTCTTAGATACTATATTTTATAACATATTTATGTAACTGAGTCGCAGGTGACTTCTGGTTTTCATCCTTTTTATTGCTACAGCAGAAACAGCTGTACCTTGTTACCAATAATTAACCAGTGGGTCAGTGAAGCTTTTAGAAAGCTCACTGCAACTGTATTTTATCGTTTTGTTCTTTTTTGTATGAAAATTTCTCATTCTACATATAGGTTCACTTTTTAGCCTTTATTTATGTCACTAACCTGGTTATTGTCTGTATTGTCAAAAGCATGTTATGTGACACATATGTAGATACCAAATGCAAATTTACCCAGTGTGTTTTATTAAAACACAATTATATATTCCTTGAATCTGGTCTTTAAGTTTGGCCTGTCTGCCCTACATATTGTAGTAGACACACGTTACACTTTATCTTACAGATGGCAGAATTGGAGAATTTATTAGTATTTGTTTTTATGATGTGCAGTGTCTTACTAAATGATGTGTTGTTGGAGGATAAAGACGTTTTTATATTGTATGATATAAACCCATCAGCAGGTGTTTTTTTTTTTTTTTTTTTGTTAAATAACACCAATATATGGAACGCACACTCTCCTGGTGTCAGGTGCATTGTCTTGAATTTTGTTATTGGTTATCAATTTTTTAATTACTGAAATATACGAAGACAGCGCCACCCTCAAGCTAAATGTTGATGTTAACACCATAATGGTTTAGTAGGCATTGTGCTTTTCAATATATTATGCTACTGGCTTTCTCTGACATTTGAACCCAGCCAGTTACAGGGGGAGCTACTGTTTAAAAAATTGAATCAAGAGTCACAGTGCAGTTTGACATATTTCACACTAACAATCCATGAATACAGGTGAAGGAAGCAATAAATGACAAAAAAGTTCTAGCAGTGGCAGGACTGAATCCTGGGTGTTTGGATTTGTTGTCTTACACTTTCCCACCTAACCACTGAGTTTATCTATGAGAAAAGGTTTGAACTAATTTGCAGTAGATATTTGTCTTGCTGTTTCAAAGTCAGTTTGGTACTCTTATTAGTGGGTGGCATTTTGAGTGACCTGTGCAGCACAGAGCAATGCGCTGCTAACATGTGAGCATGTAGGTCGCAGTGCACAAATGTATCTGCTGCTGTTTAAGTTTTCTGTAAATGTTAAGAACGTGTTCATCTGTTTGCCCAGAAACAGTGAGGCCAAAAAGATATGAGGCATGCAGCTGCTTTGCTTTGCTTTGTTTCTGTCAAACAACTGCAGCTTTCCAAAAAACATTTCAACGTGGATGAAATAACAGTATAGTAAATAACAAAAATGATTCTTAAAGGATGTGTTTGCCACAATAAGGATGTTAAAAGTTAAGGATAGCCACATTCTTAGTACTAAAATTTTGAGGTCAAAAAGAGAATCTGAAAGAAGAACTATAATACTCCTGAGGAGTTTCCTGTCATCACCTAAAACAAAGTGTACATTCACATATAAAGTCTTGGACTGCCATGTCATTACTAAACAATCTCCTTTCTACCGTCACGTAGTGTAAAGATGTTTGCAAACCACAACCATCACACAATGGTCTGTCTTTGTGTCTGAAAAAGAAACAATGCAACAAGGTCTAATTCAGTAGAGCGTTAGAACAGCATTCCTACCTGCCTCATGTCGAAGATGGCATTTTCTGTACTCCACATTTTATATTGTTTTAATACGATATACAGGAATACTAACACTATAGTGTTCATCTTTGGTACGCTAATGCAGAAGGTGTGAAGAAACCAGCTAAGTGCAAAATCCATGCATTTCAGACATTTATTTAATTATATTTGTGTGTATAAGCTGATTCCTGGTAGATCCAGTGTGTCAAAATAAAATCACATGTGTCAGGTGTGTTCACTTTGAAAACCTGGGTCCTAAAACTTCATGTAAAATTTAAATGTGTTTTCCATGTTAATTATATCAAAGCGTGTGCACTTGTCATGGTATGCTGAGTAGTTTTGAATGTTGAGTGCTACGAAAAATGAAATTTCAGCTGTGGCATCATCTGAATTCTACATTTATGCTTTAAACAACTTTAGTAGTAGTATCTTCATTCAAAAATAATCTTTCATGACAAATTTCAGTTTTTATCCCTATAAATATAGATATATTTCTGAGAATTTTTGGAAGTTTTTAGAGCTGTGCATAACATATTTCATAGTATATCAGAGTTTGTTACTTACAGTTTCTATTTCAGCAACAGCATACACTGATGAGCAAAACATTATGACCACTGCCCACTGCAACATTTGATGCTGTCTGGTGGTATTGCAGGCACGTGATGCCATAACAAAATGAGTGTAAGTGGAGCAGACATGGATGTGGGATCACCCTAGCAAAGATATGGGCTGCAAGTGGGGAAATACATTGAGATAAGCAACTTTGACAAAGGGCTAATTATAATTACACAGGGCCTGTGAACGAGTATCTCGAAAATGGTAAAGCTGGTCGAATGTTCATGTGCTACTGTCATTATAATCTATGTAATGAGGTAGAAGGGCAGTGAAACTACCACTAGGCACAAAATGGTTGGACATCCACAACTTCACAGAACATGAGACCAGAAGTCTCATGTGCCTTTTAAAGTAGGATAGATGGCGATCTGTCCGAATTCTGCTGAAAGAGCACATTGCTGGTGCACGGACAAGTGTTTTGGAGCACACCATTCATCACACATTGTCGAGCATGGAGCTCTGCACCAGACCATCTCTACATGTTCATGTGTTCATCCAATGGTACCGTCACTTACGACTGCAGCGGACTATTGGGATTTGACCTTTGATCAATGGAAACATGTTGGCTCTTTGAGTGAATCACACTAGGTCGATGGTCAACCTCACAAATACAGTTATCAAGGTGAATGGCAGCTCAAAAAGTGCTGTGTGCAACAAACACAGGCTGTTGGGAGCAGTCTTATGCTTTCTCCTGTGCTTGCATGAGATTTGTAGTAGTAATCAAAGACACGCAGACAGGTTTGAGGAGCACAGTGAGCACATGTAGTTGTCTCAGTGACCAAATTCACCTGATGTAATTCTAAAAATTCCATTTGGATCACTATTGAGTGCCATCAGAACATACGCAAGTCAGCGACCCTTTATTTACACAAATTGCACAAGCTGTGCATAGGCATATAATGCCACACAACTCCACAAACCTACCAACAAATTGTCAGACCCTTGATTATGTAGAATCAATGATTTATTTCATTTCAAAGATGGATGAGCTATTAGGCAGTCAATCATAATATTTTGGCTCATCAGTGTATTTTATCTGTATTTATTGTAAATTAAAGCTGATGTCTAGCTTGTTCATGACCAAACAATAAAAAAATAAAAATTAAAAAAAAATTTGTCTCCCCGATTTTACTGTTGTCATGGAAGTTGCTGTGAATGGGTGTGTTGAGATGGCTACCAAGGCTCGTGAACCTCAAGCACTATCCTCTCCTCTGTTTACTGTCTGCTCTACATGAAGTACAAGACCTATCACTCATCTACTTGACTGTGAATGATGTGTCACTGGTGAGGCTAAGTGTCCTGTATAATTAAGACAGGGGCCATGGAGAACTCAAGAGTGTCACAGCTGTCCTCAATAAAACACATTTGAAGTGCTGTGTTCCACTGCAACTGAAATTAAGTCAGTGAAACTCACTTAACATGTTAGGAAACCTGCTATCTCCAACGTGAAGATGAGGCAAATGCAAACTAGCTGGGGTCTATAAATTACTGGCAGTTCCAATGTATGGTGGATGGTGGTACCCTTTGGAAAATGGCAGCATGGAATGGAAAGGAAAACAAGGTAAACTTGTTGAAGGAGCTATTCTGGCAACTAGTGTGGGAACAGCTTACAACTAACTGCGGATTGTGGGCACATTGAAAGCAACAATGCCTCTCATCTGGATTCAGAGGTCATACTTTTATCACTCCAATGAGTAGCAGAGTAGGTTGAGAAGAACAGCCTTGATCAAGTTTTAAGGAAGCTCATAATCCGTAGCAATGTCAACCGAACTTATTGTGAACCCCTGGTTCTGAGTCAGGTGGAGTACTTGAATTAGAGTTTGATAACTCTGTGAGAAACTAGGCTGTAACTCCCTAGACATCTGTCATAGGACTGAGAACTGTAGTATTGCATTAAATGGGTCAGGTTTGTACCACACAAAAGGGGCTGCTACAAAAATTGCTAACTGTGTGGGGTACACACCAGGGTTTTGTTTCTAGATTAGGTGACTTTTCAGCCATTCCAGATTACAATAACTGTAGGAGACCCCAAAGTATCAGTATACAATCAGAAGAAATGTCCTCACAGGTTAGAGCATTAAAATCCTAATGATTAATAACTAAAGCATTTGCAACAAAGTGTTAGAATTTAAAGTGTTCACATACTACTAGGTACAGAAAGCCTCTTAACATTATAAATTGACAGCAGTGAGATTTTTGGGGTAATTTAAATGTATGACGAAAGGAGGTGTGGCTCGCGATTTCCATACTGGGGAAGGTTGCAACTAACCTTGACCTGAGGCTATGCTACATATCAGTCTGTCACTATAACCAGGGGGATAGATTGGATGGAATAGGAGGGATAGATGGGATGGAATGAGATGGGATGGGAGGGAGGGAATGGTAATATTGCACTCTAGCCAAATTTTTTACATGCTGCATCTTTTTTCCGTTTCATAACAACTACTAAATAACATCAAAAGCTAACTGCAAGATAAAATCTATAGGCAGGTTATCTATCCCACAATGTCACATTTCCCAACAATTTACCACAACAAATTGTATTGAAAGCCATGTTTTGGAGGAATCTTTAATGTGGCATATGTTAGCTTTGCTGCTTGCTTTATGTTTTTGGTATTTTCATTTTTAAACTTCAGACGTTTAGTGTTATGTAAGCTGAAACTGTGGAGTCTATAAGTTTGCCTGACAAAACAGTGATGTTTCCATGATTTCACATATCTTGTGCTGTGATTGGCTGACATGACTTGGCTAAGTAACTGCCATGTCATTTACACACCATATTCGTCATATTTACAGTTGTGTATTATAAAAATATGCATCATAAGTGACACAGCACACAAAATCACTCAGCAGCAATGTATATTGGTTTGTGCTACTATACCCTTGTCTTGATTTATACAGTTCTTGTTCTTTATTTTTGTTTACATCGGATCTGGGCATACCAAGTTCCTTCACTTTCATCTTAACTGCATGTTCCAAAAATTTACCAGATAAATTGCACATTGACATCATATTGTGTTGTTTTCAAACTTGGGGTATGCTGCTGTTACGTGTAAGAAAGCAAAACTCACGAAACTTATGCATAATACACTCACAAAAAGAAACTTGCTAATAATGCACATTACCTGCAATCAGCAAGCAAAGAAACCAAGTAATGGAAGATCTTTCATACGCAGGGTATGTTTTGCATACTTTTTTCTCTAATCATTCATGAAACTCTTCCTAGGTGGTGATACTTATGCTACCATACTGCAGAGTACTCTAGCAAGACATTTGCAAACTATAGCCAATGTCAGAAACAAAAATACTGTCCAAAGTACTATCAAAGCACGTCAAAGCATAATAGAGATATATAGAGACAGGGATTTGATAGTGAAGTTTCAGCAGCTCTGTTCATTCCCTTTGGATGTATAAGCGGTGAAATGTGAATATTGTGTGCAGGTTGGTAGGACACCCTCAGGCTAGAACACCAGAGCCTTCTGGATGCCCATGACAGCTGTACTCTGAGGCAGCTATGCCCCCAAACCTCTGCTACATATAGCTAAGCAACATTTCAAGGTGCAGTCTTAAGAGTAGTTACTACTTATTCGAGAAACATTTCTCAGTATCACATACCAAGCCCTAAAAAATTCTGTAAAACATTATTTAGAAATGCATTTCAATGCACATTTTGGGGCAGCTCCACTTCAGAGCATTTAATTATGAGCCGCACCTGGTTGAAATGGTAATCTAATGGGAAATGTAGGTGATGTATTTTTCACAGTGGACAAGAAACTCAATTCCTCTGAGATAGAAATTGAAGCTGTATGGGAGATTGATTGGACAAGATTTAGCATGAAAGATGGGCATTAACTTGTAATTAGATATTTTTAACAACCAACAGACTCATTCCCAGATGTAAACAAAAACTTTAGAGAAAAACTTCAGTTCAGTAATACACAAGTTCCACAATAACAAAATCATTGGATGAGGCCTTAATCATTCAATAATCAAATGGGATAGTTACAGTTATGTAAGCAGTGGGCAACACAGAGTTCAGAACCTTAATCAAGATGAAAATACATTATCTCTAATGGAAACAAATAACACATCCTCTTACAGCATGCCCTCACAAGTGACCATGAAATAATTGTTGTAACAATGATGTCAAAGTACAATGGACAACTAAAACAGTTAGAAAGAGCAAACTAGACACAGAGGCCGAGTGGCATTTCTCAAAGAGTCAACACACATTTAGCTCTGGACAGGAACATCTATAAGAACATTGGCTCAAGATTAAAAGAACCGTTGACCATGCGCTTGATAGATAAGTGCACAGAAAAAAAAGAATTATTTTTTAAAAGCTATATATTTTCAAATTGTTTACAAAACAACATTATCCCCTTCAAAATACCCTGCGTTACAACTAATACATTTGTCCCACTGGTGCTTCCACTGTTCAAAACATTTTTTGTAGTCATCTTTAGAAATGTCTGACAGCTCCTCCCTTTAATTTATATGATTAAATTAAGACAACATAAGCATAAATAGCATTAGGCAGTATTCTGATACTATTGTTGATATACTACACAGATTAAGTTTCTATGACTTCCTTCTGTTTCCTTAATGTGTAACTTTACCCGTGTCATACCCCTGGAGGCTTTCCTTGTTGATGTGGTCTACAGAACACTAATGCACAAATGAAGGTAAAAATACAGAAGATTGAAGAAAATCAACCCTTCCTATGAATCTGCTAACTGTATTCATCTCTTGGTCTCCCTCTACAATTTTTACCTTCATGCTTTCCTCCAGTACTAAACTGGTGATTCCCTGATGTCCCAGAATGTGTCCTAACAACCAATCCTTCCTCCTAGTCAGGTTGTGCGACAAATTTCTTTTCTGCCCAGTTCTATTCAGTATTCCTAATCAGTTGTGTGATCTTCCCATCTGATCTGCATTCTTCTGTAGTATCACATTTCAAAAGCTTTTATTCCCTTCTTGTCTAAAGAGTTTATCATCCATGTTTCACTTCCACACATTGCAACACTCCATACAAATATTTTCAAAAAAAGACTTCCCAACACTCAAAACTGTATTTGATGTTAAAAAATTTGTCCTGTTCAGAAATCCTTTTCTTGCCAGTGTCACTCTACATTTTATGTCCTCTCTACTTTTGCCATCATCAATTACTTTTCTCCCCAAATAGAAAACTCGTCTACTTTTAGTATCTCATTTCCTAATCTAATTCTCCCAGCATCATGTGATTAACTCCATTATCCTTTGTTTTGTTTTTGTTGATGTTCATCTTACATCCTCCTTTCAAGGCACTGTCCATTCTGTTCAACTGTTCTTGTTGGTCATGTGCTGGCTCTGACAGAATGACAATGTCACTGGCAAACCTCAAAGTTTTTATTTCTTAGCCCTGCACTTTAATTCCTGCTCCAAATTTTTCTTTGGTTTCCTTTACTGCTTGCTCAATATTGCTTGCTCAGATTGAATAACATCAGAGATAAGCTACAACCCCTTCTCAGACCCTTCTCAACCAATGCTTCCCTTTTACACCTGCTATCTTTAGAATTTGAAAGAGGATATTCCAGTCAACATTGTAAAAGCTTTCTCTAAGTCTGCAAATGCAATAAACATAGATTTGCCTTTCCTTAACCTATCTTCTATAAGAAGTCATAGGATCAGTATTGCCTCACATGTTCCAACATTTCTCCGGAATCCAAACTGATCTTCCCCAAGGTCGGCTTCTGCCAGTTTTTCCATTCTTCTGCAAAGAATCAGTGTTAGTATTTTGCAACTGTGACTTATTACAATGATAGTTTGGTAATTTTCACACCTGTCAGCACCTGCTTTCTTTGGAATTGGAATTATTACATTATACTCTAAGTCTGAGGGCATTTCACCTGTCTCATACATCTTGTTCACCAGAGGGAAGAATTTAGTCATCGGTGGCTCTCCCCAGGCTATCAGTAATCCCAATGGAATGTTGTCTACTCCTGGGCCTTGTTTCATCTTAGGTCTTTCAGTGCTCTGTCAAATGCTCCATATAGTATCATATCTCCCATCTCATCTTCATCTAAGTCCTCTTCCATTTCCATAATATTATCAAGTGCTTCTCCCTTGCATAGACCCTCTACTCACTCCTTTCACCTTTCAGCTTCCAGTTCTTTGCTTAGGTCTGGTTTTCCACCTTAGCTCTTGGTATTAATACAGCTGTTTCTCTTTCTCTGAAGTTCTCTTTAATTTTTCAGGAGACAGCATCTATCTTTTCCCTAGTGATATATGCTTCAAAATCCTTAGATTTGTCCTCTAACTATTCCTGCTTAGCCATTTTGCACTTCCTGTCAATCTCATTTTGTAGACATTTGTATTCCTTTTCAATCGCTTCATTTACTGCGTGTTATATTTTCTCCTTTCATCATTTAAATTCAATATATCTAATGTTACCAAAGGATTTCTTCCGGCCCTCGTCTTTTTACCTACTTGATCCACTGCTGCCTTCACTATTTCATCTCTCAAAGCTACCCATTCTTCCTCTACTCTTATCGTCAATAGTTCCCTAATGCTCCCTTTGCAATTATCTGGTTCTTTCAGTTTATACAGGCCCCATCTCCTTAAATTCCTACCTTTTTGCAGTTTCTTCACTTTTAATCTACAGTTCATGGCCAATAAATTGTGGTCAGAGTTAACATCTGCCCCTGGAAATGTCTTACAATTTAAAATTTGGTTCTGAAATCTTTGTCTTACCATTATATAATCAATCTGAAACCTTCAAGTGTCTCCAAGTCTCTTCCTTGTACACATCCTCCTTTCATGTTTCTTAAAACAAGAGTTAGCTATGGTCTGTGCAAACTTGTATGAGACAGCTTCCCCCCCCCCCCCCCCCCCCAGTCCATATTCACCTATTATTTTTCCTCCTCTTTCTTTTCCTACTATAGATTTCCAGGTCCCACGACTATTAAATTTTTGTCTCCCTTAATTATCTGAATAACTTCATTTATCTCATCACACATTTCTTCAGCCTCTTCATCATCTGCAAAGCTAGTTAGGATATAAACTTGTTTTACTGTGGAGGGTGAGAGTTTTGTGTCTACCTTGGCTACAACAATGCATTCACTGTGCTGTTCATAGCTGCTTATCCACGTTCCTTTTTTTTCTCTTCATTATTAAACCTACTCCTGCATTACCCCTAACTGACTTTGTATTTATAACCCTGTATTCACCTGACCAAAAATCCTGTTCCTCCTGCCACCAAACTCTGCTAACTCCCACTACATCTAACTTTAACCTACCCATTTCCATTTATAAAATTTTCTAAGCTGCTTGCTCAATTATGGTATTTAACATTCCACACTCCAATCCATAGAACATCAGTTTTGTTTCTCTTAGTAACAACATCCTCCTGAGTAGCCCCACCCGGAGATCCGAATGGGGGACTACTTTAACTCAGGAATATTTTAGGCAAGAGGATGCCATCATCATTTAACCACAGGTTAATCAAGTCAAAACAAGCATAAGAACAGCTGTGTGACAAGTGTTCAATGAATTTGAAAAACAAGCTTTTAAATGTCGGATGGTCAAATAAGGCTGAACAGTTCTCGTACCCCATTAAGCCAACTAATGGATCAAAGTAATTTTTCCACAAGGTTATTTGTCATTATGGCAGATGATAATATGAAGACTGAAACACTAAATACTGTCTTCCAAAATTGATTCACCTAGGAAGATTAAAAGGCATTTCTTGCATATGATTTTTGCACAGACTCGAATATGATATATATCTATAAGTGAGCACAGAAGTGAAATCTTGCTCAAGACATTTTATAATAAAAAGTCAAGTCTCACTTTTAGAAATAGACCATAAAAGGCTGCTGGGCTAATGGAGCATGTCATTTAACTGCAAATCAGTAACAAGTCACTCCAATCTGTTAAGCGACACTAGAGTGTTGTAATGACACACCTCACTTTCCTTCGCATAACCCCAGTAATCTGGAATGCTAAATTTAGGGAATGAGACGGCCATGTCACCTTGCCAACGAAGGATATCACACAGTTTGGAAATGTATGTTTGATTATAGTCTTCTTTGACATGCTGTTGCATGCAAAAAACTCCTCTCTAGAAATAAAAACTGTCACTGAAACAACTTACTATGTCAGTTTTATTATGTTGCATTCTACTTGGGCATGCCAACCAACAAGCTGTTTGTTTGCATGAATGGCCACCGACAAACTGTGGCCAAAAAACAGCTGGACTAGTTGGTGAGCATGCTGCCAAACACAATGTTTTTCACTTCTATGACTGCTTCACAGTCTGCGCCATCTGGATCCTTCCAACCAACACCAGCTTTTCTGAATTGTGCACTTGGGAACTCTATGTTCCCATAACCCCACTCCTGGCCTCGACCTTCATTTGTCACTGTCCTTCATCCACTTATCTCCTTCCCTGCTCCCATTCCAGCAGTACACAGCCTTCTATTCCACCAACACACCCACAGTCCTTTTAATTCTCTCCTTTCCCAGTCCCCCCCCCCCCCAAATCATGCCACAATCTAACTTCCCGAATGCACCTAACTGCCCTACCCTGTCCCCACCACATCCCTGTATGCTCCTACAAGCAGCACTTTACTGCCCCCCCCCCCCCCCCCCCCCCCCGCACCATCCACCTCCCTACTACAGCCGTCAATTCACATACATTGACCAGATCACTTCTCCCATTATCTGCAGTTGCGGCCAGCGACAGTAGTGATGTGTGTGAGATTTGTGCTTGGGTGTACGAGCAAGTATTGTTTACTTTAGAAGAAGGCCTTTTGGCCAAAAGCTCAAACATTTAGCAGTCTTTTGTTGGGTGTGTCTGCAACTCAACATGTCCAGTACATGGTGAAGAGCAATCTATCCTTCTCATAATACTATCGTTATTCCATCCTGGATTTTCCATTGTTTCATTTGCTACTTCACTGATAGCACCTATACACCATTTACGTAATGTATCCGTTGTCACTGAGGTTGGACTGTAATAGGAAGATGTATGCAATTACGGTTTACATCTACAGTAAAAGACTAAATTGTTAGTGTTTCAATATGTGAACTAGAAACAGGCCTTCTTTGCCAGAATAGTATGTGCATTGCACAGTACCCCTCTGCACAAAGAAACAATTACAGAATATGCACGAAAAAGAACGTAAGGATTTCTAAGTAAGAGACAACAGAGTCAAAAACCAATGAATTACTGGCTTACAGGCTACAAAATTTTCTAACATGCACACCAATGCACTGAACTGTTGACAAGTTCTGCAGGAATAGATAGATAGATATTCAGCGATCACAGGCCCTGCAGACCACGCGCTGCTTCCACAAACTGCCTCCATTCCTTCCTGTTTTGTGCCAAGTTCCTCCAGGTGTCTTCAATTCCCAGGGCTGCTAGGCCCTTCACTAGCTTGTTCACTTAGCGCTGCCTTGGTCGTCCAATGGGGCGTTTGGTTTTTGGTTTCCCCGCTAGCGTCATCTTCGCCTGTCTTCCATCTGGCGTACGGGCTACATGACCCACCCATTGTATTCTTTTTGCTTTTTATCTTCTGTAGGATAGTTGGTTGTCGCATCAGAAGGTAGATTTCCTCGTTTTTCCTCCTCCTCCATTCTCTGTTATCTAAAACTTGTCACCATATCTTCCTCATTACTCTTCTTTCAAATATTAACAGTTTTTCCCCTTTCTCACTTAGTCATGCTCCATGTTTCTGAACCGTACATTACTGCTGGGCATATCACTGTGTTGTAGATTTTAATCTTAGTGTTCACTGAGATCGATTTTAAGCCTAGTGTCTCTCTAAAGGAATGCATGCATTTAATTCCCACTGCTATTCTTTTCTTGATGTCCATTTTTATGTTGTTGTCTGTGGTAAACCAAAATCCCAAGTGTTTGAACTGGTGTAATCTCTTGAACCTCTTGCCATCTATCTTAAGAAATTCTTCCTGCTCTTGTCTTCTTCCTAATTGCTGTGAACTCTGTTTTGTCTCGATTTACTTTGAGCCCTACCTTCTGTGTATAATTGTCAGAAATATATAAATTTTAATATACGAAAATTTGTAATTTTTTAATGATAATTTTCTGCTTATAAGTAAAGTAAGGGTATTTCAAAGAGACTCATCTAATTTAATAAGCCTGTATCTTCTATACAAATGAAGATAGAAACTTGAGGTGAACATAAGATTATGCATGGAAACTGAAAGTCTACATTGGCATCAGGTGTAAGTTGCTGGTTCACATGGTTACCAGCAAAGGTCTCCTTTGTAGAGGTAGCTAGCTCACACACTTTTTTACTCCCCAGCTAGTTTTACTCTTCGTATAATTGCTAATCTTGGAATCAAACAAATCAACCTCCTGACATATTTTGGATTTTTCCACTCAATAATGTGCTGTGGAATAATTTTCTGGGGTAATTCATCACTTAGAAAGAAAGTATTGATAGCTTAAAGGTGAGCAGTAAGAGTAATATGTGTTGTTCTTCCTTGGGTGCCACGTAAGTACCTCTTCAAGAAGCTACACATTTTAATTGCATCACCACAATACATAAATTCACTAACAAAATTAATCATAAATAATTAATCACAATTTTAGAAGAACAGTGATGTCCATACCTAAATCACTAGAGGGAAAAATGCCCTTCATTACTCATTATTAAAGTTGTCAGTGGCTCAGAAATGTCTGACAGATATCGAAGCAAGTTTTAAATCCAACTTAAAATCATTACTCCTGAGCAATTTTATTGCATTGATGAAATTCTACTTAAAAACTGGTAATGGAGGGGGAGGGGGGAGGAATCTAACTAATCAACCAACGTGCATCCAACTGAGATGGTAATAAAAAGCATTTTGTGTTCTCAGTTTCAAAAGGTGTGATCCAATTACAGTTGTGCATTGTTATTTTCATCTAAAGTCTGGCACAACACTCCTCAGTGATGGACAAGCTGTATGGGATATAGAGATGTCACATTACACTTTTGGCTTCGGAGGTCATATGATCTCACAATATGTGATTTTGTTTGGTGGTGGTTTATAGTAGACTCCATCAACGTGTCACCCCTTCCAACAACTTAAGGTTAACTGTGACACCACATAGCAACAGCCATGAATACAGGAACTCTGGACATGCTCAGCAAAGTAACAGAGGAGTTTGATTATTACTGGACGTTTGTCCTGTGTCTGGTGGAGGGTTAAATGGAAACTCTCATCCTAAACATAACTGTAAAAAGTGACATGAAGTTGTATGTGCAAGCATGTAAAATATATGCCCTCAAAAAAATCATAGTTCTCTTGTAAATAAATTTGTAGACATAGCATACATTAAAATTCATCCCAGTTTCTACGCTCATTCATGTAGAAGATGCAGCCTCATTAAATTAGATGAAACTTTCTGGAACACCCTGTACTTCAGTCACTAAGCTTACTTATTCATCACTTAAATACCACAAATATTTAATTGTTTTAGGCTGCTAAAAAACAGTTCATGGAAACACTTTTCTTAAAAATAATGAGAAAATAAAATTTGAAGATGAATTTAAAAAAATCAGAATTACTTAATTTGAAGGATGCTACCTAATGTGCAAACTGAACTACTCGTGGTAGACACATGCCAGGAATGAAATGAAGTGGCACGTTTTTGCATGCACAACATTAGAAATTCACCTTTGGACTGATTCTAACAGTTGCCAACTATCTGATCAGTTTTGAGCCAATGCTTTAACAACTTACTGCTACTCAAGAACAGTTGGAAGTAGTCACTAGAGCTGCACAAAATCTCTTTTTTGCACTGCCTGTATGTAGTTAAAGAAGGCAACAGCTTCTTTCAAAGTAGCAGCCTTCTGTCTAATTTTCTGATTTAATTTAACTACCATAAGCATAGACATCAATTGGCAGTATAGTGATAGTTTACTGTTAATACAGTGGAAACAAAGTGTCTACGATATGTTTGTCTTTTGTTAGTGTATACAGTGACTTATTCCACATCCCTAAAGGTTCTCCTTCTTGATGGGACCTACAAAACTTGATGAATGAATGAGTGTGTGTGTGTGTGTGTGTGGTGTGTGTGTGTGTGTGTGTGTGTGAATGAATTTAGTGGGCTGCTACTCAATCATCATCAATATTGCGGACTTCTAAACTTAGTTCGAATTCACTTACAACTTTTTTTTCTGGCAATAGGCATAATGGGAAATTATGAGATAAAAGAAGCAGATGACAATGTTTCAGAACTACAAACCATCTTCGAACTGAAGGCATAGGAACATCTTGTGAGAAGCAGATTGTTCTTGGTGAGATTCTTCAAAATTTTCTAATAGCCTCAAAAGGAAGTGTCTTCCATGAACACTGCACTGTACATTTACCTGCACAATTATAAAATTTAGAGTAAAATAACTCTAACTGGTTTCTGTAAGTACCAAAGAATGAAGACTTTACCACCACCTAATAATGGACAACATGAACACCATTAATAATTACTATGCAGACGGAGGAAACTGATTGTTAACCTTACATCCTTAGCTGTGCATAATTCTAAGATTATTTGTACCCACACTTTGAGAGATTAAAATTTTTGAAGCAGCAACTTAGAATAGAAGCAGGTTTCTGAAATAGTCCAATTACCATGGTTTGAATTTATTTATACTGTCGCATTCTATGGTACAACATGGCACGTTTTGTATTTATTGTCCCAAATCTTCAGAGGTTGTTACTCGCAGAATGCACACACATATGAACAACCACTTAGCAGTACAATTTTTGTTCTAAAAAATTGAATCAATGAAAACAGAAAACCTAAAATTACACCAACTCTAGAACTGCTTGTTCAAAATGTATATTTACTTGCTGAATAGTGAGATATTCACGAAGAAAAGCTGACTGCTGAGGAGCTGATTGTTTGCTTGCTGGGGTGAGAAGCTTGGAGAATGACAGTGAGGCATCTGAAATTTGCTTGAGGTATGCTGCTTGCCTGCCAATCGTGAAATGGATATGATCTTCAGCCAAACTCCAGTTTCTGTTTTCATATATCTGTAACACAGGAAAACATTAATACCTCATAATTAGTTACAACCTGCATCTTCAAAATCTTGTTACTAACTTGGTATGCCTGCTTGTAGCATCTGAGTGAATGTTTTCGCTGTCCAGCTTTGGAGAAACGGTGTCCAGCTAATACAATATGGAATGCATATTTTCTTGCCATGCGAGGTCGAGTTGACTTTAAGAAACAGTAGGACGCTTGCTCCAATAGTAAAGCACTGCGCAAGTCAGAATCTTCACTTGTCATTCTGATGAACTGCTTTGCAGCTTCTCCATACAAACTTCGACCCTTGAGACACTCAGTACTGAGTAGTGTTGCTCGAGTCGCAAACTGAGGCATTCTGGAAGACAAGAAACATTGTATATAAGAAATGTTTAACACTACCAGCAGTACAGAACAGAATTACGATGGCTAACATAAGTTAAGTAGGGTACAGAATGTTGATTGTTATTTCATAATGATCCCATTTCTCATTCAGTCTCATTCTAAAATTCAATGCACATTCCATACGTCTTTCAAAGAAAGATTTTAAGACATTAGTCTCTGGAGACAGCAAAGTTTTCATGAGAAATGCGCGCGCCAGCGCGCGCGCCCACACACACACACACACACACACACACACACACACACACACACACACACACACACACACACACACACCCGTGTGTGTGTGTGTGTGTGTGTGTGTGTGTGTGTGTGTGTGTGTAATAAATGAGTAATACTAATACATAAAACCCATACTTTCAATAACATTATTATTTTAAATGTACTGTTCCTTCACCTGTAACTACACTCCCACCTTCCTCAAGTATTTATTAATTTTTAATTCCTCAAGAACTGTGAATTGTATAATACTTTTGTGTCCATTTATTAAGATTATAATCTTAATTTACCTGTACTATTTTTATCTGTAATCATGACATTTACTATTCCTCATGCATTCATTTGGTTCATAGTCTTTAGAGAATGGTGGTTTCCATATATAATACTGTGACTTCTGTAAGCTCATAATGTTATTTTACTATCTCAACTTAGCTATGTTGTTTTACCTGGAATTATAACAGCTATTCCTCCAAAACTTGCCTATTTTATATATGTTATAGAATTGTGCATTAGTTATGAACTATTTTAACTTCTGGGTGCCTGCACTGTTTTGTTTATTAATATTACAATCTTAATTAAGTGGATTAGTCCTAACTGGAATTAGATCACTAATGATTACCAGTCTTTCAATTTGGTAGAACTGTGTGGTACTTGCATAAATTTTAGAAGTGATCATCCTTTCTGGAACATCCCATAAGGGTCACCCTCCATTCCTGCAATTTGTTTCAGTCTACTTGTCTTTTTATTGAAAATAATTTAGCAACTTACCTTCCCTACCTACATATATTAAAACTATGTGCTTTGTGCACTAGAAAGATTTATATACTGTTTATCTTACAGCACTGTAGTACTATATAAGGCAGAGATGGAATTTGAATACTTTACGTATGCACAATGTACTAGAACTTCAACTTAGTGTATTATATACAAATGTTTATCTTGATGTAAGTTATTCTGTTCCCTCATTAATAATTTACTAATGGACATTTTATTTGACTAATATGCACCATAAGGATGTCCAGCATATTTTTTAGTGGTGTTAATATGACAATGAATGTTACATTTGTATACAACAATAGGGCAGTTTTCAGGTTATGTTGGCTAATGAACATAATCATCTGCACTACTGTATTTTTTTTGTGCCACATATGCACAGAAATATCATGTATGCATGACCACATGTACCAGCGATGTATTACAATGAAACTGGAAGCTTAAGGTAAGTAAGTATCTTGAGTTATAAAGTATACGTATATGCGAGAGCTTGAATAAAATTTAGGTATAAACCAGTATCACTATCTCAGAATGTATTACATGTGCTTGAAAATGAACCAAAGTTGAAATTGGCCAATTCCACGGATAATACGAACAATACAGCCTACTTCAAACATGTTTTCATTCTCAAAGTATTACTGAGGTTAAAATCCAACATCTCATTTAATTGCTGACGCCATTACAGTAATTCTCACATTGGTTTAACAGTACTTGTTCCTTAATATTTACACAACGCACCTTGATTGCTGTGAGTAGTAGTAAGATGAGTTGTTGCAAAATGAACATTAAGTTCACATCATCTAGAGGTTCTCCTCCTGCATTTAACACTTTCTTGTATCCCTCTTTTCAGTAAGTATTTAAATCTGACATATTTCTAGCCTTATATTTTGTCTCTTTAGTAGTAAAATAGTACATACCCTTTAAAGGTACAACATGTTGCCTATGAGAATTTTATGAGTTTTACCTCAATTTTGTTCAGTGGGGATAAAACCTCCGCACACAGGCCCAGATGGCCCCATCGATACAGATCAGCCGTTAAGTCGGCCTTTACCAATGGCATCATTCGAAATGGTAAGGACCAGAGGTGTACACATTACTGTTTTGATATACCCATGCTTGCCTGTTAGCCGGGCGGGCAAGCTGCTGCATGATAGCAGCAGAATGGGCAGATTGTGTTACTCGCACCTAAGCCTAACTATGCCTAACACAAGCTGGCTAAAGGAAGCTTGCCTGCCCTTCTTCCCACTGTGCTATGCTATGTAGCAGTTTATCCTGTATTTTTTCAGTGTTATAAATAGGGTTCAGAAGTTGATGGAAAGTCTTTTTTACCTGAGTATCACAAGATGAGGGTCAATGAAGTATATATTTATTTTGGGTCATTATATAGGCCAGAAAATGGAGTTTTTATTCACCCTTTTCTTCCTTTTCACCATATTTCATGCTTGCTTAGTTATTTCGATATGAACAGTTTTCTCTGTAAATTCATCCTCTTTTGATTGCTACTGACTGTTCTGAATTCAAACCATCATCAGGTCAACCACAATACCGTACATCTTTCCTGTAGTAAGCAGAATTGTCTCTGAAAGCCGAGGTTCTTTGCACCTAAGAAATTGAAGATGTTTATCACACAGCAACACCAATTGAAGTAAAGTTTTGGAAGTCTAGTTTCTGTAGCCTCAGCATGTTTCAGCCAAATATGACCCAGGTATAACAATTTTAATTACTTTTCCCAGTATTTGCACTGCAAGGTCATTGAAAAACAGTTAATTCTAAATTCCCTAAAAGCATTTTAGCAAACATGAAGTTTGTTTTTCAGTTTAAACTAAAAAAGTACGTATCTGAAAGAAGAAGCTTTTCTTTCACACTAAGCTTTCTTTGCACTACATCGCATACCACCAAACGAAGTTTTTTATGTCCACTGAGCTATTTTTTTTCCTGTTTCAGTCAATGTTTGCCCTAAATTTAGAAAGCGTATAAACTGCTAAATGGCCTTAAGTCCTTAGCACACATTTCCACACATTTGTCAGCCACTAAGCCATTGTTCAGTTTCAAAATATTTAAAGTGAGGAAACTGCTGATCAAATTTAAAACATGCTTTGATATACTCCAGGTTTCTGACTGAATGTTTAGTAACGCCTCATACAATACAAGGAGGGTGAGTAATGACAGGGCACAGCCCTCCATTGGCCCAGATTTGCATTGAAATTTCCACGAATGCCAAAACAAAAGCACAGCGACAGAGAGGAGTAGACTGTGACCTGCACAGCCAAAGAAGGGAGCAGCATCAAATGTAAGGCAGAAGTCCCCTGAGAGTGTATGCACAGTGGGCCCAAGAGGCAGAGGAAATGAGGTGCAAGAAGAAACCAACAGTGCCTAAGCAATGGGCGACTAGTCGGCCACAGGGTTGGCTGCAGTGATGGCAGGGCTTGTGGCCACAAAACTTGAGAAGATGGGGCAAAGACCACCTGCAATAGGCTTGACAATGACCAAGCTGAAGGAGGACGGGTGGGCACCAGCTGAGACAAGGCTGTCCGGAACAGGACCAGTGTCAACTGGGCTCAAGATTAGAGCTGGTGCTGCAGGTAAGATCGACCCCTGGGTTACGAGATCAAAGGATGATATATGCCAAATAGCAGGAAGAGGTCGCAGCAGCAGTGGAGGTAGATGTGGTCACGAAAGTGGCAATGGGTGGTGAGTTGTCAATAGCTGGTTTTGGGAGACGTGGAGGTGAAGATGTCTCTGCAGTCACCCAGGCTAACATTGATGCAGTAACTAGGGAGGGCACAAACATATCAATAGCATTGGAGGCACTCCCCACAGTGGTGGAGGCGGTGCATGTAAACTTGTTGACACCTGAAGCCAGTGTCAGGAGTGGCAGAGGAGAAGGTATCTCCACAATTGCCCCAGGCCAACACTACTGTGTTGACGGGTACCGGAACTTGTGTCGACAAATCCTGGGGTAACAGATGACGCCGAGTGCCCTGGAAATGAAACAGACAAAGGACAGCAGAGTAGGCTGTGACCTGGTCCCACAGGTGCACTTCCAAAACAGAGGAAAGATCGACCCCTCAGTTAAGAGATCAAAGGATAATAAATGCCAAATAGCTGGACCAGAAGAAGAGGAACAATTGGTAATGAGAGTCTTCACAGTTTACAGAGGCCTTAAGAACAGTTCCAGTGGACAAAGAAAGCCGGCCACTGCTCCATGTCGTCATGAAAGGCCCGCAATTGCCACACACCATTATTGGAAACCAGGTAACAATGTCACCTATTTCACCCATGTTGGAACAAAGGTGTGTAGTTGATGCCCATGCATAATTTTCATTGGCAGTTTTCCTTACAAACCCCATCCCCCACAAAAAATAAATAAATAAAATAAACTCCAAGAAACAAACAACTACCATTAGAGAACACGAAGAACAGTCTCAGCACCAGTTGAGTGTGGTGGATGATGGTAGGAGACAAGAACCATACACATTTTGACACTAAAAGAACTGTAACACTTATGAGAAACAGACTCTTAACAAGTTGCATGCATGCATGCGCGCGTGTGTCTGAGGGGTGCTACAGACTACCAATGAAATGTGCAAGCATCACAACAGCTGCTTATTATTGATATAAGAAACAGAACTCAAATGTAGTGTCCATGGATAGCTGTCCACACTACTAAAGTACAAACAGAAATGTCACACTCCTAGACACTGCCTGGCATGCACCTACATGATGAAGTCCACGAATCATAGTAGGCAGCAGAGCAGAAGTGTTGAGGATGATCAATGTTAGGACCCAACATGGCACACTGAGTGCACCATTGAGGATCATAGCTTCAGGGATGTAGTGCATTGGCAGGTGTCTGAGATGATAGCTTGATGACAACAGTGGCTGGTGGGACGATGATGCTTCAGGGACATTGTGCACAAGCGGATGGCGGAGGTGTAGCTCACTGACAATCCCAGCAGATCAAACGATGATGCTCCCAGGGTGTCAGGCATTGGCTCAATATTCGTAGACATGTGGCAAAACACAGCACCTGGGAGTAGCGGACAGCAGTCCAGTGGAGTGTTAGTGGTAGGTACTTGCAGTGAGGGTGAAAACTCTGATTGGTGGCTCAATACTCTCCAACACAGGGATACCAGTGTGGTGCTGAGTGAGCACGTGAAGTAGAGTAAGAAAGTTGTGTCCTGACAGCAGCATTCTCTAATGCAATGGGCGTGCTGCCTATCAGTGAAGGTGTCACTGTCAAATGATATGGAGATTGTGTGAAGCTAAGATGTAAACTGACTGAGCTGTGGGACATTAGGTTTGTAAACAGCTTGGTGAGTTATGATGATATGAGCTGTTCACTCATGCCCTCCCAGTAAGATGGCAGCCAACAAGACAACCCTGGTATGTGGTGCAGTATATCCCAGGTAGATACAAAAATTGCTAATCAATCTGTCATTGTGCTGGTAGTCAATACCCAATGGTTGTTAACATATCGGTAATGCCTTAAGTCCTCAGTTACACTCGCAAACTTGTGTTCTCGTTCTCTCTCTCTCTCTCTCTCTCTCTCTCTCTCTCTCTCTCTCTCTCTCTCTCCCTCTCTCTCTCTCTCTCTCTCTCTCTCTCCCCCCCCCCCCACCCCCACCCCCCTCCCCTCTTCTACCCTGGTAGAGTCCACTTGAACTCAACAAGACTTGAGCAACAAGTGTACAGTTATAAATGGGCAGTGTTGGAGACTAGCGAGTAGAACTTTCGAGTGTATGGGAACGAGTTCGGAGGTGACATCATAGGACCTGGTGGAAAGTTTACAGTGAGTGTATGGAGCTCATTTCTTATCTCTAATGCCCAGAGCCTAGGGTTACAGAGGGCAGGCAATGCTCACCAGTCTCCAGCTCATGAAGCCTCGTTTCACCACACTCCTACACAGCAAACAAATGCTGACACCTCTGAGAAGTTCACCATTACGTATGACCCAAGAGGCATGTGTATCTTATTTTATTTGTTACAACCCAGTTACACGAGTCTGAATTAGTACACCTAACACTTATTCTTGTGGAGGGGGGAGCGCAGAGGGGAGGGGGGCAGGGGGAATGGTAAACACTGATGAACTTGGGGGGTACGAGTAACGATACTGCACACTGAATAGTAATGCCTTTCTTTCTTTTTCTTTTTCACTATTTCTCTGTCATATTTTCTCAGGTTACAAGGTTGAGTGAAATATTGTTCTGACTGAGTCACAAAGTGCACTTGTACGCCATCTGGTGCTGGTCAGAGTAACAAGCTGGTCCAAACCTTGCAAGAGCACTTACTTGCCTTACATTGGTAGCCAGAATAGTTGTTATCGTAATCTGAGTGTGCATGACAGTGTACGGTATGCATATGTTCCAGAAAACCACATGTGAAAATGTGGTTTTTCAGGCAGTCGTTCATGGGCAGTTCCTGAGAAAACCCTGAAAAACCATGATTTTGGGGTAACAGAAACTGGGTCATTCCGTGTCAAAACACTCAAGGCTTTGTAACCCTCTATCTCAGATTTTCACAAAATTTTGCACATTTGCTTATACTTATAACATAGAAACTTTTGCAAAATCTTCTTGGTCTCAGACTACAACTTTTTTTTATTTATAATTTTAAATATAGTGATAGTTTGATAACTGGGCTCTGCAAGAATGTCAATGTAATATGGTACTTATCTACATAAATGTCCATAAATCAGGTGTTTATGAAGCTTTTGATATGGAAGTTTTTCAAAAGTAAGGCATATAGTTAACAGATATCCAGTTATTGAAGCAGTAAAGTTACAAAGAAAATTTTAAAAAAATATTAATCTATGTAAATTTTAGATTTCAGAAAAATTGCGAGGATGTGGAAAAATGCTTATATCACATTTCTCCAACCTGCTGGGAATCTGATTTTGGCGCTAAATAATCTCCTTGACTGTAAGCTTCCTAATAAAGTAAAATTTTAATGTGACATCTGCTAAATGACAAACACATGTGAAATCAAAATACTTTTGCTGTGTTGGAAAAGGGTCATTTCAAATAAGTTTATCCACTCACTGTCTCACTGCCTCAGAGGCAAGAGTGTCAAATTAGCATACTCATGTATAACTCATTCTAGACACGCAAGTTAATCTTTAAGAGTGAAAATTTATTTCCTTTGATTTGACCAATTCAGTAATTTTTTTTAATGACTATAATCTATATGATTTATGCAGTCAGCCAAATCAGCTGCTCACACTTATTAAAAAGTGTTTTTAGGCAGCAGTAGCTTGTTTGAAGCATTTATAGGCATGGAAACAATGCAACAATTGCTGACATTCATTAATGAGAATAACTGGCATGCAACAATTAGTCTGTTTGGCCAGTTGCTCTTTGTCTTTCTGTGAAACAGGTCATATCCGTATGTGATGCGGCCCTATCATTCTATTTGTATAATGTTTGAATATAATAGAGGGAAACATTCCACGTGGGAAAAATATATCTAAAAACACAGATGATGTGACTTACCGAACGAAAGTGCTGGCAGGTCGATAGACACACAAACAAACACAAACATACACACGAAATTCAAGCTTTCGCAACAAACTGTTGCCTCATCAGGAAAGAGGGAAGGAGAGGGAAAGACGAAAGGATGTGGGTTTTAAGGGAGAGGGTAAGGAGTCATTCCAATCCCGGGAGTGGAAAGACTTACCTTAGGTGGAAAAAAGGACAGGTATACACTCGCGCGCGCGCGCGCGCGCGCGCGCGCGCGCGCGCGCGCGCGCGCGCGCGCGCGCGCGCGCGCGCGCACACACACACACACACACACACACACACACACACACACACACACACACATATCCATCCGCACATACACAGACACAAGCATGTATGAGATGTGGCTAGAAAAAAACCGGACTAGTACCGGTGAAACAATAAAACGAATGCAATAAGGCTGAAAGTCGCGTGGCCTGTCACGTGACTCTCGCTCCGCCTACTGCTCGAGTTTCATCTGCCTCCTGCACTCAGTCTGCCCGTAGCGTCTGTTTTAAGTAGTTGACGTTTTGTCTGTGCGTCGGAAAATGTTGAGTGTACAGAAAGAACAGCGTGTTAACATCAAATTTCGTTTCAAACTAGGAAAATCTGCAAGTGAAACGTTTGTAATGTTACAACAAGTGTACGGTGATGATTGTTTATCGTGAACACAAGTATTTGAGTGCTTTAAACGATTTAAAGATGGCCGCGAAGACACCAGTGATGACACTCGCACTGGCAAACCATTGTCAGCAAAAACTGATGCAAACATTGAAAAAAATCGGTAAACTTGTTCGACAAGATCGCCGTTTAACAATCAGAGCAGTGTCTGAGTTAACAGGAGTTGACAAGGAAAGTGTTAGGCAGATTCTTCATGAAAGTTTCAACATGAACAAAGTGTGTTCAAAAATGGTTCCAAAGTGTCTCACAATTGAACAGAAGGAACGCCGAAGAATGATTTGTTCTGACATCCTGGAAAACATTGAAAGTGATCCCACCTTCTTACAAGATGTTATTACATGCGATGAATCGTGATTTTTTACTTACGATCCCGAAACTAAACGCCAATCGATGCGTTGGAAAACTCCTGGTTCTCCACGACAAAAAAAAAGCACGAATGTCAAAATCGAAATTTTTTTTTTTTGACATCAAAGGGATTGTGCACATTGATTGGGTACCAGAGGGACAAACTGTGAATCAGCATTACTACATTAGCGTCCTGGCTACCCTACGTGAGCAAGTACAGAGAAAACGGAACGATTTGTGGAGAAAAAAGTCATGGATCCTTCACCAAGACAATGCCCCAGCTCACAGTGCGTTGTCAGTGAATACGCTTTTGGCAAAACACAACATTCCCAGCTTAGATCATCCACCCTACTCACCTGATTTGGCCCCCCTGTGACTTTTTTCTTTTCCCTAAAGTCAAGTCAGCTTTGAAAGGAACTAGATTTGAGACTGTTGAAGCAGTAAAAGAAAAAGCGACGGAAGTAATGTATGGACTTACCGAAAATGATCTGCAGCATTGCTATGAACAGTGGAAAATTCGTATGGAGCGATGTAGAGACCGAGGAGGAGAGTACATTGAAGGAGATAACATGAAATTGTAAATAATTGTAAATAAATGTTTTTTCCAGCATCAGTCCGGTTTTTTTCTAGCCGCACCTCATATAATGTTGTTGTTGTTGTTGTTGTTGTTGTGGTCTTCAGTCCTGAGACTGGTTTGATGCAGCTCTCCCTGCTACTCTATCCTGTGCAAGCTGCTTCATCTCCCAGTACCTACTGAAACCGACATCCTTCTGAATCTGCTTAGTGTATTCATCTCTTGGTCTCCCTCTACGATTTTTAACCTCCACGCCGCCTTCCAATGCTAAATTTGTGATCCCCTGATGCCACAGAATATGTCGTACCAACTGGTCCCTTCTTCTTGTCAAGTTGTGCCACAAACTCCTCTTCTCCCCAATTCTATTCAATACCTCCTCATTAGTTATGTGATCTACCCATCTAATCTTCAGCATTCTTCTGTAGCACCACATTTCAAAAGCTTCTATTCTCTTCTTGTCCAAACTATTTATCGTCCATGTTTCACTTCCATACATGACTACACTCCATACAAATACTTTCAGAAACTACTTCCTGACACTTAAATCTATACTCGATGTTAACAACTTTCTCTTCTTCAGAAATGCTTTCCTTGCCATTGCCAGTCTACATTTTATATCCTCTCTACTTTGACCATCATCAGTTATTTTGCTCCCTAAATAGCAAAACTCCTTTACTACTTTAAGTGTCTCATTTCCTAATCTAATTTCCTCAGCATCACCCAACTTAATTCAATTACATTCCATTATCCTCGTTTTGCTTTTGTTGTTGTTCATCTTATATCCTCCTTTCAAGACATTGTCCATTCCGTTCAACTGCTCTTCCAAGTTCTTTGCTGTCTCTGACAGAATTACAATGTCATCGGCGAACCTCAAAGTTTTTATTTCTTCTCCATGGAATTTAATGCCTACTCCAAACTTTTCTTTTGTTTCCTTTACTGCTTGCTCAATACACACACTGAATAGCATCGGGGAGAGGCTACAACCCTGTATCACTCCCTTCCCAACCACTGCTTCCCTTTCATGCCGCTCGACTCTCATAACTGCCATCTGTTTCTGTACAAATTGTAAATAGCCTTTCGCTCCCTGTATTTTACCCCTGCCACCTTCAGAATTTGACAGAGAGTAATCCAGTCGACATTGTCAAAAGCATTCTCAAAGTCTACAAATGCAAGAAACGTAGGTTTGCCTTTCCTTAACCTATTTTCTAAGATCAGTCATAGGGTCAGTATTGCATCACATGTTCCAATATTTCTACGGAATCCAAACTGATCTCCCCGAGGTCGGCTTCTACCAGTTTTTCCATTCGTCTGTAAAGAATTCGCATTAGCATTTTGCAGCCGTGGTTTATTAAACTGATAGTTTGGTAATTTTCACATCTGTCAACACCTGCTTTCTTTGGGATTGGAATTATTATATTCTTCTTGAAGTTTGAGGGTATTTCGCCTGTCTCATACATCTTGCTCACCAGATGGTAGAGTTTTGTCAGGACTGGCTCTCCCAAGGCCGTCAGTACTTCTAATGGAATGTTGTCTACTCCTGGGGCCTTGTTTCGACTCAGGTCTTTCAGTGCTCTGTCACACTCTTCACGCACTATTGTATCTCCCATTACATCTTCATCTACATCCTCTTCCATTTCCATAATATGGTCCTCAAGTACGTCACCCTTGTATAGACCCTCTATATACTCCTTCCACCTTTCTGCTTTCCCTTCTTTGCTTAGAACTGGGTTTCCATCTGAGCGCTTGATATTCATACAATTGGTTCTCTTTTCTCCAAAGGTCTCTCTAATTTTCCTATAGGCAGTGTCTATCTTGCCCCTAGTGAGATAAGCCTCTACATCCTTACATTTGTCCTCTAGCCATCCCTGCTTAACCATTTTGGGCTTCCCGTCGATATCATGTTTGAGACGTTTGTATTCCTTTTAGCCTGTTTCATTTACTGCATTTTTTATTTTCTCCTTTCATCAATTAAATTCAATATTTCTTCTGTTACCCAAGGATTTCTACTAGCCCTCATCTTTTTATCTACCTGATCCTCTGCTGCCTTCGCTACTTCATCCCTCAGAGCTACCCATTCTTCTTCTACTGTATTTCTTTCCCCCATTCCTGTCAATTGTTCCCTGAAACTCTGTACAACCTGTGGTTTAGTCAGTTTATCCAGGTCCCATCTCCTTAAATTCCCACCTTTTTGCAGTTTCTTCAGTTTTATTCTACAGTTCATAACCAATAGATTGTGGTCAGAGTCGACATCTGCCCCTGGAAATGTCTTACAATTTAAAACCTGGCTCCTAAATCTCTGTCTTGCCATTATATAATCTATCTGAAACCTGTCAGTATTCCCAGGCTTTTTCCATGTATACAATCTTCTTTTATTATTCTTGAACCAAGTGTTAGCTATGATTAAGTTGTGCTCTGTGCAAAATTCTACAAGACGGCTTCCTCTTTCATTTCTTACCCCCAGTCCATATTCACCTACTATGCTTCCTTATCTCCCTTTTCCTACTCTCGAATTCCAGTCACCCATGACTATTAAATTTTCGTCTAAAGTATGTTTCAAATGAAGTAGCGCTCAGTTACTTGCAACGAAAAATGTGAATTCATGCATTGTTGGAAAATTACTAAAAACACTCTGTCAGTTAATAACCAATACCTTAGTAAAAACTCTACAAACAATAGAATAGCTGAGTGAAGACCAACGAGATTTGATATTGCTATGATCCAACATAAGCCTTCCACAGGATCAAGGAAGTGCTACTATGTGTGGACATCACACATACCATTACTTGAAAGTTATCAAAGAACTTCTTGTGATCCTTCCAAAAAACAGAGACATACAGTTAAAAAGATCTTTGTGGTCAGTTTGCTTGTCTTTGTCCAAAACATTATGTGCTCAAAGAATCGATGTAAAACCAGGCCAGAAACTGTGCACAACAACCCGTAAGATTTGTGAACAGAAAACTGACATCAGTGATAGATATGAAAGTGATGCAGATGACCCGGAGGTGACACTTCACGAATCAGCATTAAAAAGTCTAAGTATTGGGGAAAGAAAAGTGTGCCGGGCATTAGAATGCAGTATTGAAGATTCTGACCATAGAGAAGAAAAAATTAATGACGAAATTGTTAAGGAAGTCAAGGATTTTGATTCCATGATATTGTTAATGAAAGAAAAAGTGGCTAGTGTAAGAGACCTGAAAAAACTCAAATTTCAAATTTAGCTCCACTTTCTTGGTCAAAAGAAAACAATGTCGAAATTCAGTGTTAGTGAGTATGGGGCTTGACAAGCAAGGTAACGGAAAACAGATATAGGTATTTTATCAATTCCTAGACCAAAAAGGGGGAAGTTATTGCTGATGAAGTGCTAAGGTTGTCACTGGTTTCTACCAAAATGATGAATATATTCGAATGTTACCAGGAGGAAAAGACAAAGTTAGCATTCAGAAGAATGTGTATACACAAAAAAGACTCATCCTTTGCAACTTAAGAGAACTGTTCTCTTGTTTTAAATGGGAGAATCCAAATATTAACACTGGTCTTTCTAAATTTTGTTCACTAAGACCAAAGTCGTGTATTTCAGCTGGTGCTGCCGGTACTCATTCAGTGTCTGTGTGTGTGTGTGTGTGTGTGTGTGTGTGTGTGTGTGTGTGTGTGTGTGTGCGTGTGGTATCCACGAAAATGTAAAACTGCTTTTGGATGTAGAACACATTAAAGAAACATACAAAGAACTTATAAAATTTCTTGTATGTGGCTCTGAACACTATGACTGCATGCTTAATCATTGTGATAATTGTCCCAGTGATGACAAACTATCAGAATAATTAAAAACAGAAATTAGCTTACAAAGATGCTGATGATGAAATTGAGTTCAGCCAGTAGATAAACACAAATCATTAGGCAGAACTGGTAAAGCAGTCTGCAACTGTTGGTAAATATGCAGTCTCATTGGTAACAAAATTACAGTCACTGATTTATATCTAAGGGTCCGTCAAAATCATTGAAAAATATTGAAAGAAAATCTAATCCTGGAAAAAGCAATTCTGATAATGACCTTTGCACAGAACTACAGTTTTGAAAAATTCCTGGCAGATTAAAACTTTGTGCCGGACCATGGCTCGAACTCTGGCCGTAATTCAGAATTAAATTCAGAGTTACCACTGGATGAGAAACAGCTGTACAATCCCTCCTGTGTGTGTTTATGTGACAATGAAGAAAGTAAATTGGTAAAAGTGAACCACTGCTTTACAAGTGATGATATGGAACATGATGTAGGATTTTTAAATGCTGTCCACAAAGTAATGGTAAAGCGGCTGGCAGAGCATTACCAACATGTGAAGAAAGTGCATTATTTCACTGATGAGTGTGCTGCTCAATATAAGAATAGAAAAAGCTTTAAAAATGTGTGTGAGCACAAAAACGATTTTTCTATTGATGCTGAGCATTCCTTTTTTGCTACTAGACATGGTAAATCTGTGTGCAATGGTTGGGGAAGAACTATAAACGTATACTGAGAAGAGCTAGCCTTCAACTGGTAGCTGACGCAAGCAAACTGGTGTTTACCATTTCTGCAAAGCTAATACCGACAAAAGCTTTTTTCACTTCTTAGAGAAAGTCTATGTAGATTTCCTATGCAAGAAACTCAAGAAGAGATTTTCGATAACCTGCACAATACCTGGTACCAGGAATTTTCACCATAACAAACCACTTTCTTGCGATTTTTTAAAGATTAGGAGAGTAACATCTTCTGGAAAGCCTTCCTTGATTTTTTCATTCAATGAAAATGCGTCGCAATCAACATCATTAGGTGGAATGTATTACTTTAATGAAAAGATACAAAGTTAATTTGTCACAGTGGATTAAAAACAGAGATGCTTTTAAGAAGTTTCATTGGTGATTTCACAGATCTTCACTGCTAAACATTTATATTTTAAATTAACATTAGCGTGGCTAGAATAACTGTTGTTTAAAGATGCTGATTTGACACCCTAAATAAAGTGTAATGAAAATGTTTCAATTAAATTTATAACTTTTGGCTCTGTTCTTTCAAGAGGCAGCCTTGCTACAGATTGTCAGTTTACATAATCTGATCTGAATGATGTTCTGAACAACAATGTGATATATGTTCAGTATACATCCAGTTTCTATGAAAACTCAGGATGCTGCTGCTTTTTTCTTTTAACAATATCAGAGTTTTGATAAAAATAAATTTTGTATCAGCTATCAGAAAGTGTTTTACATATTTAAAAATCATTGTTTGGACCACAACAGCTTAAGTTGATTTTCTATATTCCCATAAATCAGGAACAGTTATTAATTTTTTGCCCATAAAGATACAGCCTTCTGTGACATCTGGGGAAATATGACAGTGATGTGTTGAAAATAAGATACTTTCTGAGGGAGAGAGGGAGAGACTGACTGGGTGAAAGGATTTAGAATGTCCTGTGTTAAAACAGCGCACATATGTTCACATGTCGCAAGGAGGAAGGCAGAATGAGGATTGGGACAGCTGGTTTCCCAATTTTCGGTCGGAGTCTTTTAAAAGGAGACATACTCACCTTTCTGTGATGTCGGGAGCATTTTTCAACTTATATTAATATATTTCATAATTTTTGTGTGTACGAAACTTTAAACACAACTTTAATATATTTTAGATTAAATATATAAGGACTAGTGAACCCAGAAATGCTAAATATGTATAGGGAATTAATATAGACCCTGAATTCCTCGTCCCCCCTCTCTCTGCCCACCTTCTAACCCTTCCTCCTAACTACCGCGAGCCATGGAAGAGCATGTGCCGCAAGAGCGTCGAGCTTCCTAGGTCATTGTTGGACAACGTCAAAGGAAGAGATATTCTGCTTTCTCTTTGGAAACAGATAGATCGAGTCTTGAAAGGTTCATGTAAAACGTATAGGCGGGTGACACATTAGGTGGGACCCGATGCCTGTAATACTTCCACAGTTATTAAAAAGTTGTTAAACGGCAAAACCAATAGTTAATCATTTATATAGATGTTAATCATTTATATAGATAAAAGTAGTAAAGATATAGGAAAGGAAGAGTTGCAGCATCAGAACGAAAAGTGATACATCGCTCAGCAATGAAGAAGGACATAGACAGCGGGCATTACGTGGTGAAAACAAATCAACTGATAAAATAGTAAGTCTGTGATTAAACATGCAATCTCCTCCTCCTCCTCCTCCTCCTCCTCCTCCTCCTCCTCCTCCTCCCCCCCCCCCCCTCTCTGTCCATCTCCTTCTCCCCTTCTTTCTATGTACATTCCTGTCTGAATGTTCAGTAGAGTATCAGGTAAAAATGTGAATTAAACGATGTTTTCAAAATTTTTGGTAACAATATTTCCCATTTATATACTACACAGACATTTATATACGTAACACATCACAAAAATACATAGCCTACGTCCATCCAAATGTTTACTATACTATCACGTAAAAACTGAAAGTAAGATCTTCTTGAGATCTGTTGTAACAATGCTTCTCCAAATATGTAGACTACCTAACTATGTCAATGTTAGAGCAAATCAGACAATAACTTTTCAAGATCTTTGGTAATTGTGCTTCCCAAGTCAATCAGAACATTCGTTATAGTGTCATGGAAAAATTTGTAGTAAATAAGCCAAGAAATTGTTGGTAACAACATTTATAACTTTTTTTGTAATGAAAACATGTGACAGCAGAACTGCCAAATTGAACGTAACTTTTTTTTTACTTTCTTTTTCATACCAAGAATGTCATTAACATAAGGAGAAGAAAAGGAACAACCAAATTGGTTGAGCAATTTTCAAGTGATGATCTTTCACAACTGATTATGATTTCTGACTTTTCAAGTGGATCTGCCAAAGATTTTCTTTTGTATAAAGCTCGTCCTGACAATTACGAACACAACAAAGACAAAAATCAACCAAGTCTGTTGGGCCATTTTTAATTGATGATATTTCATACATGTGGCAATAGATGTTAATTGTTGGATTTTTCAAAAATTTTCTTTTGCCCAAGCCTTGTTCTGGCAATAATAAAAATAACAACAAAAAATCAACCAAAGTGGGCAAGCTGTTATCAGGAGGTGATCTTTCATACATGTAGCGACTGGTTTTTATTTTCACAGATTTTGTGTCTTACATTCTATAATTTTGTAAGAGAAATTTCTACTAAAATTAACTTTACTGTTCATACCATTGAGTAAGGAGTGCATTTTAGGCTGAGTAGAAGTGTGAAATCATAGTTTGGAGAGTGTGGCTCTAGACTCTGAGTGATAATACATTTATGATCTGCATGCAAGATGGATGCACTCAAAACAGAAGGAAACATTATAGAAAAGAGTTTTTAAATGGTGTGTAAAGAGATCAATGAGTGTAAGGCTGAGCAGCCATCATGCTTTAATAGCTGTGTCAGAAAACTGCTACTTAAACATAGAGCACTTCATTAGAGATTCAAGAGAACCCAGAACCTAGCTGAAAAAAGTGAAAATGAGCATAAGGAAAGCAATGAGAGAAGCAATGAGTGACTTTGAAACTAAAATTTTGTCAATCAACCTTGCATAAAAACCATAAATTGTTTTGTTCTTGTGTAAAATCAGTAAGTGGTTTGGAATCCTCTATTCTTTCACTGTGACCATACTGGCACTGAAATTGAAGATAACAGAGAGGAGGCTGAAATACAGAATTTGGTATTCCAAAATTGTTTCACCATGGAAGAGTCTAACATGGTCCCTCCTTTAAATTGTCACACAAACACCAAAATGGCAGATACTGAGCTAAATGATGGTGGAGTATCAGTACATCATAGATACTGCCAGAGCCAATGCTTTGAAGATTCCTGCATGTGCCGCTAGCAGTCTTTGAACATTGCCACCAATGAATAACCTCTAGTCTGTCAACCAATGAAGAATGCCAGGATGGTGTTATAAGCAGCAGCCACTTGGGCACCAGTCTCTGCTTCTTTTTCGGTTTGTAGTTCCTTGCTTCTACTGAGAGTTCCATGTTGCCAGTTGGTGCCAAACATTACTCCAGGTTGTTGATAGTAGCTCTATTGACAAACATTAGGTGTTTATAGACACATGCCTATATCAGGCCCCTGCTTATTGCTAGCCACATCTGTAACAATTTGGCAATAGTGAGCAGTTCTTCAGATTATATTTAGTACAATATATTTATTCACACTGCATTTGCATTAACTACTCTTTTGCTTGCGTGTCCAGATTCCTATGGCTGCAGATCCTTTGGGCATCTTCCATCCATATATCATTAGCAACATGGGCATAATAACTGCCAATGTTCAATACCACAGACTGCAGAATAGAAAAGCAACTCCAATCACTTAGTTGTGGAAATGCATGAAAATCAGATGAGATACTTATAAGATTCCCTTCTAGCAGCTGTACTTCTTAGATCATTGAAGCAACGAAGGCTACATAGCAACTAGAAAAAAAATACAGGACGTTCCTGTTTTCAAGAAGGGCCATAGGACATATGCACATAATTATAGGCCTATGTCATTGATGTCAACATGTTGTAGAGTTACAGAACATGTTTTATGTTCAAGAATTACAATATTTCTGGAGAACGAAAATCTCTTCTATAAAAATCAACATGGATTCTGCAATCTGAGATCTTACGAAACTCAGCTTGTTCTTTTCCTCCATGAGATGTGCAGTGCTGTAGACAACAGTGCTCAGGCTGATGCCATGTTCCTTGACTTCAGGAAGACATTTGACATCATCCTGTACAGCCAGTTAGTGAAACAAATAAGACTTATTGAGTATTGGGCCAGATTTGCCACTGGATGCAAGACTTCCCTGCAGACGGAGCTCAACACGTCACCTCCTTCTTCTTGTTCTTCTTCTTCTTGTTCTTCTTGTGTGGCTCTACAACTCATGCTGAGTCTTGGCCTCTTCAACTATCTCCTCCCATTTATCCCGGTCCCTTGCTAGCATTTTCCAGTTCCTGTAGCCCATTTTCTGAAGGTCTTCCATGACTCCATCCTCCCATCTAGTTTTTAGTTGACCATGTTCTCTCTGTCCATCTCGCTTTCCTTGTAACATCTTTTTTGGTATTTCTGTATCATTCATCTGTGCCATGTGTCCAGCCCACCTCAGCCTAGATGACTTCAGAATTCTTCTAACAAGCTGGTCTTTGTAGATGGCGTACAATTCATGGTTGTCTCTCCTCCTCCATCTTTCCCTTTCGCAAACTGGGCTGATGATTCTCACGAATATCCTTCTCCTGAATGCATCCAGTGATTCAGGATCCTTTGCTACCATAGCCCAGGTCTCAGAGGCTGTATGTAAGCACTGATCTAATCAGTGTTTTAAGAATGGTTAGTTTTATGGTCCTAGTTAGAAGCCTTGAACATAGAAGCTTTGTGAACATAAAATAAGCTTTATTGCCAGCAATTAGTCTTTGCTTTATTTAATATGAGGAATCATTTAGGCTGGTTACCATCTAAACCAGGTACTTGAAATGATTGACTCTTTCAAAGGCAAAACTACCCATTGTTATTTTGGGTGGTATGTTCTCCCTATGCACTTTCCCAGAAGCTAGGTATTTTGTTTTCTGCCTATTGATATTTAGTCCAACATTCCTGCCGGGCTTTTCAAGTGCAGTAAATGTCTCTTCCATTGTCATCATAGTTCTTGCTACTATGTCAATGTCGCCCGCATCTGCACACATTTATGAAAAATCTGTTCCCCTACTCAAGATATTTGCTTCTCTCATCACCTTCTCCAAGGCGGCACTGAATAGGAGGCATGCCAGTGCATCACCTTTCCATACTCCATTTTTAATTTCCAAAGTATTGGACAATATTTCTCCAGTTTTTATGCAACCTTTCATTTCTCTCGGTGTCATTCTTACTACCCTTATCAGTATTTTTGGAATACTCAATTTACCTAGAACTTGATATAGTTGCTCTCTGTCCATGCTATTATAAGCTGCTTTAAAATCAATAAAGAGATATGTTTTGATCCCATATTCCTATGTTTTTTCAAGAATTTGTCTTAAGGTAAATAGCTGGTCAATGGTCAACTTACTGGGAATAAATCTGTATTGGTATGACCCTGTTTCCCTCACTATTATTGGAAGGAGATGGTCGTACAGCATGTTATAGAGGATTTTCTATCCCAGATTAAGCATTGTGATCCCTCTATAGTTACCACATTCCATCTGTTCACCTTTCTTATATATTGGGCATATAATTTCCTCTTTCCATGCTTGAGGCATTTCCTCTTCTCCCCATACTAAATTAACCAGTTTCATGATGTTCATTTCCAATTCAGAGCCTCTCCTTGCTTGAAAAGCTCTGTTGGTATGTCGTCTGTTCCTACTGCCTTGTTGTTCTTTAATTTCCTCATTGTAGTTCTCACCTCTTCTAAGTTAGGTGGGTCCACACTGTTATCTGAGTCCTCTTCTCCCTGTATTTCTGTTGGATTCCCTGGTACAACTGGTCTCAGATTCAGGAGTTTATCAAAGTAGTGATGCCACATCTCACATATCTCCTTCCCTTCACTTATAATTTCGCCATTATCTTTTATGAAACTTGTTGAACCCTTAAAAGGTTTCCGTACCTTTTTCACCTCCATATGAAATTCCCTTGCCTCGTCTGCACTTCCCAGAAACCCCATTTCTTCAGTATTTACCTCCATCTACTCCATCTTTTTCCTCTGATGGGTCGTTTTTTCAATTCTCTGTTTTTCTTTATATTCTTCCATTATCCTCCTGGTACAATGTGGTTTTAATGTCCTTCTGTATGCTTTATTTTTTTCATTTGTTACTGCTTCACATTCAGTACCAAACCACGAATTTCTTGTTTGCCTTATGCTGATCCCAAGTATCTCACTTGCTGCTGCTTGCACTGTCTTTTTTATCTTTTCCAAATGATCTTCAATGTTTCCAGAATGATATTTTCACTCTGCAGCGGAGTGTGCGCTGATATGAAACTTCCTGGCAGATTAAAACTGTGTGCCCGACCGAGACTCGAACTCAGGACCTTTGCCTTTCGCGGGCAAGTGCTCTACCACTGAGCTACCAAAGCACGACTCACGCCTGGTCCTCACAGCTTTACTTCTGCCAGTATCCGTCTCCTACCTTCCAAACTTTACAGAAGCTCTCCTGCGAAGCAGGCAAAGGCAGCAAAAGGCAAAGGTCCTGAGTTCGAGTCTCGGTTGGGCACACAGTTTTAATCTGCCAGGAAATTTCATCTTCAATGTTGTTACATTCTACAGCACTTCAAATGGCCTGAATTATTCTCTCCTGGTATCATTCCCTTGCTTCCTCTGATTCTAAAGTTGTGATGTTATATTTCTGTGTATCGGGCCAGGTTCCTTTCACTGCATTTGATGGTCTTGCCCTCACCTGTGCCCAAACTAGAAAGTGATCCATGTTTATACTTGGACCTCTTAAACTCCTTACATCCAATAAGTCTGACTTGTGCCTCACATCAATTAGTACATGGTCGATCTGATGTACTGTATTTCCATATGGTGCTGTCCATGCTCCCTTATGTTTTTATTTGTGTAGGAACAATGGTGAGCCTACCACGTTTCTAGATGTTGCAAATAATATCAATCTTGTTGCATTGTCATTACTTATGGCACGTTTACGATAGATGCCAATTATTCTTCTATAGCTCTGTTCTCTTCCCATCTGGGCATTTAGGTCTCCAGCTGGTATTTTTATATCCTTCCCTGGGCATTCATCATACACTCATTCCAGATATTCGTAGAAATCATCTTTCTCCTCATCCTCTGATTCTACAGTTTGTGCGTCGGCATTAATCATGGAGTAATTGAAGAATTTCCCTTTTATCCTAAGTGTTGATATTCTCCGGTTTATGGGTTTGAATCCAATTACTTGATGATGCACCACAAATCTTGTCCCAAACTCATGGTTCCTTTCATTACAGCTAAAAAACATGTTTGCTTCTTTCTTTTCTAGGATTCCACATCTGGTCCATCTTACTTCTTGTAATGCTATGATTCTCTGCTTCAGGTTCATAATCTGACCTAACTCCCTTCTTCTGTAACTGTCAATGAGAAATAATTCCCTTTTTCCGCAGTTGTAAGTGCATATCTGCTGTACGTTTGGACACTCTCCAAATAGCATCCGACTGGAACAGTGATCACAAATCAGCTGTCTATAGGTTATTTAGTTTGCATAGTAACATTCCACTTGTTCATTGAGCAACTGCCTGCACAGATACAGGTGCATCTTATATTCAAAATTAATATAAAATTTGATTTAAAATTCCTGCCAGTTTTAAAAGTGGCCATATGTTTTCGATGGCATGGGAAACATATCTCTAACTGACAATAGCAGTGCACAAATGCGATGAACTTGAGTTGTGGAGACTGACAAGCTTGCTAACACTGTCTCTCTCCCATCCCACCATCACCAGAAAACTGTCTAGCCTATGATGCGTCATTGCGGTGATAGTGAGCTTGAATTGAAAATGATTTGTGTTATCAGTAACAGTATGACAATTTTGTTAGTAGCGAGTTTTATAATGGAAAAAACAAAAGGTGTTCATAAGATGTCGGCAATAAATTTAAAGTAACAGCATATGCAGAACAACATGGAAACAGAGCAGCTGAGCAACATTTTGGCCCTCCATCAACAGGAAAAAAAAGAGGAAGACTCAATGTGCAGACAGACGACTAAATGCAAAAAGGCCAAAGCTAAATTATGACTTATTGAAATGTATTCAAGGGCACCATCAAAACAGCATTGGAATTAAGACAAAAATGATTCAAGTAAACACTCATAAGCTAGCACTACAGCGGAACTTAACAAACTTACGGGTGGAGTGGATTGGTGCTACAGGTTTATGAATCATCATAGACTTAGCATGGGAACCAAAACCAAAATATCTCAGTAAATGCTACAGGGGTATGAAGAGAAAAAAATATCTTCCCATTGCTTTATTATTCAACACTAAAAGAAAACCAGCATGAAACTATGCCAAACAGTGAATATGGACGAAACTCCTCTGACGTTCAATGTATCGAGTCACAGAACTGTTACCAAGCACTGTTGTCATGAAATTATAAGAACAAGGAGACAAGAAAAAGTGCACTACATTGTTGTCCTTTCATGTTGTGCTGATGGTATTAAGCTTAATCCCATGATCATTTTCAAGCACATAACAATGCCAACACCTTCTGAAATACTGCCAGGTGGTGGTGTTCATGTATATGACAAGGGCTGGACGAGGCTGGTATGGAATTATGGATTAGCAGAATGTGGGAGAGAAGGAGAGGTGCTTTACTAAAGAAGAGTTCTCTTCTTGTGCTAGATCAGTTTTGTAGTCATTTGAAAAATTCTTTGAAAGAGAAAATGAGGCAGGGAAATGCAGAGCTTTCTGTTATTCTGGCAGAACTTATTTCACAATTTGCAACTTCTTGGTGTCTCGATACATAAACCATTTAAAGTGTATACGAGAAAGGGCTGGAACAAATTGATGATGGATGAAACTCGACATGAATTCACGTCGAAGGGAGCTTTAACCCTCAAGCGGGTGCGCCGTTTTTCATAACACGAGCGGGTGCGCGGCGCACTTTGTACACGTGAAAAGAATATGTTTCCTTATGTTACCAACATAAGTCATGTATGATCAGAATCACAGTTTAATATTAGTTTATTTCAACAAGGAGAAAATAAACGTACATAATATGAGCTAAACTACCTACTGTTTTATTAAACAATAATGAAATAAATTTTCACTATAAAACACTGTTGCCAAGGACAGGTATTAAAAAGACAATAATGACACATTCGAAGCACTAAGCAGTGCAGCTGCATCAAATCTCAGTCAGCTGCTTATTCGATGACTAATTATCTCATAGACAACTGCCTTAACGTGTGATTATGTTGCTAGTTCATAACTGGGGTCATTTTTTTTAACTGATCGTAAATTTTTTCTCACCAAGCTCGCTTTGTATTTTATATTACTGCTGCTCCCTTGGACGTACAACAATGCAATTTATCGCTGTGTTACCTGAAGTAATACTGAAGGAATAGGTATAGGTTTGTAGTTATGAAACAAAAATGGAACCGCACAAAATCATTTTATTTTTGGTTGGCGCACTTTATACACAGGTGCACCCGCTCGAGGGTTAAAATGATCTACAATCAAACAAGTGAGTCAGTGGATAAAACAGTCTTGGTCTAGAGTCAGAGAAGACATTATTGTTAAATCTTTCAAGAAGTGCAGCATAAGTAACACTCTCAATGGCAGTGAAGACCATCTTATATAAGGAGAGGACAATGATGATCGCGAAGAGGAAGAAGAAGAAATTTCAGATGACAATTCCCAGGGATTCTGAAGGTTAGTTCGGTTGTATAAACAATTTTTTTTTTCGTCTGGTTTCGCACTCCAATAATAAAAGTGGTAAAAACATTAGTTTTAAAAAATGCTTAAAAATCAAGGTGCATCTTACAGTCCATAAAATATGATAACAATAATATATACTCAAGCCTCTAAAATATAAAGGCAGTGGACAGTGAGCACGGTGTTAGTCTTCTGCAAAAGTTCCTAGGGAGAAATCTGTTGTACAACATCCTAGTGATCAGATTATCAGCAAATGCAGCACAACATCTGCACAGTTCAGACTCTTTTAATAATTTTCATATGGATGCAGCTTCCAGAAATTGTGTGAACAAGCACTAAAAACATACTACTAATGCAGATAATTAAATTGTATGACCACAAGTTAAGGATGTAACCATAAAATAAAAAACCATAAGTTTACAACATCCATATAAGAATGTTTCTGAGCAAGGGTGTTTTAGATGTCCTGACATCATACAAAAAGGCATCTACTTTGAAAATCATTTTTTAAAAGAAAGTATTCATTGTATTTTTCTAAAGAAAGATTTTCAGTGCTCATCCCTGAAACTGGCAATGTAATATGGTATTTCCCTTTCACACAAGGTACAGAAGCAAGGCATTCTAAAGGGAAAGGAAGAGCATCAGACAGAGTAGAGCATATACCATCACCAACACATAAATGCACCACCTCTATTTAATTAAGGGTATTTCTCAAAAATACGAAGCACAATTTCGCTCCTCCTCCTCCTCCACCTCTTCTGATTTCACTAATTACCCCATTCTCTGAGGAAACAGAAAAATTATTTTAAACGCTAACAGAATTTCTTTCATTTATCTTAGTTTCTGAACTTGAGCAATTAGCCCAAAATTAGGTTATAAGGGTAACTATAAATCTATGAAGCTTTTGTTGGTATAGGTAAAGAGCTAAACATAACATAACTTTTTTAAGTGGGTTCAGCAAGTTAGTTCAAAAGAACCATCACCCACTGCTGGGAGTGTCATTGGCTGTAGAAAAAAAGAAAGCGAATAAGAGAGAGAAAGCATTTTGTGTGATGGAATTTGCCTGTTACCAATTGGAAATGAGTGTGCAGAGAGCCTTCCATGGCAAGACATCACCAGTTTACAACAGCACAGTGAAATTGTACAAGAAAATCGAGGACGAAAGTCGTTTGTGCAATGTAAAACAATGAGGCCAACAGCACATGTCAGAATAGATAATGGATGGTGTGAGTGACATGATGATGTAATATCCCACAAAATCTACATATCAAGCTAGTATACAAACTGAACATCCCTCATCAAACAGTGTGGAATATCCTTTGTACATGATTTAGAGCGAAGCCATACACTTCTGCAAGTCATAAGCCACAATGACTAATTGTGCCATCTGCATTTCCACACAGATATGCAAAAACATCTTGAAAATCTTCAGTGAGAAAGTCACTTTTCATCTTCCTGGGAAGGTCAGCCAACCTAACACATGCATATGGGGGGCAGAAAATCCTTAAGCAACTGTTAAATTTGTAAAGGGTTCCAAGAAAGTTAAGGTGTTCTGTGCTATATCCAACAACACTAATTCGCCCTTCTTCTTCACTGAGAGGACTATCTACGGTATCACCTATATCGACAAGATGCAATTGTGGCTCATGCCACAAGCTGAAACTGGTAACAGATTTTATCTTTCCAACAAGAGACTGCCCATCCACATTTGACAGTTGTGATTACATGAAGGAGACGTTGCTACACTGCTGCACAGGCCATGCTGTGGCCACTGGCCTGCCACTACTTGAGGGGCTGCTGCAGTCACCAGACTTTATGCCTTATGATTTTTTTTTTTAATTTTTTTTATTAATTGGGTTACGTCAAGGACAACATTTATGCTCCAACTCTACCATAGAAACTCAAAGACTTGCAACACTCCAGCACAGCGGCTGTTCTTAGCATCACCCCCGATAGGCTGGGTCAGGTATGGTGAGAATTGGACTATCGATTAAATATGTGTCATGTGATGTGAACACACAGAACATTTATAAATACTATAAAAAATTAGTGTGTCTTTCACATGATGAATCACCTGTTATGTTATTCTTGGCCATTTATCTGTATCAATTTTTTGAAATACTTCATGAACTTTATAATTATCCTGCATATGAAGTCATGCTAAATTAAAAAAAAAATATTCAAATCAGCAGAATATAACTCTGCAACTGAGATTTATAGATGGGAAGGAATTAACTTCTGTGAACATACTTGCACGAGTTGAGGTAAGTCGATATGCTCTCCTCCATGTACTCCTGTGCCTTCCTCGTTGGCTCCCCTTGCATAAAGGCAGAGAGTGCTGCCATTTCCAGTGCTCCTGCATAGTAAAGCCACGCTTGGTCAGCAGAGAAATCCCGCTTAGCAGAATGGTATGCTTGGAAAGCCAATGTGTAGTGACCAAACATGAAGCACAAATCACCGAGTCTTCTCAGCTGCAGTTCTGGTGAGTCAGTACTATAGCTGAAAGAAATACACATTACTGAATTGTAATTCATATAGTCTTTCATTAACCATGTTCTTAGAGCCCACCAATGAGACCCTTTAGGGCTGTGGAATGAGATGAGTTACACATTAACAAAACAAAAGCAAATCATAAAAACTTAATCTGTCCATTGAATTAACAGTAAACTATCACTATCATGGGGAATTATTGCGACACCACTGTCTTTGTTGTCTAAGGTGTGTAATGAGCCAACCACATTTCATCTACAGTCACAATAGAGCTCAGAAAATCCTCACTTTCTAATTCAAGTTGTTCAAGAAATTAGCAGGCACTACTGACACGATTTGTCTTGTGCTCCTCTGTCACTTGTTTTGTGACCCCATCTTGCACACAGTTTCTGGTATACCATCACTTCTGTCGGTGTCTCGTATAAGGTAATTCTGGAGAGTTGTGGAAATATTACAGAAATTTCATCCACTGTCAACTGGTGGTCTTCATGAAAAGTTTCCTTGTTTTCTGCCACCAACTAAACAGTCAAAATGGAAGGTCTTCCACTCCTGTCTTGTTACAGGGTGACAATTATTGAACTATGTGAAATAAAATCATCATAACTTCTGAACGGTTTGCATTATGACATTAAAACTGCACGGTTGACCATGGGGCATGACGGGTATTAGTATGCGCATATGGTTTGGTTTAGTGATGAAGCCCACTTTCATTTGGATGGGTTCATCAATGAGGAAAACTGACCCATTTTAGGTACTGAGAACCCGCATTTCATGATCAGGAAGTCTCTTCACCCTCAACGTGTAACTCTGTGGTGTGCAGTGTCCAGTCACAAAATAATTGGTGCAATATTCCTTGATGGCACACTGACTACCAAACGGTACATGAAAGTTTTGGAAGATGGTTTCATCCCCATTATCCAAAGCGACCCTAATTTTGACAGGATGTGGTTCATGCAAGTCGGAGCTCGACCTCATTGAAGCAGGAGAGAGTTTGATAACATGGAGGAGCACTTTGGGGACTGCATTCTGGCTCTGGGGTATCCAGAGGCCACTGGCATGGGCCTCTATCGGTGGCCATATTCTCCAGATCTGTACACAAGTGACTCCATTTTGTGGGGCTATATTAAAGACAAGGTGTACAGCAATAACCCCAAACCATTGCTGAGCTGAAAACAGCCATTCAGGGGGTCACTGACAATCAATTTTCCGACACTTTAGCGCGTCATGCAGAATTTTGCTATTCATCTGCACCACATCACCACCAATAATGGCAGGCATACCAAACATGTCATAATCGAAATTTGAATATCTGTAGTGACATTTAAATGTTGAATAATGTTTGTGCCTGCCATAGTTTGTAACTAACTTATGTTTATTTATATATATAACTGTCACCTTGTATGAACAATTGTTCTGCCACCTTTAAACTACCTACACCACATAAAAACACTCCTTCTGTTCATAACACCTTCACCATAAGCAATTCTGATTCACACAAAAAAGTGGGTAGGTGTCACCCCTTCCATGAATAGGAAGCGGATCACAGCAACTGGCTCACACTTGGCGGAAATCCTTACTGATATCTTTCATGCAACTGGACACTACAAAGTGATTTAAGTACTACCACATTCCTGTGATGCTTGCTCTGTTCAGAGGAACCCCCTCTATCACTCAGTGTTGACAACCCATAAAAAAACACAGCCTGTTACGATAACAGTACACTTACTTTCTGAACATGCTTCGTATGTAGAAGTATTCTCCTCCTAGAACAAGATACTTTAATCTCAGTAGTAACCTATCCCTCATCTTTGTTCTGTTTGATTTTACAATAATTTGTTCCAGAGGAAAACAAGACAAGGTGCTACTGGAATATGTTTAAGAAAGATTTAAATTCTCAGTCTACTCTATTTGGCTTTGTAAATTTCTCCCAAATATTTCTTCCCATAATTTCTCACTAAATACTAGAATTGAGCCATAGTTGTCAATTCTGTATTACAATCCATCTGATTTGTAAATAACAGGCCAGGATATATTATGGTTAACTTCGGACCATCATGGTCTGATGTACCACTGACTATTGGTTTTACAGCTAAATCACTGCAAGTTGTTGGCCCTAAACAAAATGTCAATAGGTGCTGCACTACGTGCCTCCATCTTCATAGGGAATTTTACTGTGGAAAATAATCCAAAGCTGGATATCAACCCTGGGTGCCCTCAGTCAGTGCTCTGTGACAGACTGCCTATTACTGTACTTTTAAACTATTATCGAGTACAATGCTAAAAGTAATTACATCTTGAAGGCATGCCTAGTCTCATTTATCTGATTTGGACTGACTATCAGATATGACATGTTAATGGTATAAGAACTTTTAGCATTGTCCTCGATAATGGCCAAAGTTTAGATAGTGCAGAAGAAAAATACAGTAATAAACAGTCAAATGGTGGTCTAGTGTTTCAAAAAATTCTCCACGACTGTGCCCCCAGTACTATTGAAAACTTTTTACCAAGACTGAAGCCTCTACAAACAATGATCCTCCTGTTAAGTTTGTGTAATCCCATTAAAACCATTTCTAGCTGCTTTGTAAAACTCACAATACTCTCTGTTAATGGCCTATAAACTGTCAGTACTACAAGCTTTGTTTGTTTCTTGATATACTATTGTAGCACAGCAAGCAAAGTTGTTAAACAATATTCACTAAACTGAAGGGCCTGACACACAGCTCTATTTTTACTATATATAGTTACTCTCCTTTTCTTCTTGTTAGTTTTACAGTTGTACAACATTAGTTTGTATCCATCAAGAAGAATCAGTTCAGTTTAAGTGATTTTCATGTCATGTTCAAGCAGTTCATCTCATTTATTCATCTTTCATTTGAATCCCATAAACAAAAATCTAAAGATGTGAAGTCCGGTGATCTTGGTGGCCAGTTAACTATCATGATCAATCTAATGATTAGAGTAAGTGTGGTTGAGATGTTTACTGCCACATCTAATACAATGTGAAGAGGTTCCATCATGCTGGAAGTACACTGCAGATCCTGAGGATAAAGGAACATCGTCAAGGTGTTTAACACCTTCTCCATGCAGATGGAGAAGCTCGCATGTTTGCAAGAAGCTGAGAGCTACGCCAAGGGTACTGCAGCTACCGCCATCATCTCCCGTGCCAGAGAGGCCTATCCTGTTTTATTTTTTCCATCTAATTTTATCCATTCATTCGCCTAAGTAGTTTATGAAAAAGAGTAAAATGACCACACCAATGAAGCCTATGAAGCTAATGAAAAGAGATGAAGAACATTAATTTTCATATGTTTGTAAAAACTCCTGCCATATGTTTCATCAATCTTGTTCTGTGCCTTTTGCCGTCCATGACAGAGAGATGAAGTGAATTTCTGTTTAGTTCACTAATAATATGGAATATATTAAGTCTTATGGTACAAAGTTAATGTCACTTATTAGCTCCTTATTTCACCTGATCTATCTGTCACAGGTACCCGTGATACCTCAGAGAAACAAGAAATTTAAGCATAGAAAGCTGGACACCGTAGTGTTGCCTTTAAAGAATAAGAGTAGGTAAATAGCTTCGAGGCTCAAACAACTATCAAATAATAACATATTTTTCATGCATATGAAAAATCATAAGCAGTGCTGTGCATAAATTAGCTGAGACACATCCTCTCAAGTGAACTAACTGTTGTTACGTTTCTTGTGCGGCGCCACAACCGGGTAGCGTCGTAATTTCTCCATAATATTTCACCAGACGTACACGATGCCATCTTCAGATGGTTCCTGATGAATGCTATGCCGTTCCTCACGGCGTCCTATATATACTAGCAGTTATCCCCTCCACCGTTACTCTCCTGGTGTCTTTGGTGTGGCTAGTGTGGCAGCTACTGGAGGTTGTGGATGAAGAGGTGCCCGGGTCTGAACTGGGGTCTGCAGTCTCCCTTCTACCGCTGTCGGGGGCGGTCCTTGATCTCTGGGGCCGCATCTTTCTCTCCAGGCTGAGTGCAGGGTTCCAAGCCTGATTAAGTTGAAGGCCTCTGTCTTTATTAATTAGATCGTCGGTAGCAGTCCCAGAAGTGGGAGGATTGACAGAGTATTTTTGTTTTTTCAAAGTCCATAGTATGGCCAGTCTTTATACAATGGTCAGCCACAGCTGATTTAGTGGCCTGGCATAATTCGGTATGGCGCTTGTGTTTGCGGCACCTCTCTTCTACAGTGCAGACTGTCTCCCCACTGTATGATTTTCCGCACTGACAGGGAATTTGATCAACGCCTGGTTTTCAAAGGCCTAGGCCATCTTTCACTGAACCCAGTAGAGTCAAGGTTTTTGCAGGGGGTTGGAATACACATCTTACATTGTGTTTCCCCAGTATTCTGCCATTTTTTTTTTTTTTTTTTTTTTTTTTTTTTTTTTTTTTTTTTTTTTTTTTTTTTTTTTTTTTTTTTGAGGTGTTTCCGACAAACGGAATGCACGCCAATGACTTGTGTTCTTCTGTTTCTTCTTCTTGTTCTCTTGGCGCAGTCTGTCTGAGTGCATATCTTATTTGCTTCTGGTTGTACCCATTAATCCGAAATGTCTCTAAGTGCTGCAGTTCTGCTGGAAGGCTCTCCTGATCGCAGATCGATCGTGCCCTGTGAAGAAGTGTGTGCAAAATGCGCTACAGGACGATCTAATTAATAAAGACAGCGGCCTTCAAATTGGTCAGGCTTGGAACCCTGCACTCAGCCTGGAGAGAAAGATGCAGTCCCAGAGATCGAGGACCGCCCCCGACGGCAGCAGCAGGGAGACTGCAGACCCCAGTTCAGACCCAGGCACCGCTTCCCCCACCACCTCCAGTAGCCGCCGCGCCGGCCACATCAAAGACACCAGGAGAGGATCGGTGGAAGGGATAACGGCTAGTATATATACGGCGCCAAGTGGAATGGCACAGCATTCATCAGGAACCAGCTGAAGATGGCAGCATGTACATCTGCAGAAATATTGTGGAGAAATTACGACACGCAGTTGGATACCCGAGAACTGTTCAAATTGGAAATATGCCAGGAAAACTTCAGATCCCATATCAAGTACCTCTACAGGGAGGAAATGCTTCAACAGATGAAGATGCTGGACAAGCTGCGGAACAAGAAGGAGCAACTGCTGTGTTCACTTGCGTTCCTGCTTAGATGCTGACACAGTACTGTCGTGCTGACTTTCGCCAAGATAACTCATCACATAAGGACTGCATCGGCCAGGCGCATCATGAGATGAGCCAGCTTAGCACTGGTAACAGAGAGAATTCATTGTACTCCCCGCTGCCTGGATGACACTTCGAAGAAACTGCCGGATGTCCAACTCAAGATATCTTCAGTTCTATCTCCCATATCACGGGAAAGGGCTGACGCTGCCACCTGGACACAAGGAGATGGCGCACGAAGAAAAGCTATGAGTAAGCAGACATCGAAGTTTGAACGCCTTGTAGCAGGACAGAAGACTACGCAAGAACCACCTAAACGTACTGTCATCAATCTTACAGGAAGAACGATCAATGATGTAGCAATGTCGGTGCTCAAGAAAGGACTCAACTTCGCCCCAACCCTAACACCTCTACTGATTGTGGACATTATAAGCAGCGTGGAGCAGGTCACCTACACTCTGCCAGCCAATGAAGCAGAAGAAATAAGTCACGAAATGTGCCGTGCGCTCACCAGGCCCATACCACTGAAACAGAACATCTCTAAGGAGGAGAAGGCGGCCATCCGCGAGTTACGCAGCAATCCTGAGTTGGTGGTCTTGCCTGCTGACAAAGGCAATGCTACAGTACTGCTCCAGCACTCAGAATATAAGAGGAAAATGTACGAACTTCTCGATGACGGAGCCTACAGAAGGATAGAAGGAGACCCGACAAGTCGCCTTCAAAGTACCTTTGATGGAAAAACTGTCAAGAAACTTCTACCACAAGCGGCTGCACCGCCACAGCTGTACGGGCTACCAAACGTCCACAAGGATGGGACACCTACGTGTCCAATAGTCAGCAAAATAAGAGCAGCAACCTATGAACTGGCCCAACACCTGACGGGTGCCCTTAGTCCATTTCTGGGAAAATGCGAACACCACATCCGCAATGCCATCCACTTTGTGCAGCGTATACAAGAACTTCGGCTCCAGAATAGCGACTTGTTAGTGAGCTTCGACATAGTGTCCCTCTTCATTAGGGTACCACTGAAAGACTCCATCGATCTGATAAGCAAGAAATTCGACAACAACCTAACAAGGCTCTTCGAGTTCGTGCTCACCTCAACATACTTCATGTTTGACGGAAATTATTATGAACAGACAGATGGCATTGCCATGGGATGCCCGCTTTCACCGGTTGTAGCCAACTTTTTTGTGGAAAATTTCGAACAGAAGGCATTAGAACACGTCAAACAAAAACCAACTTGTTTGTTCCACTACGTGGATGACACGTTCATTGTTTGTTCATGTGGACGGGACAGCTTAAATGAATTTCTCGAACACCTCAACTCGCTGCACCTCAACATACAGTTCACAGTGGAGGTGGAGCAGGATGATGCCCTACTGTTCTTGACGTCCTGGTGAAACGGAAACCTGACGGCAAGCTGGGACACAGTGTATACAGAAAACCTACACACACCGATTTGTACCTAAATGCCTTCAGTTGCCACCACAACTCCCAGTGTGAAGGTGTTTTGCGCACACTTGTTCACAGGGCATGATCGATCTCCGATCAGGACAGCCTACCAGCAGAACTGCAGCACCTCAAGACAACATTTCGGAAAAATGGGTACAACCAGAAGCAAATAAGACATGCCCTCAGACAGACTGCGCCAAGAGAACAAGAAGAAGAAACAGAAGAACACAAGTCATTGGCATGCATTCTGTTTGTCGGAAACACCTCAAGAAAAAATGGTAGAATCCTGGAGAAACACAATGTGAAATGTGTATTCCGACCCCCTGCAAAAACCTTGACTCTACTGCGTTCAGTGAAAGATGACCTAGGCCTTCGAAAACAGGCGTTTATCAAATTCCCTGTCAGTGTGGAAAATCATACATTGGGGAGACAGTCTGCACTGTAGAAGAGAGGTGCCGCAAACACAAGCGCCATACCGAATTACGCCAGGCCACTAAATCAGCCATGGCTGACCATTTTATAAAGACTGGCCATACTATGGACTATGAAAAAACAAAAATACTCTGTCAATCCTCCCACTTCTGGGACTGCATTACTAAAGATGCCATCAAAATCCGACTACAGGACGATCTAATTAATAAAGACAGCAGCCTTCAACTTAGTCAGGCTTGGAACCCTGCACTCAGCCTGGAGAGAAAGATGCAGTCCCAGAGATCAAGGACCACCCCTGATGGTGGCAGCAGGGAGACTGCAGACCCCAGTTCAGACCCAGGCACCGCTTCCCCCACCACCTCCAGTAGCCGCCACACCGGCCACACCAAAGACACCAGGAGAGGAACGGTGGAGGGGGTAACGGCTAGTATACATAGGGCGCCAAGAGGAACGGCACAGCATTCAGCAGGAACCATCTGAAGATGGCAGTGTGTATGTCTGGTGAAATATTGTGGAGAAATTATGACACTACCTGGTCAGATACCCAAGAACTGTTCAAATTGGAAATACGCCGGAAAAACTCCAGATTGCACATCATAATTATTATTCTTAAAATTATTAATATATAACCGGTGACTGTTCTCTGGATGGGGCCAAATAGATTACACAGGTCCAATAGTTAAATGATATGAAACATATTGTGTAACATTATATTGTAGTAATTGTTTTTTATTTACTTTGTTTCATGATTGGAATATCACCGAGAGAAAAGCAAGGTCAAACTCTACATGGAATGCATAAATTACAAATGGTTAACCAGAGGAATTGTACCAACATCGTTTAAGATGATTATCTATATGGCAAGAAAGAACTCCATCTTATAGCTCCAATCACTGCTGTTGATAATGCCTCGCTCAAAAGTAATATCAATATCTTACCTTGTCCATACATAAACGAAGCATTTCTTTTTGTAAAACAATAGAGATATGAGTTAAAATTATTTTCATTTTTTGAAATGCGGATACAAAAATTGTAAACAGCAACAATAAGCTGCAATACTGGTATAGCATACATCATGTACTGATCAGGAAAATTCTCGCGATCAGTTTGAAGATCAAAATTTGATTTTACTTCATATTTACAAAATGTAACCAGTTAAAAAGGTTGTGCCAACTAATGAAAATAGTGTAGAGATACAAAATGTTGCCACAATGAATGCGATGACAAATGATAGTGACACCGAAACTGTTGATCACATCAACGACAGCTGGGGATACTACACAAATTCAGTTTATGCTAATGGCAATAATGTCTTACCTCATGATGCTACCAGGCTCACAGTAGACAGGACTAATTCCCAATTCTCACAGAGATACATTTTCTCACATGAAGCCAATGAAAGACACGCTAGTGTGGAGTCAGTAAGTTTCGATTTCCCCATGTCACGAGAATTTGTCTCAAATGTGACAGAACAAGACACAGGTACACAAGATGCTAATGCATCATAGTGCATTCAATGGAGGACATGTATAAAGGCCTCACTGACCTAATGAAGAATTTATTTAACAATTTTACTACACAACAAACAGACCAAAAGTTTAATGATTTAAAAATGAACAAAAGCAAATGTTTGATGGTTTTAAGACTGACCTATCACAGAGGTTCAACAATTTAAGTCAAAATCTACACACTACATTTCTAATGATTTAACATACAAACTTACAGATATGGGGAAGAAATTAAAGGTGGAATTATCCACTGATTTGTCTCAGGAAATTGACAACCTAGATCAAGCAGTGTCATCTATAGATGAGGCACAAGAGGAAATGGTAGGTAAACTAAAGATCATGAGTGAAGTGCAGACTCAGATACAAGAGGCTCAGTCAGAAATTTGCAGAAATTTAGAAACTGAAACCAGTACTGTTAATGAGTTGCAATCTTCACATAAAAGTTGCTGGAAGCAGTACAGAAGCTGTCAGTAAAACTGAGCACAAGAGCATAAGACTTAAATCAAAGAAGGTGAAGAGGCAGTAAAGGAAAGGGAAAATGAAATGACTGCTAGGACTGAGCTAAGCTTTAAGGCAGCGGATGAGAAGTTGCAGAGCAGTATAATTAATACTGCAGATGTCACAAGAGAGATGCCAATAGTAAGCAATCAGGTGCAGTCAGAAAGGATAGATAGTAGTAACATTTATCAATCATTTGTACCAACCCTTCAGACGGAGAAGAAAGGAATTAAAAAATGCAACAGGCACTGCCAATGCAATACCAGTTGTGCAAACATATCCAGAGTACAATCACGTGCCTCCAAACAATGCCATGGCAGCAACAGACAATATTGTGTGCTCGTCTACTTCATTAATGGATGGGGGTCTGCTCTGTCATGGGCAATTTTCGATTTGTTTCAACAGAGGGTAAGACAACAAAATCCATAGTGTTTATCAGAGCTTTTCACAACATGTTACCCTGCAACTGGTCAAAACCACAGAAAATCCGGTTCATTGTGGGTTACACACAACGTGATGTTTTATTGCGGGCAACAGATATGGCTCAGAGATGCCATATGTATGAGCAATTTTAATGGGCTTTCTTGGACAAATATTGGTCCACAGCAGTCCAAGAGAGGCCACATCGAGAGGCATTCGACTCACCACCATTCAGTAGTAAACATAGGAGACTGAGGAAGTATTTTGAAAAATACTTAAACTAACCTAGGTGTTGGACAAACCCAGTTTCCCACATGGACGTAACGAAAATACTGAAAAGTCGCCTACCCGCCCACATCAGGAAAAAGCTGATCACAACACCTGGAAAGATATAGAGTACTTCTTATTCGTACTCAACTCGGTTGACATAATTCATAAAGAGAGGCCATCACAACCACAGAACATTAATACACAGTGCAGTGTGCACCTTAGCCAATTAGTCAACAGCAGAATGGCGACGGTGGCAATAACCAACACCGTTGGCACCCACATGCCCTGTGCAACAACAATAATACAAAAAATAATTATAGTAATGGTGAAACTGAAAGAACACACAAGGTTTCAAAGGAAATCACAAACAGAACTACAACAGACCAGCTTATACTGAACAGAACAGCTATAACCAACAAGTTCACAATGTGCACACAGCAGGCAGCAATAACCAATACACTAATTGGCAGGAATCAACTGCAAATAGACCATTCAGCAGTCCTCTGCCTGGGAATTACAATCAATGGAATAGCAATCATATACCCAGCGTGCGTCAAGATCAAAGATAATTTAATTCTAGGGCAATACAGCACACGGACTGGCAAGGTCAAACCTACAAAGCGCCAGTTGTTGAAGTTACTCACAATGAAGAGGCTAACCCCTCGGGTCAGGAAAACTAACAGGTCACAACAATCCTCCACTTGCAAACCAATAGAAGGGATGGTGACATGCAATTTATTCCAAATTACTTTCCCAGATATGACTGAGTGGAAGATATGAAAGACCAACTGTTACGGGAAGATGTAAACAACTTAGACAAGGATAATGAGGAGTCACTGCAAGCTGTAATTAATGCTGGGATATGTGATCTAGATGTGTACCTGTGGTATTTCATATGGGTGCATCAACAAATCTAATATCACAAGGTCTGTATAACAAGTTACAAAGATGATGATATATACCAACTTTTCCGGTACTGAATTGTTGTATTCTGATTGCGGTGGGGAGCAAGACAAAAGCAATTAAACTTCAGGTATTAACACCTATTACCATACCCATATTGTAGCTCTATTTTAGCTGTCACCAACCCCAAAGGTAGCATCAGGCTTGCACTTGACGCCTGAAGTACAAACAAAATCATTGTTCCTGTCGGGACATGCCCTGACAACCTTGAAGAATAGTTAATGAAATTTCACAATGTTAAATACTTCACTATAATTGATTTAAAATAGTCATATTGGCGAACAGCAGCACATGAAAACAGTGGGAAGTACACAGCCTTTGTATGTGGGGACAGGAGCTAAGAATTTTGTGTTTCATTGTTTGGCTTGAAAGTAAGCACAGGTGTTTTCATTTCCACATTGGACAAAGTTTTGGGACCAGAACTCCTCAGCCAAGTCACTCTCTACGTTGATGACCGGTTAATAATTAATCCCACATGGGTAGAACGTCTGAGGTTTTTGGCACATGTATTATGCCGATTAGCAGAATATGGGGTCGCAGCTAATTTAACAAAATCGAAGTTTAGAACAGAGGAGGTCAAATTTCTGGGTCACACTACCTTGCCACAGGGTATAATACCTGATCCAGGAAAACTTGATGTGATCAAACATTTCCCACTGTTACAAATAAAGAATAACTCAAATGTTGATGAAAATGAGCAAAAAGTGGTGGGGGATCACCGCTTAACAAATGGCAATGGCTAAAGTGACAGTGCCCAATACGCAACCTAACTAAAATGATCTCATGGTGAGAGGACCAAGAGGATGTCGGCCAAGCTACTGGGTAAGATTTAATTCCCCGGAGCTTGTTCCCTTGAAGGGAAGACCAGTGGTGATGCCAAAGTGACACCACATGCTAACAGACAGCAACATGGAGATCAGAATAAATAGGAGAACTAGTGGGCTGAGATAGGAGGACTGCAGCCTTGGCAGCAGGCTCACCAGCTTCATTTCCCGTCAGACCTATGTGACCAGGAACCCACATAAACATCACAGTAGCTCCCTCTAAGAGTGAGTAAGTGAAAGCTTTCTTGCAGGCTCTGAAGTGCAGTGTGATAATCGGAGCAGATGACAATTGAAAAGCCTGTGCGACTGGATGTACTGTAAGGCCTGATACTGGGCAAAGAGCTCTGTTATAAATACTGGGCAGCATTCAGTAAACTGATACCAAAAATCGTCACTGCCAATGGCGATGGCACGCCCCACACCTCTGTCAGTCTGAGAGCCAACAGTGTACACAAACGTACCATCAATAAATACCACCTTCGCCTTAGAAACTGCCAATTGGATTTACATGTAAGTGAGATAGCAGTCAGCAAATGGGTAGCACAAGGGAAATGGTCACTCAAGTCGATGCCAGAGAGATGGACCATATGTGCTGATGGGCAAGGTGGGCAGTGCAGAATGAAAGGTCCAAATAGAAATAGGTGTACATGCAACCTGAAAGAAATGTGGGTGCTCCAGTGTAAAGGCAGATGAGAGTTGATTGAGAAGGTAAGCCAAGAGGGCACCTATCAGATTAGGTTCTGGTTGGTTGGTTTGTTTGGGGAGTAAAGGGATAAACTGCTGGATTATCAGTTCCTATTTTTGAGGTCACACAGGTCTCAAATGAAAACCATACCCCAAATGAATCCTACCACTTAAAATTGTGGAAAGGGAAAAAAAAACATAAAAAGAACTGTAACGACACAGCAGGAGAAAATGAAAGAAGCAAGCCAACAGGTTCTCGAAGAGCCCCAAAGGGGATGGTATGCATTAAAAATCACTGAGCAGCAGAAAGGGGTGAGGGAGTTGCCCAATACGCTGGTGGAAGTCTGTCCTGATGACACCGTATGGCGGAGGGATGCAGAAGTTACAAAGAGAAAAGGTAAAGCAAAGTAGGAAAATGCAGACTGTAACAACTAAAAGCATGGTGTTCAGTAAGATGATTTGACTATGAACATCATTATGGATGAGCAGCACAACTCCCCCACGAGATGGAATGCCGTTATTGGGGTGAAGTGGACTGGAAAGAATTGTGAGAGATCAAAGCAGTCACAAGGCTGAAATTTTGTTTCCTGGAGGCATAAAACAAGTGGAAGCTGGGATTCCAAGAGCATCCACAATTCCTCATTGTTGGTTCTAATGCTGAAAATGTTTTGTTGGGGGAAAGTCATGATGGGGAAAGGAGAGGAGGGAAAAAAATGAAAGGTTGTCACCTCAGCAGCTGCCTATCTGCAGCCTTTAAAGACTCACTGCAACAGGGCATAGAGGCTGGAGGAACCAGTTCCATGAGATCTACAGAGGTGTCAGCATTCTCACTGGGTTGACCACCACTGGAGGGTGCCCACAAAGAGGGTTTAGTCACCACTACTGTGGAACCTAGTGATGAATGAACTTACTGAACAGTGCAATACTAGAAGCTGATTTTGCCACTGATACACAGATGACAGTCAGGATAATACTTGGAAAACAATGGCACATAGTACTGTTAGAATTCGCAAACTGTACAACTTTTGTTCAATCATTGCTGTGGTGTCTTCCACATATGGCAAAACCAAGGTGAAACTACATTCAGACATCGTGGGGTTGGGCAGCCACCCCTCATTACAGAAGTCAGACGTCGGAGGCTGGGCAGACTGGTAAACTGGACAGGCGGCAAACTGTAAGGAACAAACATCAGACTTTAATGCTTGGCACAGTAAAAATGTGTGTGAACACACAGCACAGCGAACACACTGAATGATGGGCCTCCACAGCTGACAACCTGTGTATGTGACAATGTTAACACCATGACATCGGCAACTATGACTGAAATGGGCATGTGACCATCAGCTCTGGACATTGACACAGTGGCAGAGAGTAGCATGGTCTGATGAATCCCAATACCTTTATCATGCCGATGGGAGGGCACAAGTCCATTGTCTTCCAGAGGAACAGCTCCTTGACACCTGCGCTGCAGGATGGAGAAAAGCTGGTGGTGGCTCTATTATCCTCTGGGGAACATTTCCATGGGCATCCATGGGTCAAGTGGTGCTTGTGCAAGGCACCACAATGGCCAAGGAGTATCATACAGTGGTTGCAGACTATGTATACCCTTTCATGATAATCAGTTTTCCCGATGGCAGTAGCATTTTTCAGCAAAATAATGCACCATGTAACAGCCAGGAGTGTGATGGATTGGCTCAAGGAACACTCAGGCAAGTTCCAATTGATGTGCTGGCTCCCCAATACACCAGATACGAACATAATTAAACACATCTGGGATGTGACTGAGTATGGCATCAGATCTCATTGTCCACCTCCTCGGAATTTAGGGGAATTAGGTGTGTTGTATGTGCAGAAGTGGTGCCAACTCCCTCCAGCAACCTACCAAGGCCTCACTGCTTCCATGCTACAATGAGTCTCCAATGTTATCCTGGCTATTAGATAGGTGGTCATAATGTTCTGCCTCATCAATGTATGAGGAAAGCATATCCAGCTTACCTACTGGAATCTTGAGATTCTCAATGGAACTACCAGTGGAGTGGATAGTGAAGTATCTATGGGCAACTCAAAGTATGAAACTATCATGGAGTCCTCACATAAGCAATACATGTTCGAAGATGAAACGTACTCTTATAACAGGGTATAATAAATAAAAAAATCCCTGATTTTTGGGTTAAAAATACACTTCTTCCATTTTAAGTGACAGTATACTTTCCTTCAGAACTGTAAAACTGATAAATACACTCCTGGAAATTGAAATAAGAACACCGTGAATTCATTGTCCCAGGAAGGGGAAACTTTATTGACACATTCCTGGGGTCAGATACATCACATGATCACACTGACAGAACCACAGGCACATAGACACAGGCAACAGAGCATGCACAATGTCAGCACTAGTACAGTGTATATCCACCTTTCGCAGCAATGCAGGCTGCTATTCTCCCATGGAGACGATCGTAGAGATGCTGGATGGAGTCCTGTGGAACGGCTTGCCATGCCATTTCCACCTGGCGCCTCAGTTGGACCAGCATTCGTGCTGGACGTGCAGACCGCGTGAGACGACGCTTCATCCAGTCCCAAACATGCTCAATGGGGGACAGATCCGGAGATCTTGCTGGCCAGGGTAGTTGACTTACACCTTCTAGAGCACGTTGGGTGGCACGGGATACATGCGGACGTGCATTGTCCTGTTGGAACAGCAAGTTCCCTTGCCGGTCTAGGAATGGTAGAACGATGGGTTCGATGATGGTTTGGATGTACCGTGCACTATTCAGTGTCCCCTCGACGATCACCAGTGGTGTACGGCCAGTGTAGGAGATCGCTCCCCACACCATGATGCCGGGTGTTGGCCCTGTGTGCCTCGGTCGTATGCAGTCCTGATTGTGGCGCTCACCTGCACGGCGCCAAACACGCATACGACCATCATTGGCACCAAGGCAGAAGCGACTCTCATAGCTGAAGACGACACGTCTCCATTCGTCCCTCCATTCACGCCTGTCGCGACACCACTGGAGGCGGGCTGCACAATGTTGGGGCGTGAGCGGAAGACGGCCTAACGGTGTGCGGGACCATAGCCCAGCTTCATGGAGACGGTTGCGAATGGTCCTCGCCGATATCCCAGGAGCAACAGTGTCCCTAATTTGCTGGGAAGTGGCGGTGCGGTCCCCTACGGCACTGCGTAGGATCCTACGGTCTTGGCGTGCATCCGTGCGTCGCTGCGGTCCGGTCCCAGGTCGACGGGCAGTGCACCTTCCGCCGACCACTGGCGACAACATCGATGTACTGTGGAGACCTCACGCCCCACGTGTTGAGCAATTCGGCGGTACGTCCACCCGGCCTCCCGCATGCCCACTATACGCCCTCGCTCAAAGTCCGTCAACTGCACATACGGTTCACGTCCACGCTGTCGCGGCATGCTACCAGTGTTAAAGACTGCGATGGAGCTCCGTATGCCACGGCAAACTGGCTGACACTGACGGCGGCGGTGCACAAATGCTGCGCAGCTAGCGCCATTCGACGGCCAACACCGCGGTTCCTGGTGTGTCCGCTGTGCCGTGCGTGTGATCATTGCTTGTACAGCCCTCTCGCAGTGTCCGGAGCAAGTATGGTGGGTCTGACACACCGGTGTCAATGTGTTCTTTTTTCCATTTCCAGGAGTGTACTTTGAATGGTTAAGGTTTTATACACCAGTCGAGAACATTCCGGCACTAAATGGTGAGTTTTGGAGAGATCTTTTATGAGCAGCAATATGTACACTGCATATTTTTGTATTACAGAAGTATAATTTCGAATTCCATCATTCCACCAAACACACACATTAGTTTCCGAAGCATTGAAATTGAGATTGTGATGCACTTTTGTACACCAATCATAGCTCATGTCACATGATCCCACCAAATGACAGCAGATATTCAGAGATAAGTTATGTGACATAGTTGGCCAATAGCAACATCACTGTTAATTAACACGAACACAAATAGGTAAAGTTAATTGTTTAAATTATTATATGTAGCATAGTTACATATAATATTGGTCTTTAGTAAGTTGCAAGAAAAACTCAGCTTTTACATTTAATACTGGTGTTTTTCTGCATATGTTACACTTAGAGATACATAGCACAACTGTGCCAGTGAAATTTTATATAATGACAAATTTCTAGTCTTCTGGGCTCAAAATCTTTCTAAGTTGCATGTCCTTAAAGTGTTAAGTTTTACATGAGAGTCAAACACTCTGCAATTTAATAAATTTATTGCACATTCTCACACGTAACATAATTAATCTTGGGAAAAATGAAATTTACTTCAAAAGCAATGCTTTTCAAACCACCGTTCACAATATTTTCCTGCAACCTGTTAGAAATAGGTTTGTTTCAGCAGTTGCCAGAGAATGACAGAAGACAGGCATTATTGTGCATGCACAGCTATGATGACATAGGAAGCCTGTTTGTTCATACATATATAGCATTAGAAGATCTTACATTACATTGTAGAAGAAACAAGACATCAAAGGATATTCCAAGAGCAGCAGAATTACATAAACCATACTAAAATGCAGAATACAGCTTAAAGTGCACATTTATATGTCCAGATTCACAATGAAGTTGGCCCCAATTTGATATTAAGCTTTTCAGCGTGGTTTTCAGGATGCAAATTTTCTAGCAGTTTCAGTACAATAATATCTTATGTTTGATTCTTAATTATGGCATAATGCCATACATGTCAGATGATGAAAACATTCTCCTGAAATTCAGCAAACAGTTGGAATTAACCAATGGTGTGGAATGAAACACTTTGTTTCAAATAAATTGACTGCCTCTGCACAAAAGATTAATAAAAGCCAAATACTTTCAAGGATATCCTGAATCCCACACCATACAGCGAATGTGGTAAAAAATGGAATGGTCAGAGAAACACTGGCTGACTATACAAGAACTTCCAGCTGGTTCAGTAAAACTATAACCATTGAGTGGGTGCACCTATGAATAAAGTGCGTCAACCCCAAAAAATATTGACTTGTACTGTTCCATTGCTGTTTTACAATAAGGAGCTCATATCTAGTCCTTCATTATTGCTTCAGCTAACACAATGATGAATTGTGCTTTCATACATCAAAATAAGCAGCAGTAATATAAAATAAACGGCCATCTCGGTAAGAAAAAAAATTACGATACATGCAAGAAAGTGATCCAGATTCTGAGCTAGCAGCACAACCCCAAAATGAGGCACTTGTCTGTGAGGTAATTAGTAACTGAATAAGTGGTTGGCTGGGATCTGATGCAACTGTGCTGTTTAATGCTTTGAGTGGGTCATTACTGTTGGGTAGCACTTTTATGTGGCAACAGAGTGCTATAATGAAAATTAATTTTATTATTGTTTAATTAAACAGCGATCTAGATCATATAATGTAAGTTTATTTTATCATTGTTCAATTAAACTATGGTTAAACTGTGGTTATGCTCATACTGCATACCTCGGTTACAAAGCTGCCATTCTTTATACATGTGTACAAAGAAGATCGCAGCATAACTACTCATAAAAAATGGTGCAACTGCTCAAGGGTTAAATGCAACAACTGGAGCTAGATAGCAGTGGAAGTATGAACCATGACATCATTCAGGACATGTAGTCTGGTTTACTAATCAGTCGAAAACAGATGAAGGCACTGGGGCTGGGGTACATGGGGTACAGCTTAAGACTACAGAGAACAATTTCTCTAGCGAAGCTGGCCAGAGTATTCCAGGCGGAAATGTCTGCTACCAGGGCATGGGCAGAAGAGAATTTCCATAGGCAATAGAAGATCGTAGTATTTACATTCTTTCACACAGTCAAGCAGCTCTGTAATTTTTTCAGCCTCTGCAGAAAGATCAAAGATCATTGCAAAATGTCACAAAGCCCTTCCGAGAATGAGGAAAAGCAAACAGGATAAACCTGCTGTGGGCCCCTGATCCCAGGAATCAGTGGCAATGAACAAGCTGATAGGTTGGCTAGGACATGTGTGATCACTCCATTTATTGAACCAGAACCTGTCCTAACCATCACTAAGTTTATGGTTAAGCAAAAACTATTAAACTGGATCAGAAAGCATGTGCATAATATCGGACTAGGACCCAAAAACAAGAAGCTGGCAAGTTAATGGTGCCAAAGTCACATTTCGAAGAAGCTGTGTGGTGAGGGTGATGAAACTGCTCCACACCTAATCTTCCATTGTGAAGTGTTACAGGTCAAAAGACACAGAATATTCAAGTAATCAAATCCTGAAGAAATTGTATCTAACAAAGAACTAGTAAAAGGCTTCTTACTACTCTAAGAGAACAGATTGGCTTTACTATAATCACAGTGAGCAAAACCACACAATAACCCTGTTTCAGCCCAGCCAATAGTGGGCTAGGACCACTTATGTTTTTACCTCGCGGTTCAAATCAAATCAAGATTAGAAAATTATGCAAGCTATATTAGTGAAAAGACAGACTACAATAATGTGATGTGTTGGTTTCTGAATGGATATGGCAATCAGGTACATGAAATCACCTGTTTCATATATTTTATCTTTTCATTTTATAGTCTCAAATATTTGTCTTAGGGAAAAAATGAAATCATCTTCCTCATAAATACACGGCTTGTAATCGTAGCACCGGCCTAAAGTATTCAGACTGAATTTTCACTCTGCAGCAGATTGTGCCAATTTGAAACTTCCTGGGAAATTGAAACTGTGTGCCACAAAGGCACTCAGACCTGGGACCTTTGCCTTTCACACACAAGTACTTTACCAATTGAGCTATCTAAGCACAAATCGCAATCCACACTCACAGCTTTACTTCCATCACTACCTCATCTTCTAGTTATCAACCTTCTCTCCATAACATCCTACTTTACTGGAGTGTGAATCCTGCCAGATGTGGAGAAGAACTGTGAAATCTGGAATGTAGAGGAAATGACGAAATGATGAAATAAAGCTATGAGAGCAGGTCATGACTTGTGGTCAGCTAGCTCAGTCAGTAGAGCACTTGTCCATGTAAGGCAAACGTCCCAGAGTCAGGTCCTGGTCTACCACACAGTTTTAATCAGTCAGAAAGATTTAAATCAGCACACACTCCATTGTAAAGTGAAAATTCATTCTGGAAATATTCTTTCACTCTTTCAAATTTAAAGGAAATTGCTGGAAGTGGTACTGTTAAGCTTCAGCTGCTGTATAATAAGATCAAAAGTTCCATTTAAAACTGAGAAGTAGTGCTGTAACATGCATTGTCATTCCATGTCAGCAAAGCATGAAGAGGGCAATGGCAGCAACAATAACCATTATTTTTATCATCAAATTAAAATACACTTTTTTAGTGAGTTCATTACTAACGACAAGATGTGTGTGGGGCTCATGGTACAATTCCACTCACTGTTCAATCCCTTCAATTGAAATGAACTGCAACACTGTCATATTCTTTTTTCTTTATTGTGGGATCTGCAGCACATATCTTTTAGTAAACAACTAGCTGTCAAGCTTAAATTTCTACAACCGTTCAGATAATAAAATGCATTCTAATATATGTGAGCAACAGGAAAAACATTGCTGAAAAAATATTGCACCCAACAACTACAGACAGCAATAATTGTTTACTCAAAGTTGACATATGTCCATCTACTTCAGGACATGTAATGATGAAGGCAATGAAGCTGAAACAAGCTTTTTAAATACCAAGCAGCATACTGTCTTCCAATTCTGCACATACTGCCATACTCAATTTTAAAATGTATGCTCAGGCATCTTTCACAATACAAAACCACTAAAAGTGAAGTGCACATACGCCATCAACTTTAAACCATACAAAAATTGACTCAGTGACAACATTACCAGTACTTATAACAAGAGGCATACTGAAACTGAAATATGATGTTCCAATGCCCCTATTAAGTTTACTTCTGATATATGAATTCTGCAATAAGCATTAATGTCACAGGTGTTGAAAGATTCAAGGACAAGCTTATCTTTAATATTACCACAACATACAATTGTGGCTGTTATTCACCAACACCCATGTTGAGCAGTATCATTCTTCTCTGTGAGTCGCAGCTCATGATTTGCCGCACAACTCTGAGCCGTATGAAAGGAGGGGCATGAGTGAAGGTGGTGCAGCCAATGACATAACACTAATTTTACTAGGCACCACACTTGCTACTGCTGACGTATTGGAAGTAGATAAGGAAGCCAGACCAGAAGTTGTGGTTAGCGATAAGTGATGCCTACATCTACATCTACATCTACATTGATACTCCGCAAGCCACCCAACGGTGTGTGGCGGAGGGCACTTTACGTGCCACTGTCATTACCTCCCTTTCCTGTTCCAGTCGCGTATGGTTCGCGGGAAGAACGACTGTCTGAAAGCCTCCGTGCGCGCTCTAATCTCTCTAATTTTACATTCGTGATCTCCTCGGGAGGTATAAGTAGGGGGAAGCAATATATTCGATACCTCATCCAGAAACGCACCCTCTTGAAACCTGGCGAGCAAGCTACACCGCGATGCAGAGCGCCTCTCTTGCAGAGTCTGCCACTTGAGTTTATTAAACATCTCCGTAACGCTATCACGGTTACCAAATAACCCCGTGACGAAACGCGCCGCTCTTCTTTGGATCTTCTCTATCTCCTCCGTCAGCCCGACCTGGTACGGATCCCACACTGATGAGCAATACTCAAGTATAGGTCGAACGAGTGTTTTGTAAGCCACCTCCTTTGTTGATGGACTACATTTTCTAAGCACTCTCCCAATGAATCTCAACCTGGTACCCGCCTTACCAACAATTAATTTTATATGATCATTCCACTTCAAATCGTTCCGTACGCACACTCCCAGATATTTTACAGAAGTAACTGCTACCAGTGTTTGTCCCGCTATCATATAATCATACAATAAAGGATCCTTCTTTCTATGTATTCGCAATACATTACATTTGTCTATGTTAAGGGTCAGTTGCCACTCCCTGCACCAAGTGCCTATCCGCTGCAGATCTTCCTGTATTTCGCTACAATTTTCTAATGCAACAACTTCTCTGTATACTACAGCATCATCCGCGAAAAGCCGCATGGAACTTCCGACACTATCTACTAGGTCATTTATATATATTGTGAAAAGCAATGGTCCCATAACACTCCCCTGTGGCACGCCAGAGGTTACTTTAACGTCTGTAGACGTCTCTCCATTGATAACAACATGCTGTGTTCTGTTTGCTAAAAACTCTTCAATCCAGCCACACAGCTGGTCTGATATTCCGTAGGCTCTTACTTTGTTTATCAGGCGACAGTGCGGAACTGTATCGAACGCCTTCCGGAAGTCAAGAAAAATAGCATCTACCTGGGAGCCTGTATCTAATATTTTCTGGGTCTCATGAACAAATAAGGCGAGTTGGGTCTCACACGATCGCTGTTTCCGGAATCCATGTTGATTCCTACATAGTAGATTCTGGGTTTCCAGAAATGACATGATACGCGAGCAAAAAACATGTTCTAAAATTCTACAAGATATCGACGTAAGAGATATAGGTCTATAGTTTTGCGCATCTGCTCGACGACCCTTCTTGAAGACTGGGACTATCTGTGCTCTTTTCCAATCATTTGGAACCCTCCGTTCCTCTAGAGACTTGCGGTACACGGCTGTTAGAAGGGGGGCAAGTTCTTTTGCGTACTCTGTGTAGAATCGAATTGGTATCCCGTCAGGTCCAGTGGACTTTCCTCTATTGAGTGATTCCAGTTGCTTTTCTATTCCTTGGACACTTATTTCGATGTCAGCCATTTTTTCGTTTGTGCGAGGATTTAGAGAAGGAACTGCAGTGCGGTCTTCCTCTGTGAAACAGCTTTGGAAAAAGGTGTTTAGTATTTCAGCTTTACGCGTGTCATCCTCTGTTTCAATGCCATCATCATCCCGTAGTGTCTGGATATGCTGTTTCGAGCCACTTACTGATTTAACGTAAGACCAGAACTTCCTAGGATTTTCTGTCAAGTCGGTACATAGAATTTTACTTTCGAATTCAATGAACGCTTCACGCATAGCCCTCCTTACGCTAACTTTGACATCGTTTAGCTTCTGTTTGTCTGAGAGGTTTTGGCTGCGTTTAAACTTGGAGTGGAGCTCTCTTTGCTTTCGCAGTAGTTTCCTAACTTTGTTGTTGTACCACGGTGGATTTTTCCCGTCCCTCACAGTTTTACTCGGCACGTACCTGTCTAAAACGCATTTTACGATTGCCTTGAACTTTTTCCATAAACACTCAACATTGTCAGTGTCGGAACAGAAATTTTCGTTTTGATCTGTTAGGTAGTCTGAAATCTGCCTTCTATTACTCTTGCTAAACAGATAAACCTTCCTCCCTTTTTTTATATTCCTATTAACTTCCATATTCAGGGATGCTGCAACGGCCTTATGATCACTGATTCCCTGTTCTGTACATACAGAGTCGAAAAGTTCGGGTCTGTTTGTTATCAGTAGGTCCAAGATGTTATCTCCACGAGTCGGTTCTCTGTTTAATTGCTCGAGGTAATTTTCGGATAGTGCACTCAGTATAATGTCACTCGATGCTCTGTCCCTACCACCCGTCCTAAACATCTGAGTGTCCCAGTCTATATCTGGTAAATTGAAATCTCCACCTAAGACTATAACATGCTGAGAAAATTTATGTGAAATGTATTCCAAATTTTCTCTCAGTTGTTCTGCCACTAATGCTGCTGAGTCGGGAGGTCGGTAAAAGGAGCCAATTATTAACCTAGTTCGGTTGTTTAGTGTAACCTCCACCCATAATAATTCACAGGAACTATCCACTTCTACTTCACTACAGGATAAACTACTACTAACAGCGACGAACACTCCACCACCGGTTGCATGCAATCTATCCTTTCTAAACACCGTCTGTACCTTTGTAAAAATTTCGGCAGAATTTATCTCTGGCTTAAGCCAGCTTTCTGTACCTATAACGATTTCAGCTTCGGTGCTTTCTATCAGCGCTTGAAGTTCCGGTACTTTGCCAACGCAGCTTCGACAGTTGACAATTACAATACCGATTGCTGCTTGGTCCCCGCATGTCCTGACTTTGCCCCGCACCCGTTGAGGCTGTTGCCCTTTCTGTACTTGCCCAAGGCCATCTAACCTAAAAAACCGCCCAGCCCACGCCACACAACCCCTGCTACCCATGTAGCCGCTTGTTGCGTGTAGTGGACTCCTGACCTATCCAGCGGAACCCGAAACCCCACCACCCTATGGCGCAAGTCGAGGAATCTGCAGCCCACACGGTCGCAGAACCGTCTCAGCCTCTGATTCAGACCCTCCACTCGGCTCTGTACCAAAGGTCCGCAGTCAGTCCTATCGACGATGCTGCAGATGGTGAGCTCTGCTTTCATCCCGCTAGCGAGACTGGCAGTCTTCACCAAATCAGATAGCCGCCGGAAGCCAGAGAGGATTTCCTCCGATCCATAGCGACACACATCATTGGTGCCGACATGAGCGACCACCTGCAGATGGGTGCACCCTGTACCCTTCATGGCATCCGGAAGGACCCTTTCCACATCTGGAATGACTCCCCCCGGTATGCACACGGAGTGCACATTGGTTTTCTTCCCCTCTCTTGCTGCCATTTCCCTAAGGGGCCCCATTACGCGCCTGACGTTGGAGCTCCCAACTACCAGTAAGCCCACCCTCTGCGACTGCCCGGATCTTGCAGACTGAGGGGCAACCTCTGGAACAGGACAAGCAGCCATGTCAGGCCGAAGATCAGTATCAGCCTGAGACAGAGCCTGAAACCGGTTCGTCAGACAAACTGGAGAGGCTTTCCGTTCAGCCCTCCGGAATGTCTTTCGCCCCCTGCCACACCTTGAAATGACCTCCCACTCTACCACAGGTGAGGGATCAGCCTCAATGCGGGCAGTATCCCGGGCAACCACAGTCGTAGTCCGATCAGGGGATGCGTGGGACGAGCTGGCCGTCCCCGACAAACCCCCATCCGGACCCCCACAGTGATGCCCATTGGCAACAGCCTCAAGCTGTGTGACCGAAGCCAACACTGCCTGAAGCTGGGAGCGAAGGGATGCCAACTCAGCCTGCATCCGAACACAGCAGTTGCAGTCCCTATCCATGCTAAAAACTGTTTTGCAAAGAACGTCTGAACTAATCTACAGAGAGCGCAAACAAATCGACAAAATTTAAACGGTTATTAAAATACAAGATTGCCTAGTAAATGCAGTAATGCTGCTACTTGCGCACTGCTGACACTGCTCGGCGGCGGAAGGAGACTACGCGAATTTACACTATTCAGGTACTAAAACGCGATGCTACAACTCAAATACTATAATACGCCAGAAATTTATGAATTAAACAATGCAAGTACCAAAAACACGCAAAGAAATTAAGAATTAAACTATGTAACAAATGAGTGAGCTAGGAGTATACGACTTGCTGCTGCAGCTGCTTATCCAACGGCGGCAGGGAACACACTGACTGCGACCAACCGACACTGGCCGTTCAAAACAAAACAGTAGACAAACGACTACGCGAATTTACACTATTCAGGTACTAAAACGCGATGCTACAACTCTCAAATACTATAATACGCCCGAAATTTATGAATTAAACAATGCAAGTAATGTATCTGAAAGGAAGGAGTCTGCTGTCGTCCAGATGTTCATGCAACAGCATTTTATGACTTACAGAGATGCCGCATTACTATAGCAGGACAAGGTGAATCTGTGGTATTGTTTATAAGTCTGTTGACAATATATCAATTGCTACACAGGGCCAATTAGGAGCTCCACCTTTCCTTCTGGGCTATCTGTTTTTGCTGAAGGAGTTTTGAACTTTAAGTTTATGAAGAATAATACTGCTCAACATGGGTGTGGGTGGATAACAGCCACAATTGTACATTGTGGTAATGTTAAATATAAGTTTGGCCTTGAGTCTTTTGATGACTGCGACATTATTGCTTATTGCACTTTTCAGACATCAGAAGTGTTTAATAGGGACTTTGGAACATTATATTTCAGTTCAAGTATGCCTCTTAAGGACTCAATGCTTGTAAGGCCTATGAGTCTGAGTCTATTTTTGTATGATTTAACCCTTTCCACTCCAACGTCAAGTGGCGCTCGACATTGTGAATTCTGCTTTCCGCTCCGATGTCGAACCTTAGACACGATTTTACTGCTCTCACATGATCAATTCTTAATTCTGACAGTACTAGGCATCAATGGTGCTTAGTGCTGCCATCTAAGGGAACCTGCCTTAACTGGTGTCACACTGTTGCAGCTGTGTTGAAAGGAATGTTGGAATTATTACATTAAAGTTTGTGCATGCACAATGGCTAATTCCTCACATTCAGTTCATTCTGAGGAAGAGATTTACAGCTTTTAGAGGAATCTTTAAGTGACACTGATATTGAGAGTTATTTGGATGATTAGTGTGATCCATTTCTAAACAATTCTAATGAAGAAGATGATGAAAACCAAGAAAATGCACATTTTTCTAGTGATTCACCAGAAGAGTCAAAGCAGATGTTGAGGGAAAATGACATTGACTTTACAGGTTTTCTTTTTGACAATTCAAAGTGTGGTTTTATCCCTGAAACATATAATGTTCCATCATAGCCAGTTTGTTTGTTTCAGATAATTTTTACGGACAACCTATTTCAACAAATACCAGAATAAACAAACAGATGTGCTACAGCAAAAATATGTAAAGTGACACCACTTCCACAACATTCTGCTTGGTGGGATTGGAGAAATGTTACCAAGGAAGAAATGAAACACTTCCGTGGTGTGCTACTGAATATGGCATTACAAAAGAGTAAGGACTTGCAGGACTTATTTTCAGGAGAGTGGTTATAATCACCTGACTTCTTTTCAGACTGTTTTACACACAGGCGATTTATGCCAATTTTCTGGGCACTTCATGTTTCTAATCCAGAGAGTGCTACACATGTCAACACTCAGGTTCATCCGTATCTGAGTAAAGTGAAGAATGTGTTGGGCTACTTGTCTCACACATTCCTCAAAATTTATCAAAGGTATTTAGCTGCTGATGAATCTTCAGTATCATTCAAGTCCCTTGTGCTATTCAAAATGTACAATCCCAAAAAAACAAGAAAATGAGGACTCAGCGTTTATGTGATTTCAGATTCATCAAATGGTTATATTTGCAGTTTGATAGCCTATTTTGGAGCTGTGACAACAGAGTCATCAATTTGTCCAGACTCAGATGTTTCCAAGAATAGTTCTTCAATTGCTGGCTAATATCACAAATGCTACAGGCCAGCCAGGGTATCATTTGTACACTGACTGTTTTTATATAGGTGTTGCATTAAATAGCAAAAATGTTCCAGCTCCAATCAAGAAGGAAGTTCTGTGTCTGAAGAAGCACAAAATAAAATGCATCCGCAATAAAAATAATGATGGTTCTAGCATGGCAAGATACATGAACAGTTCTCATGCTTTCTACAACAGTAAATAACTCAGTGGCACTTATAGAAAGCAGATACAGAAAGGAACGGAAAGAAATAATGAAACCAAATGTCATTATTGATTATACTTCAAAGATGGGTGGATCTGATCAATCTCACCATTTTATTCCAGTTATGGTTTTCTAATGAAAGTCTGAAGTGGTGACAAAAACTGTACTTCTGTTTGTTGCAGGTAGGACTTGTAAATACCTATTCGTTACACAAGAATCACTGTGAGAAAAAGAAATTGAAAAATTGAAAACTGTCTCACAAAGTATTCCGTAAAACTCTTATAAGATACTTAGTTGGTGAAGAAAGAAATCCAGGACAGAAACAAGTATGTCGTTCAACTTCTGATGATGATGAATGCTTGAATGGACAGTTGCACATTATCAACAAGTTCCTGGGAACAAGCATAAGGATTGTGCAGTGTATTCAGGTAGAAAAAGAGAAAGGTGACAGGAATGAAATTGTGTATTACTGTGAATCATGCACATGAAATCCAGCTCTCCACCCTGATGAGTGTTTGAAAAAATATCATACACTGAAAAGTTTTGTACTGTAATGTTTTGGAAATATATTTGCATGAAAGTGCACTTTTTGTTTTAATGTATACCCTAGCTGCTGGTCAGTGGCGTCATTGATCCATAAAGCGACTGTGCAATTCTCTGTGGTGTGACTGCCACCCAGGCAATGGTGATTTAAATAAGAATGCACGGAGTCACACTGTGTCTGCCTTATGGAGTCCAAAGGGTTAATGGTGTGCATACAACTGTCATATTCAGTTTTAAAATGTACAGTTAGCCACCTTTCACAATACAAAAGCACTAAAATTGAAATGTTTTGAAGGAGCAAGCTTTTGTCATCAGAATTATTCTTGTGGAATTCAAAAGCACTAAAACTGATACATTTTGAAGGAGCAAGCTTTCATCATCAGAATTTTATTGCAAAAATAATTCTGCTGCTAAAGGTGAAAGATGGTTGAGCCTACATTTTAACATAGAGTTAAATAACTGACCTCATATTCATCATGGATAAAATGAAACTGTGATTCACTACTTACATGACTGCGTTTACTGGATTATTTGCACCTGGTGTCCCTGGTTTGTTGCTTCCGAACCAACGTTTTGTTGCACTAAAAAGAGACCTACTGACTCCTTTCTTATTGGAAATCTGAAACACATCACAAATTGATTGATTTAAACTGTTGTTATACCTCCAGTTTATATGCAAGCGAATTACACACTGCTAATCAGACTGCAAGAGTACCAATCTTCCTGAGAAATATTAGTTTTGTTACAAAGTTGTGGAAAGCTGCCAATGTGCATTTAATCTATAAATTAGCACGTCTACCATAGCCAAAAAAAAAAAAAAAAACACTAGCTTCTAATATTTATACTTACAATATCACTCAATAGCTGAATTTGCTTTTCAACAAAGGGGAGAAGAGATTTAAGGCAGAAATCTTGGGCAAATAATCTTAGCCGTTCCAAATCGCTTGCACTCAAGCAGCTGCCATGCTGAATAACAATGTTATTGGCACCAGCTGCAGAATGGCCAGCCCAAACGTTGTCATTAATGTGGCATGGAGCAGAGAGAACTTCATTGTGCTGTTTCTGTAAGCAAATAAACGAAATGTTACACAGTAGCTAATTACACTAGTGTGTTAATTAATGTGGGGAAAAACAGACTTCCAGAACACAAAATTACAGCCGACCATCTTCATCCTAGTATGCAATACTTCCAAGGTGCAAACCAAGCTTCCCATTACATAATTTAGCAGTAAAGGAGACCACTCACCAAACAGCAGAAGTTTTGAGTCATCAAAAGGCACACACAAAAGATAATGAAGACTTGCAAGCTTTAGGAAGAGATTCTTCGACAAACCCAAGTACAAACATGCCCCCTCCCCCCCCTCTCTCTCTCACACACACACACACACACACACACACACACACACACACACACACACACAAGTGTCCCTAGATTGTGCCGGCTAAATACACCTGACTTTGCTTCGTATGTTAATAATACTGGAATATAGTGCAATGATACTTTTATTTGAGTACATCCATTGTGCAAGTAGTGATACTCTATGCTCGTACTATTATAATTAACTGCTTCTACACGAAGTAGGACTATACCAGATGGATGGTTTGATTCCATGTTCATCACATATACTGATCACCTTCCATTTCCATTATTCACTTGAGAATATCAACACCATACATTTCTTATTTGAGAGTTATGAAGTACATGATGGTGTAATGCATGTGTACAGTATTTATAATTGCTCTTTGAAAGCATGTGTTACCCACTTTTATTTGCTGACAAACCTCGTTCAGTGGCAGACATCTGCCAATTTATCCGCCATTGGACTTCTTTGCTGGGTGGACACAAATCATAATGAACTTTCAAAGCAAATTATTTACACATGTTTACATCAGAGAAAAATCATAAAACAGTAACCCTGAAAAACAACACAGCTGACAGGAAGTCGAGTATATTATCACAGTATAACACCATTAAATGATCAAAAGCACATCAACATTGCATGAATCCACCTGCATCATTGTACATAGCAGGCAGCTGTGCTTTTGGGAGTTAAGATGGGAGCTAATGCTAGCAGGGCAACATAAGTTGGTCAACTCAGTCAAATTAACACTAGGCAACAACATTAATGGCTTCTGCTCGTTCAACTCAAAGAATGCTGTGTTATCAACTTGGTTGAATGTGCACAGACAGCAGCTACCTTTTCTTTTACAGACAGCTGCAATAGTTGAAGTGTAATCTACTTCCCTACAATCTGGTTCATTATGCACTACAAACCATTTCATAATAAATGAAGTGTATCTAATAAGTATGAGATACACATTACAGAATGTAATGCATATTCATGCTTTTCCAGCCATAAAAACATGAAGAAAAAACCAGTAATACAGATTCTCATGCCGCAGAATGGTTTTTATAATGAACTGCACCTTAAAGAATGGATTACACCCTCTGTTGCCTCCTACTTTATCAACAAAATGAAAGAAACAATTCTAAAACACTCACAGCAGGATGAACAGCATTTTTAACTGTGTTGTATTTTAGTCAGAAAAGTGAGATAAGTAAAATAAAAAGTCCATTACAGAACAGATTATGCTCTGAACTACTTTTTACTGCACAGACAGCTTGACAAGAAAGTAAATGTACTATGAAAATTAGAAAATAAATTTACATCCCATTCACATACATATTTATTCAGATGTTTCACTGTCATTGCCTTCAGAACTGAAACTGCTGGATGTGGATGCCACACTGGCAATTCCCAAATCCATTATTTTGCCTCTAACGACTTTTCTGGTAATCTTCTTCTTTCAGTTTGTCAGTGGGATGTAAGCAACCTTCCCAATCAACAGTACCGATTTTTGTCAATTGCTTCATGGATCAGCCTTCCAGTGCTGACTCCCCTAAATGCATTATTTTTTATCTGCTACATACCCCTTCATCGTTGCCCACATCACTTCTACTAACAATGATAAGGAGGTTCTCTTATCACCCCGTGACCACATTACAGTGTTATGGAACCAGTTGCATACTTTTTAACCTTCCATTTCATTGATGAAGTCTTTCATTTGTAAGGTATGAGACCATCCAAACTGGCATGTAGTAATTCCATGGAAACATTTTTATCACAGAAAACTTTATTTCTGATGCGTTTTGAGTCACCAACTGATAACTGTTGCGAAATATACTTAAGAGACTAATTAGATAAGCTAATACATAATAATTAGAAGGGCAATGTAACATCACGAACCGAAGTACTGCACATACTAAGTACAAGTGGGTGCCAGACTGACTTTTGGAATCTTAATCAGCTCCAAGAGGTCTGTTCTTGCTTGTGTTTCAGTATGTCATATTATTACAACACAGACATGAAAGAATATCACTTTTTCTTGTGTTTGTAGTGGGAGGCTTGTCGAGAATAACAGTGACAGCTTGCATTGTCCATAACAATAACAGCGCCTCGATTAAAGTAAGTCAAGAGCTGACTCTGAAACCATTCTCAAAATGTTTCTCCATTCATTTCGAAATAAGAGTCAATTTTGGAATTTCACTGGAATATAAGTTAACTTTGATGCACAAATCTGGTAGCAGCAGAACCAGTATGACATATTATAAGATGCTTCCCTTTTCCCATTGGAACTTTCAAGAAGCCTTGTCCCTATGCTGTTTGCAAAATAAAATTTCTAGTGCAGTTTTGATTTACCAAAGTCTTGTCCAAGTAATGCACAGGTGCCATTCATTTTGGTCTGATGTCATGCACTGTTCTTAGCTCGTGTCATTAAAAATTTCTGCCCGTCATTAGATTTTACGTATTTAAATCTGATGTTCTTCAATATTCTTTGGACTGATCTTGCACTTACTTCAAACCCAGTAGCTTGACCCATAACAATTAGCAATTTCATTGTCATGAGGAACTTGCCTATTTCATAAAATTTGAAAACCTTTTTACACAAAACAGCCTGATTGAAGTCATCTATTCCTGTTACCTGCTTTGGCACATTATGTTTCTTCCATGGAGATCAAAATTCCATATTTCCAGTTGTCTGCTGACACAGCTTGACCTCTTGCACAATTCATCTGGCAGTATGTACACCAAAATCATCACAGGCCACTGCAGGATGCACCTTGGCAACTGCACAGACTGGCTCATCTCATGTTTGAAGAACGAGTACACTTTAAAAATAGGGTCCCTTGTCTGTTTTTAAGTGCCTGATGCCTTCTAGGTGTCCTACGCATTATGAGAAAACTTACAGAACACACAGAATACCACAGAAATCAGCCAATCTTAGTTTTGTGCTTGTAAAACTCGATAGAACATTCAAATATAATGGAAGTTCACACAGTACAGAGTGCAGAAACCGACTGGCTGACTGCACAGTGTCTACTGTGCATTCCCTGCCCAGAGGCCATCAACACTGTTGCAGACTGTAGTATCTGAACTACAATAGTAAAAATTTGGCATATCGAGGCACGCCTAAATTCAGAGATGTCAAGGTAATTAAATGTTTACTCTCCTTATTTTCAAAGTTGGCTCCAGCAACTGCTAACCACAGATATGACATCCAAATTGTCAAAGATTCATTGGTAAATCCAGGATAGAATAACGGCAATATTATGAAAATGATAGATTGCTACTCACCATCTTACCATATAGTGAAGACGTTGAGTCGCAGCCAGGTCCAATGAAAAAGATTGCTAAACAAGTAAGCTTTTGACCAAAAGGCCTCCTCTTGACTTATACAACATACATACACACACATTCATGCAACTACAACTCACAGACATATCACCACTGTCTCGACTGCCAAGGCCAGACTGCAAGCAACAATATATGACGAGTGAAGCAGTCTTGATAGTGAGATACGGTAAAGAGCTGCTTGCGGGAGCACACAGGGATGAAGTGGGAAGAAGGTAGGACAGCTAGGTGCTTTAGGAGGTTATATGGAGTGCGGGGGGGGGGGGGGGGGGGGGGGGGGGTGAGGTGGAAAAGGTGAGTGGGAAGACTGAGTGTGTTGGTGGAATAGAAGGCTTTGTAGTGCTGGAGTGGGAATAGGGAAGGGGATGGCAGGTGAAGGACAGTGACAAACAAACCTTGAGACCAAGAAGTTTAAAGGAATCTTGTATATATTGCAGAGAGAGTTCACAACATTGCAATTCAGAAAAGCTGTTGTTGGTAGAAAGGATCCAGATGGCAGAGGTTGTAAAGCAGCCACTCAAATGAAGAATGTTGTTTTGGGCAGTGTGCTCAGCAGCTGGGTGGTCCAGCTATATCTTGGACACAGTTTGTTTGTGACCATTCATGTGGACAGACAGCTTGTTGGTTATCCTGGCCACATATAATGCAGCACAGTACTTGCAGCTTAGCTTGTATATCATATGACTGGTTTTCACAGATAGCCATGCTTTTCATAGGTTACATGATACTTGCCTGAAGTGGGTGGTGGTGGTGGTGGTGGTGGTGGTAGGATATATGGGACAGAATGTGTGTCTAGGTCTATTACAGGGGTATAAGCCATGAGGCAAGAGGTTGGGAGCAGGGGTTGAGTGGGGATGAACAAGGATATTGTGTAGGTTCGTTGAGCAGCAGAATACCACTGCAGGAGGGTCATTTTAGGGCATGACAAGAGGTAGTTGAAAACCAGATGGAAAACATGATTCAGTTGCTCCAGACCTGAATGGTACTGCATTATAAGGAGAATGCTCCTCTGTGCCCAGGCTGTGAGACTTTGGGAGGTATAGGTGACTGGATAAATAAGGCATGGGACATTTGTTTCTCTACAAGGTTGGGCGGGTAATTACAGTCTTTGAAGGCGTCAATGAGATGCTTGGTATATCTGTAAAGGGACTGCTTGTCACTTCGGCTGTGACAGACACAGGTGGTTAAGCTGTTTGGAAGGGACTTCTTGGTATGGAATGGGTGGCAGTTGTCGAATTGGAGATAGTGGTATTGGTTGCTATGTTTGATATGGACAGAGGTACTGATGATGCCATTTTTGAGGTGGAGGTCAACATCAAGGAAAGTTGCTTGTTAGGTTGAGGAGGAAGAGGTGAAGTGAATGGAAGAGAAGGTGTTGAGGTTCTGGAGGAGTGTGGACAGGGTGTACTCACTCTCAATCCAGATCACCAAAATTTCAACAACAAATCTGACCCAGGGGAGAGGATGGTATTCAGGATCGTTAGGAAGGATTCCTCTAGATGGCAAACGAATGGGTTGGCATAGGATGGTGTAATGCCTGTGCCCATTGCTGTACCATGTATAGGTTTGTTGTTGATGCCTTTAAAGGAGAAGTAATTGTGGGTGAGGGTATAGTTTGTCATGGTGAGCAGGAAGGACGTTGTACGTTTGGAACCCATCGAGTATTGAGAAAGGTATTCTTCAATAACGGCAAGGCCATGGGCACTAGGGAAGTTAATGTAAAGGGAGGTAGTATCAATACTGAAAAGCAGGACATCATGTGGTAGAGGAACAGGAACTGTGAAGAGCTGGCCGAGGACATTAGCTTGCCGCTATTGAACACTACCTTTCCCAACGCCTGATGGATTCCTAACATACAACCTCCTTCCTGCTCACCACTATCAACTATACCCTTACCCACAATTACTTTCCTTTGAAGGCATCAACTACAAACCTGGGCACCTGCATGGCACCATCGTATGCCAACCTATTCATGGGTCATCTAGAGGAATCCTTCATAACCACCCAGAATTCCAACCCCTCATCTGGTTCAGATTCATTGATGACATTTTTATGATATGGATGAAGGGTGAGGATACCCTGTCCACATTCCTGCAGAACCTCAACACCTTCCCCCATTCACTACATCTGATCCTTCTCAACTCAACAAACCACCTTCCTCAATATTGACCTCCACCTCAAAAATGGCTACATTAGTACCTCTGTCCATATCAAACCTAACAACCAATACCAATACCTCCAATTCGACAGCTGCCACACATTCCATACCGAGAAGTCCCTTACATAAAGCCTAACCACCTGTGGCCACTGCATCTACAGTGACAAACAGTCCCTCTCCAAATATAGCAAGCGTCTCACTTAGGCCTTCATAGACTGTAATTACCCATCCAAACTTTTAGAGAAACACATCTAACATGTCTTACCTATCCAGTCATCCATACCTCCCAAAGTCTCACTGTCTGGCCACAGATGAGCATTCCCCTCACGAGTCAGTACCACCCATGACTGGAGCAACTGAATCACGTTCTCCTCCAGGGTTTCAACTATGCCTCGTCATGCCCTGAAATGAGGAATGTATTACTCACCCCTCTCACGGTGGTATTCCACTGCCCACCAAACCTACTCAATATCCACCTTCATTCCTACTCAACCCCTGCTCCCAACCCATTGCCTCATGGCTCATATCCCTGTAATAGACCTAGATGCAAGTCCTGTCAGTCACAAGCAAACAAAAGCGCTGGCAGGTCGATAGACACACAAACAAACACAAACATACACACAAAATTCCAATCCCGGGAGCGGAAAGACTTACCTTAGGGGGAAAAAAGGACAGGTATACACTCGCGCGCGCGCGCACACACACACACACACACACACACACACACACACACACACACACACACACACACATATCCATCCGCACATACACAGACACAAGCAGACATTTGTAAAGGCAAAGAGTTTGGGCAGAGATGTCAGTCGAGGCAGAAGTAAGGAGGCAAAGATGTTGTTGAAAGACAGGTGAGATATGAGTGGCGGCAACTTGAAATTAGCGGAGGTTGAGGCCTGGCAGATAACGAGAAAAGAGGATATACTGAAGGGCAAGTTCCCATCTCCGGAGTTCTGACAGGTTGGTGTTAGTGGGAAGTATCCAGATAACCCGGACGGTGTAACACTGTGCCAAGATGTGCTGGCCGTGCACCAAGGCATGTTTAGCCACAGGGTGATCCTCATTACCAACAAACACTGTCTGCCTGTGTCCATTCATGCGAATGGACAGTTTGTTGCTGGTCATTCCCACATAGAAAGCTTCACAGTGTAGGCAGGTCAGTTGGTAAATCACGTGGGTGCTTTCACACGTGGCTCTGCCTTTGATCGTGTACACCTTCCGGGTTACAGGACTGGAGTAGGTGGTGGTGGGAGGGTGCATGGGACAGATTTTACACCGGGGGCGGTTACAAGGGTAGGAGCCAGAGGGTAGGGAAAGTGGTTTGAGGATTTCATAGGGATGAACTAAGAGGTTACGAAGGTTAGGTGGATGGCGGAAAGACACTCTTGGTGGAGTGGGGAAGATTTCATGAAAGATGGATCTCATTTCAGGGCAGGATTTGAGGAAGTCGTATTCCTGCTGGAGAGCCACATTCAGAGTCTGATCCAGTCCCGGAAAGTATCCTGTCACAAGTGGGGCACTTTTGGGGTTCTTCTGTGGGAGGTTGTGGGTTTGAAGGGATGAGGAAGTGGCTCTGGTTATTTGCTTCTGTACCAGGACAGGAGGGTAGTTGCGGGATGCGAAAGCTGTTTTCAGGTTGTTGGTGTAATGGTTTAGGGATTCCGGACTGGAGCAGATTCGTTTGCCACAAAGACCTAGGCTGTAGGGAAGGGACCGTTTGATGTGGAATGGGTGGCAGCTGTCATAATGGAGGTACTGTTGCTTGTTGGTGGGTTTGATGTGGACGGACGTGTGAAGCTGGCCATTGGACAGATGGAGGTCAACGTCAAGGAAAGTGGCATGGGATTTAGGTGAATCTGATGGAACCAAAGGAGTTGAGGTTGGAGAGGAAATTCAGGAGTTCTTCTTCACTGTGAGTCCAGATCATGAAGATGTCATCAATAAATCTGTACCAAACTTTGGGTTTGCAGGCCTGGGTAACCAAGAAGGCTTCCTCTAAGCGACCCATGAATAGGTTGGCGCACGAGGGGGCCATCCTGGTACCCATGGCTGTTCCCTTTAATTGTTGATATGTCTGGCCTTCAAAAGTGAAGTTGTGGATCAGGATGAAGCTGGCTAAGGTAGTCCATTCTTTTCATAATAGTGCCAATATGTGTTGGCATGCAGTCAAAGAAAGTAAGTTCTCATTAGGTGCTTTCTGCAGACTGCAGCTTAATCAAACGACATTACTATCACCAATAAGTGGCAGTTTAGCTTTGAAAATGACAAAGTATTTTGCCTCCAGCAAAAAGCTGGAAGCCATTAGTATCCATCAAAGGAAAGGACAGCCTGTGTAAGAGTGGTGGATATTTTGCTGCTCACCAGATCTCCATCACTTCCTATGTGGAGTGCTCAATTTGTGCAGTGTGGTAATTTCACTCTACAGGATGACAATACATTATTAGAAGAACTTGACTCATGGAACTTCAACAGCAAACAATTCAGCACACAGTTCAGCTAACTTGATCTTCCAATCTGAAAGCCATCCATCATGCTGGTATACTTTTTGGAGGAATACTGCTGTTCAAGGTCATCCCCCAAGGCTCATACCAAATTGGGAGCAGCTTTGTGTAAAGTATGACATTCAATTCCTATGGATCATCTTTCTTTTTTCAGATCCCCATGTTAACCCTGATCATAATTTTCTTACAGCTAGTAAGTAGCTCTATTTAAAAAGACTGTCAACAGCATAAAGTTCTGCATAAACTCAAATTAAATATGTTTTATTAGTTTTACAAGATACTTTCAACTACCTTTTATTAACAGCACAATAGTCTAAATTCAAAAGATATAATACCTCACACACTGAATGTAAGGCATTATGTCAGTCAAAACTTCATTTCATACACAATACTGGCTTTAAATAATAACAGAACATGGAGCAGAATGGGGAGAAAAGGCTAAATGCTAGCTGTGAATTAAAAACCAGTCACTACATTCATGCAATGAGATGATTTCAGGGAATTTGTTATTCCTGTAGTATAACTTAAGTGAAGAGCAGAGCACTATTACCTACACTTATTCAAAGTACTGTCTAAAACATGCAAAATGATCTTCCGCAGATGAATGTGTTAGAGAAATTATCCTTATTATCAAGTTGTATTTATACTCTGTAACCAATCACTTTGTAACACCATTTGGTTTAATTCTTGGAAATGCTTTGTGGAAGCATAAATAAAGCTGTTGTTACTTATGTATGTATATTTCAATTGCTATTCTTAACTCACAGTTACTCGCAACCAAAAAATGTCTACATGTTTTATAACTTCTGACAAACCAAACTGTAACAGGATTCAAGAGTGAGCTGTCAAAATATTGGACAATATCTATCTTCCTAACTGTGTCTCAAAATGCAGGTATGTGTCAAATTTTGGCATTCCTATAAGGTCAGTCATATTTTTGCACCCCAAGGGCGTAGCTGAAGAAAATTAAGGTATTTCCCTCTGCCACTGCCAGAGTAACAGGTCAAGTCAGATGGCTGAGCAAAGTTTCACCAGAGACATGTGCCTATTGCAATGAGTATTGCTACCAATGTGCCACGGCAGTTATCTCACATTGTCACCACACACACTGACTGGGGGTACAATAGTACTGAAGCACCTGAAAGCCGTAGTCACACATATTGGATGACCTGGTTACTTTACATCCCATCCACAGACTTCTTGTGGCTTACATGATCAAAACTGATGCAGTAGCAAAGCAAGGATGGGCCAAGGCCATACAAAAACTCAATTTTTAGTCAAAGGCATCTCCATTCAGCTGATCACCTGTCTCAAGGATGGACCTATGTCGATCCACGAGTCGACACGGTTCAACCAGTCATCCTCTTCAAACTCTGACACTGCTAGCTGTGACAATGCTGCTTGTGTCAAATTCGACACTGTGGACTTGGTGCTCACCAACAGGCCAGCCACTTCGGGGCCTACTTCAGTCAGTGCCCGCCTTCCATCCTGTAAGCATCTGGCTCTTGCCTGGAGACATGCAGCCACTCGGCCACTGTTGCCTATGCAGACAAACTTCTTACTGTCTGCCTTTGCACACATTGGCAGACTTAGCTGCTGTGAGCTGCCTCTTATACCCTGGATCTACAGGGCAATCCGGCAAGCCTCATCCCAAGCTGTTCGGCTGCCACTAAGCAGTGGGGCTGACACGGAGACCTTGCCATGCTGGGATGGGGATCTCCTGGTGCCACTGGGACTGACCCCATCACTCACTCGCCCACTACCTGCTGTGGCCATGTGCCACATACTTACTGTGAAACCCCCTTCAACTGGGCATGTCCTATTTACATATTGTGGGCACCAGCATCCGGGGCAATGACACAGCCGATGTTCTTTGAGTAATAAATGAATGGTTTTTCAATGTTTTTTCCCTGATGTCTCAGCAGGCATCTAACAGCCATGCACTCACAGTTGCGCTGCAAATATAGCCTTCCGTAGTGATATTCCAGCATCGTGACCTCAGTCTAGCAAGATCCATGACCCACCATAGCAGCTGATCAATCTGGTAATTACAATATATATTCTGATCTATTGCTATCTTATTATCAGCAACATCAGGAGGGAGGGTAGATGACACCAGCAAAAGTGCAGAAGTAATATGGATGAATATGGTGAAAGACCATAATCCATGGGAAACTCTAGTGTACTCCTTAATCCAGCACTCTATACGAAATCCCAGATGATATTTGTGAAGCAACACTATGTTAATTCCCTAACTCACAGTTAAATCACTACTTATGTTACTGAGTTATAATTTGAGTAAAAATTTGCCCTAACTCTTTTACGCTCTTAATGCCCATGCATAGGTCACACCCATCTACAAGAAGGATAGTAGAAGTGATCCACAAAATATCATCCAATATCCTTGATATCAATTTGTTGTAGAATCATAGAACATATTCTGAGCTCGAACATAATATGGTATCTTTAACAGAATGACCTCCTCCATGCCAACCAGCACTGATTCCAAAAACATCAATCATGTGAAACCCAATTTGCTCTTTTCTCACATGACAGTGAAAGCTTTCTATCAAGGCAGTCAAGTAAATGCAGTACTTCTTGATTTCTGGAAAGCATTTGACTTAGTGCCACATGTAGACTTAGTGTTGAAAGTACAATTATACGGCATATCAAGTTAAATTTGTGACTGGATTGAGGAGTTTTTGGTAGTGAGGACGCAGCATGTTATCTTGTATGGACAGCCATTGTCAGATTTTGAAGTAGCTTCAAGTGAGCCCCAGAGAAGTGTGTTGGGGCCCTTGCTGTTCATGCCATATATTAATGACCTTGCAGATGATATTAATATTAACCTCAGACTTTTTGCAGATGATGTAGTTACCTATAGTGAAGTAATGTCTGAAAGAAAGCTGCATAAATATTCAGTCAGCTCTTGATAATATTTCAAAGTGGTGCAAATATTGGCAACTTCCTTTAAATGTTCAGAAATGTAAAATTTTACACTTAAAAAAAACATAATATCCTATGACAATGAGTCACAGATGAAATTGGCCATATCATACAAATACATGAGTGCAACACTTTGTAGGGATATGAAATTGAATAATATAAGCTCAATTGTGCATAAAGCAGATGGTAGACTTCAGTTTATTGGTAGAATACTGGGGAAATGCAATCAGTCTACTAAGGAGATTGCTTACAAATCACTTGTGGGACCGATTCTATAATATTACACACATTTGTGGGACCTGTATCAAACAGGACTAGCACGGGATATTGAACGTATAAGAGAAGGGTAGCATGAATAGCCACATGTTTGATCTGTGGAAGTGTCACAAAGATACTGAAGGAACTGAAATGGAAGACTTTTGAAGACAGATGTAAACTATCTCAATAAAGTATATTAATAAGTTTCAAAAACCAGTTTTAAATGATGACTCTAGCAATATACTGCAGCCCCCTATGCATCACACACATAGGAATTGTGAAGACTAGCCTGGAATAATTACTGCACGCACAGAGGCATTCAAATAATCATTCTTCCTGCACTCCATACATGACTGGGATGGGGAAAAAACCATAATAACTGGTACAATATGGCTTATCATCCGCCATGTACTTCATGGAGGTTTACAGAGTACAGATGCAGATGTGATTTTCCCCACAATTACGCTTGAAAATTTAACATTTTTCAACTTCGAAGTCCATATCAGATTAGTGAAATATAGCCCAGTTTAGTCCATAAGATTCTTGTGTATCTTCAGCTGAAGGCAATTTCAGTGGGGTTCCTTAGGAATCACATGTCTATGCTGCCCCCTGACGGTGGTTACAGTTCAAGTTCTTGACAACAGAACACAGTGATCAATGACTGACTATAAAGCAGTAGTGTTAGTTACCCTTCCTAAAGAATTAAAAAAATCCATTGCTTGTTGTGAAAGCCTTTCCGCGGAGTTCTTAATATGCTGTTTCAGAAGGTCAACTGTTTAGAAGTTGTCTCATTCACCCTTTCAACAACAAACCTTTCAGAAGCTGTAGCCACTACCTGTTACTAGTGTTCTGGAATAAAAATTTCTCACTGACAATAATGTACAGTTTTCCCAATGATGCCAAATTCCTGATAAAAGAAATCTTGTTAAAAAAGTCCACTCAGCAACTACAGTTTCAAAAACTGTATCATCCACAACCAAGAGATAGAAATTCATACCTGCAACAAGTGGTAAAATTTAAAACAACCCAGCAAGCGACAAATAATTTCTTGGCAGCCCAAATAAAATTCATCCATACTCTTAATAACCATTACCTAAGCGAATATATTTGCAATTTTCCCTGCAATTATGCTTGAAAATCTTATCTCTTAAAACATTTTCAACTTCAAAGTCCATATCAGCATATATATTTATCACTTTTGAGCCACAGCATACTGCCAAGGGGACAACATTTTGAGAATAATTTGGATATGCAGTTTTATTTTCCTTAGCAACCAAGGAATACATTTTAAATCAGGCTGGGCTACTTATTTCTTCTGCTAGATCTCTGAACCTCTCATCCCAACTTATATCCCATGTTATGTCAACACAAGAACTCTTACCCACTCAGTGATGTAATCAACTCCAGGTACCCAAAAATTGTACTTACCTCCTTGGCTTTTAGATGTCTCCATTTTATTACGGATCACGTAAGTGTGTGCTAGTGACAGGAGTAAAGAAAAT